>NC_046324.1:43779108-44388113 GCF_009819535.1 Lacerta agilis
CCACATGCCAATCACCAGATGCCACAAATGACATCAGGTGTCCCCGCATGGCCACTCAGTTGATTGTTGCTTACAAAGCGCAGCGCAGGGAGATTTTTTTAAAAGTATCCGTATCAAAGCCTTTATTGGCATCACTTACAAACATTCAAAATAAATAGGCCAGTACAATCTCGTCGCCATATTATCAGTAGAGTCACTTGCCAAAGGGAAGAGGAGGCCAGCAATCTATTTCAGCTCTGTGGGTCTCCAACAAGGGCAGGGTCCTGTAATGTACTTTGGCTGCAAAAGATCAAATAGAGGAACTTAGCTACTGTCTTGGTGAGCTCCTGGTCTCTCTCCTGTAATAGGAAGCGTATAACCTCTATCTCCAGTTTCTATTTTGGGATACATACAGGTGAAACTCAAAAAATTAGAATATCGTGGAAAGGTTCATTTCTTTCAGTAATTCAACTTAAAAGGTGAAACTAATATATGAGATAGACTCATGACATGCAAAGCGAGATATGTCAAGCTTTTATTTGTTATAATTGTGATGATTATGGCGTACAGCTGATGAAAACCCCAAATTAACAATTTCACCAGCTGCGCGCCATAATCATCACAATGATAACAAGCAAAGGCTTGACATATCTCGCTTTGCATGTCATGAGTCTATCTCATATATTAAACTCCAGTAGCTAATGAAAACAATTGCTTATATAAATGGACTTTTCCACGATATTCTAATTTTTCGAGTTTCACCTGTAGTTGGTCTAGGTATTGTTGGCAGAGATCATCATACATTTTGCATTTGAGGACCATGTGAGCTGGAGTTTCCACCAGGTGGGCATCACATGGGCAGATCCTATCTCCTTCTGCCTTCCCCGCGAACCTACCCCAGAGGAGTTTAGAGGGATTAGAATTGAACCTAGCCAGTGAAAAAGCCCTTCTTTCTTGCGGGTTAAACAGAAATTGTAGATAATTGGGATTAGGTTCTTGCGCCCAAGAGAGTCGAAAATAAAGAGGGCAAAATGTTTTTTCCGCAGCTAAAATTAGTTCCTGACGCTCTATGTCCCATAACCTAGTTTTTAACATGACTTTGGTGATTGGGAAAGCCACGGCGCCTAGGAGATGTGTGGGCGATCTGGCTGCTCCCCATTGATCGCCAGAGTTGATTTTTTTAAAGTGCCAGCAACCAGCTGATCGGTGTACCTGTAAATCCCTTTAGCCCAGCCGTCTCTTTACTTGCACCACACCTCACATCGTATATGATGTTCCATATAGGACACATGGGCATGGTTTGGCCAAAATGGCTTCCTTCCTGCTTCTGTGCAATAAATAACCAACGTTATATTTTGGAAAAGGTGTTTGCTCGCTACACATTTTGGCACCTCTTAAGACATTGCTGTCAAGTTTGGTGTGGCGGCTCTTGAGATCAAGGAGCAGGATTTGGCCTGTGCTTGGATACAGTGGGATGCCATTTTGAATGAAGATGGTGGGCTGAACCTTTCAAAAATGCACTTTTTTTTGGAAGTTCCTTTGAATTCCTAAGCAATGCCCAGTATGAGGTTGCTAGTAGATGTTTAATAAACTCTTCTGAAGATTCCTGCATTACTGGGATTCTGTGACATTCAGATCTCGTTTCTATATGAAATGATAGGTCCGTATACACCAAGCCCAAATAACTCACCATACTCTTGAATACCCCAGACTTAATACCTGTTTTCTCTTTATCTACAGATCGAGAAGACCAGTCCATTCTTTGCACGTAAGTAGAACCCGTTTGATCGTGCACACCTCTCTATTTCTGCTTACATTTTCACTTGCGGAGAGTAGCTACAACTGATATTATCAGTTGACGTATGTGTAGCCCTTAGACTGAATACCGTGTTCTGGACCAAAACCTGTAGGTTCGGAATTGTTTTTAAAGGCAGCCCTGTCTACCCAACTCACCTCCCTTTGTTGTCCTTCCCATTTTAAGCTTGTAAGCTCCATTTTGTGGGAGCTTGTTAATCCCCCCCTTTTGAAAAATTGCTTCCTTTTTTGTATAGCTGCTATGTGTGTAGCACTGTGCACTCTCATGGCACTGAGACGGGTGGGGAACTGCAGGTCAGTTACCAAACGTTGTCCTTCCGTCTTCTCTGAATCGTCGTCAGGATTCTCCCCAGGCACTTCTCGCCATCCTTGAATACTTTTGCCTGGCTGGAATTTGTCGCCGAACTGTGATATTGCCCCCTGGCTTGCCTGGATGGATGATTGAAATATGTGTCAAAACAAAATAAAAAATTCTTTCCAGTAGCACCTTAGAGACCAACTGAGTTTGTTCTTGGTATGAGCTTTCGTGTGCATGCACACTTCTTCAGATACACTGAAACAGAAGTCACCAGACCCTTATATACAGTGAGGGAGTGGGGAGGG
Organism: Lacerta agilis; assembly: GCF_009819535.1. Classification (NCBI taxonomy): domain Eukaryota; kingdom Metazoa; phylum Chordata; class Lepidosauria; order Squamata; family Lacertidae; genus Lacerta; species Lacerta agilis. The sequence goes on from NC_046324.1 coordinate 43,781,506, forward strand.
GTATTACTCAGAAGGGTGGTGGGAATGGGTGATCAGCTGATAGGCGTGGAAAACCTGTTGACGACTCCTAACGGCTGCAATTAGTCTTGCAGGGAAAGGCAAGGGGTGAGATGGCTAAAGATAGCTTTGTCATGTATAATGAGATAAGAATCCGATGTCTTTGTTCAGACCAGGTTTCTCCATGGTTTTAAGTTTGGTGATTAGTTGCAATTCAGCCACTTCTCTTTCTTTTATAGACATTCTATAAAAGATCTCAAAGTAGCTGTCTTAATACAAAGAAATTTCAGAAATAGACTGGAAAGATATATTCAGTGTATCTGAAGAAGTGTGCATGCACATGAAAGCTCATACCAAGAACAAACTTAGTTGGTCTCTAAGGTGCTACTGGAAAGAATTTTCTATTTTGTTTTGACTATGGCAGACCAACACGGCTACCCACCTGTAACTGAAATATGTTTGTATTTGCACTATACGTTCAAAGTATCAGGCCACTTTAGGCTAAGGTTACCAGATTTTTTTCAATGAATCTGGGGACACTTTTCAACCTCCTACTAAATAGATGGATTTTGTCAGGGGACTGATTTGTAAATCCAGGGACTGTCCCCGGGAAACGGGGACGTCTAGTAACCTTACTTTAGGCAGCTGTGGCTTCCCCCAAAGGGTTCTGGGAGCTGTAGTTTGTGCTGAGAGTTGTCAGGAGACCCCTATTCTCCACATCACTGAGCTACAATTCCCAGAGTTCCATGGGGAGAGGGATTGACTGTTAAACCACTCTGGGAGCTGCATTACAAATCCTCCAACGGTGGCTGTGCTCTGACTTCCTGCTAATCCAAGACTGTGATGCGGCCCTACACATCCTCCAGGGCAGGCTGCCTGATGACAGCATTACGTTTTTATTTCTATAGGAAGATATTAGGAGAAAATCACACTGATGAATTTTCATGGGGACTTTTTTATTTTAAAAATGCAAGCTGATGTGGAAACATGGATAATTGAATTTAAGACTGAAAAATTGAGAAACCAGTATTGACAGATTCACCCATGCCCTGTATTTACCTTCCGTTTTAATGGACTGGTGCGAACGGGAGGTGTGCAGGGTGACGCTGCGGTCTGGGGCATTATCAGTGAGCCAGGGAAGATTTTATTACATGTTGGATAGCAAACCCTTTGCTGCCAAGTGATTGACCACAAGCTCCAGGTATAGCTTGCCAGAAATGCTCGGCGCCAGCTGCTCCAAACTCCAAGGTGCTTTGATGTTTGGGAACTAAAATGGGAGACACCTCCACTTCCTCACTCTTGCAGCTAAAAGTAGATTCGCTAGCAGTAATAGGTTGGTTTTTTGTTTTAAAGGAAACATCTGCTTTCAAAGGAGTGTTTTCTCTGTGAGTCTCTTGTCTGGGCAGTGCTTTTTTCCCCCTAGAAAAAATGTTTAGAGCTACTCAAGAAAATCACCATTTTATAGTTCAAATTGGGAAAAATAAATACAGTAAATGGACCAAAGTACAAAGATTGACAAAATGTTTAGGGGTATGCATACCCCTGCCTGCATACCCCCCAGAAAAGAAGCGCCGAGTCTGGGTGTGCTTTTGGATAGGCCAGAGTACTGACTCACCCAGAGGGACAGTGGCCAACCTCTCTAGCAAGTGGCTACTTCGGGCTCACAGAACACTTCGGTTAATTAACTTAGGAATGGAGGAAGTTGCTGTCACGGTCCGGTCTACGGGTGAACGAAGTCCCGGCAGAGGACATCAGGACCCGGGGGCAAGATGGCGGGGTGGGAGCAGGAATGCGAGTCCAGAAACCAGGGGTCCGAGGGCCAGGAAGCAGAAAGTCAAAGGTCTGGGGGTCGAGAAGCAAGGAGTCACGAAGGCGAAGGTCCGAGGGTCGAGAAGCAAGGAGTCCAGAAGCCGAGGTCCGAGGATCAGGAAGCAGGAGGCAGGAATCAAGAGGCCAGACGCAGCAAGGCAAGAAGCGTGTTGCTGTGGCAAAGAGCTGAAGGGAAATATCCCTTCCCGGCTCTTGACACCAGGTGCAGTGAGTTACCAAGTGGCCTCACCTGTGCGGCCGCGCCTTGCCTCTCCAGAACAAACTTAGGAAGGCCCCAGTCCTGCGAAGCCCTGCTGGTCACGGGGCCTGGCTCCTGCAGGCACTCCTGACAGTTGCTTTAGAGCAGGTTAGTTGTCCGTTGAGTCCTGTACTGCTGACTGATGGGCAGCAGATCTCCCCAGCTCTCCGGTAGCATCAACTTCCACCTGCCCCTTTCAATGCAGACGCTGAGGATCAAACCAGAGATCTTTTTCATGCGAAGTCTGGGCAATGGCACAGAGCTGTGACATTTACGATGCAATATTTAAATATTATTGGCAGCCCTTGGGGTGGGGGTGGGGGTGGGGCTAACCGCATGGAGATTTTAAGATGCCAGCCTCTTCCAGATTACCTGTTTGCTAAACATTCACCTTGATTTGTTTGCTGGGAGGCAGGAGGGCACTGTGCAAAGTACCGGTAAGCCTCATTCCACACATTCCAGTGCATTTTCTGCATCACTTTCCTTACTGCAAAAAGTCTGGGGTTTTTTTGGGGGGGGGGAGTGGGAATGTTGGCTTGTCAACCGTGATTGTGCAATTTAAATAGGCCATCATGCGATTGGCTGTCACTCGGAAATAGCAGCGGTCTGTAAGCGCCCACATTTGACGCCCTTCCAAACTGCGTAGTCTGCGAGGGCAGACAGCCAAGACACCCCCATGACACAGCAGAAAGGATTGGCTGTGGAGCCTCCATGTTTAAAGGCAGTGTATATCTGAGCAGCAGTTGCTTGGCTGTCTTTAATAATAATAATAATAATAATAATAATAATAATAATAATTTATTTACACCCGCCCACATGGCTGGGTTTCCCCAGCCACTCTGGGCAGCTTCCAGCAGAATATTAAAATGCATGCTCTCGTGCCATGCTTTTTGGCTTTGCTAGAGGTATCTAGTTGTTCTCCACCCCCCCTTTAAGAAACAGGATACTGGATTAGATGGGCTTTTGCAGCGGGATCCAACAAGGGGATCCTTGCTGTGATGTTGCAGGGTAGGCAGTTCAGTCTGCCTAGCAGATTTCTGATTTCAGAACTGGGGAGTGGGGGGGGGGGAATAGGGTCTCCGGCAAACTTCCCTGCCCTCGGGCAAAGGAAATTCAGTGGAAGAAGGAGGATGGCTAAAGTATGATAAGTGAAGTTAATGTATTTTTTAAAAAGCACGCTTTTGGTCTTCCCAAAAAGCAAGGATGTAAAGTAGATTTATGCGAAAGCCTTTTACGCAAATGTCTTCAAACTGGCATGTTTAGTCTGGAGCCGTTCCCAGAACACTTAATTTTTATCAATAAAACATGCACATATTTCAGCTTCGGGCCCCATGCGAAGCTGCAGGCCGACTTGAAACTGTGCGAGATCAGGGTTCATCATTCCGCCCAAAGAATCCATTTGAAGAAAGAGGCTAAAAGACCTGAGATATTTCTGTTAAGTATGGTGGGCAAAGAAATCCCAAACAAATCAAGAGAAGTGTTTCTGTATGCAATAGCAGCGGCCCGAACATTGGTAGCAAAAGGATGGAAAGATCAGGAACTGCTAAAAATTTCAGAATGGCAGAGTAAATTACAAGAATTCGCTGAAATGGCCCTATTAACTAATAATCTTAGAGGAAATTCCAAGCAGAAATTTGTCGGAAAATGGGATATATATACACGAGATTATATGTGCAAACATATAATAACAGCTTTGCTTCCATGCCAGCTTTTGACACTGTCCAACCATCTCATCCTCTGTCATCCCCTTCTCCTTGTGCCCTCCATCTTTCCCAACATTTCCCAACTTTCCATCACACACACACACACACACACACATATATATATATATATATATATATATATATAAAATTTTGATAATATTCAAGATAGTAAAAACAAAACACAGACAAGATAATGCTGTATGTAAATTTTATTGTGTGACGTTACACAATAACAGTTGGATTAAGATGTTCTTTTTTGTTAAACAAAATTAATCAACAAAAATTATTAACGAAGAAGAAGAAGAAGAAGAAGAAGAAGAAGAAGAAAGAGGCTGGGTCCTTAGGCAGAGTTTATCCTGCACCAGAGCTGTTCACTTCACTGGGGCTTGGACAGAGAGCTCACACATCCACCCTTAAGAACACAGGAGCATTGGCTTGCCGGATCTGACCGATGGTCCATCTGGCCTCATTAACAGCGACGGCCAGGCACCAGTTGGTGGTGTGTTAGCCAGGGCGTTTGGGTGCCCCCCTAGTTTGTCTTGTATTTCTTTGTGTTGATATGGCTTTGGTATTTTTGTAGAAGTCTGCTAGGCGGTATAAGGCCTTTGGCTTGCCAGGTTTTTATCTGGAGGTTTTGTGGTACGTGGTGGAATGGTTGGGTGGTATGCCAGGGGAATTAGTGGGGACGGGGGACAGTTGACTTACTTCTCCTTTCGATGCTTTAAGCATGGTCTGTGTGAACCTGTTTAGTCTTGTGGGGTTTTCCCTTAGTTTGTTTGGGAGGAATGGCTATGCTGTAGCCAGGCACCAGTTAAGCAACATACTCACCATATATTTAGAAGCCACAGCTTTCCTACTAGGGGCAGTAGTTTGCTACAGAGCTACAATTCCCACAGTGGTTTAACAGTCAGCCCTCCTTCCCTGGGAGCTCTGGGAATTGTAGCTCCGTGGAGGGTCTCCGGACAGCTCACAGCACCCTTAACAAACCGAACTTAAAGTAGGCTTGTAGCACTTTGAACAGTCGTGGCTTCCCCCAAGGAGCAGCACCCTAGGAAGAAACAGCGCCTAGTCTTCTTAAGGCTTGGTGCCAACGCAAAGCACCCTCCTCTTGGGTGCGCATGTGGGGCTGTCGCATGGACATTTATCTGCGGGCTGGCGTTTGAAGAAAAGGCACCTCCTAATTAGGAAAAGGAATTGAGCAGAGCGAAGTTGGTGGAACGGCTCCAAGATCAAAGGAACCTCAGGCAGATCCACTCTTAACTCCTTTGCAAATGTCCTTCCTTTTTCTTTTTCTTTTTTAAAAAAGAAAATGCATCAATTCCCTTAGCACTCTCCCTGTCACCCTACACATAAAGGACTTGCTTCCAAGTGTGGTGTAGTGGTTAAGAGTGGTATACTCGTAATCTGGGGAACCGGGTTCGTGTCCCCACTCCTCCACATGCAGCTGCTGGGTGACCTTGGGCTAGTGTTTGTTGTGGGGGAGGAAGGGAAAGGAGAATGTTAGCCGCTTTGAGACTCCTTCGGGTAGTGAAAAGCGGGATATCAAATCCAAACTCTTCTTCTTCTTCTTCTTCTTCTTCTTTTTCTTCTTCATGTGTTTGTGTCTTCACTTCAGGAATACAAGAGGATGTTTGGGAGGCAAATTAATTGGGGACCGTTATCCCGGATGCAACCGTCTTGCCCCTGCTTTTATGACAGGAACGGGGAACTTTTTTTCCCAGCCTGAGGACCACGTTCCCTTCTGTGAAAGCTTCTGGGGGCCATATGACAATGGTGGGCGGGGGCAGAGGCGAGAACAGGGACAGCAACAGATGTAAATATTGCCTTTGTTCAGTTGGCTACTTTCTATACACCCTGTCCCCTCGGTCCTCCATCCAGGCAAGCGAGAGACATTTTCAGAGTTGAAGGGCACATTCCAGTCAGGCAAAAACATTCAAGGAAGGTGCAAAGCAGGGCTTGCGAAGGATATGTAGCCCTAGGGAGAGAATCAAGGGCCAGACAGGGACTGAGGGCCAGGTTGGAGAGAATGCGAAATAATATTTGGAAGTTTAAAAGCCCAAACGCCCAGCGGTGGATATTTCCAAACCCCTGGACGGCATCCCAGACAAATGAGTAAGTTTTAAGGCTTGGTTATGCACTCCTGCGATAGCTATCTATCTCTTCGTGTTGTTTCCACAACCTTCCCCCAATTTTTTTTTAAAGATGTGCGTTCAAGTCTAAAGGAACTTGGAATCAAGGCAGAAAGCTCTTCAGCCCTTAAGGACTCCTGACACCTCTCAGTTTAATATTGGATAGGTGGCAAGCAGCATGAAAGCCTGTGTGGAATAGTGGTTAGAGTGCTAAACTAGGTCCTTTGCTTAGCCACAAAAGTCTACTGGGTGACTCTGGGGCAGCTGCTGTCTCTCAGTCTAGCCTACCTCGCAGGGTTGCTGAGAGGATAAAATGGAGAGCAGCAGAAGTGTTGCTTGAGCTCCTTGGACAAAAGGTGGAATGGAACACAAAACTCAGCTCTCACCTGTGGCTCCTAGAAGCTGTCAGCAGGTGACAGCAGCCACAATCCCAGGGAACGGCTTCGACTGGCCGGCTGAACCAGGTGAGGGTAGCCGATGGGTCTCAAACCCTCAATGAGTTAGGGACTTCCCCTGCATGCGAAGACGCTGTGGGTTAAACAACAGCAGGTGGCGCTGTGGGTTAAACCACAGAGCCTAGGCCCTAGGGCTTGCCGATCAGAAGGTCGGCGGTTCGAATCCCCACAACGGGGTGAGCTGTTGCTCAGTCCCTGCTCCTGCCAACCTACCAGTTCGAAAGCACGACAAAGTGCAAGTAGATAAATAGGTGCCGCTCCGGCAGGAAGGAAAATTGCGTTTCCGTGCGCTGTTCTGGTTCTCCAGGAGCGGCTTTGTCATGCTGGCCAAATGACCCAGAAGCTGTACGCCGGCTCCCTTGGCCAATAAAGCAAGATGAGTGCCACAACCACAGAGTCGCCCGCGACTGGACCTAATGGTCAGGGGTCCCTTTACCTTTACCTTTTACCTGCATGCGAAGACAGGCTCTGGCGGAGTGAGCGGATGAGACCGAGAGTGGGTCCAGTGGTCAAGAAGGCAGTTTCTGCACATGGGCCTGAGCTTCCACACGCATGTTGCACGGGACCTAGAAAGGTTTGTTGCTAGGTCTCACAGTTTGGCGTGCGTGGTGTCGCATGAGTTCTCAGAGGCAGAGCAGAAAGGCAGTAGGTCCATTGCTGTGCAAATTTATGGAGTATGTTGTAGGAAGTTTAATCTAGTATTTCTCTGGAGGCCAGCAGAGGTCAGAATGAATGGGCTTTGTTTTGGCTGGGTCTAGTCTCTCCCTCCCTCCCTCCTTCCCTCTCCCCTAGTGGAAGCAGAATAACACTCAGCTTGTGGCGCTATGGTCTAAACCACTGAGCCTCTTGGGCTTGCCGATCAGAAGGTCGGCGGTTCGAATCCCTTCAATGCACAAGCCCATTGCCCTGTCCCAGCTCCTGCCAACCTAGCAGTTCAAAAGCACACCAGTGCAAGTAGATAAATAGGTACCGCCGTGGCGGGAAGGGAAATGGTGTTTCGGTGTGCTCTGGCTTCCATCACAGTGTCCTGTTGTGCCAGAAGTAGTTTAGTCATGCTGGCCACATGACCCGGAAAGCTGTCTGTGGACAAACACCGGCTCCCTTGGCCTGAAAGTGAGATGAGCGCTGCAACCCCATAGTCACCTTTGACTGGACTTAAACATCTAGGGTTCCTTTCCCTTTTCCCTTTCCCTGATTGCTAAGTGGTGGGAGAGAAATGCAATGCTATCTTCCCCTCTCCTCTCCTTTCCTCCAGTGTGGTGTAGTGGTTAAGAGCAGTAGACTCGTAATCTGGGGAACCGGGTTCGCGTCTCCGCTCCTCCACATGCAGCTGCTGGGTGACCCTTGGGCTAGTCACACTTTTTTTAAGTCTCTCAGCCCCACTCACCTCACAGAGTGTTCGTTGTAGGGGAGGAAGGGAATGGAGAATGTGAGTCGCTTTGAGACTCCTTCGGGTAGTGATAAAGCGGGATATCAAATCCAAACTCTTCTTCTTCTTCTTAGAGGGGAATCTGGTGCTGGCAAAACGGAAAACACCAAGAAAGTCATTCAGTATCTGGCTGTCGTGGCCTCCTCTCACAAGGGCAAGAAGGACACCAGCATCACGGTAAGCATTCTATGGAGCAGCCTGTTATGTTTCGACAAACAAAAACAACATGAATTACTGTATATTCTGGCGTATAAGACTACTTTTTAATTCAGGAAAATCTTCTCAAAAGTTTGGGGTCGTCTTATACGCTGGGTGGAGAATCTGCGGTCGAGTATATCTCAAACTCTGTATTTTAACTGGAAAAGTTGGGGGTCGTCTTATACGCCCAGTCGTCCTATACGCCGGAAAATACGGTATCTCCTAGGGAGCACCGATATAGTCTTTAGCGAACTATGGTACCTAGACCAGGCCGGCCGCTTTGCAGCTCAGGCCATTTTCTGCACCCCTTTCGTTGCCAGATTGCTGACATATTACTGAGAAGACGCAGTTATGTCACAACCCCTGTGTGTTTATGGAAAATGGGCTCTTTGTTTGACACCCCCTCCTTAAGCGCAAGCAGGCATGAGAAGAGCGCATAGCTTTCCATATGCGCCCCCCCCCGGGGAGTTGCTGATGCTGGGGAAATCTGGAAGTCCCCTCCCCATCTTTAAAGCCTATGGGTGAGCCTGGGCTGGATCCTTTCCTTACACCTGGCCTGCGGGGGAACCTGTGGCTCTCCAGATGATGCGGGACTCCATCTCCCATCAGCCCCCAGCCAATATGGCCAGTGGTCAGGCCAGTGGTCAGTGGTTGGGAGTTAGGGACCAGGTAGAAATTCAATTCAGCTTACATATTTTAACGTGGACCCGCCCAATCGTCATTTCCCAAAACAATATGCGAACCAGACGCCCTCCGAAATCTGCACTTCCCCAAATTTCGCAGTGCAGCTCTCTAGCCAACTCCCGTGTGCCGCAATGCGTTCTGTAAACGTAAAACATGCATATAAGTGCCTATATTGGTGACAGTAAGATCCCAGCATATGTTGTATTTGGCAGAAGTGTTTTTTAAAAAAATGCACCTGTTAGAAGAAATCCGCACTCAGATTCTGATGAATTTTCACGAGGACTTAAAAGAACAGTGGCAGATTGATGTGGAAAAGCGGAGAACTCAATTTAAGACTAATCTATCACCTATCTCTCCCCCCCCCCCCACGCCCCCGAGCAAAACATTTATTTGTTTGGATTTAGGTCATTTCTAAACCTACCAGTGCAGATCCACAGGTTGGCCCTTCTGCCTTTATTTTCCTTGAGGAGGTGTGTTGTGTGTCTATTTGCATGTATAATATACATGCATACATACATATAAACACCTGCCGCCATGGATTGTGAATTCAGGTGGAAACACCTTTTTTTAAAAAAGTACTTTGGGATGTGACGGGAATGATACTGACAACTGTTTTATGCCGTGTTATCTGACTGCAGCAAGGTCCATCTTTTGCTTACGTGAGTAAACTGGATTATTTGGTGTGTGTGTGTGTGTTGTGTGTGTATATATATATCTACAAAGGCACGGAGTGTAGATCTGCATGGTGTTGTTGCACTCCACCTTCTAGAAGAAGTCACCCAATGGTTCGATGTGACAAGATCCCACATGGCCCAGGGCAACAATAGCACCCAGTGTTCACGTGTACGTTCCCCCAATGCCCTGATCTCAAACGCACCATCGTCGGGAGTCAGCGGTCCGGATTTCAGCAGGTCTTGCTCCCAGGAAAAAAAAGTGTGCTTGGGATCACAGTCTTCATGAGAACTGAGGCCACGAGAGTTGCTTTTCCCAGTAGCACTGCTCAGTTCCACGCACTGGAATAATTTCCTCTTTCCAACACATCTCGGAAGAGCAAACTTGTGGCCAGAGGTGTCGTTTCGAGAGGAAGTAGCCCCGAGCAGTGATGCGCTTCAAACTGGACCGCTTTTGAAAGTGTGCCAAGGATCACAGTGTGGTAGCCGATTGAGTTCATCCCGGTTTGCTTGCATGCTGGTCGTTTTTTTTTTTACATTGCTTGCTGCCTGCCCTGTGCTACGCCTGCAACAGACCTCCTTCTGCATGCCTTCAGAGTGGCCAGGTTATAACCATCGCCATGAAAAAAAAGAATTAAGCGTTAAACTTTGGGAATTTATTTAATACAGACTGGGCAGTTTCGCAGCAGCGATAGGCACCAGTTGTGCAGGAAAGAGTAGCTGAGTGAGACACGGCAGAGACCTCTAGCCTGCGTACAAACCATACATTTGGATCGCATTCCCTCTCCTGCAAAAGGACCCTGAGAATGGGAGTCCGTTAAGGGTTCTAGAAATGGTAGCTCTTTGCATCCTCAACAAACTACAGTTCCCTGAATCCTTTTTTGGGTTCTGATTCTGATCTCCAAGGTTTCAGAAGCCTTTTCTCCTTTTTGATTGATGCTGTCCACCCCACCCCCACCCCCCAAGGACAATGGAAACCTCACATGTGGGGCTCCTTGTCCATCAGGAATTTTGAAAGTCCAGTTCCGGTTTCAAAAAGGATCCAGTATTCCTTCAGCTCTTGGCAGAGAACGACTGGAATAAAACTCCAGAAGCGAAGTGCCAGTTGAACAGCTGTTAGGCGCAACATAGCTTGGCGGCTGAGTCTACAGATGCTACTAGTCCCTCTGTCCACCCCTCCCCAAACAACTGGCCTAGTGGCGAAGAAATGAAACGTAGTTATTTGCCCATATTGACAGCTTGAAAGGAAAAAAAAAAAAGGAAACCGTTCTCTTCCAGTTCACGGACGTTTTGCTATCTAGTCGCCTGGAGCTGATGCATAATCACCACAGGTGATCAGTGGAGGAGACTGTTTAGAAGCCCAAAGCAAAGTATTCCTCTTGTGGAAAGATATTCGCCTCCGATATTCCGCCTTCCTCTTTCTTTGACCTAAATCCGTTTACTGGCCTGTTGTCACTGCTTTCGGAATTTGCTTAATTAGTGTCTGCCTGGATGCATTGCATGGCTTGTGTGTGTGTGTGTGTGTGTGTGCTCTTCATCATCATCATCATCAACCGTGTGTAACTGCATGCATGCATTTGCACAGGGGGTGGGGAATCTGGATATTTTTTAAAAAACCCCAAAATAATGCATTGTCATATTCAACCTTTCCAAAAGCCCTGCATTTAACATGATTAATAGATGTGGCGTAATCTGCTTTGTGCTGCATTACCATACAGATTTTTATTTTTTTGGCCATTTCTTCCCCTTGCCTAATTTACAGCGTTGTCCCCTCGCTAAGTAAACGCTTCAACACTCTAGGTCTGGGGTTTGAGGGAGAGGGAGGGGTTCTTAGCAGGTAGTTCCAGAAAAAATCGCCACCAGCCTTTGATGGAGCAGTGGACACACAGTGAAAAGAGATGCGTTGCCCTCTGTTGCGGCCACCCGAAGAAATGATTTCATCTGCAGCAACCAGCTGCCTTGTACATCCAAAGGATCGCTGGTGGATAGCGGCAGGCTAAACAAGGGGCAGGAAGAAACAGAGAGCTCAACATTTACTGTGGGCCGCTTCAGGCTTCTCATTTCCATCCCTTGCAGAGATAATCTCCAAAATGCATGTAGACTGGAATGTGCGAGGCACGGGTGATGGGACACCTGTGGCCTCCCCAGATGTTCTTGGACTCCAACTCCCATCAGTCCCAATAGCCAGGGATGATGGGAGTTGGAGTCCAGCAATGTAAGGAGGGCTAGATGTCTGTCCCCCGGTATAAAATACCCTGTGTTGTGTTTCACACCCCCTCTACGCTGTGTGCATTGTAGTAGAATCCTGATTGCGGTGCCCATAGCAAAAGAAAGCCCTGCCCGTTATGCATTACAATATACATGCATTTTAAAAAAAGACAGAGATTATTTATCTGCAGGGGAGGGAATCAAGGCTGGACCCGCCTTGACCGAAGCCTCTGTATGCATCTTACGCGTGACTGTTTACGGCGGAGAGACTTGTCCGCTTCCTGAGGATAATGGCGTTTGAATCCGTTTTAGGGTGAGCTGGAGAAACAGCTGCTGCAGGCAAACCCCATCCTCGAAGCTTTCGGGAATGCCAAAACCGTGAAGAACGACAACTCTTCCCGATTCGTAAGTTGAAAGTGGCAGAATGCTGCTTTAAATGTATAGACCAAGTGGGACCTGACTATGAGCTATGGGGTGCCAACAGGATTTTCTAGGCCCAGTGCATTCATTTGCCTCTGGGGAAACTAAGCTACGAGGTGTATGGATCTCAACGACACAGTGCTTTAAAGCATATCCATTGTCCCATACCCTCCGGCATGTCTCCGATGAAAATAGGGATGTCCTAAGGAAAAGTAGGACGTCCCTGACTCAAATCAGAAATCGGGATGGCTTCTGTAAATCTGGGACGGCCTCTGGAAAATAGGCACAATTGGAGCAGGAGATCCCTGCTTGAATCCAGAAAACAGCTGCAATCACAATTCTCATCAGCTACGAGAGGGGTTACCAGTGTGCCCGCTCCTTGGTGCTCCCTTAAGGTCTTCCTTTGGTACCCACGAAACCAGTGAGCCCCCTTCACTGCCCCCTTGGTCATGAGGTGGTGAGAGCTACTAATTTCTCGCTCGGAAAGTACATAGAGCCGGAGGAGCAAGTTGGAAGAATGATGCTCTTTCCGACTTCCTCTTTCAGCTCTGTGCTCTTTTCGAGGCTCAGTTCCACTGGATCCAACTTTTATACACAGATCCCTGGGGGACCTGATCTAGGAGAGGGGCAAGCTGAGTGACCGGAGGGGGTGGCCCTCAAAAATTCAGATCTACCCATGTGTCTAAAAATGGTTTTTTAACTATATCTCTGCGCAGAGTCCCTTCCAACTAACCCCCGTCCAATTCCATTCTGGTTGTTGACTGGGGAAGCCTATTAATTCTCATGGTGTGCTAGCAGGTATCAAAAGCCGTCTTCTCTTATCACCGACAGGGCAAATTCATCCGCATCAACTTTGACGTAACTGGCTACATCGTGGGAGCAAACATAGAAACCTGTATCCTTTTTCGGCACGTGGGATGGAACTTGGAGGAGTACGAGAAAGTTGTACTCAGAGCTCAGAGTTGTGCTTGAGAAAGGCAAACATTTCCAAGGCCGGGTGGCGAGAGGAGGCAGGAGGATGATGTGGGTGTCTCTGTTTGGGGCTGATCCCGGCCTTCGTTCATGGTGCAGATCAGGGCCGTCTTAGCCACAGAGGCTAGTGGTGCGGGAACCACAGTGCCACGTTCTGGAGGGCGCCAGGGAAGAGGCAGAGGTTGGATGTGGCACCTCCTGGCATCAACTCGCCGCCCTCATCCACCTCCACCATGCCATGCTGCGCCCGGAGTCTCCTCCCTGCCAGAGGAGCCACCCTCCAGCCCCTCCGGCAGCTCCGCCCTTGCCCACCTCCACCATGCTGCACCGTGGCTGGAGCCTCCGTCCCGCCGGAAGAGCCACCTGGAGGGAAACGTGGGGGTGTAGGGCACCGAAGGGATCTTTGCACCACGGCGCCAGATAAGCTTAAGACGGCCCTGGTGCAGATGTTGAATGGCTGCCGCTTGGGTTTGTGCGTCGCTTTGGGGAGGGCGAGAATTAGCTAGGTTCTCATTAAAGTGTGAATCGAAACACCGATATTTCTTCCTCATCCCCAGGTCAGGAAGAGGAGGCACCCCAGAAGCAGCAGATTTTTAGGCCCATGTGTTGGACCCAGCGTGGTTCCTCAGGTCAGCTGGCTCCAGAGGAGCAGCAATAGCTCCTTCTGGCCACCCAGAGTGGGGGCACTAAGCCACAGGAGAGAATAGGCTAGGACAGGGGTCAGCAAACCTTTTCAGCAGGGGGCCGGTCCACTGTCCCTCAGACCTTGGGGGGGGGCGAACTATATTTCCAACAGGAGATTAAAAATACATTAAAACATCAGTCATTAAAAACTTCCCCAGATGTCTTCTAAACATCAGATGGGAGAGTGTTCCACAGGGTGGGCGCCACTACTGAGAAGGCCCTCTGCCTGGTTCCCAGTAACTTCACTTCACACAGTGAGGGAACCGCCAGAAGGCCCTTGGAGCTGGACTTCAGTGTCCAGGCAGAACGAGGGGGGTGGAGACGCTCCTTCAGGTATACTGGACCGAGGCCGTTTAGGGCTTTCAAGGTCCGCACCAACACTTTGAATTGTGCCCGAAAATGTACTGGGAGCCAATGTAGGTCTTTCAAGAGCGGTGTTGTGTGGTCTCGGCGGTCGCTCCCAGTCTCCAAGCTGAAATGTCAACATTTCCAGTAAAAATTTGCTTTTCGTGCACAAGTGGCTGCCAGCAGCTGTTTTCCTTGGGGCGGTGTTTGTGCAAAAGCGCTTTGTTTAAACAGAGAAACAAACAAATGAGCGGATTCATCCCCGTAGTCATCCTCTGCATAAATATCGAAAGCAAATGAGTGAAGTCGTTGGCAAAGCCGAAACTTCTGCAGAGCTGGAGGAGAGAGACACAGGAAAGGAGCATCTCCCTTATACAGGAAGGCTTAAATATCTGCAGGGGGAAGACGGAAGAAAATGAGGAACACCAGGAAGAAACTCACTAACTTCATCGCAGCTGAAGCGAAGCAGAAAGCCAGAAGCGGGACCAACATCTTACCTGTGGAACTCATTGCTACAAGATATTGCAATAGACCAGGGAACCTGAGGGCTGCATTCTGTCACGGGGAAACTTATGGGTGCTGGGCATGGCCAGAGACAAATGTAGGAGGTCACTAGATGAGACTCCAGCCATGTAAAAACCAGATAAGCTCACCCCCACCCTCTCCATCCACTATCCTGGCAAGAAAGAGGCACATCCCAGCAAGGCAAAAGTGCTTAAGGAGGGCGTGGAGCAGAGTCGATGAGGGAGATGGTTTTGGGAAAGTCCCAAGGGCCATATATCGAGGTTCTCCACTCCTGCCAATGACATCCCCAGAAAGGACTTTTAAGTGGTCTTCCTAAACCCATGCAGGGTATGTCTTCGAAAGAGGAGGGGTAATGTCGCTGGGGAAAGACTTCCTCTTCCCATACAGATGGTCCTGTGTTCTGCTCCAGGGACATTCAATTAAAATAAATTCAGGTTGGCACGAATGGGAAATCTTTCTCTCTGGCTTAGATTCTGAAAGATGCTGCTGTAATATATAAATATAGAGCATTTATAGAGCTCCCACATAGAACCTATTAATACAGTCCTTGCCCACAGTCTAGACCAGAGTTTCCCAAACTGTTTTTGGACTACAGTTCCCATCATCCTTGACCACTGGTCCTGCTACCTATGGATGATGGGAGTTGTAGTCCCCAAACAGCTGGAGGGCCAAGTTTGGGAAAAGCCTGGTCTAAATAAACATGACGCACAAGGGAAAGGGTCAGGGAGGAAAGGGGAGGTAGAGAAATCAAACTCGGCCAGCGATTCTTAAGCAGTTCTTATAATGAATGAAACAGCTGTCACAGTTCAGGGACCGGGAGGTGCCAGATGGAGATGGGCTTTCGGGGGGGGGGGGGAAGTGATGGAGTGAGTCTTCTGATTCCCATCTCTCCCACTGAGATGGTCTGATGGAATGGCTGCCCCCAGTTGACAGCTGAGGGGACAGGAGGCCAGATACAGCTGGCCTTCCATGGGGCTCTTTATTAAAATAATTTTATTAGGTAACATACCCCAGCTTTCCACTACAGTGGCCCCTTGGTTCTCAAACACCTTGGTACTCAAACAACTTGGAACCCAAACACTGCAAACCCGGAAGAAAGTGTTCCGGTTTGCGAACTTTTTTCAGAAGCCGAACGTGCTCCATTTTGAGTGTCACACTTCCGTTTTGAGTGTTACGCTGAGGTCTGTCTATTTTTGCTATTTATTTTGCGTTTTTGTGGCTCATTTTTTGTGGTTTTTGTGACTGTGTGGAACCCAGTTCAGCTACTGATTGATTGGTTGGTTGGTTGTGTGACTGCAGTACATTGTTTATTGCTTTCATTTTATGGGTCAGTAGTCTCGTGAGAGAGTAAAATACAGGAGAAACTCGAAAAATTAGAATATCGTGGAAAGGTTCATTTCTTTCAGTGATTCAACTTAAAAGGTGAAACTAATATATGAGATAGACTCATGACATGCAAAGCGAGATATATCAAGCCTTTATTTGTTATAATTGTATTGATTATGGCATACAGCTGATGAGAACCCCAAATTAACAATTTCAACTTTGGGGTTTTCATCAGCAGTGCGCCATAATCACCACAATTATAACAAGCAAAGGCTTGACATATCTCGCTTTGCATGTCGTGAGTCTATCTCATATATTAAACTCCAGTAGCTAATGAAAACAATTGCTTACATAAATGGACTTTTCCACGATATTCTAATTTTTCGAGTTTCACCCGTACATGTTAAATTGCTGTTTTAGGCCTTGTTTTCAAAAGCCTGGAGCAGATCAATCCATTTTGCATTACTTTCTATGGGAAAGCGCAACTTGGTTTTGGAACGCTTTGGTTTTGGAACGGACTTCCGGAACGGATTAAGTTTGAGAACCAAGGTACCACTGTATGAAATTAGCACTTAAGGTGGAGATCTAATGATGACAGCAACAACAACAACAATCAATTGTGCACAATTAAAACCATTTAGAACCTATGCAAGAGATACTACGGCAAGTAGTGAAAACATCAGAGCCAATATTTAAAAGCTCCCGACGTTTTGCTTTCTTTCTTTCTTGCTTATTTGCTTGCTTAACACTTGCCGACAGATTTGCTGGAAAAGTCCCGGGCTATCCGGCAAGCCCGAGATGAAAGGACCTTCCACATATTTTATTATCTGCTCGCTGGAGCCACGGAACACATGAAGAGTAAGGCACTGGCAGTGACAGCTTCTGTTTTGAACCGTCGGGGAGCAGGGCAGGGGCTGTAGCTTTGTAGAAGTTCCCAGTGGCATCTGTAAGCAAGACTGGGGAAAACTCCCTGCCTGAACCCCTGGAGAGCCTCTGCCAGTCAGTGCATAGCTGTCAACTTTTCCCATTTCTTGCGAGGAATCCTATTTGGAATAAGGGAATTTCCCTTAAAAAGGGGGGAAAGTTGACAGCTATGGCCAGTGCAGAAATAACTGAGCTGGGTGGAAGATTGGTTCTGACTTGGTGCAGGCAACGACTGATTAACACACATCCAATTGATGTGAAACCGCACATGCACGCATTGCGGCAACCCAGAAGGGGCAGGGCAAGGGCATAATGGGGGCAGGGTGGGCTTTGGGGTGGGGGCTACCTGGTTGGAAAAGGTTGGGCTACAGGGTGAATGTTACAGGAGCATATATGGGGCCAAAAGGACCGTGTTCGGTTCATTCATTTCAATGGCTCTACTCTGAGCTGGACTGAGTTGGCTACAGCCCTACCTTGAGAGCTAGTGTGGTGTAGTGGTTAAGAGCGATAGACTTGTAATCTGGTGAACCGGGTTCGCGTCTCCGCTCCTCCACATGCAGCTGCTGGGTGACCTTGGGCCAGTCACACTTCTCTGAAGTCTCTCAGCCCCACTCACCTCACAGGAGAATGTTAGCCGCTTGGAGACTTCTTTGGGTAGTGATAAAGCGGGATATCAAATCCAAACTACTACTACTACTTCTTCTTCTTCTTCTTCTTCTTCTTCTTCTTCTTCTTCTTCTTCTTCTTCTTCTTCTTCCTGAAAGTACTTCATGGGCTGCCTTTTGAGGTTATAACCCACACAAAGCCGCTTGCAGTATGACGAGGAGGACATAAATTACATTAAAACACGCAGAATTTGTTATAAGAGGCATAAAAACCTGCAGTTTTCTTTCCTAGCACTGACACATCTCGATTCTGCTACTGTTCACTCTCTAGATGAGCTGCTGCTCGAAGGTTTCAACAACTACACTTTCCTGTCGAATGGCTACGTGCCCATTCCCTCTCAGCAGGACGATGAGATGTTCCAGGAGACCCTGGAAGCTATGGGTATTATGGGCTTCAATGAGGAAGAGCAAGTTGGTAAGGAAAAAAGCAAATGTGCTTTATCCATTTCTTTTCTTTCTGTATCCCGAAAACAACAACAATCTGTCACCCAGTGCAGGACGAATATTTAAGTGAGTGGTGGTGGATGTTTAAAACTATCCTGATTTAGTCTGGTGAATTGCATCTTTTTGTTTTTGGTCTTGGATTTCCTAGGAATAGTGGCATTTGGATCCAGGTTTTGCAGGAAGGCATTTGAAAAAGAGCCTTCTAGCAAAGCTGGCATTGAGAGCGGTCCAGTTATATGCATTGAGCGTCCAGGCTTAAATTAGCTTTGGTGCAAGATTAGTTTCAGATACCTTGAAGCAAAATTGAAGAGGAAAGGATAGTGTTTTCCAACGTTAGGTTTGCAGTATTTATCTTTGCCTTCTCAAGCTTCCTCTGCACTCCTTCAATGCCCGAGAGTGTTTATTTTAGCAACTATCCTAGTAACCGTTGGGGGGGATTTTTGTTCACCAGAATTATGCTCGCAATTTACTGTCTTCTCTATTATGACCATGTCCTTGTTTTCACCTGCGAAATGTTGGGTAGTTTGCAGGTAGCGGGGAATTGTGTGCAATATGGGAGATTTGTTTTGTTAATGGAGGCCTAGATTGAGGAGGGGAGGAACCGCCAACCCACAGATTTGGGGTCTGCAACTAGATTCCACGGAGCCTCTGGGTTTCTTCTTACTGATTATCAGCTATTTAGAAGGAAGGGAAAGGGGCATAGATGTTGTGCGAAGTGTGCAATTGCAGTGCCTTCTGCAGAAAGGCCTGCTTTAAGAAGCTGAAAGCAGAAGGGGAATTGCCTCGGCAGACACATGCTGCTTGAAAAAGCTGAAAAAGTTTTAAGTAGTGATTTTAAAGACTTCTCCTGAAGAGGTCAACCTAGACCAGTCTCCATCCTTTTCAGATATGGGACCCAGCTTTAACCCAGATTTGGAAACCGGCTTCTCTATATTTTACCATCTATTCACTTGGTGATAGTGCCGCTGTCACAACCCAGCTCATATCAGTTGAAGGTTGAGGACCAAGGACATAGTGCCAGTGTGGTGTAGTGGTTAAGAGCGGTAGACTCGTTATCTGGGGAACTGGGTTCGCGTCCCCGCTCTTCCACATGCAGCTGCTGGGTGACCTTGGGCTCGTCACACTTCTCTGAAGTCTCTCAGCCCCACTCACCTCACAGAGTGTTTGTTGTGGGGGAGGAAGGGAAAGGAGAATGTTAGCCGCTTTGAGACTCCTTCAGGTAGTGATAAAGTGGGATATCAAATCCAAACTCCTCTTCTTCTCTTCTTTCAGACATTGTTGAACTACAGCTCCCGTGAGCATGACCAAAGGCGGGGGGGGGGGATAGGACCTGTGGTCCCATTCACATTGGGAGGGCACCAGGTTGGCTATATCTGGTACAGAAAATACTGGGTTAGATCAGGGATGGGAATTATGTGGCTCTCCAGATGTTATCAGACACCAACTCCCATCATCCCTGTCCATCCACAACACTGGCTAGGGTTGATGGGACCTGAAGGTCAACAATATCTGGAGCAGTGTCGTAGCATGGGTTGCCAGCACCCAGGGCTGCATGGGAGGGAAACAGACATAGTACGCATGTGCAATGCATTCAACTGCCTAATGGTGTCTGCATCACCCAAGAGATTGCAGCCACAGAGTTAAGAAAATAAGAGTTGTTCCGTTGTCTGGAGAGGTCATTTCCTGGTTCGTATGGAGAAGCCGCTTTCAATGGAGCCCAGTGACACAAGCATGCAGCTGTATTGAGGCAGCACTAGGCATTGAAATTTTGTGCCTCGGGCAACCACCCCTTCTCCCTCATGCTACGCCACTGGTCTGGACGGCTACCCCATTCCCCATCCCTGTGCTAGATGAACTGATGGCCTAAGGTAAAAGGTAAAGGACCCCTGGACGTTTAAGTCCAGTCAAAGGCGACTATGGGGTTGAGGCGCTCATCTCACTTTTGGGCCGAGGGAGCCGGCATTTGTCCACAGACAGTTTTCCGGGTCATGTGGCCAGCATGACTAAATCGCTACTGGCGCACGGAGGACCGTGACGAGTGCCAGTGCGCACGGAAACACCGTTTACCTTTGTGTCGTAACGGTACCTATTTATCTATTCGCACTGGCATGCTTTCGAACTGCTAGGTTGGCAGGAGCTGGGACAGAGCAACGGGAGCTCACCCCATCGGGGGGATTCAAACCTCCGACCTTCTGATCAACAAGCCCAAGAGGCTCAGTGGTTTAGACCACAGCGCCAAGCTTCAAACGTCTAGAACTCAGAAACTGTTTCCATTACCGCCCAGTCACATCAGAAACTTATGATCTGCACCTGTGCATTAGATTGCAACTGAGAAATGGATTTGATTGCCATTGATTTCTCGTCCACTGCGGATCATTTGCGCAGCTCTGACCGGTAACTTGTCCTGAATGAATGGGTTTTTTGAACAGAACATGTCGGACTGTTGATCCATCTAACTTGGTACTGTCTACACAGACTGGCAGCAGCTCCTGCAGGGTTTGGAGCCTCTCCCAGCCCTACCCGGATCATGTACGATCACCATCGAGGATGAATTAGTATTGTTGTTTTTTAAAGGCAGTTTTTCTGCAGATTCAACACCGTTGATAAATTTTTCAGCACAGAGCAGTAGCTGGAAACCTGGGCTCTGAATGTTTGAGATGCGGAGAGGGAAAGATAAACTTTTTAAGCATTCCTGTGACAGGACTCTGCACAAACTCAGCAGAAGGGATTTGAACTTCAGCCAGGAAGTACCAGACAGATGACCATTTAAAGCTAGGATTTAGGGGGCCTCCTAGCACTGACGTCCAAGCAGAGAGCTCTGCAAGGAGATCGGGACATGGGAGTTTCGGATTGGGATTTAATTTTTTTTATTTTTGTAAATAAAGAGAAGCAGCAGCTGTGTTGAAAATGTTTTATGACTGGAAGAAGAGGACACATCAGTCAGATGAATTGTTTGCCGTGGTTGTTTTCCAAATGCTCTTCCTCTTTTCTTTAAGGGTCTCTGACAGCATTTGGTGCCTAAGGGAAGAGGGTGTCTATAGTTTTTCAGTCTGGTGACACCTACTGGCCCAGAAATTTTACTGCTGTCTGCAGTATCCTCCAGACAGACTTTAAAGTGTGTGTAACCCATCTTGGGGACGCGGGTGGCACTGTGGTCTAAACCACTGAGCTTAGGGCTTGCCGATCAGAAGGTTGGCGGTTCGAATCCCCGTGACGGAGTGAGCTCCCATTGCTCTGTCCCTGCTCCTGCCAACCTAGCAGTTCGAAAGCGCGTCAAAGTGTGAGTAGATAAATAGGTATCGCTCTGGCGGGAAGGTAAACGGCGTTTCCGTGCGCTGCTCTGGTTTGCCAGAAGCGGCTTTGTCATGCTGGCCACATGACCCGGAAGCTGTCTGCAGACAAATGCCAGCTCCCTCAGCCTATAGAGCGAGATGAGCACCACAACCCCAGATTCGTCCGCGACTGGACCTAACAGTCAGGGGTTACCTTTAACCCATCTTGAGATAAAAGATGCGAGAGTAAACAACTCAAAAATAAATTGTGGGCAGGGCGAACTCTGGGTAAGCTCAACAAATTTGGGGGCTGTCTGAAAAGAGTTCAGCAACTTTTGGGGTGTCCTGGCTTTTACTTTTTGAAATATAACAACCCTAACATAAACTAATTTTACTTGTGAACGTATTATTAGTATTATTATTAATTATTTATTCAGTTTATAGACCACCCTTTATCCAAAGATCCCAGGATGGTGTATAACATTATGAACCTGATTCACGCTGTATAATAATGAAAACATAATGCACAGCATTTAACAGGCCATAGGGTTGTAACCTGGAATTCTGAGTATGAGAGAGATTAACCCAATTGATACTTGCTCATCTTTGGGACTTGGAAGCTTAGGGATTCATCCTGGGTACGAAGTGTAAAACGGACCTTTCCATCAGACTGTGGTGTAGCTAAAACTCTTTTCTTGTATGAATCTGTGTATATGTTCAAGCTTCTTAAAGATGTCTCCTTTACACCCGCACAGCGATGCTGAGAGTCGTCTCATCCGTTCTCCAGCTTGGTAATATCGTCTTCAAGAAGGAGAGGAACACAGACCAAGCTTCAATGCCAGACAACACAGGTAGGACAGAGAACTGTGCAGCATTCAGATTTCTGCCCTCGTTGTGAGTCCCGCCCCCCCCCCCTTGCAAAAATGGACCATGTGCAGCTTACTAGCAGTCATGTGCACATGGCCAGTATCCAACAGCAGAAACTTGTATATCAATATTCAGCAGCAGCTGCTCATGGAAAACGAAACTCTGCCTTTCTGATAGTACATCTGACTTCTCTTACTTGTGACTCAAATGGGGGGGGAAGATGCTGTATGAAATAGTGGGTGCAGAAATCAGTCGGTTTTGGTTTCTCCACATTTCCCATCCCCCCTGTCTTAAATTCCTTTCTCCACATTTCTGCAGCGGTTTTGGTGTGGGGGGGGGTTTGTTTTTAAAGAACCCCCCTGAAAATTCGCCAGCATTTGGGTGAGAACTCTCCCTAACAAACACATTTTTGTATGGAGTTTTGACCGACCTACACATTTTCACAAACGGGTTTTCCTAATATAATGCATCTTGGTATATTGTTTTCACCAATATGTGCATTTTTTTTGTACACGTTGATTGGAGGGACTGCATTGCAAAATTCAGGGGACGGCGAATTTTGACGGGTAGTTGTGTTTTCGTCCCGTTTGGTCCGAAAAGTGCAAATTGGGTAGCTTCTCATTAAAATGCAACCAAAATTGAATTTCTCCATGGTCCCTAGTATAAAATGACATTTCAAATCTCTTCTATTCCAGCTGCACAAAAAGTGTGTCACCTTATGGGTATCAATGTGACAGATTTCACCCGGGCAATACTCACCCCAAGAATCAAGGTTGGACGAGATGTTGTTCAGAAAGCTCAGACCAAGGAACAGGTAATGGCCTTCTTTCTCTTGTTTCCTCAGTTCTGGTCATGCTCTCCAAAAAATCCGACACCCAGACAATGGAAATTTCCCCCAGACACCAATGATTGCCATGTAATAAAAGCTGGCTGTGGTTCCTTCATTTATTATGGTCTTGCTTCCGTTTTAACTTTTTCAACAGGCTGATTTTGCAATAGAGGCCTTAGCCAAAGCAACGTATGAACGCCTCTTCCTTTGGATTCTGAGCCGGGTGAACAAAGCCCTCGACAAGACCAAGAGGCAAGGAGCATCCTTCCTGGGAATCCTCGACATTGCTGGGTTTGAGATTTTTGAGGTATGCCCCCTTTATTCAGCCCAAGGTAACTCCAACAGCTGACCTCAATCAAGGCCAGCTCATTTTCTTGTGTTCCATGGTCAGTGCTAGATTTACATATAAGCTAAACAAGCTAAAGCTTAGGGCCCCACTCTCTTGGGGGCCCCCAAAAAATTTAAAGGGAAAAAACTGGATGTACATTTCCAAAATATAAGATAAAAAACAAATAAAACCTACATCCAGCAACAGTGTTTTGTGTTGTGTAGGCTCCTATGATGGAAGTAATGGGCCCCGCCTGCTAGCCTGCTCCCTAAAATATCACTGGTTTGCTCCTTTCTATATATAGGGTGCCTACATTCTGCATTTAGATACCTATTAGTTCCATAATTACCAGATAGCATATATTCAACACCAAAAACAGCAACAATTTGTTGTTGACAAAGGACTGCTGGACATATAAAGGGCCCCATTAACTTCAGTCGCTTAGGGCCTCATCAAACCTAAATCTGGCCCTGAATGTGGTCCAAGGCATTTTGCCACCTGAGGTGAAGGGCATGATGTATTGTCCCCAGTTTCCTGTACAGAAGCCAACTGGACTGGAGCTGAACCTTGTTCGATGCTGGTCCAATGGGGCAGCATCGTCTGCAGCAGATGATGGCGGTGGGCTTCACTCAGAGGGGGGCAGGCAGGCCGCTCTGCCCTCCAACACTTCACTGCCATCCTCCAGCAACCCTGAGGCGTGCGCCTCACTCTGCCTAATGATAGGGCTGGTCCTGTCCATACCGTTTGTGGGTTTATAAGCTTGTCAGTTTTATAAAGTTTATGAACTTGTAGGTTTATAGAGAGACAAGTAGTCCTTGTTTATTAAGGTTAAAAAGCCCCAAATGTTTTGGTCTTATCTTGATTTAAGAAGATTAACCCTGCATATGGCCGCTGCTTCACCCCTGCCTTCTCTCTGTTGGAGATTCATTCCCCGTGTCTGCTGTCATGGGATTATTATCTATCACATGACAGTGTTTTCATTTCACAGTGGGATGTGACAAAGACAGGAAGTTTGTGTTACTGTGTTTCCTGAAGAGGGACTATTGTCCTTTGTCCTTTCTCTTTGCTGTCTGATACTAGAGAGAGAGGGAGTCATGTTGCAGTGCTCCATTTATACATAAATAAAGTAGATTAGCCAAAATGCTGAGTTGCTGAGGTCTGTACGCAATTGCGCAAACACTGCGGATCCCTAAGTGTGCTGATGTTTCTTGGCATCAGTCATTGTGATGTTTGGGCTGAAGAAAGCTTTTGAAGCTCCCGAACGACAGACCAGGAGGGAGAGAACATGCCAGCTGGGCATGTGTCTCTGCCAGGGTCCTACTCATGTGTAGGAGATCCTAACACTCTCCACCCCCCCCACCCCCGGCAGGTCAATTCTTTTGAGCAGCTGTGCATCAATTACACCAACGAGAAGCTCCAGCAGCTCTTCAACCACACAATGTTCATCCTTGAGCAAGAAGAGTACCAGAGGGAGGGCATCGAGTGGAACTTCATTGATTTTGGACTGGATCTGCAGCCCTGCATTGAGCTGATCGAAAGACCAGTAAGATTGCTTTGTCTAGAACATCTGGTTGGCTAGTCACCCAATATAACCATCTTCAGAATTTCTTACAGTCTGGTCAGGCTTCTGGTCAGGTCTAAATTACATGAAGCAATTCATTAAGTTTAAACTATTGCATCAAGTGTGACTTGCTAAATTTCTCAGTATTGAATTCTGACTTCTTATTTTTAACATACACACAAAATGTATATACGGTAGTTTCCTTCAAGGTGCTTAAGGTGGGATACAAAGTTCTTACCCTCTCCCCATTTTGTCCTCACAACAGCCCTTTGAGGTAGGTTGGGCTAAGGAATGGTGCTGCTCTCCAGGCACTATTCCACCCCTCTAACCACTATACCACACTGACACCTTAGCATTGTATCACAGAGGATTGGCTACCCCTGGTATAATCCATCAATTGATCACTGGAAGCGTTTGGCAACCAGAGGCTAATTTTAATCAGTTATGGCAAACTTTCCAGAGCCATCTGTTTGGCAGTGGTGAGAACAGAATGCTGGACTAGATGGGCCTTTCGCCTGACCCAGGAGGGCTGCTCTTAATTTCCTAGGTTAATTTTTATCTCTGTGGCCACGAATTAACAGAAAACGAGTTTAAAGAGCAGCGCAGGGCTGTCTGCAAAAGGAGTATCTAAGAGCCCTATGCTGCTCTTTGAACCTCTAAAACTGGAGTTTCTAGGCCCAGTGTGGGCCTGTTTGAAAGCCCCTTTGCAAGCAACCCCACGCTGCTCTTTAACCACCCTAAAACCAGCTGGTTTAGGAGGTTCAAAGAGCAGTGCAGGGCTGTTTGCAAAAGGGCTTTCCAACAGCCCTGCGCTGCACTTTGAGGTCCCAAGAATCGGTCCTTCAAAGCGCAGCATCACCTGATATCATTAATGATAGATGGCGACGCTGCCCACCAGTCAAATTTGACCGGGCTTGAGGATACAATGATCTGTCCCCCCCAAGACTCCCCACTCCTCCTCTAAACAAATGAACACCATTTTCTTTCCAGCTCTTTACCAAATGGATACCAGCACGGCAGTAAATTTCAGCAGTCAACACCCAGTATGTTAGAAAGGTTTCTTCCGAGAGGTGATTTGATGGCGTTCTGTTCTTCTCCATTTCAGAATAACCCCCCTGGCGTCCTGGCTTTGCTGGATGAGGAGTGCTGGTTCCCCAAGGCCACGGACACCTCCTTCGTGGAGAAGTTGGGTAACGAACAAGGCAACCACCCCAAGTTCCAAAAGCAGAAGCAACTCAAGGACAAAACAGAGTTCTCTATCATCCATTACGCAGGAAAGGTAAGGAGCAGCACAGGGGCATCCGAATAGACAATTTCTTCCTTCCTTTTTTTAAAATAATTTTTTATTTATTCTTAATAAATGATACAAAAAATGAAAATATAATAAGCTAACATATACTGATACAAAAAGAAAAAAAATACATGTACCCCCTATACTACAAACACAAACCCTACATACCCCCATGACTTCCCTCTACCACTATTCGACTTCCTTTGGTTCAAATTTGAATATTGCCTCCCCCCCATATAATTTTTATTAATTTCTTTTTTAAAAAAAAAATATTTTTATTATTATTTTATACTACATTACTACAAAAAATAAAATATACATTCACATTCTTTTTCCAGTTTTGGCTATCATAGCCGTGACTTCCCTCAGACCTTCCACATGGCATTCAGAATTATATCTTAATATTATACTTCTTTGATCTACCATTGCTTACATTATCATAAGTCTCTTACTCACTCTATCTACCATAATTACAATAATATTTCTACACATTAACTACAAAGCTTCCTGAAGTCCTATTAGCGTATTCAACTGCGAATTATTTCTCAAATAGTTTGTAAACTTTAACCAGTCTTTGATGAATTTCTGGTCCCACTCTTCCCGTCATTTTGTCCGGTTCTGCATATTCCATTAATTTCACTGTCCACTCTTCTTTTGTCGGTATTTCTTCTTGTTTCCACCTTTGTGCTAGCAAAATCCTAGCTGCAGTCACTGCGTATTGGAAAAGTTTAACATCCTGTTTTTCAATGTCTGTACCTATAATACCTAGTAAAAAGGCTTCAGGTTTTTTAGCATATGGCAGCCCTACACATGCTGCACCCTCCCTGCCTGCAGGCTGAAGCACTCGGGGACAGCGCAAAGGGTTGGCATGGGCAGGCCATTGCTGTGGGCCCACCCCCCTACGATTCCCCTATACCTGCTCTTCCTCTTCACTGTTGCAACTTGCTTGTTCACCTACCTCTTGCTCTGGCCTGGAGGGTAATGAGCAAGCAAAGAACGGCAGAGGTGAGAAGGCGGAAGAGTCAGCTCCTGCTGCCTGCTTGCTCAATGACTCTGTCTGGTAGCAGTGATGGGGCAGAGGAGCATCCGCAGTTGGCAACAGTGGCAGAGAGGAGATAGACCAGGGGTCAGCAAAGCTTATCGGACATGGGCCAGATCACTCCTGTGGAGATCTTCCATGGGCCGGACTGGCGCACCGCGGCACCGGAAATTGCACCTGCGTACAAGCAATTTCTGGCATCTGGCCATGCGCAATAGCTATTTCCGGCGCAGTGCGTGGGGACTCGCTGAGCAGGTGGCTCAATTTGGGGGTGGCTCATGTACAGGTTAAGTGACCCTCATGGGCCGCTTACGGCCCATGGGCCTTAGGTTGCCAACCTCTGAGGTAGACTCACAGAGGGAAGGGCTGGGGGGAGCATCAATTTTTCGCATTTTACAGGGTGCCATATTACCCAGATCTGCCCCTGCTGGAATTTGCCATGTGACAACTTGCAGTGACTCACACATGCTGGGTTTTTTGTTTTTCCTGGAAGGTTAACTACAATGCCACCGCCTGGCTGACCAAGAACATGGATCCCTTGAACGACAACGTGACGTCCTTACTAAACCAATCCTCCGAGAAGTTTGTGGCAGATCTCTGGAAAGATGGTAAGGACATGAAGCATGCAACCCTGTCTATTGAGCATAGGCCGTTCTTCATGCCAAGCAGCTGCTGTGCCCCTAAAGGCTGAATTTATAGTCTCGGCTTTGTTTCAGTGGACCGCATCGTGGGGCTGGACCAGATGGCCAAGATGACGGAGAGTTCCCTCCCAAGTGCTTCCAAGACGAAGAAGGGCATGTTCCGGACAGTTGGGCAGCTATACAAGGAGCAGCTGACGAAGCTCATGACCACCTTGAGGAACACGAGCCCCAACTTTGTCCGCTGCATCATCCCGAATCATGAAAAAAGGGTGAGTACAGTCATACCTCATGTTACGTACGCTGCAAGATGCGTACGATCGGGTTATGCACCGTGGTGACCCAGAATGAGTTACTTCTGGGTTCTGCAGTTCGCGCATGCGCAAATGTGTCAAATGACATCACACGCATGCACAGAAGCACCGAATCACATCACGCGCATGCACAGATGCGGCACTTCATGATACGGACACCACGGGTTATGAACGGGGCTCTGGAACGGATCCCGTTTGTAACCAGAGGTACCACTGTACTCCGCCGGCACCGAGAGTGAGCACATCCACTCCTTTTCCAAGTACAGTGGTAGCTCGGTTTTCGAATGTACACTGGTACTTTGGTACTTGAACGGTCTGGCTCCCGAACAAATCAGCTCCTGAACGCTGCAAACCTGGAAGTGAGTGTTCCGGTTTGCGAATGTTTTTCGGAAGCCGAATGTCCGATGCGGCTTCTTGCTTGAGTGCAGGAAGCTCCTGCAGCCAATTGGAAGCCGTGCCTTGGTTTTCGAACAGTTTTGGGAGTCGGATGGACTCCCGGAATGGATTAAGTTTAAGAACCAAGGTACCGCTGTAATCCGTTCTGGAAGACCATTGGAGTTCTGAAACGTTTGAAAACCGAAAACTCAATAGCCAACAACTGGGCCTCAGGATCTTGCACTCAGCAGAAGCCGCATGGCATGTTCAACTTCTGAGGTGTGTACGAAAACCGAAGCATTTACTTCCGGGCTTACGGCATTCAAAAACCAAAATGTTCATCAACGGAGACATTCGAAAACAGAGGTTCCACTGTATTTGTTTATGCTTCAGAGAAGCCCCCATAGCAAGAAACTCAAACCACAACGCTAATATTAAACCAAATGATTTTCAAAATAGAAAAGATGGCAACTAGAAAGCAGCCATGTAATCTGCCAAAATAAAAATGAAACCTGAAGCCTAATAAAATAATAACAACAACAACAATTGTAAGGTTCTCGGTTAGTTGCCCATGAGTAATCGGCCGATTCCGTTGCTTCTTTTTAAATAGTTTTATTGGTGCAAACTATTTACGTCTCCCTGTTTTACAGTCCGGGAAGCTAGATGCTCACTTGGTCTTGGAGCAACTGAGGTGCAACGGTGTTTTGGAAGGGATCCGGATCTGTCGCCAGGGTTTCCCTAACAGAATCGTCTTCCAGGAATTCCGCCAGCGGTAAGAGGTTTGCAAGGAGCGATAGGGATTTTGCAGGGGGGGGGGAAATGTTGTGCAAGAGTCCCCCCAAATCAGGCCTGAGTCTAGGCATCTCAGTGACTGGGCTGCATGATTTGAACATGAGCAGGAGCAAGTTGCTTGGCTTACAGGAGCTACAGGAGTATGGATGGTCACAAAATGAAACTGTAGGCTCCAATTTACCAAGTTCATCTCTTTTGAAAGGAATGGGAATTGTGCAAGAGCACTGTTGCTATCAGTTTGTTCCATGGATCGGAGCTCAGGATTGTTATCGAAGGGTTTAAATAGGAATGAGCAAATCCGTCAGTTTTTATTTCCCTCAATTTCTCCTTCTTCCAGTTCGCCACGTTTTTACTTTTTTTTTTTACTTTATTAAGAATTCATCAGCATTTTAGTGTGCTTTTCTCCCAATTTACCCATTTTTGTCTAATATACTTTGATTAAATTTTTACCTAATCTGTATTTCTCTTATATCGGCTGGATATATGAATGGAGTTGCAAAACCCAAATTAGATAAATCGTAAGCTAATGGAAGAAGTAAATTAGCAGGGATTCTTCCCAAAAAATGTGCCAATAAATAAATAAATAAATATCGAAATATGGACATTAATAGATTCACGGATAAATTGTAATTCAGAAGCGAGAGAGACTATACATTTTATTCGATGGCACACAATTCATACCCGAGGATGGACATGATTTGGATCATGCCTATATTCAGATGTTGCAGAATTCAATGCTATTTTCAATATGCTTTGCCCATAGCTATGAAATTCTTGCTGCAAATGCCATTCCGAAAGGATTTATGGATGGAAAGCAAGCATGTATACTTATGGTGAGCAAAGCCTTTTCACCTTTTGCAATATGTCCCTGTTTGCATGACTCTTGTTTTCCTGTTCCACATTCCAACATGACCAGACTTCCTTTCACCTCTCTTCTTCCTTCTTTTTCTCTGCATTCCAGGGTTTCCCTTAAGATGTTTTATTTTCTCCACTGCGGACCAATTCTGTGTTTTGGGACGTATCTTTTAAATACACCCCGTATTCCAGAATTCATTTATACAGTGGTGCTCTAATGCTGTATTAATAAATACATGCCATTTAAGAAAATACACACTGAGTTGCTCTGCAGCCTCCCCCAGATGATCCGATTATTGAACATTCGTCCTGATTCGCTTACACAAAGCTTCCGTGGATTGTTAGCTTATATCTGGTTTTTAATCGAACATTACAAGTTGGTGTCTCCTCCCTCCCCTATAGATCAAAGCCTTGGAACTTGACCCCAACCTGTACAGGATCGGGCAGAGCAAGATCTTCTTCAGAACCGGCGTCTTGGCTCATTTGGAGGAGGAGAGGGACCTGAAGATCACAGACGTCATCATTACTTTCCAGGCTCAATCCCGAGGCTACCTGGCAAGAAAGTACGGTTGTTTCCCAAGGGGCAACCCAAAAAAAGGGGGGAGCTTAAGATGGGTGGTAGGTGTGGAATCAGAAGCATCAAGCATGGTCACTCCCACAAGTGGTGTGACTTTGCTGGACCAGGTGCCCTGTGTAATGGGCCCTCCGAAAGGACAGAGAGCTTTTGAACAGCTCATGCAAGCGAGCCAGTCTGCAAGGAGCAGGGCATTGTTAGAAGGGAGAGTCTGCAAAACTACCAGGCTCCTCCCACTTCAGCTCCTGCTCCAGGGCAGACTATTTGCAAAATGCATTTGCAGACTCCTGATGGGTGTGTTCCTGTAACCAGAAGTCCCAAGTCAAGTCCCCTTTACTGGTCATTTTGCTGATCAAAATTGCCCTTCCCTATACGAAGCTGGGTAGGGTGTTTTACATGGATGATTAAGGGTTGTATTCAGTGCTAGTCATCTTCAGAGCAGACCCACTGAAATGAATGGGCATTGGCCCATTAATTTGGGGAGTTTCCTTTGAGCAGGACTGCATTGGACACAATGCTAAGACTGCCCCATGCCAACATATTTTGTGAGGGTATAATATATCTGGCGTCCACGTGTCGTACCAGTTGCTACTTGCAGATGGCTGGCTGGTTGTTTGTCAAACTCTTGGTTATCGTTGCTGCTATGATTCACTTTCCACAATATAATAAGAAACATTTTAAAAATAAAAAAAAAACTGTTAAAAGCAGCACAGAAAATAACAGCAATTGAACTGAAAATGAAAGCAGGCACTCGTTGCAGACACCTATCCATCCAGCTGGGAAAACTTGCTGCAGCAAAAATGTCTGCAGCTGTTTCCAAAAAGTGAAGACAGTGCCTGTCATATATCTCAATAGGGATGCTGTTCCACAAAACAGGGGCAGCCACACCAAAAGTCCTGTTCCGAGTTACTGCAGAGCAGGTTTCTGAGGTCTTTGGAACTTGCAGGATAAATTATCCCAACCTGCAGACTTCAGTGCCCTATTGGTTATGTAGCGGGTAGCGAGGTCTTTCAAGTAATCTAAAGGTAAAGGTAAAGGGACCCCTGACCATTAGGTCCAGTCGCAGACGACTTTGGGGTTGCGGCGCTCATCTTGCGTTACTGTCCAAGGGAGCCGGCGTACAGCTTCCGGGTCACGTGGCCAGCATGACTAAGCTGCTTCTGGCAAACCAGAGCAGCACACGGAAACGCCGTTTACCTTCCCGCTGGAGTGGTACCTATTTATCTACTTGCACTTTGATGTGCTTTCGAACTGCTAGGTTGGCAGGAGCAGGGATCAAGCAACGGGAGCTCACCCCGTCACGGGGATTCGAACCGCCGACCTTCTGATCAGCAAGCCCTAGGCTCTGTGGTTTAACCCACAGCGCCACCTGCGTCCCCTCAAGTAACCTGGATCTGAGCTTTATCTGTTAGTACCTGAAACCTTGAACTTGGCCGTCTAGTGAAGGGGCACCCAGGGCGAATCCTGTAAACGAGGTGTTCTATGCTGCAGTGCTGGGTGCTGCCTTAAAATATGGTCCATCACCTCTTGAGGCAGTCAATTCTGGCTTGGCCTAGTATTTTGCTGTGCAAAGCATTAAGTATCTTCTGCCCCCCCCCCAAACCATCCAGCTGCTGTCCTAGTGAGGTTCCCTTTCCTCTAAAAAACACACACACAAATACAGGTCTTGCCGGATAAATTGCAGGTGACATACAGGTGTCTGGAAAATGGTGCTCATATTTTTACAGGCAAGCCATGTGCAACTGTGACAGCTGCTTTGTGCTTTAATAAATATATTCAGTGGAACCTTGGTT
Source organism: Lacerta agilis (assembly GCF_009819535.1). NCBI lineage: Eukaryota > Metazoa > Chordata > Lepidosauria > Squamata > Lacertidae > Lacerta > Lacerta agilis. The sequence continues at coordinate 43,813,881 of NC_046324.1, forward strand.
TTTGAACGTAATCAGTTCCGGAAGAACGTTTGAGTTCTGAAACATTTGAAAACCGAGGTGCGATTTCCCATATAAAGTAACGCAAAATGGATTAATCGGTTCCAGGCCTTTAAAATCAACCCCTAAAACAGCAACTTGACATAATTTTTTACTATCTAATGATACTATCTAATGTTGTTCTGTTAACAATTCTCTTGGCTTTGCAGCTTGTATCCATTTCACTCAGCACTGGGTTCCACACAGTCACAAAATCAAATTGGTTGTAAGAGATCTCCAAATAAACCAAAATAAAACCAAAAAAATCTAGCCCAAATAAGCCCAAATATCACCTCCGTGACGCGCAGGTGCCCTGCTAGGCCTTGGGATCTTGCATTCAGCAGAAGCTCCTGAGATTAGCGGAAGCTGCGTCACACGTTCGGGTTCTGAGAAACGTTCGAAAACCGAAGCATTTACTTCCGGGTTTGCGACGTTCGGAAACCGAAATGTATGTCAGCGGATGAGTTCAAAAACTGAGGTTTGACTGTGTATTTCTCTTTCTGACCAGGGCTTTTGCCAAGAGGCAGCAGCAGTTAACCGCCATGAAGGTCATCCAAAGGAATTGTGCCGCTTACCTGAAGCTGAGGAACTGGCAGTGGTGGAGACTCTTCACCAAAGTAGGTGCCTTCCTGGGCTGCCCCCATTGGAGCTGCATCTTCCTGGCAGCAGGCGACAGAACCGCGAGACAAGTGTAAAATACTCAAGCAAGAGTTTTATTTACAACCCTGAAAACATAAAAGCATGTGGGTGTTGTTCTCCTCGGCAGGCAAATTCAAACTGCAACTTCTCCTCCTTTTGTACTCATCGCCAGTTGTATCTAATCAGCCCAGAAGCCCAGAACTCGCACCCAGAACTCACAGAAGCAGTTCTTAAAAGTTACAACCATCTTTTCTGTTTCTTTGCAGAAAGTGACTCCTAACAGCCCCTTGCTGGGGCTGCCCTCGCCAAGTGCTCTAGAACATAGCTGTCAACTTTTCCCTTTTTTTGCGAGGAATCCTATTCGGAATAAGGGGATTTCCCTTTTAAAAAAGGGAAAAGTTGACAGCTATGCTCTAGAACAGCCTTCCTCCAAAAGGCTGCTCTCTGAGGACTATAGCCCTCCCAGCCTGCTCCCATTAAAAGGTTCCCTGGAGGAGAGGCTAGGAAAGGCAGGCTGTGTTCTTTTTCGGGTGTTTGTGTGGAGGGGTCAGGCAGGGTGTTTCCTGAAGTGACCGTAGAAATTCTCGGCTTTCAGGTGAAGCCGCTGCTACAGGTCACCCGCCAAGAGGAAGAGATGCAGGCGAAAGATGAAGAGCTCAAGTCGGTGAAGGAAAGGCAGATCAAGGCCGAGAGCGAATTGAAAGAACTGGAACAAAAGCACAGCCAGGTGAGCTTGCAGGGTTTCTTTCTTTCTTTCTTTTTTATAAAGAATTTATTAGTTTTCCACATTAAACAACAATCACAATAAATCACACAGACACGACAAATACAATAAAAAACTAAAAATAAAAAATAAACATTTAAAAGAAAGAAAACTTATACATACCTAAAACACGAACACTGGAACAATATAGGCTTAATGTTAAAATCTAGTTTCAAATCTTATATGGGGACTTCCCCCGTTCTCTCAACTGCATTCAATACTAATTTACTTTAGTAACTTTGTAACTATTTTCCCATCATTCATCATTATTCTTATTACAATTTCAAATAACTAACTTATCTCATATATCTTATTGCTGCATTTATTAACATAAATCTTTCATAAACATTAATTCTAATATACCATTTTTACCTAACATCTTATAACTAAAGCCACTTGTATACACTGATTCTGCTTCAAATAGAGTTTGCAGGGTTTCTTGACCTTTCAACCCAAAGGGCCCGGATCCTTCCTTGCCAGGTTAGGTGCTCACATCATCAAAGTTTTGGAAGGGACCCCGAGTGTCATCTAGTCCAACCCACTGCAATGTAGGAATCTCAGCTAAAGCACCCTCTGCTTAAAAACCTCCAGGGAGGGAGAGTCCATTGCCTCTCGAGAGAGACAGTGCCACTGTTGAACGGCTCCTAGCATCATAAAGTTCTTCCAGGTATTTAGTGAGAATCTCCTTTCTTGTAACTGGAAGTCATTGGTTCTGACCCTACCCTCCGGAGTAGGAGAAAACAAGCTTGCTCCATCTTCCTTGGGACAGCCCTTTGGATATTTGAAGGTGGCTAACATACCTGCTCTCAGTCTCCTCTTATCCAGGCTAAACAAACCCGACTCCCTAGGCTGTCCATCATAAGGCTTGGTTTGCAGGCCTTTGGTTTTCTTGGCCACCCTCCTTTGCGCCCATTCTAGCTTATCAATATCCTTCTTAAATTGTGGTCCCCAGAACTGGTGCTGCTCCAGGACAGGCAAATGCAAGCAGAGGTTCGAATCAAGACGATGGATTGAACCTTTCACACCTGCGCTGATTTCAGCCCAGTTGTGGTGTGATGGCTTTTGAGATCAAGGAGCCATTTTTGGCTATTCCTGGATAGCCATTTTCAAGCAAGATAGTGCCCTGAGGCTTCCAAAATTGCACTGATTTCAACCACTTCTTTCAAAACTCCGCTAATTTCCCCCCATCCCTTCAAATTCCTGAGCAACGCTGGGTGCATGACTGCCAGTTCGGGATAAAACGAGTTCGCCCTCGGGTAAAGAAACCACTTTGCCCGAATTTTAACATTTGCTGTTGTCCTTTGCCAGCTGTCTGAAGAAAAGAACCAGCTTCAGGAGCAGCTCCAGGCCGAGACAGAGCTCTACGCAGAAGCTGAGGAGATGCGTATCCGACTGGCTGCCAAGAAGCAGGAGCTGGAGGAGATCCTCCATGAGATGGAGGCCAGGATCGAGGAGGAGGAAGAACGCGGGCAGCAGCTGCAGGCCGAGAAGAAGAAGATGCAGCAGCAAATGCTGGTACCCAAGCTTATAATTTATTATCATCAGCATCATTTATATATTTATTTATATCACACCGTTTCCCCTTTCCAAGAAGCTCAAGGGTGGTATACATGGACCTCCCCTCCTCATTTAATCCCCCACAACAACCCTGTGAGGTAGGTTAGGTTGAGAGGCAGCCTCCCCACAGCTGCCTAAGTCCCTCCTCTCCACGTTCTCTCCCCCCCCCAAGCAATTGGAGACTGGGCCTGCTCATTGCCAACCTCTGCCCTTTTCATGCCTCTTCTGGTTCTGGGAGACGTGGGGAGGGGTGAGTTTGTAGTGACTGAATTGAGCAGGGATTTGAACCCTGGTCTCTCCCAGGTCCTAGTCTGGCACTCTAACCATTATACCACCACTGGGTTCTCATCCTGGGAGATCAGAGGGAGACTTAAAAGCATTGCTCCAAAGAAATGGGCTTGGCTGGAGAATGGAGAGGAAGAGCGGGCTGCTGAGGGGCAGGGAAGGGAGAGATGTAGAAACTTTAAAGGTAAAGGTAAAGGGACCCCTGACCGTTAGGTCCAGTCATGGACGACTTTGGGGTTGTGGTGCTCATCTCGCGTTACTGGCCGAGGGAGCCGGCGTACAGCTTCCGGGTCATGTGGCCAGCATGACTAAGCCGCTTCTGGCGAACCAGAGCAGCGCACGGAAACGCCGTTTACCTTCCCGCCGGAGCGGTACCTATTTATCTACTTGCAAAGTTGAAATTGTTAATTTGGGGTTCTCATCAGCTGTACGCCACAATCATCACAATTATAACAAATAAAGGCTTGACATATCTCGCTTTGCATGTCATGAGTCTATCTCATATGTTAGTTTCACCTTTTAAGTTGAATTACTGAAAGAAATGAACCTTCCAAGATATTCTAATTTTTCGAGTTTCATCTGTGTATATATATATATATAGAGAGAGAGAGGGGGGGGGGGAGGGAGAGGGAGAGGGAGAGAGGATTACATATTGAGGGGGGCACCCTAATATTTTCAATGCAATCCAGCCCCAATTGCCATACATTTCACATGCTTGCTTAAAATATCTGCAGAAGCAAATGAATACATAATCTTAACACACGCACCCCCCCTTTTTTTTACCACCCACCTCCCATGAACCCCCAAACAGGAACTTGAGGATCAGCTGGAAGAAGAGGAAGCTGCCAGACAGAAGCTGCAGCTGGAGAAAGTAACCGCGGAGGCCAAGATCAAAAAGATGGAGGACGATATCCTGGTGATGGACGATCAGAACAACAAACTCACCAAGGTCCGTGCTGCTGAGCAAACCATGCCCTGTTCTTCAAAGCCAGTGCAAAGGCAGCAGTGAGGGAAAGACCCGCTGCAATCCTAAGCAACCCCTCTCGGCTGCCGAGAGGGGCAGAGGGTGCCCTCTTGGTGGCTCTGCCAGCCACGGAAACATGGGGGCTGGCAGACTGGGAGAGGGCATTCTCCATGGCAGCTCCCAAAACGTGGAACTCCCTCCCCGCAGAGGCTCGCCAAGCACCTTCATTACAAAGAGCTGTATCCAGCTAAAAGGTTCTGCAAGTGCAAGCACTCTGGGCTGCCCAGCTGAACTCTTCCCTGTGAACCTCCTAAATTTGTAGAGGGTTCCCCCCCCCAACCTTTGATAGAAGATTTAGGGGGGGGGAGGAGAAGGCGGCGATGTTCTGTCGCACAGCCAGAAGTACGGATTCGTTGAATACCCCTCATAGTTCCCGCCCTTTGCTGAAGAAGCTCCTCTTTGGCATTTGACGATTAAGACTTGCGTGTCGTTTTTGCCAGCGCACCTCCGCTGTCGCACACAATGTTCTTTGGTTTGATTGAAATGGGGATTTTAACCTTGTGCGATACGTCTGGCTGCAACCCACCCTGGGATCTTGTGGTGAAGGGAAGGCGAGTGAGACAATATCTTAAATAAAGGACTAATGGATGGATAGAGGCATCCATGTCTGGGTAGACTTGCCTAAACAAAATGGTTTTAAGCAGGCACTGAAGAGTGCAGTGGAAGTGGCTACCTGATGTCAATAGGCAGGGAGTTCAACAGTACAGTGATGCCTTGTTTTGGGTCCGGGATCTGTTCCGGAGCCCCAGACACTCAACGAAAGGGATGCTTGACAAAGCACCGCTCTGCGCATGTGCGTGGGGTGGTTTGCACTTCTGTGCATGCGCGAAGTGCGATTTAGCGCTTCTGTGCATGCATGAGAGGCAAACCCGGAAGTAACCTGTTCTGGTACTTCTGGGTTTGCTGCAGACGTTCGCTAAAATGGATGCTCGATGGGGCACACATTCGTGGAGGTCTTACTGTATCTCACAAATGCAGAACGAGTAATATTTAGCAATGCCAGTTTTTTTTCTTAGTAAGTTCATGCAAACTACCGTATTTTTCGCTCCATAGGGCGCACCGGACCATAGGGCGCACCTCGTTTTTAGAGGAGGAAACAAGGAAAAAAATATTTTTCTGGTTTTCCTCCTCTAAAAGCTCTGTTTTTTTGAGGATCAACTAAAAGTTTTGCAGCTTTTTTTGCTAAGGGGGAAAAGCAAAGCTCCTTTTGCAAAGGGAGAAAAGCAAAGAGGGAAAAGCCCCGTTTTTATGGGGTTCAACTCACATTTCTGCAGCTTCTGAAGGAAAGGGAGCCTTTTTCTACAGTGTCCAGACAGATAATCTAATCAGCCAGTCACATGTCGCTGGGGAAACAAACAATCTCCCTCTGCAGCACATTCAACAAAGGAGGGCGGGGCTGAAAGGGAGCCGGGGACTCTTATCTCTCTCCCAATCTCTTGCTGATCAGCTGCTGAGCGGGGTCCTTTCAACACCCCCTTTTCTCTTTGTAAAATAAAAAGCACGATCCTCTTTTGGCACCTGGGCAATTCGGCTCCAGGGACCACCATTTGCTCCATAAGACGCACAGATATTTCCCCTTACTTTTTAGGAGGAAAAAGGTGCGTGTTATGGAGCAAAAAATACGGTAAATGCAATTCCAGATTTATTTATTTTTTGTCATTGTGCCTCCCTTTCTTCTTCTTCTTCATAGGAAAGGAAACTTCTCGAGGAGAGGATAAGCGACTTGACCACCAACCTTGCAGAAGAGGAAGAGAAAGCCAAGAACCTGACCAAGCTGAAGAACAAGCACGAGTCGATGATCTCGGAACTGGAAGTCCGCCTGAAGAAAGAAGAGAAGTGCCGGCAAGAACTGGAGAAGATGAAAAGGAAGCTGGAGGGCGACTCGAGCGACCTCCACGAGCAGATCGCCGATCTCCAAGCCCAGATTGCGGAGCTGAAGATGCAGCTGGCCAAAAAGGAAGAGGAGCTCCAGGCAGCCCTGGCCAGGTGGGGACAAGTCCCTGAGGCACCCCAGCTGACGGCTGCTAATTTAGGACTGAACGGATTTGCTAAAGAGCTGGCAATGTTGCTAGTGGGACACCGTCCTCTCTGCTGAAACCACTGCATGCTTCTGTTACCCTCCTGGGGAAAGCCAAAAAACGAGCCCCCAGGAGCGTGATTCACACTCCTGCAATAGCCCAGTGGTAGCGGAGCACCTAGAAAGTCCCAGGTTAGATCGCTGGTGTCTGTAGTTAAACCTGGGGTGGGAAATATTTTATTCATCCCAAAGGCCACATTGTCAGGAGCAAGCCAGCAGTAAACCACACCGTGCAAGCTGGAGTTAGCCCTTTACAGTGGTACCTGTATGGTGCCAGTGTGGTGTAGTGGTTAAGAGCGGTAGACTCGTTATCTGGTGAACTGGGTTCGCGTCTCCACTCCTCCACATGCAGCTGCTGGGTGACCTTGGGCTAGTCACACTTCTCTGAAGTCTCTCAGCCCCACTCGCCTCACAGAGTGTTTGTTGTGGGGGAGGAAGGGAAAGGAGAATGTTAGCCGCTTTGAGACTCCTTCGGGTAGTGAAAAGCGGGATATCAAATCCAAACTCTTCTTCTTCTTCTTCTTCTTCTTCTTCTACCTTGGTTCTCAAACTTAATCCGTTCTGGAAGTCCGTTCCAAAACCAAAGCGTTCCAAAACCAAGGCGCGCTTTCCCATAGAAAGTAATACAAAATGGATTAATCTGTTCCAGACTTCTGAAAACAACCCCAAAAATAGCAATTTTATCATGGATTTTACTAGGTAACGAGACCATCGATCCATAAAATGAAAGCAATAAGCAACGTACTGCAGTCACACATTCAATCAGTCAGTAGCTGAACTGGGTTCCACACAGTCACAAAAACAAAACAAAAAGAGCGGCAAAAACAAAAACGCAAAATAAGTAACAAAAACAGACAGACTTCAGCGTAACACTCAAAACGGAGCACGTTCAGCTTCCGAAAAAAGTTCGCAAACTGGAACACTTAGTTCCAGGTTTGCAGTGTTCGGGTTCCAAGTTGTTTGAGTACCAAGGCGTTTGAGAACCAAGGTACCACTGTATTAGCAAAAACATGTTCTGCACAGGAGTGTCGGGCCTAATGAACACAGCAACTCATCTCTGGTAGGTCTTGCCCCATTAATCAGTTGCCAAGACTAATCCCTGCCTCTCCACGTTCAACCCCCCACCCCCCCAGCAATTGGAGACTGGGCCTGCACATTGCCAACCTCTTCTCTTCCCTTTTCATGCCTCTTCTTGTTCTGGGAGACACGTGGGAGTTTGTAGTGACCGGATTGAGCAACCTGTGCCTTAATGACAAACTATATCTGCCGCTAAGTAAGTTGGTTCCTTTATTATTATTTTTGTTTTAAAAAAAAGTCTTCTAAAAATCCCATCCTCCCAGGCTTGAAGACGAAACGGGCCAGAAAAACAACGCCCTGAAGAAAATCCGCGAGCTGGAAGCGCACATCTCCGACCTCCAGGAGGACCTGGATTCTGAGCGAGCCGCAAGGAACAAAGCCGAGAAGCAGAAGCGGGACTTGGGCGAGGAGCTGGAGGCTCTCAAGACAGAGCTGGAAGACACCCTGGACAGCACTGCCACCCAGCAGGAGCTCAGGTTAGGACGGAAGAGGAGCGGCCAGTGGACGCCATCCCTGCAGTGGATGGGGTGCTGCCCCGCCAAGTTCAGTCTGCCTTCTGCCAGCTCACCATAATTATTATTATTATTAATAATAATAATAATAATAATAATAATTTTATTACTAATACCCCGCCCATCCAGCTGGGTTTCCAACAGAATATTAAAAACAAGGAGAAGGGGACGACAGAGGATGAGATGGTTGGACAGTGTTCTCGAAGCTACTAACATGAGTTTGGCCAAACTGCGGGAGGCAGTGAAGGATAGGCGTGCCTGGCGTGCTCTGGTCCATGGGGTCACGAAGAGTCGGACACGACTGAACGACTGAACAACAACATTAGAAACACAATAAAACATCAAACATTAAAACTTCCCAAAACAGGGCTGCCTTCAGATGTCTTCTAAAAGTCAGATAGCTGTTTATTTCCTTGACATCTGATGCGTTCCACAGGGTGGGTGCCACTACCGAGAAGGCCCTCTGCCTGGTTCCCTGTAACCTCACTTCTCTCTATGAGGGAACCGCCAGAAGGCCCTCGGAGCTGGACCTCAGTGTCCGGGCAGAACGATGGGGGTGGAGACGCTCCTTCAGGTATACCAGGCCAAGGCCGTTTAGGGCTTTAAAGGTCAACATCAACACTTTGAATTGTGCTCGGAAACGTACTGGGAGCCAATGTAGGTCTTTCAGGACCGGTGTTATGTGTTCTCAGCGGCCGCTCCCAGTCACCAGTCTAGCTGCCGCGTTCTGGATTAATTGCAGTTTCCGGGTCACCTTCAAATGTAGCCCCACGTTGAGTACGATGCAGTAGTCCAAGCGGGAGATAACCAGAGCATGCCCCACTCTGGTGAGACAGTCCGTGGGCAGGTAGGGTCTCATCCTGCATACCAGATGGAGCTGGTAGACAGCTGCCCTGGACACAGAATTGACCTGCGCCTCCATGAACAAGCTGTGAGTCCAAAGTGACTCACCTTTATTTACGAAAGCATTCTAGGAGCAAAGTGAGACCAGCGACATGTATAGCTGGGTGGAGCTTCTGAGGGCCACATAGAAGGGACTTGAGGGCCGCGTATGGTTCTTCCTCCATGCAATAGGGTGCAAGAGCACTTCAAATCCTCTTTAAATTTCCTGGAATGCATTTGCAACGTCCCAGCGACGGCAGAGCCGGCTGTATCCCCAAATAATGTGGTTTGGGATGGCAAAAGACGAATAAGGACCCCCCCCCCCCAAAAAAAACACGCCTGTGCTGTTGTTTTCAGAGCAAAGCGTGAGCAGGAGGTCACCATCTTGAAGAGAGCTCTGGACGAGGAGACCCGCACCCACGAGGCTCAGGTCCAGGAAATGAGGCAGAAACACACGCAGGCCGTGGAGGAGCTCACGGAGCAGCTGGAACAATTCAAACGGGTAACAAGCCAGCGTGCGAATATATAAATAAATGCAGGGCATTGCTTTGGGGGGTGGCTGTGCCCTTTCAGAGCCAGAATTTGCGAACCGCTGGGACTCCTATGAGGAGACTAGAACTCGGGGCCACCCGATGCAGCGGAGGTCACGCCCGTGCTGTGCATTTCAAAGCACCCTTTTATACTAGAGTGGTTTAGCAATCAACCCTTTCCCTCCCATGGAACTCTGGGAATTGTAGTTCTGTGAGGGGTGTGGGTGGGCGTCTCCTAACAACTCTCAGCACCCGCTGCAAATCTAGGCATTCTGGGCATAGTTTTATAAATGCAGAAGTGGCCTGAATGTTGCAAAATTCAGGACAGGCAGAATGAATAGGCAGACATAATTCCTAAGTGTTTTCTGGTCACAGGTTTGATAACAACATAATCTACGCATGCTTTAGTTTACCTTACCCTGCACATTTTTGTCTCAAGTGTGAGAGTTAATGATATTGGATGTCAAAGAGTAAAAAATAATTAAAAAGCTGCTGCTGACATATTATTTCCATACCCTTTCTTATAATCCCCAGGAAGGTTAGAACAATTTAAAGCACAATACAGTAGTACCTCGGGTTATAGACGCTTCAGGTTACAGACTCCGCTAACCCAGAAATAACGCTTCAGGTTAAGAACTTTACCTCAGGATGAGAACAGAAATTGTGCGGCGGCAGTGGGAGGCCCCATTAGCTAAAGTGGTACCTCAGGTTAAGAACAGTTTCAGGTTAAGAACGGAACTACAGAACGAATTAAATTCTTAACCTGAGGTACCACTGTACAGTCGTTCCTTGGTTATTGAACAGTATCCGTTCCAGAAGTCTCTTCGACTTCTGAAAATGTTTGAAAACCAACGCATGGCTTCCAATTGGCTGCAGGAGCTTCCCGCACTCAAGCAGAAGCCGTGGAAGCCGCATCGTACATTCGGCTTCCGAAAAATGTTAGCAAACCCGAACACTCACTTCCGGGTTCGCGGTGTTCAAACATTCGAGTCACATGGCATTCCGGAACCAAGATATGACTGTATTTAAACAGTCTAAAGCAAACCCCGGTCACAAGAATAGGACGGGTCCCCAAAACATTCATAAAATCATAGAAGCAGAGAATTGTAGCATTTGAAAGGACCCCTGCAAGAATCCTGCCCACAGGACGGGATTGAACCACCAACCTTCTGCTTTATAGCCAGACGCACTGACCCGGTGTGTCAAAGGTCAGATTAAAGACGTGTGATCGGATGGCGGTGAAATTGACCAATACAAGAGATCAATGGCTGCCACACTGCTGGGAGACTTGTCAACTCTGGGTCCCTTCTTGCGTACGTAAACGCCGAATGTCCTCTGTGCTTTCAGGCCAAAGTGAACCTGGACAAGACCAAGCAGACTCTGGAGAAGGACAACGCCGACCTGAGCATCGAGGTCCGGTCGCTCAACCAGGCCAAGCAGGAGGTGGAGAACAAGAAGAAGAAGCTGGAAGTGCAGCTGCAGGAGCTGCAGTCCAGGTTTTCAGACGGGGAGCGGGTCCGGACAGAACTGAACGAAAAAGTCCACAAGCTGCAGGTGACAAAGCAGTGTCCCTTTTTCATTTCTGCAAATTATTATTATTATTATTATTATTATTATTATTATTATTATTATTTATTTATTTATTTCCTGTGAGAAGAGTGTGGATCCAAACACTGCTTTGTTTTGATCTTCCTCTCCCTTCCAGGTGGAGGTTGAGAACGTGACAGGGCTACTGAACGAAGCAGAGAGCAAGACCATCAAGTTGACGAAGGACGTGGCGACTCTGGGGTCTCAGCTGCAGGACACTCAGGTAAGTACCACCGCAAAGCCAAAACTGAGGCTTTCAGGGAGGTTCTTGGGGGAAGACACACCAGCAAAGTCTTCTGCTTTCTTGCCGCCCCCCCCCCGCAGGAGCTGCTCCAGGAGGAGACCCGCCAGAAGCTCAACTTGTCCACAAAGCTTCGCCAGATGGAGGACGAGAAGAACAGCATCCAGGACCAGCTGGATGAAGAGATGGAAGCGAAGCAGAACCTGGAGAGGCACATTTCAACGTTGACCGTGCAGGTTCTGACCATTGCTGATAATTGCGATTGAATTTATCCCCTTTGGGCGTTAAAGACCAAAACAGAACCCTTTTGGTTTCTTACCCGCTGTGCGGCAGGCTGTTTTAAATTCCCATTTTCCAGACTGAAAGATCATGGCTCACTGCCCAGAAAACCCAAGGCAAGGTTGGGCTCACATTCACGTCGCCCACAGCCTAAGCTCTGGGTACGCGCCCCTGACGACAACTCCCAGGATCCATGACTTTGATCATGCTCTCAGGGATAATGGGAGCCCAGTGATCAGGGATGATGGGAATTGTAGTCCCAACAACTTCTGGAGAGCCACAACTTCCCCATCTTTGTTAGAAACCCCAAACAAAGGCCCAATAGGAGGGAGCTGGGTGGGTGACATGGACCCATCTCTACATTCCCACAATACTGTTGGATCAGCTGATTCGCGGGGTAGGTGCTTGCACCTGCGTTGGTTGGGGCGCTGGCTGCCTCAAGGGCTTACCTTTCTCTCAACCCCCAACCTGCAGCTCTCCGACTCCAAGCGGAAGCTCCAGGAGTACGTCAGCACCATCGAGGGCATGGAGGAAGGGAAGAAGAAGCTGCAGAAGGAAATCGAAGGCCTGACGCAGCAGTTCGAGGAGAAAGCAGCTTCGTACGACAAACTGGAAAAAACAAAGAACCGGCTTCAGCAGGAGCTGGACGACCTGGTGGTTGACTTGGACAACCAGCGCCAGATGGTCTCCAACTTGGAGAAGAAGCAGAAGAAGTTCGACCAGGCAAGAGCCCAGCTCCCTGCATGCTCTCTTTCTAGGCTGTCCACTGTGCCCAGCATGACCGAAACATTAATAGGATTGGGTTGCCATTGGAGTGGCCCTTATCCAGCAATAACCTTTCCCACGGCAAACTCCCTCCCATGTTGCTCACTCACAAACAGGTCCTGTTTAGGAAAGGGACACCTGTGATGTTAATTAAATGCTTCTTCCTCGCAGCTTTCGTTTCCTTTATTGCTTACTGAAGTTTTGCACAGCACTTAATTGTTTGAGATTTCAGAGTTGCCTACGTGCAGAAATGCAGCTGTCTATCTCCAAGCAATTAAGCAATTAGCTAGTTGGCAGAAAGCCCAGATCTGCTCTCTCTCAGACCCTTAGCAACGACCTGTGATTGGTCAATGAGTTCCTGATAAGGTGAGCTCTGTGTGAGAGCTGTGTGGTTAGTGTGTGGAGCAGAGAAAGTGGTCAGTGTAGAGAGAGAGAGAGACAGAGAGGAAAGATTTTATGTTTTGTTTCTTTTGTTTTGTAAAGTCTGAAAATAGTAACTTATGGATGCTAGTTGCTTCAATCAATAAATACTGTATATAGTTATCCAGTGAGTTGCTGAGTTCCTGCGTTGAGCTGTCTAGTCAATTTCACAACAGCCAGAAGCTTCCAGAAAAGTCTGCGTCTAACTCTGCGGTGTCCAGGAATACGTTATACTCCTGACACTAAATCTTAAGATTAATATAGTGCTATCTTAGCCAGCAATGCCTGTTCCTAAGACAAGAAACCCTTCCATGTTATTCACTTGACAAATAGGTCCTGTTTAGGAAATCCCCCCTGCAATGTTAATTAAATGCTTCCTCCTTGCAGCTTTCCTTTATTGCTTCCTGTCCAGTGCAGCTTGGGCTTTGATGATGATTTCCTCCTTTATATTACCCCTTAAGCAGTCAGCTTCTCTGAGCCGTTTTGCTGTTGGAAACCCCCCTCTTGCCACTGATTCGAAGCGATGGCCTCCTTGCCGAGACCCGAAGCTCACCAGCATCTTGTTCCTTGGCAGATGCTAGCAGAGGAGAAGACCATCTCTTCCAAATACGCCGAAGAAAGAGACCGCGCGGAGGCTGAAGCTCGGGAGAAGGAGACGAAGGCTCTGTCGCTTTCCCGGGCTCTGGAGGAGGCCCTGGAAGCAAAGGAGGAACTTGAGCGAACCAACAAGCTGTTGAAAGCGGAGATGGAAGATCTCGTGAGCTCCAAAGATGACGTCGGCAAGAACGTAAGTTCCCTCGAAGGGTCTCCTGATCCAATTCGTTTACATGCAAGCTGTTGTTTTGCCAGTTGATTGTCGGTTTGCAGCGACTTTTCTTTCCAAGTGAGCCCAGCAATCACATATTCAGGTTTTGCTTCAGCCTTATTTATTTATTCATTCATTCACCGCTGGTGAGTTTCCCTCCCTCAATCCTCTCTAGTCACTCAGCCTGCCTTTTCGCCTCCTCCTCCGAACAGGTCCATGACCTGGAGAAATCCAAACGGGCGCTGGAGCAGCAGGTGGAAGAGATGAAGACCCAGTTGGAGGAGCTGGAGGACGAGCTCCAGGCGACGGAGGACGCAAAGCTGAGGCTGGAGGTGAACATGCAAGCACTGAAAGGACAGTTCGAAAGAGACCTGCAAGCCAGGGATGAGCAGAACGAAGAGAAGAGGAGGCAGTTGCAGAAGCAGGTATGAGCTTCCATTTCACCTCCTATCTTCTTGTAGCTTCAGAGAGTAAGGAGACCTTTCCCCCACAGGGCCTGGAGTGTTCTAGAACAGCCTTCCTCAACCTTGTGCCCTCCAGCTGTTTTGGACCACAGCTGGAGGGCACCAGCTTGAGGATGGCCAGCATAGAATCTAGGCGTTGGGCTGTCCAATACCTAAACACGCCTCCTCCATTTGATGGCTGGAAGATATGCGAACATGAATGGCTTCTGACAGCTACTACCTACTGAGCAGAACTCAATATGGATGTGTGTGTGGACAGGGGAGGACAACATAGTTCTTCAGCATGGACTTAACCAGCAAAACGAACAGGTGGCTGCAGTTTTGCAGCTCCGGTGAACTGCTTTTTAAAAAACTGTTTCCATCCAAGCTCAGCATTATAAAAGCCGCTTAAATGTTAAGATATTTGGGGCCTGCCTGTGCTCATTTCCTCTTCCCTCCCCATACTTGTTTCCTTTTGTGTCATCTCCTTTATCAGATGTAGACCTGAGGGCAAGGACCATGTTATTTTCTCTTGATGTGTAAAACTGCTTGTGAGCTTTTCTGGCTAAAGAGCATGTTATAAATGCTTCTGAAAGAAAGAACGAACGAACGAATGAATGAATGAACTTAGCTGGACAGCAACTACAACCCAAAGGCCTTTGGGGGAAACCTAATCGCTCACAACCACCTCTCCATTGTACAGCTCTTAAATAAATAGATATTCCCGAAAAATAGTTGAAGAATAGGACCTTGTCAAAGACTGCCCCCGCTCTCTCCCCCTAGCATGTTTACCGTTTGAGAAAGTGCTGTGAGCAGTCCACAAATTTAGCCGCTAGTCACTGAGCAATGCCTTTCACAGAATCGTAGAGTTGGAAGGGACCCCGAGGGTCATCTAGTCCAACCCGCTGCGCACGTCTGAACCTTTTCCCAATTGCTTCCCTGCTGCTACTTAGCTCCATGAGATGGAAGTGGAACTGGAAGACGAGCGCAAGCAACGGGGCTTGGCCGCCGCCTCCAAGAAGAAGCTGGAGGTGGACATCAAGGACATGGAGGGCCAGCTGGACTTCGCCAACAAGTCCCGGGACGAAGCCATCAAGCAGCTGCGGAAGCTCCAGGTCAGGGCAACCCACTTGCTTTCACCCAGGAGGGTTGGGCATCTGCCAGGAGCCCAAAGGACAAGAGCCTCCTAGATCCACTGCAGTGAGGCGAGAGAGACTCTCTGAGGCGGGTGGGCGGGTGGAGGGTGTCTTGAGAGCCAGTGTCGTGCAGTGGTTAAGAGCAGTAGACTTGTAATCTGGTGAACCGGGTTCGTGTCTCCGCTCCTCCACATGCAGCTGCTGGGTGACCTTGGGCTAGTCACACTTCTTGGAAGTCTCTCAGCCCCACTCACCTCACAGAGTGTTTGTTGTGGGGGAGGAAGGGAAAGGAGAATGTTAGCCGCTTTGAGACTCCTTCGGGTAGTGATAAAGCGGGATATCAAATCCAAACTCTTCTTCTTCTTCTTGCCCAAGGGACCTCCAAACCCAGTGAGATGGATAATTTCAGTTCGGTTCGCCTTTAAAATCAAGCATGTCTAATTCTTGCTTTCTGAAACGATCCATGGACCGAAACGGAGCCACCCTATTAAATTCTCATTTCTCCAATTTTTTGCAATGCACTTCTTCAGCCAAGTAATGTGTGCCACAAATGCATGTGCTAGGATGAAGTGTGCATCAAAACGCACATATTAGTAGAAATAATATACGGTCGTACCTTGGAAGTCGAATGGAATCCGTTCCAGAAGTCCGTTTGACTTCCAAAACGTTTGGAAACTAATGCACGGCTTCTGGTAGCAATCGGAAGCTGTGCCGGACGTTCAGCTTCCGAAAATCGTTCAAAAACCGGAACACTCACTTCTGGGTTTCGATTGTTCGGGAGGCAAGGCGTTCGGAATCTGAGGTACAACAGTACTAAAGGAGTGTTATATTAGGAGAGATCCCTTTGCGAAAAATTTGTAGATCTGGAGGGGAAATAGCACACAAATGCATATTTTAAAAGAAATTGTATCCAAAATGGTGGATTTTCATGAGGACTTTTTTTTTAAAAAATGCATATTTAATAAAATAATAATAATAATAATAATAATAATAATAATAATAATAATAATAATAATAATTAATTTATTCCCCAGCCACTCTGGGCAGCTTCCAACAGAATGTTAAAATACAATAATCTATTAAACATTAAAAGCTTCCCTAAACAGGGCTGCCTTCAGGTGTCTCCTAAAAGTCTGGTAGTTGGTTTTCTCTATGACATCTGGTGGGAGAGTGTTCCACAGGGCGGGTGCCACTACCGAGAAGGCCCTCTGTCTGTTTGTGCAGAAACTGAGAGAACTGGATAGATCGGTGTGATCCCTACTCAACACCGCACATCCTATTATAAACCATTATCATGCCCTAGTCACCTTTTTCTTAAACTTCAGACTCTTTTCTTTGATCCTTGAAACATCCCATCAGGTGGAGGGCGATGCTGAGAAAGATTTGAACCTGAATGCGGATGAGGCTCCATCCTAAATCAGTTTCTTACTTTCACCCAGGCTCAGATGAAGGACTTCCAGCGTGAACTGGACGATGCCCGGGCTGCCCGGGAAGAAGTATTTGCAACAGCCCGAGAAAACGAGAAGAAAGCCAAAAATCTGGAGGCTGAGCTGATGCAGGTTCAAGAGGTAAATTGGAGAATCTGGGTCCTGGCTAGCCCTCAAGCGATGGTGTAGTTCAGCGTCTGCCCAAGGCAGGGGTCAGCAACCTTTTTCAGCCGTGGGTCGGTCCACTATCCCTCAGACCGTGTAGTGGGCTGGACTATATATTTTTTTGGGGGGGGGATGAATGAATTCCTATGCCCCACAAATAACCCAGAGATGCATTTTAAATAAAAGCACACATTCTACTCATGTAAAAACACAGATTCCCGAACCGTCCGCAGGCTGCATTAAGAAGGCAATTGGGCCGCATCCGGCCCACGGGCCTTAGGTTGCCTACGCCCTGGCCCAAGGGCTACAGTTAAGGGTGGTTTACTCTCAAAACACGGGGTGTATCCAATGTAGCGCTGCTAAGTTAAAGGCCCTTTAAACTTGCACTTGTGGAAGGGAAAACACAAGTGCATTACCGAAGGTCAGTGCTGTCAAGTATCCCGTTTTCCCTGGGAATCTCCCTTATTTCAAGCAGTTTCCCGCTGCTATCCCTTATTTTTTATATCCCTTTAATTTCCCATTTTTTCAAAGGAAGCAGCTCCTCTCCCTCCCCCTGCTGGCCAGGGACTGGGAAGACCTCGCCTCCTTGCAGCCTCAAAGCAAGCGGGAGCCATTTCCTGCGCTTACAGGCGTCGTAGCCCACGGGCAGCGTTTCCAAAATACAGTAAGCCTACTGCGCGCGTTCACACCAGTGCCGCCCACTTTTGCTTCTGGCTCCGCCCACCACTGCCATGTGATTGTCCCCAGGATAGGTGAGGCTGCTGATCCCTTATTTTCAAATCCGAAACTTGACAGCTATGCCGAAGGTTGTGCAACAGATTGCAAAACAGGAACCAGCAGACTTCCACTAACACAAGCGTTGCACTTTATTTCTCCGTTGCAAACGTTTAAGCACTGCCATCCACTAGTAGATGGGGCCCTTGCGCTAGTGGGCAGAGAACATTTGATGCGGCCCAAGGAACTGTGTTTCATGTGTTCAGCCAGAGTTCACCACATGTAAAAAAAACACAAAACTCAAGTTATGAGGACAACCATTTGTTACACGTGTGACCTCTCCTGCTCCAAGGAACAGGGGAGCCCTTGTTCAGCCAGGGAATTTGTGACCCGTACCACAATAAAAAGCCACTCCTGGTTTCTGTCCCCCGCCAGGTGTTCTTTTTCAACAACCTAATCTAAGGTGGGTATAATTTATTTTAGTTTTTGCTATTGCTAGTTGCTATTTGCAAGTTGGAAGCTCTTGCCGATCTACTGCAAATCTCCCAGAGGTCTATGAGTAGATCTAACTTCCGCCCAGCCTTGGATCTAGAGTGGCTGTGTTTGTTTTGTCGAGTGAGGGGCTCAATTTTGCCTCCTTTGGCAGGATTTGGCAGCTGCGGAACGGGCACGGAAACAAGCCGAGCAGGAGAAGGACGATCTGGCTGAAGAGCTGGCAAGTACTGCTACTGGGAGGTAAGAGTTCCCGGCCGGGATTCGGAGGCTACTAGAACCATTTGCCCAATTCCACTCACTGCTGCTATTTTGTCCAAACAAACAAGAAGTATAAAAGGTGCCTTACACAGTACCTTCTCCAAAGATGATGATGATGATGATACCCTGCTCATTTGACTGGGTTTTTGTCATCCTCTTTTTGGGGATGAAAAGTTGGTGTCAAAATTTCAAAGAAATGAAAATTAAATAGAGGACTTGGTGCATCTTTTGGCTGGCACAGGAGTTTCCCCTTCTCTCTGGGAGCTTCCGATAAGAATTAACAAGCTTCTGACAGGTTTATAGTCCGTTTTATTTACAACAACATACAGAGAGCAGCATTGGGCCACCCTCCACAAGGATATCAGTTGTTCACTCTGAATTCCCTTCCGCAGCAAGAAGCGCACCCACATCCAGCTCTCCCTCCCCTGTGCTTCCGTTGTTTCTTAACCCTTTCAGACCTCAGAGTTCGAGGGGAGGGGGGGAATTCCCCGCCGCTCTCGAATGAAGTGTCTCTCAAACGCTCCCTCCCTCCTGGTTGCCTAGCTGCTATCTCAAAGCTGTCCAACTCTTCCCCTGACTGTGCGGTCTGCCTCTGAATCGGCTGCTGGGAACACTGAAGGAAGGGGGGGGCGAATTCTCCCCTCTCTATTAGAGACTGCTCTGTCTGTGTCTGCATTCCCCCATCTTTGGAGTCAGAGCAGTCTCTGGCATCCGATTCTGACCAGCCCCTGACATCGTATGATTGTAGGACCAGCCTCCAGGATGAGAAGAGGCGCCTTGAAGCAAGGATCTCCCAGCTAGAGGAGGAGCTGGAAGAGGAGCAGAGCAACATGGAAGCTATGAGCGACCGCTTCCGCAAGGCTGTCCAGCAGGTACGTTGCAGACACCTTGATTTCTGCAAGGAGGATGGGAGTTGCAAGTAAAGCAAAAAATAATTTTGCATGCTATTCGCAGCTCCTTCAAATGAGAAATAGAAGAGATTCCCCACTCAGCAACTTCCCAAACCAAAATGCAGCTATCCTTCAAAATCCACGCTTCTCTCCAAATTTTGCAGTGCATTTCTCCAACCAAAATAATGCATACTATAATAAAGCACATAGGAGAGGAAAGCGTGCACAAAAATGTGCGGATTGTTGAAAATGACGTACCAAAAAATGTCTTAAAATATAATCTATAGACATTTATTTAATTTGTTTTTTAAATATTTTATTTGTTGAATATAAGAACAACATATAATCAAATACAAGCAATCAAAGACAGTTTTCCCCTACCCCCCCCAAAAAAACCAGCCCCAACTTACATCCAGGTAATTACATTAGTAATGTAATCAACTGAAAAAATATTTCTACAGTTGCTGGTTTAAAAAGTATCATTCCACATGCTCCCATGTGTTATAGGTGGTTTAAATGCATGTTCTTCCTTTGATGCATATGTAATAAAGGAGGACCACGTTATGTAAAAATTATGTAGTTTCTCACGTTGTTTTCTTTCACGTACCCTTTCTGTTAACTTTTCCATCAAAATTAATTCCCAGACATAAGCATACCGAACTTCATATAGGTTCACGTTTAATGTCCTCCAGTGTCTAGCAACAGCAAGACGTGCTGCAGTAATAAGATGCACAATTAAGACTTTGTCTCTTAAGATTTTGTGCTTCATCTGCAAATAGAGAAAGCAATGCTATTTTGGGATCTAAATTGATCGATTGAGATGTAATTTGTTCCATTTCCTGAAATATTTTTAACCAGAAGTTTTTAATCAATGGGCATTTCCACCACATGTGTATAAATGTTCCTTCATTCCCACAATTTCTCCAGCAATGTGGAGAAATATTTTTGTGGGATGCAAGTATCACCTGTGGGTTTGCTTTAAGGTGTTTTCTCTTATTCGGGCAGAAACAGCTCAAAAGGGCGCTTTATGCCACATTCCTTCCCACAAACCATCACCCATTTCTTCTCCCATCTAGTCTTCAACATGGAGGGCTTTGAGGTTGAGAAATTTACAATCGCTATATAGATTAAAGCAATTAGACCTTTACCTCTTGGGTCTGTGGCATATAAAATGTTTTCAAATGCAGTTGGTGACTTTGTCCCTTGTTTGCGGATTTCTGTGCTACTTATAAAATGGATGACTTGATGGATTACTATCCAATTGCGGGAAAAGTTTTGAACCATTTCTTGTAGTATTAATCCAGACGACGGGGTGTTTTCTTTGTAAAAGCCTTTAAGCCAAAACAGGCCCACATTTTTATTTATTTCATTTGTGAACTGCTTCCCATGAAGCATCCCAAAAACGATTTCACAACTCAATAAAAAAAACATACATATGAATATTGCAATCATATACAGGTGAAACTTGAAAAATTAGAATATCGTGGAAAAGTTCATTTATGTAAGCAATTGTTTTCATTAGCTACTGGAGTTTAATATATGAGATAGACTCATGACATGCAAAGCGAGATACGTCAAGCCTTTGCTTGTTATAATTGTGATGATTATGGCGTACAGCTGATGAAAACCCCAAAGTTGAGATTGTTAATTTGGGGTTCTCATCAGCTGTACGCCATAATCATCACAATTATAACAAATAAAGGCTGGACATATCTCGCTTTGCATGTCATGAGTCTATCTCATATTAGTTTCACCTTTTAAGTTGAATTACTGAAAGAAATGAACCTTTCCCCACGATATTCTAATTTTTCGAGTTTCACCTGTAGACAGTTAAAAGCTGGAACGTGTCCAGAAGAGGGCAACCAAAATGGTCAAAGGCCTGGAAACGATGCCTTATGAGGAACGGCTTAGGGAGCTGGGTATGTTTAGCCTGGAGAAGAGAAGGTTAAGGGGTGATATGATAGCCATGTTCAAATATATCAAAGGATGTCATATAGAGGAGGGAGAAAGGTTGTTTTCTGCTGCTCCAGAGAAGCGGACACGGGGCAATGGATTCAAACTACAAGAAAGAAGATTCCACCTAAACATTAGGAAGAACTTCCTGACAGTGAGAGCTGTTCGGCAGTGGAATTTGCTGCCAAGGAGTGTGGTGGAGTCTCCTTCTTTGGAGGTCTTTAAGCGGAGGCTTGACAGCCATCTGTCAGGAATGCTTTGATGGTGTTTCCTGCTTGGCAGGGGGTTGGACTGGATGGCCCTTGTGGTCTCTTCCAACTCTATGATTCTATGATTATGTAGTTCAAACCCAATACAGGCATACCGTTTTGTTGTGCTTTGCTTTATTGCACCCCACAGATATTGCTCCTTGTGAGGATGCGGGTTAACAGGCTATAGTATAGCGCAGACATAACTTTGATTATGCACTGGGAAACAAAAAAAGAATTATGCAACTCGCTTTATTGCAACGGTCTGGAACTGGACTCACAGTGATCTCCCAGGGTATGCCTGTATGCGCACCAACTGGGGTTAATGATATAAGGGAGGCCCCCTGAATATTTGTAAGCATTTTGGTGTGTGCACTTACCCCAATGCATGCAGTTTTGCTCACTTGCTTGCAAAAACAGGTGTGTTTGGACAAAGGCACGCAAAGATTGCTAGGGAATTTCATGCGGTCTCTTATGAAAAAAGAGAAAGCAACCTGATTTTGGAAATGGAGCAAAAGATTGGGAAAATGGGAAACTGAGTTCTCATCTGCACGATACATTTAAAGCGGAATCATACTACTTTAAGCAACCAGTTTCCCCTCTAGGAATCCTGGGAGATGTAGTTTTTTTTTTAAAGGGTGCTGAGAGTTGTTAGGAGGCCCCTATATTCCCCTCACAGAGTTACAGTTCTCAGACAATCCCTTTTCCCTGGGAAGTTCGGGAACTGTAGCTCTGGGTCTCCTCATGGCTCTCAGTACCGTCAACAAACTACAGTTCCCAGGGTTCTTTGGTGGCTGCTTAAAGTGGTGTGACACTGCTTGAAATGTTTGGCGCAGACGGGGCCAGAGAGCAACTGTACAGGACAGGCGTGGCCACCCCGAATCAGTCTTGTTTTCCCTGCCCCGCTTTGATTGATCTTCCCCATCGATTGGTTCCAGTCGGAACAGGTGAACAACGAGCTGGCCTCCGAGCGCACAGCGGCGCAGAAGAACGAGAGCGCCCGGCAGCAGCTGGAGAGGCAGAACAAGGAGCTGAAGTCCAAACTGCAGGAGATGGAGGGAGCAGTCAAATCCAAGTTCAAGGCCACGATCACAGCCCTGGAAGCCAAGATCGGGCAGCTGGAAGAACAGCTGGAACAGGAATCTAGGTACTGGCAGCTGGGGGTTATCCACGTGCTTCAGAAAGAAGGACGTCTGTGGGATTCTGCATCCCAAATCCCGTCCCAGAGCACATGCTCAAAGAGAATAGGCTCAGCCACATATTGGAGAATACAGGTTTCTGGGCTGTTTCTGGACACAAGCAGCCGAGGTTAGTCAGATGCCAGTTCACATCAGCCCCAGCCAGCTTGGCCCAGTACTCCGGGATGAGGGGAGTTGTAGTCTAGCTAAAACTAGGCTCCCCCTTCCCTGTTGTAGAGGGACAAAAGTTCCCAGCAGATTGCTGACAGGAGGTGTGTGTGCTGGAATTTGGATGTAAATATGTCATAATATGTTACCGCTCAGCAGGTGTGTTTGTGAATGTCTGAATGAAATTTAAAAGACACAGTTCTATGCAAATATAAGCAGCGTGCTTTTAAACAACACGAACTGCTTTAACTTCTGGGAAATACTTTTGAACGGTTTTATAAATATATCCAAAATGGTTAAAAAAAGAAATTCTTTGTGCATTACCATATATGTGTGCACACACATACATAAACATACTTTGTGGGGGTTTTCCACCATTTATTATTATTTTAAAAAAAATATTCCTGCAGGAGTGCGAATTGTGGTGTGCCTTTCCCCCTTTTCCTTTTAGGCATTATTGGGAGGGCTCATTTGCAGAATCAGTTACTGATATTGCAGAAAAATCCAAAGCAATTTCATCCCTAATGGAAGCCAAAAAGATTTTAACTGCATTTTCTGCCCTTGAATCCTGCTCAGTTTCCCTCTGACTCCCTTCCCACGTGTGCATCTTCCCAGCCACAACTTTCCTCCATGGGGACTAGTACCTTTAACCTTCCCGTTCAATTCCGTTGCTCCACAGAGAAAAGCAAACAGCAACAAAGACCCTCCGCCAGAAAGACAAGAAGCTCAAGGAAGTCCTGCTGCAGGTTGAGGATGAGAGGAAGCAAGCAGAACAGTACAAAGACCAGGTGTGTCGATGTGTCAGGTGGCATGGGCTAGCTGAGAAGTCAAACTGGAAGGCGGTGTGGGAAGAGGGCTTGATCTGAAGGATTTGCTGGAAGGTTGAAAGGGAAAAATACCATATTTTTCCAAATCTAATGCGCATCTCAATTTTTTTTCTAATTTTTTTGGAAAATTTAGTTTTTCAGGCTTTAAAATTTTACAATAGATTATCCAACAACCACCATAAAAACAACATTCCAAAGAATCTCCTGAACTTCCCTCCTCCACTTTGTGGGTCCTTATAAATTAACCTTTTCCTCCTGCATCTCAATTTCCAAGCGCATCTCAATTTTCAAAACCCTGAAACAAACAAACAAACAAAAAGCGTTTTCTGGCAAGTGTAAATGCACCCTAATTTTCATTTACAGGTGGGTAGCAGTGTTGGTCTGCCATAGTCAAAACAAAATAAAAATTTTCATGACGTAATTAGGCCCAAAAAGGTGCACGTTACATTAGAGTAAATATGATGATGATAATAATTAATGTTATTATTTGTACCCTACCCGACTGTGTGGCCCCAGCCACTCTGGGCAGCTTCCAGCAGAATACAAAAACACGGCAAAATACCAACCCTTAAAAAACTTCCTGATACAGGGCTGCTTTCATATGTCTTCTGAAAGTCATATAGTTATTTATCTGTTTAACGTCTGACGGGAGGGCGTTCCACAGGGCGGGCGCCACCACCGAGAAGGCCCTTTGCCTGGTTCCCAGTAACCTCACTTCTCCCAGTGAGGGAGCCGCCAGAAGTCCCTCGGAGCTGGACCTCAGCATCGGGGCTGAACGATGGGGGTGGAGATGCTCCTTCAGGTATATAGGGCTTCAGGTATACAGGAAAGCTTGAGCACCCAGAAGGCTGGCCGAGGGCGCCACAAACTCTGGGCTTCCATCCCACACCCTCCTTGCCTTGCTGTCTTCCTTTTAGGCTGACAAGGCCAACTCTCGCGTCAAGCAGCTGAAAAGGCAGCTGGAGGAGGCCGAGGAGGAGTCCCAGCGCATCAACGCAAACCGCAGGAAGCTGCAGCGGGAGCTGGACGAAGCCACCGAAAGCAACGAGGCCATGGGGCGGGAGGTGACCGCCTTGAAGAGCAAACTCAGGTGAGTGCTTCCTTCCACAACCTCCTCCCGTTTGCAGTAGCACCATAGAGCAGAGGGTAAGAAGAGGAGTTTGGATTTGATATCCCGTTTTATCACTACCCGAAGGAGTCCCAAAGCGGCTAACATTCTCCTTTCCCCTCCTCCCCCCACAACAAACACTCTGTGAGGTGAGTGGGGCTGAGAGACTTCAGAGAAGTGTGACTAGCCCAAGGTCACCCAGCAGCTGCATGTGGAGGAGCAGAGACGCGAACCCGGTTCACCAGATTACAAGTCTATCACTCTTAACCACTACACCACCATGGAGAATGCACCATTGACATACACCCCCCCCCCAAGGTTGCCCATGTGGGAACGCGGCCCTCTGCCGGAAAAAGGTCCTGCCTCTCTGATGGGTGTTGACTGTGGGGTATGAAGTGGAATCGCCCACTTATAGTGTTTGTCAACTCCCATTTGTGTGCTCTGTTCCCTGCCCACAGATGGAGCCTGGCACATATGAGAGAGCTGGCCCATAAGGCTCAGTTAGGATGCCATAGCTGCCACAGCCTGCAGCTGTGCACCAGTGTGGTGTAGTGGTTAAGAGCGGTAGACTCCGGGGTTGTGGTGCTCATCTCGCTTTACTGGCTGAGGGAGCTGGCGTACAGCTTCCGGGTCATGTGGACAGCATGACTAAGCCGCTTCTGGCGAAACCAGAGCAGTGCACGGAAACGCCGTTTACCTTTCCGCCGGAGCGGTACCCATTTATCTACTTGCACTTTGACGTGCTTTCGAACTGCTAGGAGCAGGGACCGAGCAACGGGAGCTCACCCCGTCATGGGGACTCAAACCGCCAACCACCTGATCGGCAAGCCCTAGGCTCCATGGTTTCAACCACGAGGCCCAAACTAGATTCCTAATAAGGCTAATTAGGCCTGTGGACCAGAGGCTCCGACTGCTGTTCCGGCATAGCATGAACAGAGTGATTTTTTTTAAAGAAACAAAAACAAAAACCAGTGACTTGAAAATAACCCTTCCTGCAAACAGATGTTGAGTGTCTCCTTCAGCTAACTGCTTGGGATGCCTTCTCTCTCTTTCAGAGGGAACCCAGAACCTTCGCAGTGACTGAGCAGGTACCATGCCTTCATCTTTGCAGTCCCCTTGTGTTTTGTAAAAAAAATCAAATCAAATCAAACAAATCAAATCCCAGTCCCCCAGCTTCTTTTCTTTTTGTCCCCAATAAAACCCATGTGAGATTTCTGCAAACTCTGAAGGCTTGGATATCTAGATGTCAATGTCTTGTAGCAAAAGAGACAAATATTACAGATTTTTTTTTTTGCTTTGTTGCCTACTTCCCTTCTTTCGTGAACATCTGCAAATCTGTGCTCCGTTTCACAAAATGCCAGTCTGGCCTAGCCTTCCTTCCCTACTTTCTCCTCTCTCAGACGATCACGTTTAACGCTTGCCGCCTTTGCAAAACCACAAGCGCCAGCCATCTTCCGGGTGTGAGGAGAGTGGCACACTGCATTCCAGGCAACAGTCACGTATTGCGATGCCAGAGCTTCCTGCCTCTGGGCTCCCTTTCTGTAGGAATTTGGTTGCCTGAGAATCTGGGGGTGCAGTACAGGTGAAACTCGAAAAATTAGAATATCATGGAAAGGTTCATTTCTTTCAGTAATTCAACTTAAAAGGTGAAACTAATATAGGAGATAGACTCATGACATGCAAAGCAAGATAAGTCAAGCCTTTATTTGTTATCATTGTGATGATTGTGGTGTACAGCTGATGAGAACCCCAAATTAACAATTTCAACTTTGGGGTTTTCATCAGCTGTACGCCATAATCATCACAATCATAACAAACAAAGGCTTGACATACCTCGCTTTGCATGTCATGAGTCTATCTCATATATTAAACTCCAGTAGCTAATGAAAACAATTGCTTACATAAATGGACTTTTCCATGATATTCTGATTTTTCAAGTTTCACCTGTACTGTTAACCGACCACCGTGTGCATTCACTTGGCACCAAAACAAAACGCACTGCCCCGCCTTAAAGACTAGAAACTCGCCGCTGAGTTCTGTGTCACCTGCACCCTTTCTGCACAGAAAACGGTGAAGCGCTGAGCTAGGGATATGCACACCCCCAACCACAGCTAGGGACCTTCCTAGCAGTATTGATCCGCTCAATTGCTCAGTGCTGGAACTTGCTCAGGTGCGCCGAGCTCCTTCCGATGCCAATCACTGACGGACAGCCCGGGAAAACCGCTTGCATTCTGTAATATTTGTAGACTCTCTTTTTGCAAGGAAACATGTCATGCTTTGCTTAGCTGTCTGGTCCCCGTCCTCTTCCTCTTCCCGATAGGCACAGGGGTGTGGACACGACCATTCATTCGCACCCATACCCCCCTTCCTGTATATATTGCAGGGATGGGACAAAACGTAACCGAAATGATCAGGGCATTGGAAAACTTGCCCCAACCTAAGAACAGGCTTGCCCCAACCTAAGAACATTTGGGGTCTTGTAGGTTGGTTTTTTTTTTGCAGTGGGGGGAAGTTGACAAAGGGGTGACTCAGTGGAGGTTTTGAAGAATGAGGAGTATCTGGGAGAAAGCAGATGAAAGAGCAATGCTAGGAAAGCGTGGGTCAGCTAAATTAAACCGGCTTGCGGTAGATTCACGTAACGCATAATGAATTTATGGAACTGTCTGCTGCAAGATGGCAGAATTGGAGGGTGGGGGGGGGTCCCTTCCAAACCCCTGCAATGCAGGAATCTTAACTTGAGCATCAATGACAAACGGCCGTCCAACCGCTGCTTAAAACCCCACCTCGAGATGTTGGGGGTCAGCTTTGTTTTGAAGCTGAGAAAGGTTAGGCAAGTCTCTGGAGTCAGAGGTGGTGGCCTGCCACCAGAAAGCGAAGGTATAGTCTTGCCTTCAGCCCCAGCCCCACCCCATTCCCGGCTTCGCCTAGTCATCTGGCACCATCGCTCCAAGCAGAAAGTTGCTAGACCTCATGGTCTTGTATATAACGTTCTTTACCTGCATTGCTGCAGCCCACCTGTCTGTGTCAGAATAAAAGTTGAGCACGTAGCCCCACACCTGATCCAAGAACGATGCTTTTTTAATCCTGTTCGCAGCCAACCAACTAACCCTCCACCCCCCCAGGGAGCAGAACGACCTAGTGGGTAGAGCTGCCTTGCAAATTACAGCCTGCTAAAAGCAGGGGTTGCCAACTTTTTTGTGGTGCACTTGCAAACCGGGGCGGGGGGAGACACACCATCACAGACTGCTGCTTTCAAGAATCCTTACAGTGGGGGGGGGGGGGGAGAGAAGGGCATCCTTGCAGACATATTGTTCGCGCACGGCCATGTTGGCAACCCCTGGCTTATACCTCCAACCTTTCCCTGCTTCTAAGGGCCAGGGGTGGTGGAAAAGTTCAACGAGCTGCTGGATTCCCATTTCTTCCTCCCTCTTTTTTTCTTCCCCGCTTTCCTTTAACCGCAGGCGTGGAAACGAGCCGTCCTCCTTCGGCCCCTCGCGCCGATCTGGGGGTGGCGGCGGCGGCCGGCGTGTGATCGAAAACGCCGAAGGTTCGGAGGATGAAGCAGACGCCCGGGATGGGGATTTCAACGGAACGAAAGCCAGTGAATAATAACGATTTTTTTTTAAAAAAAAATGTTTTAAAAGACACGCTTGCTGATTTTAACTCTGCACCAAAAAGGGGGGGGGGTATAAAGAGAGGACACCTCCCTCGAGGCCTTGATGAGAGCACAGCTGCCTTTTACTCCAATGTACACACCAACCCTCCTAGCTGTTGCAGAATTGCTGTTCTTTTGCCCGCTGCCAGGCACCATCCCAGAGCGAATGTACTTCACCGAGGGACTAATGCAACAGGGTGGGGTGACCGAAAACGTCCCCCCCTTTATTATAGAACAACAGCAAGACAAAAAATCTATTGGGCCTCTGGCCTCTTTCCTAATCTCGCTGCCCACTTCCTTCTTCCCCTTGGTCAAGTTTCTGGTACTGTTTCCCCCACTCAGATTGTGCACCCCCCCTTTTCCAGCTCCCTCCACCCAGTTCACAAGATCAAAGTGCCTTTCTTCATCACTTTTTTTGGGGGGGTGGGGGGGTGGGAGGAATGAAGAGTACTAAAAATAAACTGTTATTGTTCTAGATGAATTCTGTGCTTAAATACACACTAATAAAGGTTTATAAAATCACTGGGGCTGCTCTCGAGTTTTGTCAGCCAGGTGTGAGCAGAGGGAAAGGGCAGGAAACTTTAGCCCGCCTGCAAAGAGGACTAGAAACTTGCTCCGTTTTAAAACAGTCACAGGAAACCTCATGGGGCAAGCGTGCTCCCAATATGGAATCCACTTCTGACTGGTGTTTATTTGGGTGTGCTTCTGACAGCGCAGTGTTGCCTACTGAACACTAAGCTGTAAAATGTGTACTCAAAAAATAACACGTTTCCAAAAGTAAGTTTTTAAAAGATTTAAGAGGCTCTAACTGGTGGTGGAATGCCGTTATGGCAGGGGAGGGCTGGGAACACACAGGGGGCAAAAAGTTGTTAAATTTGTACCCCTCCAATGCCATAAAACACCACCCTCCTCATACAGCCAGTTCCCATCACCCAAATAGCTTTCCGACACATTTAAATTATGCAGTCAACAATATTGCATACTCCAAGGGTACAATCTGAGATTTCTCTCCACAGCCCCAAATCCCAAGGCTTCTGAAAAGATGTGGGTTGCACATCTGTCAACGAGTTCAGTTACTGGAACAAAAACTAATGGGAAATTGTAACCCAACAATGTTGGTCCCCCCCCTAGATTCCATGCAATGCAAACACTGCTTCTTTACAAACACAACTGAGACCTTGAATTCCCAAACTTTATAAACAACGATGCAACATCAATGTATCAGATTTCAAATTCTTAAGCACATTTCCCCCCTAAAAATGCAGGACCTCTTATTTCCTCTTCCAAACGTGCAGCTGGCTTTAAGGGCTGTTTGTAGGTGTGTGGTTTTTTTTTTAAAAAAAAAATACCATCGTCCCCAAACACCACTGGCAAAGTAAGAGGTGGTGTGACTTTGCTCCAATGGCAGAAAGCACTTAACAAAAGGCGTTTGACGAGCTGAGATGGCTCGGCTGTCAAACCAAGTTTTAAATCCTCTAGTCAAGGGAAATGGTTCCTGGCGGGGCTCTCCCAGCTGAGCACAGCCTCACATTACACCAGGTCCAAGTATGGGCAGACAAAAAGGGATGGAAACATCTTGCCCCCTTCAGAAATCTTCTCCTAAGCAGCCGTTTTCCTTCACCAGCTGGATTTGTTATTAAGATTTGTGGCCCAGCAATGCTGCGTTCCGGTGGAAAATTGGCTCTGATGCGACACGGGTACTATCCATCATCTTCTAGCAGAAGACACAGCATTATGTGCTAGACTGAAGAAGTTCAGTTCATCTTTCCATTGGTGCAATGGGATGTGGCTCCATCTAACGTTCTGGGACTTGCAGTTCCTGGTGTCATTCGTCCCAGCCAGGGCCTCAGCTCGGGTCTTTGTGATGGATCTTCCAAGGAAGTCTTCTGTGTGTGGATCTAGGGATCTACTGCATCACAGAAACCGCCAGGCTTGTGTGGTGGGGACGAGCCCCAGTCTGGTGGAACAAGATGCGGTTAATGGTCTCTGGGTACACCTGTGTTTCTACAAGTCTCCTATCCCAAGTAAGTGGCCAAAAGCGAGTGTTAGTATTCCCATTAAACACAAGGGGGGGGGACCAAGGTTTCCACCACGCAGGAGGAGGGCACTCTGGGCTGGTGGTTCCTCAGAGAAGCATCTGAACTACTCCTTGCGGAGGAAGGCCTATTGGCCTTGCGAGATTTGATGGCCGCGTCCCTAAATCCAGCCTCTTAACCATCCTGTTGAAACAGGGGTGGGGTGGGGTGGAAAAGGCATTAAGCATACAAACACAAGAGGGGTTATGACTTATAGCAGCCGGGGGGGAAATACAGCAAGGAAGCACCAGAATTTGTGACAGGTAGGAGGAAATAATTAGGTTTCAACAGCCAAGCTGCCAGTCTCATTGTTTTGATGGCAAAAGTGACTGATCAAGCAGGAATGGGTTTTACCCATGCTTCTAGTGCAGGGGTCAGCAAACTTTTTCAGCAGGGGGCCGGTCCACTGTCCCTAAGACCTTGTGGGAAGGCTGGACTATTTTTTGGAGGGGGGTGAATGAATTCCTATGCCCCACAAATAACCCAGAGATGCATTTTAAATAAAAGGGCACATTCTACTCATGTAAAAACACGCTGATTCCCAGACTGTCCGGGGGCCAGCTTTAGAAGGCAAATGGGCCGGATCCGGCCACCGGGCCTTAGTTTGTCTACCCATGTTCTAGTGGCTTGCTTCACGAACACACACCACACTGAAGCAGCCCAGCAACTCTTCCCAACCTGTGGACCTCCAGATATTTTGGACTTCCAACTCCCAGAAACGGCAGCCCGCATGGCCAGTGGTCAGCGATGATGGGAAGTGTCGTCCACCAAATATTTGGAGGGGAACAGAGCCTGGGAAAGGCTCGGCTTCATCGGAGGTCCCATCTAATCTAGCATCCCATTACCAGCCAGAACCTGAAGGAAAGAGCCCCCAGTTCTGCTGTGCGCCAACAGGTTTGCTCTTTCGCTGGTAGACTGCACCCCGACATGGAGGCTCCATATTAAATGTCCAATATTAAATGTTGGAATTGCCCCACGTCAGGGGCCGCCACCAACCCTTTTAGGTCCATGGGCACATTTGTATTTTTTGAGTGAGTGCTGTGGGCAGTCTCGGGTCACTTTCCTCTCTTCCTTTCCCCAAGAATCAGAGAGAGAGAAAAGCATGCACACAAATTAGGCTTCCCCAAGGAATCTGGGGGGAGGTTGAATCCAGAAGAAGCAAACTGAACCTCGACAAGGACATAGAGCTGAAGAAGGAAGTGGGAAAGAGCGTCCCTCTTCTAACTCCTTCGGCTCTATGTCCTTTCCAAGGGAGAAAAGGGGCCCTTCACGAACTTGCTACCCTGTGGCCAAAGGGGCAGGCACCCCAAATGTGTTATGGGCACCAGGAGAAGACCTTAAAACCGTCATTGCACCCACAGGTGCCATCTGACCCCCTTGCCTAAATTAAAGTATTCAGGCAAGTACAGGTGAAGAAGAAGAAGAAGAAGAGTTTGGATTTGATACCCCGCTTTTCACTACCCAAAGGAGTCTCAAAGCGGCTAACATTCTCCTTTCTCTTCCTCCCCCACAACAAACACTCTGTGAAGTGAGTGGGGCTGAGAGACTTCAAAGAAGTGTGACTAGCCCAAGGTCACCCAGCAGCTGCATGTGGAGGAGCGGAGACGCGAACCCGGTTCACCAGATTACGAGTCCACCGCTCTTAACCACTACACCACACTGGTGAAACTCGAAAAATTAGAATATTGTGGAAAGGTTCATTTATTTCAGTAATTCAACTTAAAAGGTGAAACTAATATATGAGATAAGACTCATGACACGCAAAGCGAGATATGCCAAGCCTTTATTTGTTATAATTGTGATGATTATGGCGTACGGCTGATGAGAACCCCTAATTAACAATTTCAACTTTTGGGGTTTTCATCAGCTTGACATATCTCGCTTTGCATGTCATGAGTCTATCTCATATATTAAACTCCAGCAGCTAATGAAAACAATTGCTTACATAAATGGACTTTTCCACGATATTCTAATTTTTCGAGTTTCACCTGTAGATGTATTGGAGATCTCAGCCGAACAGGAGAGGAAGCCTGGGCAATTTAGGTTATATAATGCGCTGAAAACATTTAAAAACGGGCCCAGCCCAGTTACACAACACTGCCTTCTCTTCCTGCTGACATAACGAGCAAGCGAGCAAAATAGGAAACTCTCAGCCTGCATCACCCGGATGGACACACTCTGCTGGGCAGATCCAGGCCCAAGGCTTGCGCTGGGAAGAGTGAACATTATTCAAAGGCAAGCAAGCAAGTTTAAAGCTTTTTGGCTGACCACTTCCAAATTCCAGCTGCGGAGAAGGAGAGGCAACCTGTCCCAGAATCCTACGCATGGTATATTCCCCTCCCCACCTGAGCCGAGGGGGCCACAGCTGTGAACCTCGGCTCATCCGAAAGCAAGTTAAAATAGTAAAGTATCGCTGGCTAAAGCTCAAACACCAGATGACCCCACACCTCTGTAGAGGTAGTTCCAGGAATAAGCTGCCACAGCAAACACACCTCTAAGGAATCTCCCAGGACATTCTATAAAAGATCTCAAAGTAGCTGTCTTAATACAAAGAAATTTCAGAAATAGACCGGAAAGAGAAGTGGCTGAATTGCAACTAATCACCAAACTTAAAACCATGGAGAAACCTGGTCTGAACAAAGACATTGGATTCTTATCTCATTATACATAACAAAGCTATCTTTAGCCATCTCACCCCTTGCCTTTCCCTGCAAGACTAATTGCAGCCTTTAAGAGTCGTCAACAGGTTTTCCACACCTATCAGCTGATCACCCATTCCCACCACCCTTCTGAGTAATACCCCTCCCCACTCCCTCACTATATTTAAGGATCTGGTGACTTCCGTTTCAGTGTATCTGAAGAAGTGTGCATGCACACGAAAGCTCATACCAAGAACAAACTCAGTTGGTCTCTAAGGTGCTACTGGAAAGAATTTTCTATTTTGTTACACATCTAAGGGGCAGTTTTATCTCACCAGCTACCATATTTGGCACTTCCACAGCATATTAATAAATAATAATAGTAATAATAATAATATTCTGTATACCGCCCTATACCCGTAAATCTCAGGGCAGTTCACAACATAAAATACAGTCATACGAACGCGCCGAACCCGGAAGTACCGGAACAGGTTACTTCCAGGTTTGGCGCTCTGTGCATGCGCAAAAGCACTAAATCGCTCTTCGCGCATGCGCAGAAGTGGCAAATCGCAACCCGCGTGTGCACAGACGCGATGCTGCGGGTTACGGACACTGCGGGTTGAGAACGCGCCTCCCACACAGATGGCGTTCGCAACCCGAGCGTCGACTGTATACAAAAGACAAAATACAGAATACAAACAAAAGCAACCCAATTAATTCCCGCTTCCACAACACATTTAAAAGGGCTTTAGAAAGCCTTTGTGCAGACTGGCTGAAAACACAGTCTTCCCTTTTCTCTCTCCCCTGCGTGAGCACCACTGTGGTTGCCATGTACTGGGAGAACTGGGAGACCAGGGCGTCCCTGCCTGCCACCTTACTGGTCCCTAATGGGTGCCAGCTTCCACTTGTGAACACAATAGATGCTCTGCTAAACCCGAGGAACTTAAGAGCCGCCTGCTGGATCCCACCCATCTAGTCCCAACATGCTGCTCTCACAGCGGCCAACCAGATGCTCCTGCGATGCAGGCAAGCAGGATTTGAACACAAGATCCTGCTCCTGTGGCTTCTAGCAACTGATATTCAGGAGCACTGCTGCCTCCAGCAACCGAGGCAGAGCATAGTCTGAGAGCCTTCCCGCCGTTAATCTGTCTAATCCTCTTCTCAAGGTTGGCGGCCATTGCGGCCTCCTGTGGCAGGGAGTTCCACGGCTTAACTCCACGCTGCACGGAGGACTTCCTTCTGCCTGTCTTGAACCTTCCAAGGTTTCCCCTCCCAGCTCATCGAGCTCTCGGCCGTTTCCCTGTAACCTCGACGCCACAACCGGAAAAATCACGTCGACCTCCTCTCTCGAACCCGACCCCCCGGTCAAGCCCTGACTTAAGACTCTCCGAAGACATGAAAGCAAACACTCACCCCGGGGGGCCGTAGGGGCCACTCAGCCGCCTATCATGTACCATGTGGACCTGGGGGGGTGCGGGGCTTCGGTACGGAGCCCGGTCGTACACCAAGTTCTGACACGAAGCCAGCTTGGATTCCAGAGCCTAGAAGCAAATGCAAAGTTAAGTTTCAGTTCGGAAGCCCAACGAAAGAGAGAGGGGGAGACAGAGAGCATATCCGTTATCCGGCACGGACCAGGTCAGTTGGGGAAACAGGGTTACAGGTCTGAATGGCTCATGAGCAAATCAGTTTTCACAGAATTGTAGAGTTGGAAGGGACTCCTGACAATGAAGGAAACTTTTGCCCAAAGTGGGGCTCGAACCCACGACACTTGAATGAACTATCTGAGCACACTGGGTTTTTTTGGGGGGGGGGGGTACATGGAAGGAGAGTACAGGTGAAACTCGAAAAATTAGAATATGGTGGAAAAGTCCATTTATGTAAGCAATTGTTTTCAGTGGCTACCGGAGTTTAATATATGAGATAGACTCATGACATGCAAAGCGAGATATGTCAAGCCTTTGCTTGTTATAATTGTGATGATTATGGCGTACAGCTGATGAGAACCCCAAAGTTGAAATTGTTAATTTGGGGTTCTCATCAGCTGTATGCCATAATCATCACAATGATAACAAATAAAGGCTTGACACATATCTCGCTTTGCACGTCATGAGTCTATCTCATATATTAGTTTCACCTTTTAAGTTGAATTACTGAAAGAAATCAACCTTTCCACGATATTCTGATTTTTTGAGTTTCACCTGTACATTGGAAACTCACACCTGTGTGTGTGTGTGGGGGGGGGATCTGCCAGCTTTCGCCCCACAAAACAGACCCGTGGCTGTCCCAGCAACATTCTTATTTTTAAAAAAGGCCAGAAGAAAGCTGTTGGTGCAAATCTAGTTGCTGACAAGGGATGTAGGGGCCAGGGAGTGCTACCTTGAGCTCCCTGCAGGGCACAAAAGGTGCGATATAATTGCCAGAAATAAATACATAGTGATCTTGGAAGGGCCGAGTTGATTTCTTAGCATGTCCTTCATTCTACGGCCTTCACTTGGCTCTGTATTCCACACGGGGCCAGGGCGAACAAGGCCCAGAGTACTCACCCCAACTTTCCGGAGGAGATCTCCCACAATGTTGAGCACAGATATTCGGGCAGCTGGTGTAAGCGGAGTTGTGCTGTAGCCGTCCTCAAGACCTTTAGGAGAGGATATCTTCATTCACAAGGTACAAATAGCGCCAGGCAGAAATTCCGCACCCTTGGAACGTAAGCTGGCTCAGCAAGTGACTAGCCCTCAATGCTACACCCTTGTGCAAATTAATCGAAACAAAGGATGTTTTCTATCTTACCCGGAATCCCCTACCCAAAACAAACGTGAAAAGTCAGTTGATCATTATGGTGTCGGAAGCCTGCAGCCAAGAGGAGGAATGATGCGCTCGCCACAATATACCGTATTTTTCGCTCCATAAGACGCACTTTTTTCTTCCTAAAAAGTCAGGGGAAATGTCTGTGCGTCTTATGGAGCGGATGCATGGTCCCTGGATCCGAATTGCCTAGGGGCCGAAAGCAGATCGTGCTCTTTTTTTTTTTACAAAGAGAGAAGGGGGTGTTGAAAGGAAGCCGCTGAACAGCTGTTCAGCAAGTGATCGGGAGAGAGATAAGGCTCCCTTTCCAGCCCCGCCCCCTTGCCCAGGCCTCCATTGTTGAATGCAGAGGGAGGCTGTTTGTTTCCCCAGCGACATGTGACTGGCTGATTAGATTATCTGCCTGGAAACTGTAGAAATGGCTGTAGGACTAGAAGCTGCAGAACTGTGAGTTGAACCCCATAAAAACAGGGCTTTTCCTCTTTGAAAAAGAAGCTGCACCACTTTCAGCTGATCCTCAAAAAAGCAGGGATCTTCCCTTTGCAAAAAAGGTGCACCACTTTCAGCTGATCCTCAAAAAAGCAGGGATCTTCCCTTTGCAAAAAAAAGGTGCACCACTTTCAGCTGATCCTCAAAAAAAACAGGGCTTTCCCCCTTTCCTCCTCTAAAAACTAGGCACGTCTTATGTTCAGGTGCGTCTTATGGAACGAAAAATACGGTGCTGAGGTTCTACGAAAGAGTTATTCCAGAGCTGGAAAAGATGGTACTGGGATATTGTATCCTGATGGTACTGGGATATTGCAGCAGGACCCAGCCCCCGTCACACATCGAAAGTGGTGAAGAAATTCATGACAGAGCAGCAAATACAGGTACTTGATTGGCCAGGGAATTCCCAGGACGTAAATCCCATTGAGAAATTGTGGGCTATATGCAAAAGTCGCCTCCGTGCTGTAGACTGTACGACTATGGAGAAGCTCCTTCAGGCGCTGATTCAAGTGTGATACAGGGACCCGAAAATCAACAGTGACTGTTCGAAACTAGTAGACTCCATGCCAAACCGTGTTCAAATGCTGCTTAAAAATAGCGGAGGTCATATCCATTGCTAATATACGTATATGTGAGTTTTGTACAATAAAATACATGGTTTGTTTCAATTAATTTGCACAAGGGTGTACAGGTATAGGTTTTCAAGTGTAAGAAGGCTCAGAAGCCATTCTACTCTTGCTGACCACTAACACACCAAGAATCCTATTTTCAGAAGATGTTGAAGCACCAGTGGACCTCCAACAGAATCTGGAGGGCCACAGCATCCTTAGACGGAGTTGAAGGGCCACATCCAGGTGAAATCTTAATTCCTTTCCACTCCTTAACTTGCAGTGCTTCTTCAGCAACCGTTTACACCCTGGCCTAATTCCCAGTCTTATTACAGCCGTACCTCGGATCTCAAACTCCTTCGGCTCCCAAACAAATCGGCTCCCAAACGATCGAAGCCCAGAAGTGAGCGTTACGGTTTCCGATGGGTTTTCGGAAGCCGGCGCGGGTCCCGGTTGGCTGCAGGAGTTTCCTGCAGCCCATCGGAAGCCGCGCTTTGGTTTCCAAACGTTTCGGAAGTCGAACGGACTTCCGGAACGGATTCCGTTCGACTTCCAAGGTACGACTGTAGAGTTAATTGGTCCACATTAAAGTATACTGAAACGCACTGTGGGCGGCTGCTGCTTCAAGTGCCCACAAGGGGGAGCTGTTGCACAATTCGGCCCTGATATTAGAAGAACCGATGGCTAAAAAAGGGAGTTACGTCTTAAAACAGGGTATATAAAATAAATGAATAAATAAATAAAAACATACCTCTTCTGGGTGTTCCTGGGGTGCTCATCCCAGAGCTAAGGCCCCGATGGCTTACAGGAGTTGAAGGCACAGAGGAAGTGGCCTGGACGGCTGTGTCCATCCGATCTACTTCCAGCGAATCCTCTACAGCGGCCCGGGGTTTCTCCTTCTGCTGCACAGCCAGCTCTTGGCGTAAATCTGGAAGGGAAGGGGAGAGGGGCATGACGGACAGCGATAGCCACTGTTCCCTTCCCATTCGTTCGGCACCGTTAGGTTAAAAAACGGAGGACACCCCGAAATCACAAATGTGATGGTTGCACCTGGGGGGAGACCCACCTTCCCTTTTCTCTCTTGTAAGGGGGGAAATGAACAGCAACGGCAGTTCTTTTTGAGGGATCCATCCCTCTACGTTGGAAAGGAGTCCCCAGGAGCCTCTTCCCTCCTAGCGCAAAGGAGAGCCAGCAAAGGGTTCGAGTGTCGGACTAGGACCCGAGTTCGAATCCCTGCTTGGCTGCACAGGTCGCCTTGTGACCTTGGGCTGACACAGTCTTCTCAGCCTAGGGTTGTTGTGATGATGAAATGGGGGCAGGGCGGGTAGGGGAGAACCACGTCCGCCCCCTTGAGCTCCTTGGCAGCAAGAAAAGGTTGGATAAAAACGGAACTGCAGGCCGAGAGTCCGCTTTGGAGGCAGGAGGTTCGACTCCCAGCAGGGCTGGGAAGAGACTCCCTGCCTGGAAGCAGGGAGAGAGGCTGCGAGTCAGTGCAGGCAACCCTGAGCTGGACAGACCAATGGCGCGACTCGGGAGAAAGGGGCTTGAGACGAATTTTTTGCCTTAAGCCAAAGAGAGGGTTGGGGAAAATTTTTAACTTATCCTAAAGACCAGGCACGTCCAACAGGTAGATCGTGATCTACCGGTAGATCACTGGACGTCTGCAGTAGATCACTGGTAGATCATTGGCTCCCCCCAAAGATGCTGAACAACTGTGGCTCTCCTTAAAAAAGCTCAACATTTCACCTCCTCCCTGAAAAAACTAAACAACTTTGACCCAAACCCCTCTAAAATGGGCCTTCCTCCTTCCTAAAATAAGCTCAACAACTTTGACCTGAACCCCAAAAAGGGGGGTAGATCACTGCCAGTTTTTAACTCTGTGAGTAGATCTCAGTCTCTTGGGAGTTGGCCACCCCTGCTAAAGACCATTGTAAACAGTTAAAATCGTTAGTAGGGTTGGAATATCACTTGTAGTTTTACGGTGAATCTTGGATACAATGGAGAGATAAAAGATCTGGATTATTATAAAAGATGCAGGAGGAAATGAATAACAGCAGGACCCACAAAGGGGAGGAGATTCCTTGGAATCTAGTTTTTATGCTGTATGTTGGATATGTGATTGCAAAATTTCAATCTGAAAAACCAAATAAATAAATTTCTTTTTTTTTTAATAAAGAAAAAGAGAGGAGGCGAAAGACCACGCAGCCCTTTCCTAACCTCTGGCTTCATCTTTCAGCCGCTGCACCGATTCCAAGAGGTTTTCCTTCTCGTCCAGCTCGCTCTCCAGGAAGGCGTTACGCTCAATGGCCTGGTTCATGCGCTGCTCAAAGTCTTCCAGAGACATTATTGTGGCTCTGCAAGGGAGGAGAAAGACTGTGCTGGAACGGAAAAAACTCAGCAAACTAATAAAGCAACAGAGGTCAGGCCGAGTAGACTTGGGTTCAAATTCCAATCCGGTAAGCCGCCAGCTTTCACTTTGAACCACCTCGCATCCGGCCCCCAGAAGGTCCCCTAGCCCCACTCCAGTCCAAACCCTGTTGGGGGGGGGGGCTGGGCTTCGCCACCCACCACAAGGGAACCCCCCTTTGGGTCAGCACCTCTTGGCTCTTTCCAGGTCGTCGTTGGATTGCTCCAGCTCCCGGATGTACTTCTGCAGCTGTTCTTTGACAGCCCTTGTCTGGGCGAGCTCTTCCTCCAGGGTGGAGATCTGCTGGTAGCCTTCGGAGTGCTGGGTCGTGATCTTTTCCTAATGGCAGAATCACAGAATTGGCAGAGTTGGGAAGGGACCCGAGGGTCATCTAGCCCAACCCCCTGCGACGGAGGAATTTCAACGCGTGGCTCCCCCTTCTAATCTGAAACCACGCCAGACCCTGCTTAGCTTTAGCAAATGTAAGGGCATCCCGTTCACTGCAGGAACCTGGCCTCCAGCGCGGCCCTTGCTAGCTCCCAGAAAGTCCTCTGCGGGAAAATGCAGAGGGAATTTCATAGATAGATAGATAGATAGATAGATAGATAGATAGATAGATAGATAGATAGTTTTTAATTAAATTTTCTGTTTTACAATTGAAAGTATCCTTTATATGTGGTGTAGTGGTTAAGAGCAGTGGACTCGTAATCTGGTGAACCGGGTTCGCTTCCCCGCTCCTCCACATGCAGTTGTTGGGTGACCTTGGGCCAGTCACACTTCTCTGAAGTCTCTCAGCCCCACTCACCTCACAGAGTGTTTGTTGTGGGGGAGGAAGGGAAAGGAGAATGTTAGCCGCTTTGAGACTCCTTCGGGTAGTGATAAAGCGGGATATCAAATCCAAACTCTTCTTCTCTTCTTCTCCTTATACAGCAATGACTTCCCTTCTTCTCATTCCATGGTTCATTTTACACAGGGGTCAGCAAACTTTTTTCAGCAGGGGGCCGGTCCACTGTCCCTCAGACCTTGTGGAGGGCCGGACTATATGTTTTTTTTTGGGGGGGGGGAATGAACGAATTCCTATGCCCCACAAATAACCCAGAGATGCATTTTAAATAAAAGGACACATTCTACTAATGTAAAAACATGCTGATTCCTGGACTGTCCGGGGGCCGGATTTAGAAGGCGAATGGGCCGGATCCGGCCCCTGGGCCTTACTTTGTCTACCCATGATTTTACATATCATAAATCCCTGCATACAGTAGTGCCTCGGTTTAAGAACAGCCCTGTTTACGAACGATTCGGTTTACGAACTCTGCAAAACTGGAAGTAGTGTCCCGGTTTGAGAAATTTACCTCGGTTTAAGAACGGAATCCGAACAGTGGAAGGGCACCGGCGGCGGGAGGTTTCATTAGGGAAAGTGCGCCTCGGTTTATGAACGGTTTCAGTTTAAGAACGGACTTCTGGAATGGATTAAGTTCATAAACCGAGTTACCACTGTATTTCACAAAACCGAACCATTCGGTGTTCCATTATTACATGCACCAAAACTTATTTACACTGTTGGAAGTTATCTTAACGCTGACAGCGTTTTCAACCCTTCGTGCTTTTTAGATTGAGCCAAATGCAACGCCTTTTGCAACGCCAGTACAAAACGTAAGGTAATGAGCAACGGGCAAATGAATTTTTATCACCAAAAAAGGAATTTACAGTCTCTTCCAAGTCAAAAACCCCAAAACCCTCAGCCTCACAGAAACAAGAGAGAAAAACGAAGTAGGGAAGGCTGTCTGTTTTGGGCCCCTGCTCAACAGCGAGTCCCTACGTGGTGACAATGGGGTTTCTGCAGGAAAAACACTCCTTTGCCCCATACTCCTCTAGCTGCTACTCTTCAGAGGTCGCAAACTCTGCGGTCAGTCCTGAGAAACACACACACTTGGGTGGCCTGGCAGGCTCTCGGGTGGCTACCCAGATTTTGGCTCGCTTCCTCGGTGCCCGTTGCTGGAGGAGGCCGACCCTTGAACTCGGGATTCGCACCCGGCACCTGGCCTGCTCTGCCACCCAGCTGGAGCCGGCCACCAGCTGGTCGGAGCATCAATAGCCCCTCTGTCCTTTCCCTTCCTGGGCGATGATGCTGTTCTTTGGCTCGGATGGATGAATGGGCCAATTGTCAGGAGAGTTATGCCTCCCGCGGGAAATGCATTTCTGCCAAAAGGCCTTGGGGCAAGGCGGGGATAAGCCACATCCATCCCCCACCCCACCCACCCC
Source organism: Lacerta agilis (assembly GCF_009819535.1). Taxonomy (NCBI): domain Eukaryota; kingdom Metazoa; phylum Chordata; class Lepidosauria; order Squamata; family Lacertidae; genus Lacerta; species Lacerta agilis. Next base: position 43,855,304 of record NC_046324.1, read on the forward strand.
CTAGGATTTCATTTATTTATTGCATTCCTGCCCCACTGTTTTTCTCCAAGGAGCTCAAGGGGGTGTGCAGGATTTAACCCTGCGAGGTAGATCAGGCTGAGAGGCAGCGACTGGCCCAAGGCTAAGAGAGAATCTGAACCCTGGTCCCTCCTGGGTCCTAGTCCAACACTCTAACCACTACGCCATACTGTCTCTTTTTATAGCAGGTCGGACTGCCAGCTGCAAAGCAGGAGGGTTAGGGACCTGGCTGGACCAAACCCACACTCTGAACCCCACACAGAACTCAGCCCGTCTAAAAAAATATCTGCATTCACTAATCTCGCCCATATTGTCTCTCTCCAAAGAAGGTGTCCAATGGGAACTCCACAAACAGGGCTGGAAGAAAGCAGCACCCCTGCTGCCCACCCACCCCCACCCCCACTGTTTGTCCTCTAGAAACTGGCGCTCAAGTGGTAGACTGCCTCTGAACATGGAAGTTCCATTCCTCGCAGCGGTGGTTTGTAGCCGCCAACTGGCCCGCCTGCAAGAAATGTCCCGGGGTTCTCCTGGACCAGTCTGAAAGGCCCAACAGCCCACGAACCCCATTTTCAAAAGCAGCCAACCAGATCGCTAAGGCAGGAAGGGAACCCCAAAGGTCATCCAGTCCAACCCCCGGCAGAGCAGGAACCTCAACGAAAGCATCCCTCTGTAAAGGTATTTCCCCGCTTCCCAGCACTTCCTCCTTCGGCATTCATGTGCGTACGCACGTCCAGAGGCCCCGTGCAAGCGACTTCACTCATGTGCCAAAGCAGGCTCTCATTCACGAAAGCGTGAGCTGTAGTGAAAAGCACAACTGTCTCTGGGAAGCTTACAGATTAAGGTCTTGAAGGAAAGATCTGCCTCCCCCCCCTTTATTAAAATTTTGGTTTTCCTGATTTCTGGGGGAAATTTATAATTCATATTTTTTTTTAAAAAAAACACCATTGTAAACAAGTTACAATTTTTAGTGGGGATGGAATATCACTTGTGGTTTAATGGTGAATTTTGGATATAATAGAGATATGAAAGATCTGGATTATTATAAAAGATGCAGGAGGAAATGAATAGGAACCACAAAGGGGAGGAGCAAAGTCCAGGCTATCCTAGGGAATCTTGTTTTTAAGTTATATGTTGGATATGGGATGGTAAAACTAATTTGAAAAACCAAATTAATTTAAAAAAAAAAAGAAATCAAATAAGTAAGAAGAAAAAGAATGACTATACACACACACACACACACACACACACCATATTGTCCCGAATTAAAGCCACACTTTTTTTTTTTTGCAAAATTTAAAGTGCAGCTTAAATTCACGACCTCACAAAAACTGGCTTTACGATATCGCTGTAGGATTTTCTTCTACATTTGCCATTTTTGGGTGCGAGAGCCTGCAGAATTTTAAGGGAGCGGCTTATGTTCGGGTATTGTCTTTCTCTCTCTCTCTCTCTCCCCCCTCCCCCGTTGAATTTTAAAGGTACAGTTTATTTTAGCCTCCAATACCAAACTGGGCATTGCCCAATTTCTGCCCCCCATGAAAGTATAACATAACATCCCTGCAGAATCATCGCCCCCTGCAATGCAGGAATATTGCCCCGTGTAGGGATCGAACCTGCAACCTTGGCACTATCTAACCAGCTGAGCTAACAGAATCCAGACTGAAGGTCTGGCTAGACCAGCATCGTGCTCCCCAGTGTAAAACGATATCTGATGCCACCCGGATGTCCGCAGGAAGGCAGGAATCCACACACACACACCCCTCGTGCCCAGGGGCGTACGAAGTGTGGGGCAGGCCGTCCCGGGTAACACTCTGGGGGTGTGTGTGACAAGATGGCCCCTGCCTCCCCCCAGCTGTAGAGCGGCCAAGGGCACACACAGTCCGTAAGGGGACCGCTCTCGCACGGCGACCGTACGGGCTGCCACTCTCGTGCGCCGTCCATACGGGACGCCGCACATGCGCAGTCCATACGGACGTCGCGCATGTGTCACTGGGCGGTTTGCCCCGCCCCTCGGCGTCCCCACCCTGGGCGCCGGAGACGGTTCCTCCACCACCGTTTCTGCCCACTAGAAAACCGGTACCAGTGGTATACTGCTGCTGAGCCTGGAGGCTCCCGGTGTCTCACCTTGACCGACTCGATCTCCATCCTCAGCCTGCTGTTTTCCGAGAGGAGGTCTTTGTTCCGCGACTCCACCTGCTGCAGCTGCGCCTCGAGCTCCGCCTCATACTCCCGGCTCCCTTCCTGAAACTCGCGAAGCTCCTCCTGGGCGTTCTCTGCGCTGGAGGGGAACGGGGGGGGGGGACAAAGCCAGGCTCAGAGTCAGCGCCCTCCTCGCCGTTACAAATTCCGCAACCCAGATTCCGCGCCGAGAGCAGATGGGATTCCGCGACCGGCTAAATCAAGGAGCCCGGCTGTGTTTCGCAAAATGGTCCCCACCCATAACCGCTGCGAATCTTGCTTGGCTCCGGAGATTTCGAGGACAGCGCCTCACACCGCTTTCAAAACACATACCCACAGCCATGGGGGGACGGGAGACGGGGACAACTTGCTAATTTCAAATTTAAAGGCTTCACTCCCCTCTGGGTTCCTGATGTATACAAAGGCCAAGTTCAATTTGGCTCTAGCCATTGGTCTGGAAAAGAGGGATTGATTGCTAAACACTCTGGGAACTGTAGCACTATGAGGAGGAACAGGGGGTTCTCCTTAACAACTCTTTGCACCCTGAGCAAACTACGGTTCCCAAAATTCTATGTGGGAAGCCATGATTGCTTAAAGCGGTATAATAAATGTATAATTCAGATGGGGCCTGAGCTGCTGTGGATAGGGAATCAGGTGATAATAATGAAACTGGTCCCTGCCCTGAGGGGCTTACAATCACAGCAATGCCACAGAAGTGAGCATTTCGGGCCTGCAAAGTCCCCCACCCTGCCCATATCACAGAAGGACATCTGAATGCATTACCACTGCTTGTATTTCACAGCCAGCTCCTTCCAGTAGTTCCTTTCTTCTTCCACTGAGCCAAACTGTTTCTTTTCAGCGTCGTTCATCGTAGAGGTTCTCTAGCATCGTTTCCTACAAAGGGGGGGTGCAGGGGTACAAGATAGGAATGAGAATTTCCCCCCACCCAAAGACTTTTCTATAGCCGACCGAATCTTCATGCAATGTCCAGTTGCAGGCATAAATGAAAGATGCTGGTTTTTTTAAAAAAATTATGCGTGCAGATAATCATTGCAGAGCTTCATGCAGCAACCCCAAAAGGAGCAAGACCCACTGAACTGAAGGAGGCTTCTTGGGGGAGGTCCGTAGCTCAGGGGCAGAGAATCTGCCTTGCATGCCAAAGCCCCCGGGTTCAAATCTCTGACATCTCAAAGTTGGGCTGGGAGAGACTTCGGTCTGAAACCCCGGCGCGCTGATGGACCAATGATTTGCCTCTATATAAAGCAGCTTCCTCTGTTGCTATAAAATCACAGAATAGTAGTATTGAAAGGGACCCCTGAGGGTCATCTAGTCCAACCCCGCCGCAATGCAGGAATCTTTTGCCCAACGTGGGGCTCGAACCCATGGTCCTGAGATTAAGAATCTCATGCTCTACCGACTGAGCTACCCCCGTATAGCTATGTTATTTCCAAATAAACTTCAGAGTGGGGAAAAAGCCACGAAGCTAAATTTATTTTTTGCCATTCAACTTAGGGACCTGTGGATGCATGTATGTTTTTTTCTGCTGTTATTATTCTGTTATTATTGTTAATTTCTTGTGCGTGTTCGTTAAGTAAAAAAAAGCATATTAAAAAACAACACTATATTCATTTTTGGCCATTTAACCTGATCTAGGTGCTCATTTTATTTCCTAAATTTATATCCCGAGGATCGCAGCATAAAAACACAAGAATACGTACCACAATAACAAACACAGTAACAATACCCCCTGCCCAAAGTCGCTGCATTGCAAGATTAAAGGACAACTTGGATATTTCTAAAAATAAGTGTTTTTTTTTTTAAAAAAAAACAACACTTAAAATAAACATCATAGGTTAAAAATAGAAAGCGAGAACATGTGGCTGCCACGTACATACAGAAGGACCGCGGAGAGAGTGCAATGGGCCTGTTGTAATAATATCGAGATTTTTTGTTTATTAGAGGCCCAACTCAACCAACGCCAACCCAGCAGTGCTGGCAAGAGTCTTAACAAACTGCATCAAAATGAGCCAGGACACCAGCTTTTGCTGTTTGCTACCCGGGCACCGTGGGTGACACCTGTCTAACCTGGGGTGACAGCGGGAGCCCTTCATTATCCACGAAGCTCGTTACCTTCCATGGACTCTCCCAAATCCGATTACAAGCTCCCTTTGTAATTAGTTGGCAGAGGCTTCGTGCTAATCCAGGCAGAAGCAGCTACATTAAGGCACTGCTGCAAATCCCCACTCAGCCTGGGCCACCTCGCAGGGTTGTTGCAAAGGTAACGCGGCACAGCAGTGGCGAAAATCCTTGGCGGGAACAGGACCATTCTCTACAAATGCATTTATTTAGTAAATTTATCCTCCACCTGCTTCAAATGTACAGTGGAACCTTGGTTCCCAAACTTAATCCGTTCCGGAAGTCCGTTCCAAAACCAAAGCGTTCCAAAACCAAGGCGCGCTTTCCCATAGAAAGTAATGCAAACTGGGCTGATCCGTTCCAGACTTTTAAAAACAACCCCTAGAACAGCAATTTAACATGGATTTTACTCTCTAACGAGACCATAAAATGAAAGCAATAAACTATGTACTGCAGCCACACGCACAATCAATCAATTAATCAGCAGCTGAACTGGGTTCCACACAGTCACAACAACAACGAGAGCCACAAAAACGCAAAATAAATAGCAAAAAGACAGACCTCAGTGTAACACTCAAAACGGAAGCGTACCACTCAAAATAGAGCATGTTTGGCTTCCGAAAAAAGTTCGCAAACTGGAACACTTACTTCTGGGTTTGCGGTGTTTGGGTTCCAAGGTGTTTGAGTACCAAGGCGTTTGAGAACCAAGGTACCTCTGTAGGGTGTGAACGTGACAAAATGTTCCAAATAAAAATGGCGACCGACCCACAACTAACACCAAGTAACTTCTGCTATTGACATCGACGTAAAGAGACTCAGACACAGATGGATCCAGGAGGCAGACAGCCAGGAGACACTTCCTTTCTTTAAGTAGAACAGCTGGTCGTAAACATTACAAAACAAAGCCTGAGTCACAGAGGAACTGGGAGTTTTGGTGGGTGGAGACCGCAAGCCAGAAGGTTGCAGGGAGAGAAACAACGTCAGCTTGCTTTCTACATCCCACTAAGCATACTCTGGACTTCTCCAAACCAACTTCCTATCCAAAACAATTACTTTTTAAATATTTGCAGAGCGCTTTTTAAAAGCACCCAACGCAACAGCTGCAGGGATGTTTAGGATTGGAGCCAATGCTAGCCCTACTCACCGTAGACTCATTGAAGCTAATGAACATACTCAACATAGGCTCATTAAATTCTACGGGTCTGATCCGAGTCGTAGCTGGTTTAGTGACAGACGGCATCGGACGAGCAAATCCCACCCCAACATTTTTAAAAGTCTATTATTTGTTTCTACCTGTATATTCCTAGTTAGTGTGTTAAGTTGCTCAGATTATTTTTTTTAATAGGATGGCCTATACTTCTTTAAGATAAACAGATGAAAATAACAGCATACAGTTGCAGGAGTTGAAGGACTCTGATTCAGGAAGCGTAACCAGTTTAAAATGGATCTTGCCGCTCCAGTCTCCTTTCTCCTCTCTTCTGTATTATTTCAAACTGGGCCCAAATGAGCAAAATGAATTTCAATAGGGACAAATGTAAGGTTGTACAAGCTCAACATAAAAAAAACTAAGATCACGGCCACTGGTCCCATCACCTCCTGGCAAATAGAAGGGGAAGAAATGGAGGCAGTGAGAGATTTTGCTTTCTTGGGCTCCATGATCACTGCAGATGGTGACAGCAGTCACGAAATTAGAAGACGCCTGCTTCTTGGGAGAAAAGCGATGACAAACCTAGACAGCATCTTAAAAAGCAGAGACAACACCTTGCTTGTATGGAAGTGAGAGCTGGACCATAAAGAAGTCTGATCGCCGGAGAATTGATGCTTTTGAATTATGGTGCTGGAGGAGACTCTTGAGAGTCCCATGGACTGCAAGAAAATCAAACCTCTCTATTCTGAAGGAAATCAGCCCTGAGTGCTCACTGGAAGGACAGATCCTGAAGCTGAGGCTCCAATACTTTGGCCACCTCATGAGAAGAGAAGACTCCCTGGAAAAGACCCTGATGTTGGGAAAGATGGAGGGCACAAGGAGAAGGGGACAACAGAGGATTAGATGAGATCAGCCCAGCAGGCCAAGCGTTCTGTTCTCACAGTGGAAGTCTGCAAGCAGAGCGGAGCATCTTTCTCACCTGCGACCCCCAAAATTGATATTTAGAGCCCTCCGGCAGCGTGGGGTAGTTTTGCACTGTGAGGGAATTTGCATTTCCTTGTCAATCTGCCAGCTTCAATCCCCGTGAGGTGCTTAAAAGGGTAGTCTATAATAATTTTCGTTCAGAAGCCCACCAACAGGTTATGGGGTCCCTTGTCGTCGTCCCCAAAATGAGACCCACTTTTACTTTAATGCCTCAATACATGCAAAGTGGTATCACACCACTTTAAACACTCGTGGCTGCCCCCCGCCCCCCAAATAATAATCCTGGGAGCTGTAGTTTGGTATGGATGCCGAGAAGTATTAGGAGACCCCTGTCCCCTTCCCAAAACTACAACTCCCAGTCCATTCCTCTTCCTAGGAAACTCTTGGGAGGGGAACAAGGGTCTCTCAACTTCCAGCGCCCATAACAAACTACAACTCCCAGAATCCTTTGGGGGATGCCAGGGCTGCTTAAAATGGCATGATTCTGCTTTAAGCATACAGGGCAGACCAGGCCAAAAATCTACTTTGCACTTCATCAGAGGAAGCCCAGCATGCAATATTAAAAGATGATCTGGGGAGGATATTGTTGATATCTGATGAAAAGACTCTCCAGTTATACAGAACTTTTTGCTAGACGTAACTGGACGGGGGGTTTTTTGGTGGGAGGGAAGAGCCCTTATTTTAACTATGCACCGATCAAAGCTATTTCTGGGATAGCGATAAAGTATTATTATTATTAAATGCAGGAGGAGAAGAGTAAAGGAAACCACTTACGAGCAAAACTACACGCTTATGGGGAGAGGTAGTGTACCGATCCTCTCCAAGTGCAAACGACCACAGAGAAAGCTGCTCTACAGCAGTGTGGTGTAGTGGTTAGAGCAGTCTTTCTCCGCCCAGAGCCCCCAGGTGTTGTTGGGACTACAACTCCCATCATCCCTGACCGCTGGCTCTTCTCACTAGGTCATGATGGGAATTGTAGTCCCCCCAAAAAACCCACCCGAGGATTCAAGGTTGAGAAAGGCAGGGTTTAGAGTGTGGGTGGGACTCCTCAGGGTCCAATCCTTCCCTGGCCATGAAGTTCTCTCTGGCTTGTGTGACCAGCATCTGCCTCTCAGCCTAATCTACCTCGCAGGGCTGTTGTGGGGGAATAGATATTGTGGGGAGGGATCACGTACGCCACCCTTGGGCTTCTTGGAAGGAAAAAAAATAGTGAAAAATAAATGCAAAAAAATAAGAATTATGTATTTCTGTCCACCGGGGAGTACAAATGGCAGTGGGGAAACAACCCCCCCCCCCCGCCGCGAGTGTGGAGGAGGAGGGGAGGGGGTGAAAGCTAAGCTTCTTTCTTGTATGTTTAAATGACCTCCCTCCCACCCACCCCGAAAACAACTGGGAGCTCTCAGAGGCTACAAAAGTGGCTCAGAAAGTGGATCCATAGTAAAAGGCGGGGGGGGGAGCAGATCTGCTGGCTTCCTCTCGATCTTTAAGGGACCCGCGCCCCCTTCAGAGCGTCTCAGCTCTCCCCCACCCCCCCGCGGGGGTTTCTGTTCCACTCCAAACTTCCCTTTCCTCCTGCTCTTTCGGGGGTCCAAGCGACTGCGGGCAAAAGCTCCAGCCAGCCCTTGGCTCACCTTGTCTTTTCTCTCTTTTTTCCACTTAAGCAGAGTCGCGCCGGCAGCAACAGCCTCCGCCCGCCTTCCTGCTCCGGTTCCGCTCTGGATCAAAAAAAAAAAACAGGCTGCAAAGTCCTCGCACCGGCTCGCCCCGTTTGCCCGATCCGAAACATTACAACCAGGCTCTGCGCGGACTCCCATTGGCTGCCGTGTCACGCGGCTCCGCCGGGCTCCTCCAATCAGCGCCGGTGGAACGCGGCTCTTGGAACGTTGAAACTTTTGTGCCTCTTCTCTCCCCCTTTGATTCCTCCCTCCTTCCCTCCCTCTCAATGGAATGTTTTGACTGACGTGTGGGGGGGCGGGGCTTGGGAAACGGCCCAGATCAAAGCAGAAAGGAGAAGGTGGAACCGGGGGCAGTAATCCGAATTCTGTCCTTCTGCCGCCTTACTTTTCTAGATCAAAAGTGCTGATGTTAGTCGAGCGGTTCTAAAGCGTCGTGTACCCGACAGAATGCGAATGACCTCCAGCCCAACTTGGCTGCACTGCACACACTTCAAGACAGATTACACGGGAGTAAGCCTCATTGAACATAGCAGGCCTTGATTCTGAGTAAACGCGTGCGGGACGTTGATTTTACCCCTTGCTGGATCTTGGGCCGCAGGAATTAGAAGGGACTCGGGCGTCATGTAGACACACATACACACACACCCTGGCAACTCACAACAGTATTTTACATAAAAAGAAAAACTCATGCATTATTCAGTAAGCCTCACAACAACCCTGCAAGGTAGGCCTCTATTCAGGGTCTGCCCTGTCATTAGGCAGATGGGCTCAGGCAGCTGCTTGTCACAAAATAAAAAAGCAAATTGATAGTCATTCAATTTATTGCCACAGCATTTTTACTGCCAGGGAGGCCACATACAGTATGGGATTTTCTGCCTCAGGTAAAATAAGTAACTTGATCAGTCTTGGGTGAGATGTAAGATGTCTTGGGCTGGTACTTTGTACGTAATTGCAGATGTAGCCTCCACATAGGTATATTGTTTCAGAACTTTACAGAAGCCATTTTTTTTTTAAAAAAAAAAACCAATTGCTCCTGTATATTGTTGTCGTTCAGTCGTGTCCGACTCTTCGTGACCCCATGGACCACAGCACGGCAGGCACCCCTATCCTCCACTGCCTCCCGCAGTTCGGTCAGACTCATGTTGATAGCTTCGAGAACACTGTCCAACCATCTCATCCTCTGTCGTCCCCTTCTCCTTGCGCCCTCCATCTTTCCCAACATCAGGGTCTTTTCCAGGGAGTCTTCTCTTCTCATGAAGTGGCCAAAGTATTGGAGCCTCAACTTCAGGATCTGTCCTTCTAGTGAGCACTCAGGGCTGATTTCTTTAAGGATGGATAAGTTTGATCTTCTTGCAGTCCATGGGACTCTCAAGAGTCTCCTCCAGCACCATAATTCAAAAGCATCAATTTTTTGGCGATCAGCCTTCTTGATGGTCCAGCTCTCACTTCCATACATTACTACTGGGAAAACCATAGCTTTAACTATACTATATATATCCTGTATATTTGTTGTTGTTCAGTCGTTCAGTCGTGTCCGACTCTTTGTGACCCCATGGACCAGAGCATGCCAGGTACGCCTATCCTTCACTGCCTCTCGCAGTTTGGCCAAACTCATGTTAGTAGCTTCGAGAACACTGTCCAACCATCTCATCCTCTGTCGTCCCCTTCTCCTTGTGCCCTCCATCTTTCCCAACATCAGGGTCTTTTCTAGGGAGTCTTCTCTTCTCATGAGGTGGCCAAAGTACTGGAGCCTCAACTTCAGGATCTGTCCTAGTGAGCACTCAGGGCTGATTTCTTTGAGAATGGATAGGTTTGATCTTCTTGCAGTCCATGGGACTCTCAAGAGTCTCCTCCAGCACCATAATTCGAAAGCATCAATTCTTCGGCGATCAGCCTTCTTTATGGTCCAGCTCTCACTTCCGTACATTACTACTGGGAAAACCATAGCTTTAACTATACGGACCTTTGTCGGCAAGGTGATGTCTTTGCTTTTTAAGATGCTGTCTAGGTTTGTCATTGCTTTTCTCCCAAGAAGCAGGCATCTTCTAATTTCGTGACTGCTGTCACCATCTGCAGTGATCATGGAACCCAAGAAAGTGAAATCTCTCACTGCCTCCATTTCCCCCCCTTCTATTTGCCAGGAGGTGATGGGACCAGTGGCCATGATCTTAGTTTTTTTGATGTTGAGCTTCAGACCATATTTTGCGCTCTCCTGTTTCACCCTCATTAAAGGGTTCTTTAATTCCTCCTCACTTTCTGCCATCAAGGTAGTATCATCAGCATATCTGAGGTTGTTGATATTTTTTCCGGCAATCTTAATTCCGGTTTGGGATTCATCCAGTCCAGCCTTTTGCATGATGAATTCTGCATATAAGTTAAATAAACAGGGAGACAATATACAGCCTTGTCGTACTCCTTTCCCAATTTTGAACCAATCCTGTATATACACAGATTTAAATCTTCCTTAAAGCACTTGCCTTTCCCCCAAAGAATCCTGGAAATTGTAGCTTGCCCCCACAAAGAGCTACAGTTCCCAGCACCCTTAAACTACGGTACCCAGGATTATTTGGGGGGAAAGTCATGCATTTTAAATGTATGATTTGTGCACCGCCTAAGAGCCTCTGGCCAGTTGTTATATACGTAATAAGGGAGTGTGGCATCATTTATTCCAGGGTGGGGGACCTCAGGCGCACAGGAGCCAAGCCTCTTATTATCCAGCCCTTGAGAACCTCCCCAGTCGCACACAACCTTTTTCTCAGGCCAAACCCCTTACCAGTTCTGCTCTTCACCCTCCACGAGTGTTTTTGTCTCGCTGTGTCGCATCCTTGAACTCGGATAATGCCTCTTACCTGTCTGGATGCAGGATGGAAAGGTCTCTGTGTGTAGAAACTAGCCAAATGTTGACACCCGTCTTTCTGGAGAGACAATGGAGTGCACCTCTGGGTGTGAAGTCATACCGCTGTATTAGCAGCACTGAGGTGACCTCCCCAGGGTGCAAGACAGTGCTGGATTTGTGTATAAGCTAAACAAGCTATAGCTTAGGGCCCCACTCTCTTGGGGGGCCCCCAAAAAAATTAAAGGAAAAAAACCTGGATGTACAGTACATTTCCAAAATATAAGATAAAAACAAATAAAATAAAACCTTCATACAGCAAGAGTGTTTTGTGTTTTGTAGGCTCCTATGGTGTAAGGGACCCAGGTGGCGCTGTGGGTTAAACCACAGAGCCTAGGGCTTGCCGATCAGAAGGTCGGCGGTTCGAATCCCCGAGACGGGGTGAGCTCCCGTTGCTCGGTCCCAGCTCCTGCCCACCTAGCAGTTCAAAAGCATGTCAAAGTGCAAGTAGATAAATAGGGACCACTCCAGCGGGAAGGTAAACGGTGTTTCCGTGCGCTGCTCTGGTTCACTAGAAGTGGCTTTGTCATGCTGGCCACATGACCTCCGGAAGCTGTCTGTGGACAAACGCCGGCTCCCTCGGCCTATAAGAGCGAGATGAGCGCTGCAACCCCAGAGTTGGACACGACTGGACCTGATGGTCAGGGGTCCCTTTACCTTTATGGTGTAAGTATTGGGCCCCGCTTGCTAGGCTGCTCCCTAAAATATCACTGGTTTGCTCATTTCTATATATAGGGTGCCTACATTCTGCATGGACTGTTATGTGCAAATGTCTTTAGATACCTATTAGGTCCATAAATTACCATACAGCATATATCCGACAACAACAACAACAAAAACAGTGACAATTGATTGTTGACAAAGGACAGCTGGGCATATAAAGGACCCCATTCCCTTCAGTAGCTGAGGCCTCATCAAAGCTAAATCTGGCCCTGGTACAAGCCCAGGCAGTGAGTATGGGTGGGTGGGTGGGGTTCAATACCCCCCTCTCGGCATCAAAGAAAGCCGAGCAAGATGTTTGGCACCAGCTTGGCTGCAGGAGTTGCCGGAAGGAGGCGTACACACACCCAACCGTCTTAGGGACTCCACTCTGAATTTGTGCAGGTTTCACTCCTGAGTCTTTTATTCTCCTGAAGATATCCTGCAAAGCAGCGGAGGTTTAGGATCAATATTTTCATTCTCCTTAGATGGGCTATCTTCCAAGGTTGATGAGCCCCATCTGCCTCTCACTTCACTCTACAGCACTTGCAGAAACTGCTTCCTTGACCATTGGACCCACTGTGGATCTTGTCCTCTCCAGAGGCGTAGGAAGGTCAGGTGGTACCTGGTGCGGAATATTTCTTGTCAACCCCCCCCCATTGATTCCCTCCCATCTGCAAAAATGGTTTTACGTTATTTCAGATTTTCTTACAAAGGAATAATAACAAGTAATAATAATAAAAAAACCTTTTATTTATATCCCGGCCAAAGTCGGGCTCAGGGTGGCTAACATCAGATACATAACATTGGTATAAAATCAAACAATAATTAAATTAGCTCCTAAAAACATCTCAGAATCAAATCAAAGTCTAATTAGATGGCTTTCCACAGGGTTAGGGTTGGGAACAGTAAAGTGTTCTCTGAACTGAAATTTCAGCCTTATAGATACCATCTTATCAAGAGGTCTGTTCCCCACAATATGGGAATTGGGCCTTTAGTGTTGCCGCACCTCAAGCCTGTGGAATACCTTCTCCTGGAATATTGTTGTTGTTTTGTCGTTTAGTCGTGTCCGACTCTTCGTGACCCCATGGACCAGAGCACGCCAGGCACGCCTGTCTTCCACTGCCTCCCGCAGTTTGGCCAAACTCATGTTAGTAGCTTCGAGAACACTGTCCAACCATCTCATCCTCTGTCATCCCCTTCCCCTTGTGCCCTCCATCTTTCCCAACATCAGGGTCTTTTCCAGGGAGTCTTCTCTTCTCATGAGGTGGCCAAAGTCTTGGAGCCTCAGCTTCAGGATCTGTCCTTCCAGTGAGCACTCAGGGCTGATTTCCTTCAGAATGGATAAGTTTGATCTTCTTGCAGTCCATTGGACTCCCAAGAGTCTCTTCCAGCACCATAATTCATATTAGACAAACACAATTTCTCTTGTATTTTTAGTGGTTCCTGAAGACTTTCCTCTTTCAATCAGTCTCTTAAGAGCAGAACTTTCCCAGTCTGCACCTGCATTAAGATTATTTTTAGATGTTTTATTTGCTAGTGTGTCTGCTGTCCCGGACTCCTACACAACTTTTAGAAGACATCTGAAGGCAGCCCTGTATCGGGACACTTTTTGATGTTTTATTTTGTTTTTATATGTGTTGGTAGCTGCCCAGAGTGGCTGGGGCAAGCCAACTAGATGGGCGAGGTATAAATAATAAAAATATTATTATTATTATTATTATTATTATTATTATTATTATTATTATTAAATCAAAGACTTCACAGAATCATAGAATTGTAGAGTTTGAAAGGACCACAAAGGTCTAATCCAACCAGGATCTTTTGCCCAACATGGGGCAAAATAAATACATTTGACTGTGTACTAATGCAAGTGTTTGCTTAGATTTGATTGATTCAAAGGAAAGCAATTCATCACCAGGTAATCACCCTTTGATTGGTGTTAAGTTGCACGGCCGGGATGGGACTCCCGTGATCAATTCTGCGTCATACAGATTGGCGGGAGCTTCCTGGCAACCTCAGAATTCCTCCCAGGTGGAGTATCCATCCTGGGAGCATCTCGTCCAACCGGCCGATTTGCATGAGGGAGAAGGTAAATGACCGATAACAAGGCTGTGCAGCGGCCAATGACAGCTTTCCCCCATTCATTAGAGGCAGGTGGCTCATGCTACAGAGCTAGCAATTTGTGCTCATGCGGTTATCTCATTCAGGAAGCAGACGCCGGACACACCTAGTGACAGCCTTGTGTTTGTTGTCTTAAATTATAATGTTAAAATTGTGGGTGGTAAGAAGAGATGAGAGAGAGAGAGAGAGAGAGAGAGAGAGAGAGAGAGAGAGAGAGAGAACAAACCCTTCTCTCATGCTTGAGGGCACCCTGATCAAGTTTGCAGATGACACCAAATTGGGAGGGGTGGCTAATACCCCAGAGGACAGGATCACACTTCAAAATGACCTTAACAGATTAGAGAACTGGGCCAAACAAACAAGATGAATTTTAACAGGGAGAAATGTAAAGTACTACACTTGGGCAAAAAAAAATGAAAGGCACAAATACAGGATGGGTGACACCTGGCTTGAGAGCAGTACATGTGAAAAGGATCTAGGAGTCTTGGTAGACCATAAACTTGACATGAGTCAACAGTGTGATGCAGCAGCTAAAAAAGCCAATGCAATTCTGGGCTGCATCAATAGGAGTATAGCATCTAGATCAAGGGAAGTAATAGTACCACTGTATTCCGCTCTGGTCAGACCTCACCTGGAATACTGTGTCCAGTTCTGGGCACCACAGTTCAAGAAGGATACTGACAAGCTGGAACGTGTCCAGAGGAGGGCAACCAAAATGGTCAAAGGCCTGGAAACGATGCCTTATGAGGAACGGCTTAGGGAGCTGGGTATGTTTAGCCTGGAGAAGAGAAGGTTAAGGGGTGATATGATAGCCATGTTCAAATATATAAAAGGATGTCATATAGAGGAGGGAGAAAGGTTGTTTTCTGCTGCTCCAGAGAAGCGGACACGGAGCAATGGATTCAAATGACAAGAAAGAAGATTTCACCTAAACATTAGGAAGAACTTCCTGACAGTGAGAGCTGTTCGACAGTGGAATTCGCTGCCAAGGAGTGTAGTGGAGTCTCCTTCTTTGGGGGTCTTTAAGCGGAGGCTTGACAGCCATCCGTCAGGAATGCTTTGATGGTGTTTCCTGCTTGGCAGGGGGTTGGACTGGGTGGCCCTTGTGGTCTCTTCCAACTCTATGATTTTATAATGAGAGAACTCAGGCTTACCAGGAGAAATCCGCCATAGAACATGAACCACCAACCTGGATGGTTTAAAAAAAAAAAAGGATTGGAAAAAGTCATGGAAGGGTAGGCCCTTGATGGTGTTTGGGAGGGAGGGCAACGGAGCACACATGCACATCCAACTGCCTATCGGCATCTGCGTCACCCAGGAGATCACAGCTGCAGAGATGAGAAGATTTTGTTCTGTTGGTTGGAGAGATCACTTCCTGGCTAGCATGGAGAAACCCTATTGCTACTGTAATAAAAATTAGGTTCGGCCCCAGAAGGGAGTCCACGAACCCGAGGGAGAGCCTCAGCAGGGCTCCCCTCCTGTCAAGAGCACCTAAGAACAAATAGAGACGATACAGAATCTCCCAAAGCAAGGCGATAGCCCTTTATTAGAAACTGCTGCAGCAGGGTGTCTTGCAAGCAAAAAGACCCCCAACAAAGGTGCGCGAGCTCCTATATAGACTTTTGAAATTGCCCCCCTCCAGTTCAAGACCACCCCTCCATACATCAGAATTACATTACAAATTGGGAGGGTCTGGTAGCAATGATCTGAGCACACTGGACCCTGCCCCCTGCCTCCTCTTGCCCTCCACCAAAAACCCATCAAGTGAAACAAAAGATATTTACGGTACATTTCCCTATATCCCAGCCAAGTTATCACACTCTTTTGTCTGGCACTCAGGTATCAGGATGCCAGAGATTATCACTCAGGCAGAGGGCTGCTGAGTAGCTGGAGGGGCAACCCCCCCCTTTGTTCCTGAGACAAAGAAATACTTGGTCTGTTGGGAGTCAAAATGGAGTGAGGCCTGTCTTCCTGTGCTGTTTTTCAGACATGTGGCCTTATTTGTTTTGGTACATTAATAACAAATATATATATATATATTTCTTCTAACACTACCAGAAAATTGGAAGGGGGGATGAGAGACCTCCCCCCTCTCCACAAGCATTGCCTCTCCACACTAAGAGGCAAAGACAAAGACCCTTGATTACCAAATGTAGCAATTAAGGTAAAGGTAAAGGACCCCTGGACGGATAAGTCCAGTCAAAGGCGACTATGGGGTAGCGGCACTTGTCTCGCTTTCAGACTGAGGGTGCCGGCGTTTGTCCACAGACATCATTCTGGGACATGTGGCCAGCAGGACTAAACCGCTTCCGGTGCAACGGGACACCATGATGGAACACAGGTTCTACTCACCCCTAAAGGAACCAGGGAGCTTTGAAGGCAGAGCTTTCCAAAATTTCCATGCTGGCGACGCACTTTTTAGACATGCAGCGACGCAGTAATCCAGCTTTACTATCAAACCGGTGGTTAAACTAAACCCTTTCCAGCCCTGGGAGGAGCGTGGGGAGTGTTTGCGCGACGCACCTACAAGCTGCAGTCGACACACGTGTTGTGGCACACAGTTTGGAAAGCTCTATTTTGAGACCTGTTTCTTCGGGTGGCGCTGCGGTCTAAACCACTGAGCCTAGGGCTTGCCGATCAGAAGGTCGGCGGTTCAAATCCCCGTGACGGGGTGAGCTCCCGTTGCTCAGTCCCAGCTCCTGCCCACCTAGCAGTTCGAAAGCACGTCAAAGTGCAAGTGGATAAATAGGTACCGCTCTGGCGGGAAGGTAAACGGTGTTTCCGTGGGCTGCTCCGGTTCGCCAGAAGCGGCTTAGTCATGCTGGCCACATGACCCGGAAGCTGTACGCCGGCTCCCTCGGCCAGTAAAGCGAGATGAGCGCTGCAACCCCAGAGTCATCCGCGACTGGACCTGATGGTCAGGGGTCCCTTTACCTTTACCTTCTTCTCTTACAGGTACATTCAACATGGCCCTGTTTTCAATTCATGGCATTGCGATTCATTTCAGTGCAATTCATGGCATTGCGGAGAGGGGGCGCTCAAGCACAACTTTTCATTTTAATGGCCTTGGATTTTAAAACTTTTGGTAATTTAATGAAGCTCTTATGGTTCCCCCCTTCTCTCTCCCCCCCTCGTTCTCCCCCAGCTTTATGCTGTCTCTAACATTAGTGCCTCACATTGAATATGAATGATCTACAGAAAGAACTCTATGAAATGAAAGCAGAGATGCTGTATGTACCTTTGTAACCCAAAAATTCTTTAATAAAAAGAATTTATTTTAAAAATGAGGGGAGATCATTATCCCCCCTCCCTCTCCTTCTCCCTTCTCTTTCCTCCCTGATGTCTATGACCGAATGTAAACCGAATTCATACCGAATGTCAACAAACCGTGAGAAAGACTCTGTGAATTGAAAGTGGAGACACAATTATTATTATTTAATCATTTTTTAAATTATTTATTTAAATAAAGCACCCCCGTGAAAATTTGCCAGCAGTTTCATGCTCATTTCCCCTTAATGCGCACATTTTTCTATGCAGTTTTGCCTGATCGATGCACATTTTCACATGCAATTTCCCTGAACGTAATGTGTCTTGTTCTGAACAACAGGCGCAATTATTTTGCACTTTCCCATATACAGTCGTACCTTAGTTGCTGAACGCCTTGGAGCTCGTAGTGAGTGTTTTCGAATGGTGTTTTTTTTTTAAAAAAATATTTCTATTAAAGATTTTGTTTTCGAATGGTTTTCGGAAGCCGAATGTCCAGCTACAGGACGCTGCTGCAGCCAATCGGAAGCTGCGTCTTGGTTTTCGAACAGTTCCGGAAGTGGAATGGACTCCCGGAACGCATTCTGTTCGAGAACCAAGGTACGACTGTGTGTGTGCATTTTTATCTTGCTGGAGAAGTAAATCACAAAGTTTGGAGAAGAGTGAATTTCAGTGGCTGGCCGTGTGTTGCCTTTTGGGAAGTGTAAATACGATTCTACGATTTCTGAAGAGGCTAGGACAGAGTTTTGAACATTCAGGGACTCACAGACGATACATTCTGGTGGGTTGATGTTGGTTTTTTTTAAAAAAATGTTAACAGATTGATTGTGTTTGAAAACAATTTAAGAGGGCAATCCTAAGCCCAGTTCAAATAGCTCCACGTCTCAGAATCCCAGCCTGCTTTTCCACATTGCACAGAGCTAAGCTGGCTGCAGGACCCTCTCTAATTTTACCCTTCATTGGAAGTTGTAATTAAGATTAAATGCTCATTTAACCTCTGGAGGATACACACTGTACTCACAGTATATTACAGGCAACTTTAATGAGTTCACATCCCTGCCTGAAATATAATTACGTTAAAACACTTAAAAATGGATTTATTAGCATGGAGCCCACTCCCGAGTCTCTTCCCCCCCCCCCCCACTTAACCACCCTTCCTCTTTCTCTTTTTCAGAGCTTAATTTAACAAGGCACTTTGAACAATTTTTCAAACAGTGCAGAATTTTGCAGGCACCCCCTCCCTTCCTCTCCCAAATGTCACAGCCTGGGTTGTTCTTCTTTTTTTCTTCTCCTCCAGATGGATTTTTGCATCTTTGCAAAAAGGTACTGTGCAAAAATAAAAGTCACCTTTTGGCAACTGCAGGATTTTGTCTCGAGCTCTCGGGATCTTTCAGACCTCGCTCTGTTTTCATTGGCAACTGAAAAGCAAGGGTGGAGGACATACAATGCTTGTTCAGTCATTCAGTCATGTCCGACTCTTCGTGACCCCATGGACCAGAGCACGCCAGGCACTCCTGTCTTCCACTCCCTCCCACCCTCTTGTTGGTAGCTTCGAGAACACTGTCCAACCATCTCATCCTCTGTTGTCCCCTTCTCCTTGTGCCCTCAATCTTTCCCAACATCAGGGTCTTTTCCAGGGAGTCTTCTCTTCTCATGAGGTGGCCAAAGTCTTGGAGCCTCAGCTTCAGGATCTGTCCTTCCAGTGAGCACTCAGGGCTGATTTCTTTAAGAATGGATAAGTTTGATCTTCTTGCAGTCCATGGGACTCTCAAGGGTCTCCTCCAGCACCAGAATTCAAAAGCATCAATTCTTCGGCGATCAGCCTTCTTTATGGTCCAGCTCTCACTTCTTACATTACTACTGGGAAAACCATAGCTTTAACTATACGGACCTTTGTCGGCAAGGTGATGTCTTTGCTTTTTAAGATGCTGTCTAGGTTTGACATTGCTTTTCTCCCAAGAAGCAGGCGTCTTCTAATTTCGTGACTGCTGTCACCATCTGCAGTGATCATGGAACCCAAGAAAGTGAAATCTCTCACTGCCTCCATTTCTTCCCCTTCTATTTGCCAAGAGGTGATGGGACCAGTGGCCATGATCTTAGTTTTTTTGATGTTGAGTTTCAGGCCATATTTTTCGCTCTCCTCTTTCACCCTCATTAAAAGGTTCTTTAATTCCTCCTCACTTTCTGCCATCAAGGTTGTATCATCAGCATATCTGAGGTTGTTGATATTTTTTCCGGCAATCTTAATTCCGGTTTGGGATTCATCTAGCCCAGCCTTTCGCATGATGAATTCTGCATATAATTCTGCACATTACTACTGGGAAAACCATAGCTTTAACCATCGCTTTGTCGGCAAAGGTGATGTCTCTGCTTTTTAAGATGCTGTATAGGTTTGTCATTGCTTTCCTCCCAAGAAGCAGACGTCTTCTAATTTTTTCACTGCTGTCACCACCAGCACTTCTCTGAAGTCTCTCAGCCCCACTCACCTCACAGAGTGTTTGTTGTGGGGGAGGAAGGGAAAGGAGAATGTTAGCCGCTTTGAGACTCCTTCGGGTAGTGATAAAGCAGGATATCAAATGCAAACCCTTCTTTGCACATAACAAAATAATTGCTGAACTGAAATACAATTCAGAAGAAGTATATTAATAGTGAAATACAATTAAGAAGAAGTATATTAATAGCAACCAGTCCATGCAGAATGTAGGCACCCTATATATAGAAATGAGCGAAGCAGTGATATTTTAGGGAGCAGGCTAGCAGACGGGGCCCATTACTTACATCTTAGGAGCCTACACAACACAAAACACTGTTGCTGTATGTAGGTTTTATTTTATTTGTTTTTTCTCTTATATTTTGGAAATGTACATCCAGTTTTTTCCCCTTTAAATTTTTTTTGGGGCCCCCAAAAGAGTGGGGCCCTAAGGTATAGCTTGTTTAGCTTATACGTAAATCCGGCACTGAGTGGGTCCAGGGGTCATGAAGGAGGCTGTAGAGGGAAGTGAGGGGCAGATGGGGCTCCTCCACCTGGGAAGGAAGCCCATCTAGGAGAAGGAGAACTCTGACCCCAAACCCCTGCTGCCTTGCAGGGTACCCTCAGGAGAAGAAAAGGCTAAAGAGTAAATCCTACACAAATCGAGAACATGGTCCCTAAGACAGTTGGATGGCGCCTTGTACGCCTCCTTCCAGCAACTCCTGCAGCCAAGCTGGTGCCAAACGTCTTGCTCTGCTTTCCTTTGGACCCCATCAGGATGCTAAGAGGGGGCTCTTGTCGTCTGGACAGCCCAGGACCTCCAGTCACACTTCCCAGGCTTATGGCCCGGAGAGGTCAGTTTGGTTCTGCTAACACAGTGGTTTGACTTCACCCCCCAGAGGTGCACTCCATTGCCTCTCAAGACTGACAGATGCCAACCAATACTTGGACGCGGGTGGCACTGTGGGTGAAACCGCCATGCTTAGGGCTTGCCGATCGGAAGGTCGGCGGTTCGAATCCCCGTGACGGGGTGAGCTCCCGTTGCTCGGTCCCTGCTCCTGCCAACCTAGCAGTTCGAAAGCACGTCAAAGTGCAAGTAGATAAATAGGTACCATTCCGGCGGGAAGGTAAATGCCATTTCCGTGCGCTGGTCTGGTTCGCCAGAAGCGGCTTAGTCATGCTGGCCACATGACCCAGAAGCTGTGCGCCGGCTCCCTCGGCTAGTAAAGCGAGATGAGCGCCCCAACCTCAGAGTCTTTCGCGACTGGACCTAATGGTCAGGGGTCCCTTTACCTTTACCTTATGGGCCACTTGCGACCCACCAGAAGTGGCTTAGTTGTTACGGAAATTATGGGGGGGGTGGTCACCAAAGCAAAGTCTCCTCCCGGGTAAACTCATTGGGGTGTGGAGTGATGCCCTTAAGGGAACCCATCTCTTTGCCATGATCCAGTAGGCGAGAGACCACGTACACAGGGAAATGCCTCAGCAGATAATCTCTGGATGCTTCAGGAAGCCACTGGGCTAATATCCCTCAACCGGAATCCCATTGTTCTCTCCCAGATAAGTGCTCAAGGTATCCTTGCCAATACTTAACACCCATTCACATTGGCCCAGGGCTATCTCCCTGATATTGCTCTGTTTCCCCCCTATGTTAATCTTGTTTTTCCTATATGTCAATCATGTATAACCCCCCCTTTCGTGATGTAGTGATGATGTTTTAGTGATGTAGTAATGATGTTTCCAAACTGTATTCTGGGATATGGTAGGAGTTTTTAAAAGTTCTTGTAACGCTGCTCTCGGGGTGCAGTTTTACTGTAACCTATTGTGCAATAAACCCTGTCCTGTCCTTGCTCCAGTGGCTGGACTTCTTTTATTTAACTCCGCAGAAACCAGTGGGCTTATCCCCAAGGGCTAGGTGCCTGGGCAGTTCCACACCTGGGATTTTCTGTTACATAGTCATGCTGGCCACATGACCTGGAAGCTGTACGCCGGCTCCCTCGGCCAGTAAAGCGAGATGAGCGCCGCAACCCCAGAGTCATCCACAACTGTACCTAACGGTCAGGGGTCCCTTTCCCTTTACTTGGTTCCTGTTGTTCCTGGGAACTGTAGTTTGTTATGGGCGCTGAGAGCTGTTAGGAGATCTCTGTATCCCTGCCAGAGCTACAATGACCAGAGCATAGCTGTCAACCTTCCTTTTTTGCAGTGGGAAACAGTGCTGGAATAAGGGAATTTCCCCCCCAAAAAGTTGACAGCTATGGGCCAGAGTGGTTTAGCAATCAGCTCCTCTTCCTGGGAAACTCATGGAACCGTAACTCTGTTTATAGAAAAGTTCCGTTCCCTTGAACTGGCATTTCATTTCCCCCACGCCCTCTCTTTTTATGAAAAAGTGAACTGCTGGTGTATGAGACTTTTATCCAGCAGATGGCAAGAGGTGAACAAGCCTCCTTTGCTTGGCACTTCTTACAAAACTCTCTCTCTCTCTCTCTCTCTCTCTCTCTCTCTGTGTGTGTGTGTGTGTGTGTGTTTGTTTGTGTGTTTGTGTGTGTGTGTGTGTGTGTGTGTTTATTTGGAAGCTGAGTAATACCAAAGTATCTATTATGGGAACTTTTGCAAAGCATTGCAGATAAAAGCGGCACTTCCTCAGAAGACAAGCCCCAGAAATAAGCAAATCGATTCAGATGGGCTGCTTCTCTGTTTCCCCAGCTGGGGGGGCAGGCAGAGGGCAAAGCCACGGGAGGAAATCTCTGCTCATCGCGCTCGCTTTGCATATGTCTGCCGTGATGACTGCACAGGCTGTCACTCGGCCGGGCCAAAAATGTGTGGCAAAGTTGATTTGCAACTGCTGAGACGGTTCTCCCCGCATTTGTGTGTGGTGCAACAGCTGCACCTGTGTGCTTGTACATGCGTGCACAACCTGTTTGCCTGCTTCATTAGGGCACAACACAAACAAGAGTAGAATCATAGAACTGTAGAGCTGGAAGGGACCCCCAAGGGTCATCTAGCTGAACCCCCTGCAATGCAGGAATCTTTCCCCCCATGTGGGGCTCAAACCCACATCCCTGAGATTAAGAACCTCATGCTCTAACAATTTGAGCCATGTTAGTATCGAGCTCTTCCTGTAGAATCTGTGTCGGTTTAAGGCAGCGTGGGCTTTGCTTCCGCCCAGGCAGAGAATTCCAAAACTGGCTAAACTATAAGTGGGTAGCCGTGTTGGTCTGCCATAGTCAAAACAAAATAAAAAATTCTTTCCAGTAGCACCTTAGAGACCAACTAAGTTAGTTCTTGGTATGAGCTTTCGTGTGCATGCACACTTCTTCAGATACCTATAAGATAAGAACTAACTTAGATAAGAGCTAACTTAGTTGGTCTCTAAGGTGCTAATGGAAAGAATTTTTTATTTTGTTTTGACTATGGCTAAACTATAGTTGTGTAGGGCTGCCATACACTCAGAATCTCCCGGACATATCTGGAATTCATCCGCCAGAAACAGCGTCCGGGTGGAATTTCCAAAAACCAGTTAAAATATCTGGGAAAACCTGGGTCTATGGCAACACAAGTTGGAAGTGTTGATTTTTTGGTGAATTTCCTAAAAAAAATAGCTCAAAAACGACTGGGGGGGGGGAGAGAAAGCTCAACAACTTTAGTGTCCGGATTTTCACTTTTTGATATATGGCAACCCTGTGGTTGTGTGTTCAGCGGACGTTCAGTCTGCCCCCACTCCCCCAAAACATTTCTGAGCTATAATTTGCAAAGTGCTTGATGGCAGTGGAGGCTGGTCTATTACACCAAACGGGCAATGCGCTATGCACCTCCGTTTGCTCTCAGGCAGCCCCCCACCCCCGCCTATCTTCTTGTGCCCAGTCAAGGGCTGGTAGGGCTCTGAGGAGTGTGTGGCAGAGGATGATCCAGGGTAAGGGGTCAGTGATTTATGGGCAACGTTCGAAATTCGCCAGGTGCATTTTGCACCTGCCTAGGTGGGACGCCAGGTGCAGAGCTGGACCATAAAGAAGGCTGATCGCCGAAGAATTGATGCTTTTGAATTATGGTGCTGGAGGAGACTCTTGAGAGTCCCATGGACTGCAAGAAGATCAAACCTATCCATTCTCAAAGAGGATGAGATGGCTGGACAGTGTTCTCGAAGCTACTAATATGAGTTTGGCCAAACTGCGAGAGGCAGTGAAGGATAGCCGTGCCTGGTGTGCTCTGGTCCACGGGGTCACGAAGAGTCGGACATGACTGAACGACTGAACAACAACAACATGGGGGACGTGGGTGGAGCTCTGGTCTAAACCACAGAACCTAGGGCTTGCTGATCAGAAGGTCGGTGGTTCGAATCCCCGTGACGGGGTGAGCTCCCATTGCTCGGTCCCAGCTCCTGCCAACCTAGCAGCTCAAAAGCACGTCAAAGTGCAAGTAGATAAATAGGTACCGCTCCGGTGGGAAGGTAAACGGCATTTCCGTGCGCTGCTCTGGTTCACCAGAACCGGCTTAGTCATGCTGGCCACATGACCAGGAAGCTGTACGCCGGCTCCCTCGGACAGTAAAGCAAGATGAGCGCCGCAACCCCAGAGTCGTCCGCGGCTGGACCTAATGGTCAGGGGTCCCTTTACTTTTTTACCTTATGGGTCACTTGCGACCCAGTGATGATGCCCAGGTGCCAGGATGGCACCTTACGTTTCCACCATCTGGAGGTGCATACCTGGGGATCTATGGATCTGGACTGTTTTCACCCGCTAGCAGCACATCCTGTAGAATTCTATCCACGATATTTTATCTGCGCCATCAGAATGAATATCGGGAATGTGGTGGACTTGTGGTAAGGTCAAGGCCTTTTGGGAATCTATTTACAATGAACTTAAGAAGATGTTTAAATATACTTTTCCAAAAAGACCTGAGGCCTTTCTATTGGGCTTGATGGGAGATGAAATAGCTAAAAGGGATAAAAGACTGTTCATGTATGCAACAACTGCAGCGAGAATACTGCTTGCCCAAAAATGGAAATTACAGGAATTACCAACGATTTATGAGTGGCAGACGAAGATGGCGGAATATGCTGAACTTGCAAAACTGACCGGCAGGGTCAGAAACCAGGACGACTCGAGGTTTCGAAAAGAATGGAGTAAATTTGTGGAGTACTTAAGATTGAATAGACAAAGTTTGAAAACACTGGTAGGATTGGAATAAACCTTTGACATAGGTTAATATGGAGGAATAAAAACTGTGCGATAAGATTGGACTAGAAAACCAACTGACGTGGGGGAGGGAAGTCATAGCTCGGCGGAGCAATGGTTGAATATTATTTGTGTTAGATACTGAATTGATTGGTTGTATATTTGGAAAATTAATAAAAATTTATTTTAAAAAAACAGAATGAATATCGGGAACCCAAAAGTCGTATCGAAAAATACAACTTTTGAGACATCTGGCCCCCAAAATGGCAACCAGGCATTCAGTTTTGGCGACTGTAACCCTGGTTTAAGGAGCTGTTTGGCGCCTAGCTTGTATATCTCAGTTTCTAATACTGCTTAACCCTACCAGCCCCAATGGCTATTGGCCGCCATCGCTTTGCAAGCTTATTTTATTTATTTCAATGGTATACCAGCACCCTTAACATTCCCAGCATTCTTTGGTTGGAATTCATGACTGTTAAAATGGATGTAAGAGTGATTTAAATGAGTGTTATGATGTTATCCCTAGGACACAGCAGAGACCTAGACTTCCCTTGTGAGTTGCTTAACCGGCTCCCTAAGCAACTGCATTAACAGAACATGAACAAGCTATTCCTGTCTCTGTCTCTACTGAGAAATTGGGAGCTGGGAGGAATCAGGGACCCTTCTCAGCGGTCCATGAGCAGAGCTGATATTTTACAGTTTCATATGCGTGTGGTTCAATTTCCCCGAAATCAACTTTTTCAGAAAAAAAAGTCAGAAACCACAGTTTCAATCTTTCAAGAGGATCAGAAACCAAGTTCAGGAAACAGCTTTGATGGCAAGAGTCACTGGAAGTAGAGATATTTATTAAGCAGGCCTTCCTCGAGAAAAAGGAGGCGATACGCCGGAGGAAAGAACACACAACCGCCGACGCCAATCAGCGGCCAGAAAACCTGCACCGCTTTCAGGTCTGCTGCATTGGAACAATCTGTCCCAGATCTTCAGGCGCCTATCTGCGGGCAGGGGCTCTGCTTCGCTAACATCTGCAGAGCAGGCAAAAATCCAACAGGTGCTGGTTTCTGGACGGTTGAAACAAAAAGAGATTGTGGGGAGCCCCCAATAGGTTTCTCCAAATTAGGCGAATGGGCTGTAGCATCATCATCATCATCATCATCATCATCATTATTATTAATCATTATTTGTGCTGGCCCCAGGGGTTTGTCCGTGAAGCGAGGTCCAAGTCCAGTCCTGGGTCTAGGGGTCCAAAGGAGGTCAGTCCGGCGGGGAGCGAGGCAGGGAGCAGGTCAAGGTCCAAGGCAGGTGCAGGCACGAGGTTGCGGGTCAAGCATACGTTTGCAGCTAAGTTGCTCACGCAACTTGGGCTGGGTCTGGCTGGCTTTTATCTGGCCCTATGCTTAGGGCGGTCCCGATCCTCCGGAGACTCGCCTCTCCTCTGGGCCTGGAGGCGAGCACTCCTCCTGAAAGCACTTAGCTCTCTTCGCCTCTCTGTCCTGAGCCTCTGCAGCTCAGGAGAGGCTGGTGGGTTACTGGACCCAGGGGCTGCCTCAGCTTCCTCTGATGAGGCTGGGAGTGGAGCACCTGCAGGCAATGCGTCCTCCCTCCCATCAGGAGCCAGAGCAGACTCTGCTGATGCCTGCACCTGGGGATCCAGCACAGGTGGGGATCCTTCAGGCTCAAGCCCTGGCCCCGGCTCAGCTGGTTCTGGAGGCGGGGAATCCTGTGCAGGCTGGGATCCCTCAGGTTCAGCATCAGAGTCTGACTCCCAGGCCATCACACCATTGTTATTTATGTTTCACCTATTCATTCCAGAAGCTCAAGGAAGTGTACATGGTTCTCTCTTCCCACAACAACCCTGCGAGGTAGGTTAGGCTGAGAGTGCGTAACTGGTCCAAGATCACCCAGCGAGCTTCATAGTTGAGTGGGGATTTGAACCCAGGTCTCCCAGGCTGCAGCCCAACACTCCGCTACACTGTGTCGGCAAATGCAGTTCAGCGTAAAGAAGTGTGCAGCATTGCATGCTGGGACACGAAATCCTAATTTTGCATATATATGTATGCTAATAGTGGCTGAGCTGGTTTTAGCTGACTGGGAATGAGACTCTGGGGTTGCAGTGGATTGCTCGATTAAGTTATTGACCCAGTGTGTGGCAGCTGCGAAAAGGTGCATCCCATGTTAGGGATCGGTTTCCAGCACTTTGCAGCGAACACCCCGTGTTTTGCAGCGCCCCACAAACTGAGCAACTGATACGTCAGACCCGGGGTTCATAGTTGAAGCCCCCAAACCCAAGAGTGCCCGAAGTTTGGCAATGGTTTTGCAGCGGAAACCCCACGTTTTGCAGCGTCCCACAAACGGAACGATTGATATTAAAACCGAGGGTCGTAGCTATCACCCCGAAACCCAGCGTTGTCTGATTCTCTCCAAACAGAGAACATTCATGGCAGAAAGGGGCCACCAACCACAATGGCTGTGATCTTCCTTCCCTGACAAAGGCAGCATGCTCTAAATACCAGTTGGTGGAAATTGCAAGTGGGGACTGTTAAGTTGTGGGTGGACACAGCAGACGACACAGTGATTTCCAAGCAGCTCTTGTTTATTCTCAGGCTGGAACAGAGGTGAGCTGAAGGGCTCAGCAGCCTGCTTATATAGAACTCAGCTACAATGCAACAGTAACAACTTTCTGCAGTTACCCAATCCCGGAACGTCACTTTTCAATCCTTCATTTGCATGTGCGGACCTGAGTGAAAACTGCAGCAGAATGAACTATATACACGCACCCCTAGTGGCCTAGGGTGAGAACTTCAATACATAACAGGGACAGTGCTGTTGCACTCAGATTTTGCTTGTGGGTTTCCCATTGGGTCATCTTTTTGGTCGCTGCGAAAACAGGATGCTGGACTAGGCCTGATCCTGCTGGGCTGTTAAGGCCTTAGATTTCTCAGAATGCAAGTTGCATCAATGCCTGGAAGAGACGACCTGTTGAAATCCTTCCTGTCTTAACCTAGAAGAAGGGCTGAGAGCTCAGCTGCCCGTTTTGCACAGGGAATCAGGTGCCTATCTGCCGGGGCTGCCTCAAACAAGCCCTCTTTGAAGACGCAAGAGATGATGCACGATTGCTTGGAAAGGAGTCCTGCAGGGTTCAACGGGGCCTTCCTTCCCAGCAGGAGTGCCCAGACCTGCAGCTAGAGAAACCTTCTTCCAGGAAGGACCACAAGAACCAACACCCTCCCCCTTTCCTTCTCAAATGATCTATCACTCCGCATCTCCCTGGGCTGTTTGATAAGCTGTTTCCACCCAAAAAAGGGCTTTCGTTAGAATTCAAGATGGTGACAGCTATCTGGAACTGATATCATGCACAGCAGTTGATAAAGGACTTTTCCATTCCAGGCATGCCCCATTCTTTGTACTGGTAGAGGGGGAAGGTGGTTTTCTGCAGTCTCTTACCAGAGGCACCTCTTGGGAAACAGTTCTTCAGAAAAGCGCCCATTTGCATTTGAATAAATCAGAAGCTCAAGAAACATGTGTCTGGAAAGAGATTTCCACCTGCAGCTGGATTTCTGGTTTGTTTCAGTGGCCATTGATCTCAAGGACTGAAGCTGAGGATGTTCCTTCCCCCAACAGCTTCTCCTTGCACACAAAAAAGGGGCCATCAAATAGGGAGCAGGCCTATGGAGAGGAGTGCTGCTGTTCACCTGTGATGTTGCTGGCGCTAGCCAATAGGTCCTTACAAAACTCTAGGACAGCCCGAATAAATTATGCTGCTATGTTGGGTGCAAAGGTGGGAGGGTGTTTGGGGAGGGTGGATCGGCATCTTTTAGTCAACGCAACACGTTGTTCTTAGAAAGGAAGCGCTTGTTGAAAAGAGAGCGGTCCAGATTCCTCAGAACGGATGAGTAACCTGCTGCCCAGTGGTTTGCATT
This sequence comes from Lacerta agilis, assembly GCF_009819535.1. Classification (NCBI taxonomy): domain Eukaryota; kingdom Metazoa; phylum Chordata; class Lepidosauria; order Squamata; family Lacertidae; genus Lacerta; species Lacerta agilis. The sequence goes on from NC_046324.1 coordinate 43,883,978, forward strand.
GCAAACAAACCATCTTACTTGGAAATTCAAGGGCAAGGGAGGGCATCAGAGGTCAACTCCCCAAAAAGAGAGGGGTGTACTCCTGTGCCTCTTGTTTTCAAGAAAAGCAAATGATATCCAATAAGAGATAACGACAAGAGCAAACTGTGCTGGCCCCAAGGGTTTGTCCATGAAGCAAGGTCCAAGTCCAGTCCTGGGTCTAGGGGTCCAAAGGAGGTCAGTCCGGCGGGGAGTGAGGCAGGGAGCAGATCAAGGTCCAAGGCAGGTTCAGGCACAAGGTTGCAGGTTGAGCATACGCTTGCAACTAAGTTGCTCACGCAACTTGGGCTGGGTCTGGCTGGCTTTTATCTGGCCCTATGCTTAGGGCGGCCCCGATCCTCCGGAGACTCGCCTCTCCTCCGGGCCTGGAGGCGAGCACTCCTCCTGTAAGCACTTAGCTCTCTTCGCCTCTCTGCCCTGAGCCTCTGCAGCTCAGCAGAGGCTGGTGGGTTACTGGACCCAGGGGCCGCCTCAGCTTCCTCTGAAGAGGCTGGGAGTGGAGCATCTGCAGGCAATGAGTCCTCCCTCCCATCAGGAGCCAGAGCAGACTCTGCTGATGCCTGCACCTGGGGATCCAGCACAGGTGGGGATCCTTCAGGCTCAAGCCCTGGCCCCGGCTCAGCTGGTTCTGGAGGCGGGGAATCCTGTGCAGGCTGGGATCCCTCAGGTTCAGCATCAGAGTCTGACTCCCAGGCCATCACACAAACTATGCTAAAATCCTGGGTGTTCTCCCATTTATAAGGGCATCTTTTGAATTCTGCTGGTGGCAGGGAGGGTCTAAAGTGCCGTTCTCAGGCAGATGGTGTGAATCTTAGCACCCAGCTCTTTGACCAAGGGGTGTTTGTTTATTTGAAGCACACACAAAAGTGAGCTCTTTAGCCAAAAAGCCCTCCTAGAGACGCTTACGTAAGATCAGTTAAAAACAAGACGAGACTCTGCCTTCAGGAACACAATCTAAAAGACACAACATGAAAGGAAAAAAGGGATGGGGAGGGAAGAGGAAAAGCAGCCAAACCAGGCATCGCTTCTTAAAATCGAGCTCTTAATAAGAAGCCAGGATGGAAGCGGTTCAAGGAGAGGGAGAGCTGGAAGCTGATGCAATGGACTTGCCGCTTTCCCTTTTTTGCCTCTTGCTGCAGGGAATGAACAGCTGCCGCCAGGTGTCAGATGGGGTAAACGCGGCTCGTGCCATCTCTGCTGCTACATGCCTCTCGAGAGCTCGGGCGGAAAGCAAAAGCGAAACCTCTGCCGAGATTGTCACCGGTGCAGAGAGAGCACATGCTTTCTGGGAATTGCAAGGTGAGAGCCGTAAACAGACCTGAACGTTCTGCTGAGCACAGGGCACATTATGGTAGTGGGGGGGGGCAGAGGGCTCAGCATGCAGATGTGCTTTATGCAAGGTCAGGAGACTGGCCCCACTGAAGTGGCCAAGTTACCCATCCCCAAGACGGAGGGCAGACGGAGGCACAGATTTGCACGATGTTTGCACATGCCGGCACACCTGTATAGACAGGTATAGAGAAAGCAATTGACCTATATAAATGCCATAGTGTCTCGCCATAGTGTGGAAGGCTGCCAGCAGGTGACCTTCCGCGTGCTCAGTTCGCTATACAGATGCAAGCTGCTGGTGGCCAATTTCAAAGCCTCCTTGGAGATCTTTCTTTCTAAACCAGCAGTGGGGAATTTTAGGCTTGTGTAAGGCAGCCCAGACCTCTCTTACTTGCCTGGAGTAAGGATGCCATGAATTTGTCCTTCTCTACAGATGTGATTGGGACACGGGTGGCGCTGTGGTCTAAGCCACAGAGCCTAGGGCTTGCCAATCGGAAGGTCGGCGGTTCGAATCCCCACGATGGGGTGAGCTCCCGTTGCTCAGTCCCAGCTCCTGCCAACCTAGCAGTTCAAAAGCACGCCAAAGTGAAACCGGAGGCCTGCCTTTTGAGCATGACCAACCATGAGATACCCAGTCAGGACAGAGTGTTTTTTATGTATGCCACAACAGCTGCTAGAATTTTACTTGCAAGAAACTGGAAAGGTGAAGAGCTCCCGACAGTGGAAGAATGGCAGATGAAGCTGATGGACTTTATGGAACTCGCCGAACTGACCGCGAGACTCCGAGACCAGAGGGAGGAGAAGGTGCAACAGGACTGGAAGAAATTTAAGGATTATTTAAAAAATCGTGAAAAGCTAGATATTTGAAGCAGAATCGGCTTGTTTAATTGGCTTTAGCTAGTTGATGTTAATGAAAATAGTATATAAGAAGTAATGTTATGAATGGTTTAGAATATTTAGTAATACTTAAGGATGTGTTGTTTAAGTAATGAATTATATAGTATTTTAAAGATTAGAAAGAATTGTGGTGAATGTTAAGAAAATAGTTACAAAGTTACCAAAGAATATTAATATTGAACGCAGCTGAGAGAACGGGGGAAGTCCCCCAAAGAAGATTTAAAACTAGAATTAAACAATGATTCTTTAATGTTCCTGTTTAGGTATGTATAAGTTTTCTTTTGTTATTTCTTATGTTGTTTTAATGTGTTTGATGTGTTCCTTTATTTTTTGTCAATTGTTTCTGTTTATCTGTTTGGTATATTTGTTGTTTATTGTAGAAAATAATAAAATCTTTATAAAAAAACAACAACAAAAGCACGCCAAAGTGCAAGTAGATAAATAGATGCCGCTCTGGCAGGAAGGTAAACGGCGTTTCCGTGCGCTCTTCTGGTTCGCCATATGCAGCTTAGTCATGCTGGCCACATGACCCGGAAGCTGTCTGCGGACAAACGCCGGCTCCCTCGGCCAGTAAAGCGAGATGAGCTCCGCAACCCCAGAGTAGTCCGCGACTGGACTTAACGGTCAGGGGTACCTTTACCTTTACAGATGTGATTGCTTATGCATATAACCACCACCAGCAGCAATTTTATTATTTGTACCCACCCATCTGACTGGTTTTCCCTAGCCACTCTGGGCCGCTTCCAACAAATTATAAAACCACAGTATAACATTCAACACTTCCCAACAGAGGGCTGCCTTCAGATGTCTTCTGAAAGTCAAATAGTTCTTTATCTCCTTGACATGATCTGACAAGAGGGCGTTCTACAGGGCAGGCGCCACTATTGTGTTTTAATATTTTGTTGGATGCCACCCAGAGTGACTGGGGAAACCCATCCAGATGGGTGGGGTATAAATAATAATAAAATATTACTACTACTACTACTACTACTACTACTACTACTACTACTACTACTACTGAGAAGGCCCTCTGCCTTGGTTCCCTGTAACCTCACTTCTCGCAGGGAGGGAACCGCCAGAAGGCCCTCGGAGCTGGACCTCAGTGTCCGGGCTGAACAATGGGGGTGGAGATGCTCCTTCAGGTGTACAGGGCCAAAGCTGTTTAGGGCTTTAAAGGTCGGCATTAACACTTTGAATTGTGCTCAGAAACGTACTGGGAGCCAATGCAGATCCTTCAGGACCAGTGTTATATAGTGCCAGAGGTCACTCCCAGCCACCAGTCTAGCTGCCGCATTCTGGATTAGTTGTAGTTTCCGAGTCACCTTCAAAGGTAGCCCCACAGTATGAGAACTGAAAAACAGCTTTCTTCCAAAATTTGCCATTACGTGAATTTTGCAATAGACTTCTCCCCTCCACCCCCCCAACAACGTTTGCAAAAATGAATATATTGGGGAAAGTGTTATATTATGTCAAAAAACGCACACACAACACCATGCAAAACATGCATTCTACTCATGGAAATTGCTTGCCAAAATGCATGCATTGCGTCAAAAATGCACATCAAATTGTGTTTATTTGGAGAAATTTACACTAAATTTCTGCTTGGCAGGGGGTTGGACTGGATGGCCCTTGTGGTCTCTTCCAACTCTATGATTCTATAAATGCAGAAGGATTTTTGCAAGGATTTTAATATTGTAGATTTCTGCAACATGTGGAGAAGTGAATTTAAGATTGGGAACATGAGAAACTGAGAGAGCCAAAATTGAGAGATTCTTCTGTCATTAGTCATGGAACTAAGACACCTGGGGGGGGCGCACTTTGGAAATGTAAGTCCATCAGGGAGGAAAGGACACCCCTTGCCTCCATGCCAGCCCCCCACTGGAGATCCGCAGCCTGGATGCCTCCCTTTAGCTTACAAAACAAGACAAACATTGATTAAGAGAGGTTTGAGCCTCTCACCTGCTGGCTGGGGGGCAGGACCTGAGTTCTTCTGCATGCAGGCCTTGGGCTTTGAGCCTTGGGCCCTTCCCCAGCCAGATAAGCGATAGATCAGATAAATTAAGCCATCAATTTTGGTCAAGCTGATTCAAATATGTTGATTGACTCATGAAGTGTCGCAAAGCACACATAAGAGGTGGGGCAGTCCCCTGCAAAAATACCTAAGAGGGTGAAACTCGATTACACCTGGGAAGAGCTCGGATCCCATGACTCAGATGCCGGGATCGCGCCCATGCCCTGAGCTTTCCCCCTTTCTTTCCTGAGATTTAGACCTGTTCCTTATAGCCATTCCAGCTCAGCTATTGCCTGTGCCTTGCCCAGTATTTTATCTTGTTGCCATAAGCTTTGAAAAATCCCACTCGTTTATCAACACACCTGGTCTTGCCTCACCTTCCTCCCATTCGCTGTTTGCTGGTTTTCCTGCCGAAAAAAAAACGTTTCCTTTTCCACCGGCGCAACGATGCAACGCATTTCTGAACACCCACCGCCCAATGCTCAACTTTTCCAGCTCGAGGGCCACAGACCCTTCCGGGGGCCACACAGAAGAGGTGGGTGAGGGTGGGGGGTCAGTGACAAAGGTGTGTGTGCGGTAACCGATAATGTAAATTGCATAGCAGGCTAGTTTCTACTCAACAGCCTGCTTCCTGCCCTCTATTCGGGCAAGCAAGAGTCATGATCAGAGCTCCAGGAACCATTCCAGCCAGGAGAATCCGCTTGGGGAGGATGGGAAGCAAGGATGGTGAGGGGTGTGGCCTGGGGAGAGGGTTGTGGCCTGGAGAACAGTGGTGTAGCGGTCTAGAGGTGTGAGGGCTCAAAGCCCCATTATCATTTTTGCATCAGCGTCCCTGCCTCGAGCATCCGAGAGCATGAAAGGGGAGCCTTTTAGCCACTGAGAAGTCTCCCCACCTTTTCTGCTGACAATCAGGGTGAACAGAGGTGAGTCAGTCACTGAGGATGGGCTCCTAGGGTCACGGTGGAGAAGGAGTTTGTTCTGCACGCTCAAGCATTTAGGAACACTTAAAAACACAAAAGGGATGCGGGTGGCGCTGTGGGTTAAACCACAGAGCCAAGGTTTGCCGATCAGAAGGTCGGCGGTTCGAATCCCCGTGACGGGGTGAGCTCCCGTTGCTCGGTCCCAGCTCCTGCCAACCTAGCAGTTCGAAAGCACGTCAAAGTGCAAGTAGATAAATAGGTACCGCTCCGGCGGGAAGATAAACGCCGTTTCCGTGCGTTGCTCTGGTTCGCCAGAAGCGGCTTAGTCATGCTGGCCACATGACCCGGAAGCTGTATGCCGGCTCCCTCAGCCAATAAAGCGAGATGAGCGCCGCAACCCCAGAGTCATCTGCAACTGGACCTAACGGTCAGGGGTCCCTTTACCTTTACCTTTAAAAACACAAAATGCTCCAAGTTTCAAGAGAATGACATGCATGTTCTGCTATGGACCATGAAGTTTCACAGAAGGCACAAATCACTCCGAAAGATGTTTGAATGCTGCAAGTCGTTTGACCATGATCTTTTTGAGGATTAGATTGATACTGGCTGTAGCAAAATTCCTCTTGGAGGCGGGAAATTTCCGAAAGGCGGCACCTTGTCTTGGATCTTAGGCAATTAATAGTAAAATCATGGGTGGTTCTTTTGCATTTTTTTGGGGGGGGAAAGCTCAACAATTTTGGGACTTGTTTAAAAAAACAACTTTCCTGGATGTCCTGGTTTTTACTTTTTGAAATATGCTTATGCTCCTCTGTCAGCTAGTAAGGCTGCTCTTGTACCTTAATAACTGTTGATATATACTATTGAATGAATGAATGAAAGAATTGCTGTACTGTGTATTTTGGGTCTATGGACCACAATAAAACTGTGTGTGTGTGTGTGTGTGTGTGTGAGAGAGAGAGAGAGAGAGAGAGAGAGAGAGAGAGAGAGAGAGAGAGAAGATCTAGCGAAAAGGCAAGACATGGAGATGTGCATGAGTCAAGCATCTATAATTACTATTATTGCATAACTATATAATTATAACAGCACTGTATAATCTTAGAAGGGACCCATCACTTCTGAATTTAGTACCACAATAGGCCTACTTGGGTTTCATGATGCAGAGGCAAGGGAAAGCTGAGTGCAGTCGGACTTTAAGGAGGCTGGTTTCAAAAAGCTTGAGGAGCTACTGGGAAGAAGAAGAAGAAGAAGAAGAAGAAGAAGAAGAAGAAGAAGAAGAAGGAGGAGGAGGAGGAGGAGGAGGAGGAGGAGGAGGAGGAGGAGGAGGAGGAGGAGGAGGAGGAGGAGTGTGGACTTGATATCCCGCCTTTCACTCCCCTTAAGGAGTCTCAAAGTGGCCAACAATCTCCTTTTCCCTTCCTCCCCCACAACAAACACTCTGTGAGGTGAGTGGGGCTGAGAGACTTCAGAGAGAAGTGTGACTAGCCCAAGGTCACCCAGCAGCTGCATGATGACAACAACAACAACAACAACAACAATTTATTTATACCCCACCCATCTGGCTGGGTTTCCCCAGCTACTCTGGGCGGCTTCCAACAGAATGTTAAAATACAACAATCTATTAAACATTAAGAGCTTCCCTAAACAGGGCTGCTTTCAGATGTCTCCTAAAAGTCTGGTAGTTGGTTTTCTCTTTGACATCTGTTGGGAGGGCGTTCCACAGGGCGGATGCCACTACCGAGCATGTGGAGGAGCGGAGACACGAACCCGGTTCACCAGATTACGAGTCCACCGCTCTTAACCACTACACCACACTGGCTCTCTCATGGTCAGAAACACCCCAAAAAGAATGGATGAGAGTTTCTTGAAGGTGGAATATTGAAGGCCCAAATGCAGACAATACCAACAGGAAAGAAAAGTGGGAGGCATCTAAGGAAACCGGGATGGCTGCATAAGGAGCTTGCAGGTGAGCTGAGATTTAAGAATGGCAGGTAGAAGAAATGGAAGAAAGGGGAAATCACCAAGGAGGAGTGTGCACGAGTAGCCAGCAGTCGCAGGGAGAAAGTCGGGAGGGCTAAAGCTCAGAATGAGCTCAGGCTTGCAAGAGAGGTTAGAAATAATAACAACAGGTTTATTGGGCTGTGTTCAAAGCAAGAGGAAGAACAAGGGAGAGGTAGGTCCTGTGCTCGGAGAAGATGGATAAGTGCTACTGGAGTGACAGAGAACACCTACTTTGCCTTTGTCTTCACCCAAACGCAGTGCTCAACCTAGTGATAACAGAATAAATGATGCAAGGAGGGAGCTGCAGCCCAAGGTAAGGGGAAATGGGGGACAGGATGGGGGGGCACACCTGGCTACTTTGAATGAATTTAGATCCCCCAGGGCCTGATGAGCTGCATCCAAGCTAAAAGAGCTTGCAGATGCTGTTGTGTCGTTAATAACTGGAGGCAAGAATCAGGTGCAACATCTCTTTATTTCAGAAACAGGGAAGAGCCTACAGGAATGGAGAAAACTGGGATTTATATAGTAACAGTCATCTAGTAGGGAGAAGATACATTTTGGCGGGAACCAATGGCACGTCTTCCCTCCCGTAGAAACCAATCCAGCAGAGGATCCAAATCCTGCTCCCTGAATCAGCAAATGATTGCCGTTCCCGCTGTAACTTGTACATTCAAATAAGGTCTGTAATGCAACGCAATACACTATATTAAACATCTTGACTGTGTTATTGCTTAATACACAACAGATGTAATCTCAGAGCTTCTGTTTCTGAGAATTCTTGGAGAACAGGTGAGGTTCCTGCAGACTGAAGGCGGTCAAATGCTATCTTCAAAACGGGGGTGGGGTGGGGGGAGGCCCAGGTAACTGCTGACCAGTCAACTCGACGCTGGTGCCAGGAAAAATCCTAAAACAGATAATTAAACAGATGTTGGAAGGCCATCTGCCAGGGATGCTTTACTTGAGATTCCTGCATTGCAGTGGGTTGGACTAGATGACCCTTGGATCCCTTCCAACTCTACAACTTTATGATTTTATGACACTGTAATGAGCTCGAGGTTCCCCACTCAACGCCTTTCTCTCATTTTCTCTTTCTTCTAGGATTCAACGCTGCAAGCGCTGGGAATGAATAGCTTCACTTCTCATCTGCTGAAGCGCATTTCCTCTCATCTAAACTCTCTTAGCAGAAACGCTTTCAATCTCAGTTTCTGCTTGGCACACCTGGTCACAACGGACACGGTGTCTGTCTTTGCTTCTGAGCACTTTATGATTACCGAGATGTTCTCCTCACCAATGCATACTCTCTTAACAGGATCTGCGACGCAGCTCGCTGTTCCCCGATTCGCTTTTCCCAGCAAGGCATCTGATGGTCAGATAAAACTGTTCAAAGGAGCTTGGTTAGTGCTTCCAGAAATGGAAAGTACCTATTCTGGACCATATACACCAGTAACATACAGGGGACACCCAGGAAATAATTCCCAGGTGCTTTATTTCACTGGAGCCACACTTCTGCAGCAGACCCTCTTTTTCTATAAGCCCTGGGAGGCAACCCTCCTTCTGCACACAGAGAAGCCAAGTTCTGCGGCCCGCGGCGGTAACAGAAAGTGCAAACTGCAACACAAAGCTGCAGTGAATCCTCACCTTCTCCTTTTTGCCCTTTGTTTCATTACCAACTCCACGGTTTGGGTAACCCCCCCCCCCCAGCGGCTCAATGTTCGCACCACCAGCGGCCGGCACTCGCTTTCTGAGTTGGCTATTAGAGGGACTGACATCCAGATTTAGAAATTAGGTTTTCGTTGCATAACTTGTCACGCAGGAGAACTATGTGGGGCATTCAGGCTCTACCACGCAGCCTAGGAAAAGCGTGCTGCTAAGCCCCCCCCCCCCCGCTCCCGATTTTTCTTCTCCAAACAAAGCTCACACACAGATTTACAGTGGTACCTCAGGTTACATAACCTTCAGATTACACACGCTTCAGGTTGCAGACTCCGCTAACCCAGAAATAACGCTTCAGGTTAAGAACTTTGCTTCAGGATAAGAACAGAAATCGTGCTCTGGCGGCGCAGCGGCAGCGGGAGGCCCCATTAGCTAAAGTGGTGCTTCAGGTTAAGAACAGTTTCAGGTTAAGAACGGACCTCCGGAACAAATTAAGTTCTTAACCAGAGGTACCACTGTACAAGCCTATCTGGGCATCCTTACAGACCAGGAACTTGCTTTTCTGCATTTAATAATAATAATAATAATAATAATAATTATTATTATTATTAATTTGTACCCCGCCCATCTGGCTGTGTCTCCAGCTCATGCTGTCAGGCCACCCACTGCCCTAGAAAGTCTTGCTTTTTCAGCAGGACTAAGAATAATATAAACATTATACCACTCCATCAGACACATCACTGGTACCAAACCATATGGGAAACAGCCTTGCTAACTAAGCTAACCAACAGACCGACACAGGGACATATAAAAGAAGATTCCTTTACCCCTGTGTGGCTCCCCCTTTTATTGCATACGTAGCCCGACAGGACAACAAACAAGAAGCCACTGAAAACACATGAATATCTAACATATGGCTAACTTGACCCAACAATCTCTCCCCCCTCTCACACACAAACAACTCTCACTGCAGTCAAATAAAGACAACCAACAGTGCCCTTACCCCCCCCCCCCACCTCTCCCACTGCCAAGGAAAAATAATAATGCATGAATACATAGGTGCCGGCTCCCTGGGGCCCCCATGAAGGGGCTGGGCACCCACAAATTGTGGCACCAGGGCCATGAGCGCTGCCTTGCACTCACCGCCCTGGGCACCCACAGTCGCGAGGCCAAGCTGGCGTTCCTGCATGAATAGAAAGAGAAAAACATTAAAAACAGACATATAATGACATTTGTCAGCAGAGGTTGATATGATAGTTTTGAATGGCTCAAAGTTTTCCAAGAACCTGCACTTCTGAGCATAAATAGACCTGGTTTCTCTTTCTTTTCACTCGCCTCTGTCTGGTTTCTTGGATCTGTCTTGGATTTATCGGGTCCTTAGTTCTGAAGAACAGAAAGTGATGCTTGAGTGGCACAATTAGACAGCAAGGGGCAGATCTCTCCCCCCCCCTTCCACTAAGCAGAAAGTCTGTCCCCCCATCCTTTTTTTTAGTGGCTTTTCTGGATCAAATGCATCAGTCTGATTTCCAAACACAGCCAGCCAGATAGGAAGCCGGCAAACTGGATGTCGAGGCAACATCACCTTCCCTGTGGCTTGCCCCCAACACCTGGCGTTCAGGGGTAGACTGCCTCTGGATGCGGAGGTTCCATTCTCGGGTGTCTTTGTTAATAGCTGCTCGTTGATCCAAAGCATCTGCAGCCCGTTGAGAACAACAGAAAAAGGGCCCTGCTGGTGGAAACAGGGGCTCCGTCACACAACCTGTTTCTTGGGCATTCATCCTTCACAAAATTTATACACGGAAGTGAGACTAGGGAGCACCGAATCAAATTTGTTTGCAGGGAAGCTATACACCGACGAGCATCATCCCGGTTACATATCCATTCATATTACACTTTTCCTTGTCACTTTCCTAACAGCAAGAAGCCCAATTCCATTCATAACGCTGATTTGTTGCACTAGGAAAATGGAGCATGTAGAAATCCATGTTAATCGCACCAACCTAAGTTTCCGGTGTGTGCCTAAAACAGCTGGATGGCGTCTTGTACCCCTCCTTCTGGCAACTCCTGCGCCCCAGCTGGGGCCAAACATCTTGCTCTGCTTTCCTTTGATGCTGCTTGCCATCAGTGAGGCCGAGGGGGGGGGTGTGTCTTGTCCTCAGGGCATCCTAGGAGCTCCAGACACACTGCCCAGGCTTGCGCCCCCGGGAGGTCACTTCGGTGCTGCTAACACAGCTGTTTGGCTTCACCCGTGGAGGCGCACTCCATTGTCTCTTGAGACAGACGGGTGCCGGCCACAAGGTCTATAAATGGCTACTGGTCGAGTGGAAATAGAAAGGATTACCAACTAAAGAGGAATGGCTTATGAAGTGGATGGAATATGCTCAAATGGCGAAATTAACTGCCAGATTAAGAGGGCATAATGACGAAGTATTTAAGGAAGAATGCAGATGGATAACCTATCCAATTATCACCAACATACAAAGTCGCAGGCAGGATTTGAAATATAAGCAGTTGATCACTGAAAGATTTAACATTAGTGGGGTTTAGATAATAAAAATGCATGATGTGGTCTAAACCACCGTGTCTCTTGGGCTTGCCGATCAGAAGGTCGGCGGTTCAAATCCCTGTGATGGGGTGAGGTCCTTTGCTCTGTCCCAGCTCCTGCCAACCTAGCAATTCGAAAGCACGCCTGCGCAAGTAGATAAATAGGTACCGCTGCAGCGGGAAGGTAAACAGCATTTCCGTGCGCTCTGGAACTTGTCACAATGCCCTGTCGAGCCAGAAGCGGTTTAGTCATGCAGCCCACATGACCCGGAGAGCTAAATTGCTACCTGTCCTCATGAGGACTATCTTGAGGAACCTGAGTGGCCTGCTTCTGAATCCCAGCCCAGGAGAGGGCTGTTGCTGCCCAGGAGACAGCTCATGCCCTACTTTGGGTCTTCCCATTGGGGTGTCTGGTTGGCCACTGAGAGAGCAGAATGGATGGTTCAGTTCAGGCCTGTTCTGGCTGGGTTCCCCAGATGTTCTTATAAGGCCATGAAAACAACAGACTCCCCTCATTTTCTTGCACACCAGAGGCTGGTTTTTGCCAGGTGTTAGTAATCTTCAGGCCATTTATATTATTAATTGCTAGTCTAGTGATCTTTGATTAGGAACAAATTGGCTTGTGCTTTTCTAGAAACCACCCTGGAGTAGTTTTCTCTTCAAGGACAACACACACACACATGCAGGTCCGGATTTAGGTTTGATGAGGCCCTAAGCTACTGAAGGTAATGGGGCCCTCTATATGTCCAGCTGTCCTTTGTCAACAACAAATGGTCGCTGTTTTTTTAGTGTTGAATATATGCTATATGGTAATTTATGGACCCAATAGGTATCTAAAGCCATTTGCACAGAACAAAATATGTATTTTATCAAAGTAATTGTTGAACTGAAATACAGTTAAGAAGTATATTAAGAGTGAAATAATTATTAAGCTCCAACTTAAAATGATTTTTTATTCATAACAAACTTAATAATGCAAACACATTGGCTTTTGGCAATAACAAAAGTTCCTTTAGAAACACAATTTATAAAGACTCATAATTTTGCCCCCCCCCAAGAGAGTGGGGCCCTAAGCTATAGCTTGTTTAGCTTATATGTAAATCTGGCACTGCACACATGTATTTTAATTGAACAGTTGAAAGGACCTCTAGGCATGTGCAAAGTACATTTCCTCTTGCTCCTTGAAAACTGCAGAGAAGTCGTTCCCTAACCAGGAGAACTTCCAGATTCAAACAGAAAGCCGCCTTCTGCATGAGACCCTCCTTTTATAGAAATTAAAAACAATCTCTTTCTATAACATGTTTTTAAAAATAGATTAAATTAAATTTATTTATTGAACATTCGTCCTCCTGATTTGCTTATGTGGTTGTCAGACACTGGGCATTCATAGAATTGGCAGGGACCCTAAGGATCATCTCAGTCCAACACAAATATGCAGCTGTCCCATCTGGGGATCAAACCTGCAACCTCAACATTATCTGCACTGCTTTCTAACCAACTGAGCTACAGTGTATTATGCATATTGGCCACCATTCATTTATCCTGCACTTTTCAGTGCATTTCTCTGACACTTCCCCCTGCAAGCTTCCCTGGGAGGAGCGGCTGCGGCTCTCTGAATGAAAGGAACGCACTCTGCACATGCTCAGAGTCCCTCTCAACCCTTTCTTATGCCGCACAACCCCAGAAAGATGCGAACCGGCGCCTGGCGGCGCTGAAAACACCCTCTATTTATAACCCCGGGGAGCCCAAACCCGGAGTAGGTTTTACTCGGGAGCAAGTCCCACTTCGCCCAGGAGAACCCGCTCCCTCTTTTGAGGGCTGCAGTCGCAGCTCGGAGCCCCCTACTCAAAAAACAACCAACAAACAAAAACCAGGGCAACGACAGATCCACCCGAGGCGTGTCCCACCGAGTGGATTACTCCCGAGTAAGTGCGCACCTCTCGACGGGAAAGGGCTGCGGGGATTCGCAGGAACGGTGGCATGCCGGAGCCGGGTGCCAGTCCGCTTGCAGCAGCTTCTCCGCGGAGGTGAGGGAACGCACTCTGCACGCGCTCAGTAGCCCTCTCGCCGGATCCCTAATTCTGGGCTGGGCGCGCCAGGGAAGTGTGGCGGGGCATAGGAGCCAACTCTGTCGATGGGCATTGCCATTCAAATAGTGTGTCATCCGATCGATTATGTGGGACAGGGCTTACCTGCCCCCCCCATAATATTTCATTCAGGTTGGCATCCCTGGGGTTGCAGGCAGGGCTGGATTTAGGTTTGATTAAGCCCTAAACTATTGAAGGTAATGGGGTCCTCCTTTATATGTCCAGCTGTCCTTTGTCAACAACAAATTGCCGCTGTTTTTCAATATTCAATACACACAGAAACAGCAGCAATTTGTTGTTGACAAAGGACAGCTGGACATATGGCAATTTATGGACCTAATGGGTATCTAAAGCCATTTGCCACTGCTGCTGTAAGGTTTTATTTTATTTGTTTTTTTTTAATCTTATATTTTGGAAATGTACATCCAGGTTTTTCCCCCACTTAATTTTTTTGGGAGGGGGGTCCCCAAGAGAGTGGGGCCCTAAGCTATAGCCTGTTTAGCTCATGCGTAAATCCGGCACTTGCAGCTTGCAGGTAAAGGTGGGTTGAAGCCTGCCCCCGCCCCCGCCCCCTCCGCGCAGCAAGCGAAGGGGTGCAACAAGAGGGCGTGTGGCGCAAGTTCCAGGTCCCTCCCCCTCCAGAGGCGCCTTTGATGTGGCCAGGATGGAAAGCGAAAGTGTTGGGCGAAGAGAGGCAGGCACGTGTTTTCGCAGAACCGCGGGAGGGAGGGGCCAGGAGGGAGAGAGGCGGGTTAAAAAGCCATCAGCTGCGGCGATGTGGAGAGACGGGCCGCGGCCTCAACGAGAACAGCAGCAGCAGCAGCGGTTGCAGCAGCAGCAGCCTCGGTGCCGCGCAGCGCCCATCGACGTGGCTTCGCGGCGGCCCAAGCGGATGATGCGGCTGCCGAGACCCGGCAGGGAAGCACCAGCAGCAGCTCGGAGCGGAGGCGGTGCCACGGCCGGGCGCTGGAAGGCGACAGCAGCGACTGCAGCGGCGGGGGCGACGGCGGCGGCGGCCACCCTTCCCAGGAGTGCCGGTCCCCTGTGGTTAAGAAGCAGAGGCGCGTCGCCGAGGTAAGGCGGACACTCCGGGTTGCGCCAGGTTTGAGATGCCCGCTTCTCTCCCCCTGCTTCCTGGGGGGGGGGCGGGAGGGGGAGGCAGAGCAGGATTCTGGCATCCGGCCCCCGCTGGAGCCATTCTGGTGCGGGGAGGGCAAAGTTGGCTGCCGGGGTATTTTTAGGGAGCGGGGACAAAAATAAAATAAAAATAAAAAATAAAAAAGAGCTGCTTTGCTTGGAAGGAAACGCGCGCCCCTATCCCCAAAGCGCAGGATTGCAGTTTAGGAAAAAAACCAAGCGCACTTAAAATACACACACAACCCCCCAACTCGAAACGGATCGCAGCGTCCTTTAGCAAATGTGCAGCCTCGGAGATCTGGAGCACAGATTAAAAAGCCGCCACCTTGTAACGTCTCTTTCGGTCGTCTCTCTCGCGTTTGTTTGCGTTATCGTGACGGCTTTGAAACGCAAGCGGCCCGCCGTTCCTCCCAAACAGAGGTTGGTGGGAAAAGGAGCGGCGGCGAGAGAGGTCTTTTGGGGGGGGGGGGCGCGCCTTCATTTGTTTTTTTACGAAAACAAAGCTCTTCCCCATCTGCTTTCCCTTTGCCCCTTTCCCTCAAGATTTCCTTGTTTAGGAAGTTTATGCCAAACTTATGTAGAAGTCTAACACTTATTGCAGATTTAATGAGGTGTTGGTAGATATAGCTCCTTTTATCCTCCCCCCCCTCCCTCCCAAAAGCCCTTAAAATTCTGGAGGAACAGGCTTTACTTCATCCTCGGTATGTAGATGAACTACAGTATATGGCAGTTAAACGTTGTCTTCAAAACTTGTCCAGGAAAGCATTAGTATTTGGGTTATAGTGATGTACCTGCCATTGCGTAAGAACCACCTATTGCAGTATAATCTGTCCGTTTTCGCCTTGCCCCAAATATTCCCTGTGCCCTCTTTCAAAGGCAAGGCCTTTTTACAGATTTATTGCAATACTATATAATAAAATAAAACCACACAGGCCATTTCCAGGAGCAAAGTAGCAAGCTTTTGAGTGACACAGGGCTCCTTTGTGGGCAGGTTAAGGGAAGCAAGCTTTGGAGTTGCACAAGGCTCTTTGGAGAACAAAGAACGTTGCAAAACTGGAGGGCATGGACTCGGTGGTCTTGGTGGTAGCAGCATACCAAATGGCCCATATCGCTTTGCTTGTGATAGCATGTTGGGTGCTGAAAAGTGAGGTGGGGAGGGTTGAGATAAGTGCCCCCCCTCCGTTCTTTTCCTGCTCTCCATCCTATTTTGAGCCTAGAGTGGTCCCCGGCAACCGGCTGCCACCTCCGTGCCTTCTTCCCTCCTGAGCCGCTCTTTCAGATCAGTCATTTCCCGTTCGTGAGGTCCCGTAAAATGTTCATGACTCCTAATATTATTCATCGCTGCCTGGCAGTGGTATTTGCTGACACCGGTCTTGCAGCGAGATCCGAATTCGGCACTTTATAGAGACCTTACAGATGCCAGCTGTTGCTTCCCAGCAACTTGGGAAAGCAGTTAAAGAGTCTGTGTCGCCGACTCAGAATCTGACCGGCTGCAGACCTTCCAGGAGTACCTGGGAGGCTCGATTTCTGAGAATGCATTGTGCATTCTCAGTGACGTGCCAACCGAGATCTATAAACTGACTGGGGAGGGGGGGGAAGAGGATGAATCCTAAAATCTATGCTTGCCAGGAAGGTCGAGGCAGGTGAAGGAGATGTATCGATCCGTGTGCTGTCGGATTAGTGGATGCTGGGGGCTAGGAACTCATCTCTGGCAGTTCCAAGCAGTTTGGCCCAGGGAAGGGATTGCTTCCCTCCCCACACCGGTGGATGATGAAGATATATCAATAATAGGAAGCCATTTAAACTGGACCACTTAGAGTGCAAGCGATTCTTCTTTTTTAAAAAAGAGAGAGAGAGAGTCTAGGAGCAAGTGGAAGAATGCTTTACAAGTTCACAGAGGTTGATTTGTGTGTGCATGGGGGAGATTATAGCCTTAAGATCCCATGAGATTTGGGGGGGGGGGCTGCAAAGCAGGAGGGAGGGGAAGCACTTCTCCAAGAGGGCGACTCAGTGATTTGGCAAGCGGGCAAGCCGCACATGAATTATTGTTGTTTCTGGTTTGCACAAAGGAATCTATTCATATTGGCAAGCTGTGCCTGCTCTGGGGGGGGGGGATTTGATCCCAAACTGGAGAAATCCCACTCTTTTCTGAGTCCCCGTGCTTCGAAGCACAGAGGCAGAGCACCCTTTGCTGACCTGGGGGCTTCCAGACATTTTGGGCCACAAACTCCCATCAGCAGTGCGGATGGGAGGTGCGCTCCAGAAACATCTGGAGGGGGGTGTGGGGAGTCCCAGGCCAGCAAAGGCTGCTGCAAGAGCAAAAATGATGGGGCGTGATCCGCAGGGACGTTTCTCTTGCACGACTCCACATTGATTCCTGCGTTGCAGGGGGTTGGACTAGGTGACCCCGGGGGGGGGGGTCTTTCCAACAATTATATGATTCCAGCTCCCCTCCCCACTGCAGCATACAGCTGCCCCAGTAAGCCACAGCCGCAGCCCTGCATTTATTCATTCAGAAAGCGGCACATATATTTATATATATACACGATTCTCTGAAAACTCCTCCTCCTTCTCTTCATAAACATTCAGAGCAAAACCAAAGGGGGGGGGGTCTGAAAAAAGGGGAGAGCATGGACTGCACCATCTTACTATGGTGGGGCAGGAGGGGTGAAATGATGAACTCGGAAGTGACACCTTTTTGTGTGTGTGTGTGGGGTGAGTTTGTTCCTGGACGGAGAGCAGCCTCGGAGATAAATTCTAGCGCTGTGTTAGTAACAGCGCTATCGGGTTTAATCAACAGATGGGAAAGGCGGGCTTCTGAACCGGCGATTCCCATCAGCGGGCCTCTGATATATTCTGCGGCTGAGAGGAGGAAACCACTTGTGAGCATGTGTAAATGTTGCTTAGGCTAATTCTCTTTTTTTCCTTTTCAAACGGGGGTGGGGTGGGGGTAGAGAGGAGGAAGACATGAATGAGCTCGCTCAGACGGGAGTGTTGTCTTGGCGCAGATCAGCCAAAGTTTTGTGGTTTTTCTCGAGAGGCTGTTCCTTCCTGGTAGACCTCTCCTGACCTGTGGCTTCTCTCTTTCTTTCTCGTTGCAGGAGGGCCCCATCGCAGTAGAGCTCCCCAGGCCCTGGAGGCTATGGAAGACCACACCGGTGGGCCAAGTCTGTAGGATGGTAGCACATAGCAGCGTGACTCCTGAGAATGGGATCGCGACAGGCCTGAGGTGTCGACTTGAGCCCTCGCTGCGGGAAGCCCTGCAAGCCCGAGTCCCTCGCGCTCTCGGCTGTGCCAGCCCCGTGCCAGCGCCCCGTGACACCCACTTCCACACCTTTCGCTCGCAGGCGGACTTCAGCACCATCATTCGCACCAGCGCCTTGCTGGATGAGTGCGGCTTTTACTGGGGGCCGTTGTCGGTCAACGCGGCCCATGAGAAGCTCAAAGGCGAGCCCGTGGGGACCTTCCTCATCCGGGACAGCCGGCAGAAGAACTGCTTCTTCACCGTCAGCGTCAAGACTGCCGCGGGACCCACGAGCATCCGCGTGGTCTTCCAGGCCGGCCGCTTCAGCTTGGACGGCAGCAAAGAGGTGTTTGACTGCCTCTTCCAGCTGCTGGAGCATTATGTCAGCTCCCCGCGGAAAGTCTTGGCCGCCCCGCTGCGCAAGGAGCGCATGCGGTCCTTGCAGGAGCTCTGCCGGAAAAACATCGTGGCGACGTACGGCAGAGAGAACTTAAGGGGCATCCCCCTCAACCCGGTCTTAAAGGATTACTTGGAATCGTTCCCTTTCAAGTTGTAAGGGGCTTGCATTAAATCGGCTGGTGCGGCTGGGAGAAGGCGGCGACGGGAGAGGAAGTCGAGCCCCCGGAGGTCGCTCTTGTCTGTTGCCGCTTTTAAAACAAGCGCACAGCTATGACCTTGAGGTCAGCGATCCGCTGGCTCGCAGGGAGCCCTGTTCAGGGTGACGAGTCGGCTGTGGCGGAAAGCTTGGAGTTGCGCGGAGACTCCTTTGGCGCAGTGACTGTTGGGATGTGCAGACTGCAGCAGTGCAGGCGGACGTCGGGATTTTTGGAAACGTGTCCGTCGTGAACATACCTATTTTTGTAGCAGTTCTACTGTATGTGGTGGAGGAGGAGGAGGGGTGGAACTTGGAACACTTGACTTCTAATGTTTACATAACTCATAACTGAAAAACTGTTTGCACAAAGCAAGGCTACGGGAAAGTCTTGAGAATAATGTTTTCTGCTGGGCAGAACGTGCTGTTATTTTATATCTATTTTTTTAAACGGGGTAATAAACCTTATTCTAAAAGTTTTTTGCAAAAAACAACAACCAGAACTCTTAGTCTCTTTGTGGGCTCTGGATATTTAGTTTTTGCAAGGCCACAGATCTGGGCAGGATTTGGGGAACTTTGGGCCCTCCCGTTGTCGCTGAGTTAGTTTCCTTCAACCCTAACCAGCATGATCAATGGCCAGGAATGTTGGGAGTTGTAGTTCAGCAACATCTGGGGCCCAGAGGTTCTCTTGGGCTTCATTATCTGCTTCTGGCTTCATTTGTGACTCTCCTTTGGGCACAGAGCAATGCCCCCTCTTCCTGGAGATAATATCAAGTCACTTACTTGAGAGTTGCACATTAAGGCAGCATTAATACATTGACCTCTAAAAAGAACAACGCCTGGGAGAGGTAGCTCAGTCGGTAGAGCGTGAGCCTCTTAATCTCTGGGTTGTGTGTTCGAGCCCCAGGCTGAGCAAAAGATTCCTGTGTTGCATGGGGGTTGAGCTAGATGACCCTTGGGGGTTCCCTTCTAACTCAATCATTATCTATGATTCTATAATAAGGTCATGCACTGACTCTGCATGGGGTTGTCAGAAAGCTGCCGAAGGTCTTTTCTGAAAGTTGAAATTAGACCTAGCCAACGGGATCTTGTCCAGGTCTTTGGAGATAAGGCCCTGCTCATGGATAACAAAAATCCTAGAGTGAGAAGGGACCTCACAGGTAATCTAGTCTACCGGTCTTCAATTCGTGGGCTGGGATCCATTAGTAGGTCCAAGGTGGTTTAACAGGAGCAACAGTGAAGCAGGAACACTGCCACCATGGAAAAAGATGGCAAAAGATTAAGAAATGGGTCCCCAAATGCATGTTTGGGTCAAAAGTGGGTCCTGGCTTTCCTTGCAGGAAATGGCTTGCTGGTCAGAGTGGTCTCATAAAGGAGACGACGCTCTGAAAGCTATGGTGGTCCCATGTAGTTCTCTTAACCCATTAAGTTCCCCAAACTTAAGTCTCCAGCTGTTACAACTCCCATCATCCCTAGCTAGCAGGACTAGTGGTCAGGGATGATGGGAGTTGTAGTCCAAAAACAGCTGGAGACCCAAGGTTGGGAAGCTCTGCTCTAAAGGGAGGCTCCTTCTAAATTCATGGCCAGGGCCATGTTGACATTCCATTGCCTGCTCTCTCCATGTATTGGAAGGGTAATGTTTGGTGGAGACCTGGAAATCTTCTGTCCAGGTAAGCTATGGCAAACAACAAGCAGAAAGCAGGTTGGGCACGGTCTGAAGGACAAACGCAATGGCTCCCGGGGGCAGCTTCTCAGTGCTGCAACCACCATGTGGAGAAGACCTCTGGAATGTCCCCAGAAGCCTCAGGCACAGATAGACGCAACAGGTTTTCCACATGTGGAATGCGCTTCCAGGTCTTCCTTCCCACTCTTTGCAAAAAACAGCAACAACAAAAAAACGCGGAATGCTAATGAATTCCCATTTGGGGATGTGCGAATGGCAGAACGCTGAACAAAACAACCCAAGGGTCCTTTTTATGCAGCTAGTTTCCACAACAGTCTCAAGCTGGCAGGATGTGGGTTTGCAGGTGAAGTTATTTTGACGCAGATCTTAAGGAGTGTCTTGACACCATCATCTCCTCCTCCGGTGAAGACCTGGCGGTGCAAAATATTTAGAGAGGATTTTCCTGACCCGGTGTGTCTGCTGGTTATTTTGGGTGCCGGCTCTCATCAGTCATCAGCGCTGTGACCGATGCTCAGGGATGATGCGAGGTGTCGTCCAACCACGTTTTGGTGGAGGAGGTTGATTGAAAGAGGCGAAGTCCAGTGATACGAGCACCTAAAGCAGATGTGGGGCAAACGTTTGGCCCATGGGATGTTTCTGAACTACAGTTCTCATCGTGCCTTGCCATTGGCTGGGAGTTGTAGTTCAGCAACATCCGGCGGGCCAAAGGTTCCCCCACACCTAACATACAATAAGAGCCCAGAATGCAGAAGATTCCCAGGTCCAATTCCTGACACCTCCAGTTGTAGAATTGCTCTAACAGTGCTGGAAAGACCCTGTGGGGAGCTTGGAGGGGAGGAGGGCTCTTAGCTCAGTGGCAGGACACCTGCTTTGCTTGCAGAAGGCCCTTGGTTCCTCTCCAGTTCAAAAGACCAGAAGCCCAAGGGGTAGGAAAGAACCATCTCTGCTGCTGCTGCTGCTAGCTGAGTTAGATGGATGAACCACCCGACTCCGGGCAAAACAGCTTCCAACGGTCCCATCTGTTGCAGGGTGCATGGCCTCTGCTGTGGCTGGCTGGGCATGCTCGGTCTCGGGAAGAGAGCGAGGAACTTGGCAGCAGGACAACTCGGTGCACGCGGTTTGGCGCTGAGCATACAGTTCCAGAGGGCAAAGGTTGGGGACCCTCTGGGCAAAAAGGCAGCGTGCAGTAAACGTTAGCAAGAGGATTGTGGCATCAGTTGGGTCAGTGCAAGGCAGATTCCTAGGTTCGTTTGGAGCTGTTGTTCTAATACTAATACTAATACTAATAAATTTATTATTTATACCCTGCCCATCTGGCTGGGTTTCCCCAGCCACTCTGGGCGGCTTCCAAAAAAAGATTCAGAATTGTTCCCTATTTTCCCTATATAAGTTTTTGTTCCCTATACACCCACTTTAGAGAGAAAGAGAGATCCCCCTTAGGGCTGTTTGTAAGATGATTTATTTATACATACATACATACATACATACATACATACATACATACATACATACATACATTGTTGTTGTTCAGTCGTTCAGTCGTGTCCGACTCTTCGTGACCCCATGGACCAGAGCACACCAGGCACGCTTATCCTTCACTGCCTCTCGCAGTTTGGCCAAACTCATGTTAGTCACTTCGAGAACACTGTCCAACCACCTCATCCTCTGTCGTCCCCTTCTCCTTGTGCCCTCCATCTTTCCCAACATCAGGGTCTTTTCTAGGGAGTCTTCTCTTCTCATGAGGTGGCCAAAGTACTGGAGCCTCAACTTTAGGATCTGTCCTTCTAGTGAGCACTCAGGGCTGATTTCTTTGAGAATGGATAGGTTTGATCTTCTTTCAGTCCATGGGACTCTCAAGAGTCTCCTCCAGCACCATAATTCAAAAGCATCAATTCTTCGGCAATCAGCCTTCTTGATGGTCCAGCTCTCACTTCCGTACATTACTACTGGGAAAACCATAGCTTTAACTATACGGACCTTTGTCGGCAAGGTGATGTCTCTGCTTTTTGAGATGCTGTCTAGGTTTGTCATTGCTTTCCTCCCAAGAAGCAGGCGTCTTCTAATTTCGTGACTGCTGTCACCATCTGCAGTGATCATGGAACCCAAGAAAGTAAAATCTCTCACTGCCTCCATTTCTTCCCCTTCTGTTTGCCAGGAGATGATGGGACCAGTGGCCATGATCTTAGTTTTTTTGATGTTGAGCTTCAGACATACATACATACATACATACATACATACATACATACATACCCTGCCTATCTGGCTGGGTTTCCCCAGCCACTGTGGGGGGGGGGGGCTCCCAACAGAATACTGTCAATAATAATAAAAAGTGATAAAACATCAAACATTAAAAGCTTCCCCAAGCTTCCTGAGTTTTCACCCATCCAAGAAGCGGGTGTTTTGAAACTCCAAGCTGGCTGCGATCTGCTCCCAAAAAGCTTGGTTTCCGCCCCCCTTCTAAACTCTGTGAATGGAGAAGAAGGAAGAAACGAAACCAAACCCAAACTTGCCTAACTTGGTATGTGCGCTGCTGGGGGTCTGACCTGGTGGTCATTGGCCGGGAAAGGGAATTGTTGACTCAGTCCTGTAACAGGCGAAGGCCGTATTAGGAATCCTTAAGGAAGGGGTGGGAAACCAAACTTGCCACTATCGTTGTGCTGTTATATAGATCCGTGCTGTGGCTACACTAGGAATACTGCGAATAGTCACTGCACAACGCACAGCTGGGAAAGATGCAGGGAAAGAAGGGCAGCCCCCATGATTGGTGTTGCAGAGGAACAAAGGAAGTCAGACCATTGCTTCATCCAGTGCGGAGCCAGCTGTGCTGACAGGCAGCAGCTCTCTGGGATGTAGAATCATAGAATCATAGAATCCTAGAGTTGGAAGAGACCACAAGGGCCATCCAGTCCAACCCCCTGCCAAGCAGGAAACACCATCAAAGCATTCCTGACAGATGGCTGTCAAGCCTCCGCTTAAAGACCTCCAAAGAAGGAGACTCCACCACACTCCTTGGCAGCAAATTCCACTGCCGAACAGCTCTCACTGACAGGAAGTTCTTCCTAATGTTTAGGTGGAATCTTCTTTCTTGTCGTTTGAATCCATTGCCCCGTGTCCGCTTCTCTGGAGCAGCAGAAAACAACCTTTCACCCTCCTCTATATGACATCCTTTGATATATTTGAACATGGCTATCATATCACCCCTTAACCTTCTCTTCTCCAGGCTAAACATACCTAGCTCCCTAAGCCGTTCCTCGTAAGGCATCGTTTCCAGGCCTTTGACCATTTTGGTTGCCCTCCTCTGGACACGTTCCAGCTTGTCAGTATCCTTCTTGAACTGTGGTGCCCAGAACTGGACACAGCATTCCAGGTGAGGTCTGACCAGAGCGGAATAAAGTGGTACTATTACTTCCCTTGATCTAGACGCTATACTCCTATTGATGCATCCCAGAATTGCATTGGCTTTTTTAGCTGCTGCATCACACTGTTGACTCATGTCAAGTTTATGGTCTACCAAGACTCCTAGATCCTTTTCACATGTACTGCTCTCAAGCCAGGTGTCACCCATCCTGTATTTGTGCCTTTCATTTTTTTTGCCCAAGTGTAGTACTTTACATATATCCCTGTTAAAATCCATCTTGTTTGCTTTGGCCCAGTTCTCTAATCTGTTAAGGTCATTTTGAATTGTGATCCTGTCCTCTGGGGTGTTAGCCACCCCTCCCAATTTGGTGTCATCTGCAAACTTAATCAGGATGCTCTCAAGGCAGGAGTCTCCCCCCAGTCCTATGTGGGGATGCCACTGGGGAACCTTCTGCCTGGAAAGCAAATAGATGCTCTGTCACTGCGCTATGGCCCTTCCCCTAAAATTAAAGTAAGATTCTAGTCCTCATGGCTCTATGTAAAAGGCAAAAATTAATAAGGACACTGCAAAACAAGTCTGTTGGGGTCCACCTAGCCCAGTATTGTCTACACTGACTCTCAGCAGCTCTCCAGGCTTTTAATCAGGGAATCTTTCCCAGCCACTACATGGAGATGCCAGGGATTGGACCTGCGACTTTCTACCCTCTGAGCTACTGCCCCTTTCCCCAGGAGGGACACGTTCACACCATTCACCTGTGGAACTCACTGCCACTGGATGCAGTGACTTTTACTAGTTTACCGCGCAAGCCTGACCACATCTACTCAGATGCGTTGCGTTCAGTGGGACGTACTCTCAGGTTAAGTGGGGTCAGGATTGCAACCTTGGTCGGCTTTCCAAGGAAACAGGCAGGGCATGGCTCAGGGCAGAGGCCGTTGGGAACAGACATTTGCCAGTTCGAGTTGCAGAGGACAAGGGAAAGGGGCTGGCTATCGTCCCACTGCACCGGGGGCGAGGGACGTTTTCTACCGACATCATCCCGGACCGCTGGCAGGGGCTTATGGGAGGTGGAGTCCAAGACCTTCTGGAAGGCCGCAGGTTGCACAGAGCAAAAAACATCGGGAGGAGCCTGCAGTCAAGAACCTGCAAACATTCCAGGCCTACAGTTGTTGTTGTTCAGTCGTTCAGTCATGTCTGACTCTTCGTGACCCCATGGACCAGAGCACGCCAGGCACGCCTATCCTTCACTGCCTCTCGCAGTTTGGCCAAACTCATGTTAGTAGCTTCGAGAACACTGTCCAACCATCTCATCCTCTGTCATCCCCTTCTCCTTGTGCCCTCCATCTTTCCCAACATCAGGGTCTTTTCCAGGGAGTCTCCTCTTCTCAGGAGGTGGCCAAAGTACTGGAGCCTCAACTTCAGGATCTGTCCTTCTAGTGAGCACTCAGGGCTGATTTCTTTGAGAATGGATAGGTTTGATCTTTTTGCAGTCCATGGGACTCTCAAGAGTCTCCTCCAGCACCATAATTCAAAAGCATCAATTCTCCGGCGATCAGCCTTCTTTATGGTCCAGCTCTCACTTCCGTACATTACTACTGGGAAAACCATAGCTTTAACTACCTATACGGACCTTTGTCGGCAAGGTGATGTCTTTGCTTTTTAAGGCCTACAGTACCCCTGCCTAGAAGGTCTCTCAACGATCCACGCCATTTGTGCTTGTCCCTGCTTGTGCAGCCTCTCTCTCTAATTATTTATATTTTATAACAAAATCCAAAATCCACGTTTTCCTCTCCTTACGGAGATGTCCGGAGTGGCTAAGAGAAGCTGACTAATCAACAAAATGCAACAAATGCAAAATAAAAAAGAAGAAAATAGCAGCACAGCGATGTGTTTTTGTTTTGGTTTTTTATTAAAGCATAAGGACAAACCAAATGGAAATTTATGTAGGGTTCAGGACAGGAGGAGGAGGAATGGCTGAATCTTCCCTCGTCTACCTGGTGGAGACAGGCTGCCAGTTTAAGAACCAGTGAGCTCTGCTGTACTGTACTGCCCACCTACACAGCTGGGAATAACACTTGCTTTGCACGCAGAAGTTCCTGGGATCGAATCCTGGGCATCTCCAGGCAGAGAAAGACTGCCAAGTCAGTGCAAGCAACCCTGGACTGGATGGACCAATGGCCTGGTTCAGTATTAGGCAGCTGCTTGTGTTTCTTGGCCCATTAACGTGGACAGAAGCACATTTATTTTACCAAGAGCATTTTTAACCTGCCCTTCACCTCGGCGGATCCCGGGACGGCTTGCAAAACGCGTAGAACTGCACCATCCTCAGCTGTACAATTAAAGAATAAGGGCAGCCGAAACCACAGAGCAGATTAACTTCCCAGCAATGAATTAACAGCCTGTGGCTTCCATTCTGATGCACTGGGTGGGTGGGTGGGTGGGAGGGAGAGTAAGCGGTTGCAGCACCTTATCCAGGAGTGGGGGGCCTCAGATTTGGGTGTGTGTGTGTGTGTCAAATGCTGCCCTCTGAAACTCTCTGCTTGCCCCCCAGGATTCTCTGCAGGACACACCCCCCCCCCCGCATTCTCCTTGCATGCTTCATCTTGGCCGGAAGGTGTGCTTGAGCTGTGCTAATGTCCCTTGCTGGCTTGGATAAAGGATGGAGAGGCTGGGGGTGGGGTGGGGTGGGGTGGGGGGCGCCTTGTATGCCTCCTCCCAGCAACTCCTGCAGCCAAGGTGGTGCCAAACATCTTGCTTTCCTTTCCTTTGGACCATATTAGTGAGGTCTTCTTGTCTGGGCAGCCCAGGACCACCATACACAAACCTTCTGCGTGACCAGGGGCCTGTTGCCTCCTCTCAGCCTTACCTACCTCGCAGGGTCATTGTGCAGGTAGCAGAAGTCCCTATTTGCTGCTCCAAATGTCTTTGGAGGACAGTCGGGTTGTGAAAATGCAATATACTCGGAGTCGAGTGTGAATTTCATGCTCTTTATTCAGCTCATAGGAGTGAGGAATGCAGTTCCCCCAAAACGATTGCTTTATATACACTATTTACACAATGGGCCCCACGTGATTGGCTAATTCCGGGATACTCCTGTATGCCAATCAGAGTGCGGATTCACTTCCACCTGGAGCTGGATTGGGTGGCTCCTGCAGACCAATCAGACTCCTGCAATCTCAATCCTATTGTTCTGGGACCAACCAGACTGCTGCAATCTCAATCCTATTGTTCTGAGACCAATCAGACTGCTGCAATCTCAATCCTATTGTTCTAGGACCAATCAGACTGCTGCATTTTGGATCCTATTCAACTCAGTACATAACAGAAAAGTAACAAATAAGCAAAGAAGTTGGCTTCCTGCACTTTGTTCCACACACAACTGAGAGCACCGGAATTGGCGAGCTCATTGTAGCCTTTGGGTCATTTTGCTTTCCGCACCCCACTTCCAGAGAGTCTGTTGGCTTGCCAGTCACTGGCTTTTAACTTAGTGCTGGTCCGGTCCAAGAAGCAATGCAGGCAGCTAGCTCCCTGTGTAGCAATAGTTCAGGGTCAAGGAGTTAATTGGGGAACAGCAAAGGGGGATAAAGGGTTTCTCCCCCCCCCCCCATGCACACCCAAGATCAATTCCTTGGAAGGTAGCAAGCAGATTATCAGCATATCCATCAGTAGCCTTGGATCTGAATGCGAAATGAGCATTCGTGTTGGTGCGAAAGGAGGACTCTTGAGTTCAGTTTCCAACCTTGATAGATGCCATTTAATTGTTTAGCTACCGAATCCGATGGGAACCTTGCGAGTTGTCTTGATGTACCTCCAAACCATCACCAGTTTCAGTTTATTTGCTGGCAGGTCCCACCTGCTGCAGTCAGAATTCCTGTCTCCACACAAGTTGGAAAACAAGAAAGGCTCCCTTGGCGTGAGAGGCAGGGAGCCCACAGTTTGGACAGTACAGTGAACCCCTGGGGTGGGAGCCCAAGGGTTCGAGAACAACAATCATGGAGAATGCAATACGGAGCTGAGAGTGGAGGAGAGATACTTTATGACAAAGTTACAGCAACTACTTATCAAGAAGAATGCTACAATCTGGAGGAGAGGAAGTTACAACGAGGAATACTAAGTTTAAAAGTGAACATGAAGGAAATGACAGAAGAAAAAGAAGTAAAACTGAACATGAAGGAAATAATAGAAGAAGAAACTGGATTGGGGGAATTTTGGGGGGGAGACCTGTGGGGGATGGGAAAGGTAATGGGAAGGGTTGTGATGGAAAGGAGGGGGGTGGGGTAAAGTATGAATTAAAGGGGATATTATAAAGGCTGACCATGGAACTCCGAAACCAGAGGGAAAACGGATTATGAGAATGGAAGAAACATTTAGGTATTTGTTAAGATGTGGTTTTTTATATTTGAAATTGGAATCAGAAGAAATACAGGCTACAGTATAACAAAGTTAAGTGAAGAAAGGATAGAAGAAGTTGAGATGCGGAATTTGATGTTTTGTTTGATAAGAATAAGATTTAAGATGTAAGATATGTTGATTATAATTGTAAGACTAAGATTAGATGTAAGAAAGTAGATTTTACAATGTTACAAAGTTACTAAAGAAGATTAGAAATGAACGCAGAAGAGAGGATGCGAGGAAGTCCCAAGCTTAGGAGTATAAAGAGGATAAGGATGAGTAAATAAGTGTTGTGTTTGTGTGTATTTTGTGTAGTGTGTGTATTTGTATTTTCTGTATGTTTATTACTAAAATCCAATAAATTCTTATTTTTAAAAAAACAACACAACAGAATTCCTGTCTCCACTGACCCAGCCAGTGTGCCATTCAAACCTGAAACTTCCTTTTCCAATGTGTCTAAAGTTCTGCTAAAGTTCCCCTCCGCTGCTTGTTTTGGAAGAAGAGTTTTGGGCTACAAGAGGAGAAATTCAATCCAGCTTGCATTTAAAGGCACATCTGTCAAATCTGCATCTTCTGAAACGAAGGGAGAAACGAAACTCCCATCACAGCAGAGAAGGGGGTGTAGTTCAGTGGTAGAGCATCTGCTTTGCATGCAGAATGTCCCAGGTTCGATCCTGGGCATCACCAGGTAGGGCTGGGAAAGACCCAGAACCTGGAGATCCACCTGGCATTCAGTAAAGACAACACTCATCTCGATGGACCAGTGGTTTGACGAGCCAGTGTGGTGTAGTGGTTAAGAGTGGTAGACTCATAATCTGGGGAACCGGGTTCGCGTCCCCGCTCCTCCACATGCAGCTGCTGGGTGACCTTGGGCTAGTCAACACTTCTTTGAAGTCTCTCAGCCCCACTCACCTCACAGAGTGTTTGTTGTAGGGGAGGAAGGAAAGGAGAATGTTAGCCGCTTAGAGACTCCTTCGGGAGAGAAAAGCAGGATATCAAATCCAAACTCCTCCTCCTCCTCCTCTTCTTCTTCTTCTTCTTCTTCTTCTTCTTCTTCTTCTTCTTCTTCTTCTTCTTCTTCTTCTTCTTCTTCTTCTTCTTCTTCTTCTTCTTCTTCTTCTTCTTCTTCTTCTTCTTCTTCTTCTTCTTCTTCTTCTTCTTCTTCTTCTTCTTCTTCTTCTTCTTCTTCTTCTTCTTCTTCTTCTTCTTCTTCTTCTTCTTCTTCTTCTTCTTCTTCTTCTTCTTCTTCTTCTTCTTCTTCTTCTTCTTCTTCTTCTTCTTCTTCTTCTTCTTCTTCTTCTTCTTCTTCTTCTTCTTCTTCTTCTTCTTCTTCTTCTTCTTCTTCTTCTTCTTCTTCTTCTTCTTCTTCTTCTTCTTCTTCTTCTTCTTCTTCTTCTTCTTCTTCTTCTTCTTCTTCTTCTTCTTCTTCTTCTTCTTCTTCTTCTTCTTCTTCTTCTTCTTCTTCTTCTTCTTCTTCTTCTTCTTCTTCTTCTTCTTCTTCTTCTTCTTCTTCTTCTTCTTCTTCTTCTTCTTCTTCTTCTTCTTCTTCTTCTTCTTCTTCTTCTTCTTCTTCTTCTTCTTCTTCTTCTTCTTCTTCTTCTTCTTCTTCTTCTTCTTCTTCTTCTTCTTCTTCTTCTTCTTCTTCTTCTTCTTCTTCTCTTCTTCTTCTTCTTCTTCTTCTTCTTCTTCTTCTTCTTCTTCTTCTTCTTCTTCTTCTTCTTCTTCTTCTTCTTCTTCTTCTTCTTCTTCTTCTTCTTCTTCTTCTTCTTCTTCTTCTTCTTCTTCTTCTTCTTCTTCTTCTTCTTCTTCTTCTTCTTCTTCTTCTTCTTCTTCTTCTTCTTCTTCTTCTTCTTCTTCTTCTTCTTCTTCTTCTTCTTCTTCTTCTTCTTCTTCTTCTTCTTCTTCTTCTTCTTCTTCTTCTTCTTCTTCTTCTTCTTCTTCTTCTTCTTCTTCTTCTTCTTCTTCTTCTTCTTCTTCTTCTTCTTCTTCTTCTTCTTCTTCTTCTTCTTCTTCTTCTTCTTCTTCTTCTTCTTCTTCTTCTTCTTCTTCTTCTTCTTCTTCTTCTTCTTCTTCTTCTTCTTCTTCTTCTTCTTCTTCTTCTTCTTCTTCTTCTTCTTCTTCTTCTTCTTCTTCTTCTTCTTCTTCTTCTTCTTCTTCTTCTTCTTCTTCTTCTTCTTCTTCTTCTTCTTCTTCTTCTTCTTCTTCTTCTTCTTCTTCTTCTTCTTCTTCTTCTTCTTCTTCTTCTTCTTCTTCTTCTTCTTCTTCTTCTTCTTCTTCTTCTTCTTCTTCTTCTTCTTCTTCTTCTTCTTCTTCTTCTTCTTCTTCTTCTTCTTCTTCTTCTTCTTCTTCTTCTTCTTCTTCTTCTTCTTCTTCTTCTTCTTCTTCTTCTTCTTCTTCTTCTTCTTCTTCTTCTTCTTCTTCTTCTTCTTCTTCTTCTTCTTCTTCTTCTTCTTCTTCTTCTTCTTCTTCTTCTTCTTCTTCTTCTTCTTCTTCTTCTTCTTCTTCTTCTTCTTCTTCTTCTTCTTCTTCTTCTTCTTCTTCTTCTTCTTCTTCTTCTTCTTCTTCTTCTTCTTCTTCTTCTTCTTCTTCTTCTTCTTCTTCTTCTTCTTCTTCTTCTTCTTCTTCTTCTTCTTCTTCTTCTTCTTCTTCTTCTTCTTCTTCTTCTTCTTCTTCTTCTTCTTCTTCTTCTTCTTCTTCTTCTTCTTCTTCTTCTTCTTCTTCTTCTTCTTCTTCTTCTTCTTCTTCTTCTTCTTCTTCTTCTTCTTCTTCTTCTTCTTCTTCTTCTTCTTCTTCTTCTTCTTCTTCTTCTTCTTCTTCTTCTTCTTCTTCTTCTTCTTCTTCTTCTTCTTCTTCTTCTTCTTCTTCATCATATGAAGCTGCTTCCTGTGTTCCAACAGCAAAAGCATAAAATGAAATACCAGGAGGTTCCCCCCCTTTCTTCCATAAGCCCCACTGGGACCACGGCCAGCCTTTTAACAAAACAAACATTATGATCTACCCCCCCCCCCACTGCCTTGCACCAGTCAACTATAATGAGATCTGGAGACAACGAATGCCCTTCAACTTTCTATTATGCAACATTTCCTAGGAATTCAGCTCAATGAGTTACCCGGGAGCCAGAGACCATGGAGCTGGAAGAGTCCAGAGCCGGAGATCGCTAATGCGTACATCCTGTTCCTTCCTGCGCAAACATTCTGGGTTCGCAAAGATGGGCTAAAGAGCAGCGTTGTTACTCATTTATCTATTCATTGGTTATTAATCAATTAATCCGTATCTACTCGTGTCTCAGTGGGGTTTGGATTACGTCTGATGTTTCCAGCCACTAGATAGCTCCTGAAGGAGAACTTATGAACTCTATTCTTCCAGGCCTGTTGGAAGGGACCCCAAGGGTCATCCAGTCCCGCCCCTGCAATGTAGGACTATCAACCTTGGATCTGTAGCTATGGTTGGACTACAACTCCCATCATCCCTGATCTGCTAGCTAGGGATGTTGGGAGTTGTAGTCCAACCATAGCTTCAGAGCCAAGGTTGAGGAAGGCTGGCCCTAGGCCCTACCCTTACTCTTGAGGAGACCCTTTACTCATAAACTGGGTTTATCGATGCATGCTCTTCAACCCAGACCTCTCAGGGTCTGGGTGGTGGTGGCTCCACAACTCCAAGCATTCTTTGTCAGGTCTCCTGTCAGCCAGAGGGCTCCTGAAGGTTCCAGAGGACTCTGCCCATTGGCAGAGAAGGGGGGTGAGGTAGGTGCAGCCCACCCCGGGTGTCATCCCTGAGGGGGTTCACATTTCTGCCCCGGCCCCTCTGGGATGCTTGCTGTGGGTGTTGCCCCCTTGGACGCTCGCTGCTTGCTGCAGGTGGCCGCCCCCTGGGATGCTCACCATGCCCCCCCAGGTGGCTAGCCCTGCCCCTGGGATGCTCGCTCTGCCCCTGGGTGCATAGCATGTGTGCTGCTCCAGGTGCAGGAGCAACTAGCACTGCCTCTGCCTCTGCCAGCTCAAGATCCTCAATCTGTGGGGAGTCCAATTTATCCTCTGAGGACTCCGTGCCCAGTACCAAGTCATGGTTAAGCTTTGGCTTGAGAACGCTCTTAAGAGGTTTGGTGAAAACCTAGAATTTGTTAAGCATGGAAGCCCATTCTGGTGGAGCGATTCCACCTGCGCTGTCGGTCCCTTTGAAGCCAATCGTCTCCCTCTGGAGGTTGTGGGCTCCCTTTCCTTGGAGGTTTTTAAGCAGAGCTTTGGAGGGCCCATCTGTCATGGATGATCCAGCTGAGATTCCTGCATTGCAGGGGGTTGGGATGGATGACCCTCGGGGTCCCTCCCAACTCGATGATTCTCTGATTCTATGAAATTCTCGTTTGGGAAAGTCAGCCGAAATATAGGCTAGGTTGGAGCCTTAAGTGCACTTCCCCCCTGGAGATCCAGAGAACTTTTGAACTTTTCATTTGTGCCCCCGGTAGAATGTCATTAACACGCAGGAGAAAGTGGCATGGGGGGACGACGACGTGTCTTAAATCAAAGGCATGGCATGTCTTTTACGCTCCCATTAAAAGAGGCAAGGAGCCCAAATGAGCCTTTTAGTGTCATTAGCGAAAATGACCTGTCAGCCACGTAAGTTCATTCCTGGGTCGTGACCGGTTGTCAGAATGCAGTTAGGAAGACAAATGAGACGCCTTCCTTCCTAGGAGTACATTTTGGGATCCGTTTGGAGGAGCTGTCATGCTTAAACTGCTGGCTGACACAGGCGCCATACCATACATTCCTAAACAAAGAAAAGGGTGTTGACAGCCTCAAATGTGTTTTCTGCCCATCTGACACTGATGCTGACTAGACGACCCTTTGCTCCGATCTAGTGATGGGCCAATCTATTCATTTCAGTCCACCTCCATTTTCTCACTCTTCCCGTCTTAATTTCTGTTCATTTCCACATCCATTTGTGACTTTAGAAGAATTGGTGGTCGTGAAAATTCACAAGCAACTTTCTCCTAATAAAGCAATTTTGACTGGATAATTTTGCAAAGCGTTTTATCCGAATGTAATTTCCAAAACAACACACAAACCGATAATGCAGCCATCCTTCAAATCCATACTTCTTTGAATTTTGCAGCACGGTTCTCTGGCCAAGTCACATGTATGGAAATGCATTAGACCAGGTTAAACTATTCATAAAAATGTATATATGAGTGGGAAATTAAATTAAATTTAAAAATGGCATTATATTAGAGAAATTTGCTTTGTAAAAAACGATCTGTATATTGGGCGATACGGCATATATTAGGAGGAATTCTTTGATGAATTTTCAGGAGGACTTTAAAACAAATCCGCGAACTGCTGTGGAAATATGGAAAAATGAGAAACAAAGAGAAAAGGAAATTGATTGAGCTGCCCATCAGCAGCAGCTGTAAGTAATTTAAATCTCAAGTCTGCACATGACCGCATGAGATCCTCTGTGATATTGCCAGGCCGCACTCCCTTTCGACTGCGCGTTGCATCACTGCTGTGCCCCTAAAAAAAGCAGGTGTCCTGAGCGACCACATGAGCGGGGGGAGAGCACCTGCCTTGCGTGCAGAAGGTCCCAAGTTCGAATCTCCGATGGCAACTCCAGGTAGGGCTGGAGAAGATTTCCTGCTCAAAACCCTGGAGAGACGCTGCCGGTCAGTGTTGACAATACTAAGCTAAGAAGGATGCAATAGCCTGACTTGGGAGCAACGCATCTTTCTCTGGCCTCGTCAAATTTAGCTGTTTACACAGAACTATGAGGACTAGAACCTTACTTGAGTTTTAGAGGAAGGACCATAGCTCAGTGGTGGAGCATCTTCTCACATGATTGCAGGTTCAGTCTCCAGCACCTGCAGGTATGGCTTGGAGAGTGTCTTGCCTTGGAGAGACACAGCCAGGCACTGAAGTCCGATGGTCTGATTCAGCTTCCTTTGTTCCACGTGCATGACTGACCCCTCCTGAACTGTAAGGATGTTTCCTCTGGCAGAGGCAAGGCCTGCTCCGCAAGTGACACGGAAACCCCTCCCATCCTTGTTATAAATCATGGCTGGCAAAGCAAGCCTTGCTTTTCGCCTTACCTGAGATACAATAACTTCATGAGAGGCGAAGAAAGGTTCATAAATATTCTGATCTGGGTGATAAAAAGCCACTTCCTTCCCTGGGAGTCTACTTAATCGCAGTGCCCTCTTCCACCACGTTCAGTATATTAGCCTAATTGCAAAACTGTGCATTGACACTGGTATGGATTAAACTCCCCCCCCTTTTTCTCCTCAACCTTTTCGGTTCACACCGAGCTGGGGAAGCTAAATCAGAACTTTGGGAAGTTCGGAAGAGAACAGAACGGGGCCAAATGTAATTCGCCCCTTCACTTCCCTGGCTGCCCTGCTTATGACTCCCAAGTAGAACCACAGCATCATAGAATTGTAGAGTTGGAAGGCACCCCCAGGGTCATCCAGTCCAACCCCCCTGCAATGCAGGAATCACAGCCAAAGCATCAATGGCAGATGGGCATCCGATCTCTGCTTGAGGAAGGAGAGCCCATCAACTTCCGAGGGAATCCGTTCCACTGTCTAACAGCTCTAACTGTCAGAAAGGTCTTCCTGGTGTTTAGTCGAATCTCCTTCCTTGGAACTCGAATCCATTGGTTTGTTTCCTAGCCACCAGAGCAGGAGAAAACAAGCTTGCTCCCTCTCCCATGAGATATTTGGAAGTTACTATTGGAGCAATTGGACTCCTAGTTGGGTGGTAAGTTTCTGCCGTTGGCTAGATCAAGTGCTCCATATCTTATTCATTTCACTAGACTTGTTTATCTATTGTCTTTGTACCCCACCTTTTCCTTCAAGGAACTTGAGATGGCATACATGGTTCTCCTTGTCTCCTCATTTAATCGGCACAACAACCCTGAGAGGTAGGTTAGACTAAAAGGCAGTGAATGGCTCAAGCTGCCTAGGGAGCTTAATGTTTGAATGGGGCTTTGAACCCTGGTCTCCCAGGTCCTAGTGTGACTCTCTAACCACTACGCAACACTGCCACTTCCTTCCTTTCACCACGAGGTCCCAGGGAGGGCTACTACAATAAAATATGTAATCATGTTGTTGTTGTTGTTCAGTCGTTCAGTCGTGTCCGACTCTTCGTGACCCCATGGACCAGAGCACGCCAGGCACGCCTATCCTTCACTGCCTCTCGCAGTTTGGCCAAACTCATGTTAGTAGCTTCGAGAACACTGTCCAACCATCTCATCCTCTGTCGTCCCCTTCTCCTTGTGCCCTCCATCTTTCCCAACATCAGGGTCTTTTCTAGGGAGTCTTCTCTTCTCATGAGATGGCCAAAGTACTGGAGCCTCAACTTCAGGATCTGTCCTTCTAGTGAGCAGTCAGGGCTGATTTCTTTGAGAATGGATAGGTTTGATCTTCTTGCAGTCCATGGGACTCTCAAGAGTCTCCTCCAGCACCAAAATTCAAAAGCATCAATTCTTCGGCGATCAGCCTTCTTTATGGTCCAGCTCTCACTTCCGTACATTACTACTGGGAAAACTATAGCTTTAACTATACGGACCTTTGTCGGCAAGGTGATGTCTCTGCTTTTTAAGATGCTGTCTAGGTTTGTCATTGCTTTTCTCCCAAGAAGCAGGCATCTTCTAATTTCGTGACTGCTGTCACCATCTGCAGTGATCATGGAACCCAATATATATTATATATTGTTTTATGTAATCATAAAACAAAATAAAACAGTTAAAACAATGGAACAAGTATTGTGTGTGTGTGTTTTCCAGACAGATGGGCGGGGTACAAATAATAAAATTATTATTATTATTATTATTATTATTATTATTATTATTATTATTATTATTATTATTACTACTACTACTACTATTCCATGTGTTAAACAATTCCACATGCACACATATATGAACATTTACAAATACTCCCAAATTTAAAAAATATTTTCAATACAGATGCAGAGTGGGATAAAAATCTCGACTTCAAAGGTTTGCAAAAAAGGCAACAAATACTGGTACCTGCCCAGTATGTAAGTTGGTGTGGGGAATCTTTGGTCCTCCAGGTGCTGCTGAACTACAACTCCCATCAGCCCCAGCAAACATAGCCAACAGCTAGGGATGATGGGAGTTCAGCAACATCCAGAGGGCCAAAGGTTTTCCATACCTGGTGCAATGGGAAGGGATTCCAATGCGTAAGGTCCAGCACAATGAAGGCCCGATTCCTACATCACATGGAACTGACCTCCTGATAAGATGGTGTCTGTGGGATTCGTTCTCTTGCAGAGCTCAGCAATCCACTGAGTATATAAAGGGCGAAATGAACTTTTAGATATTGCAGTCCCTGGATGCTATTTGATTACAACTCACGAAAATTCATCAGCATTCGGGTACAAAATTCTCCTAATACAAATTGCATATTTGTACATGTAATTTGGCCTAATGTTCACTTTTTCTTTTTTGCAACAACTGTCCCCAATATATTGCATTTTTCTGTTATTTTCCCTATGCATTTCAATGCACACTTTACCCTTGTGTACTGATTTCTGTGTGCATCAATTGGGTGAAGAACTCCATTGCAAAATTTGGAGTGTGAAATTTCGAAAGACAGCTTATGTTTCGCATTGTTTTGCCAAGTGCGAATGGGGAACGGTCACCATTGAATGTGAACTGGATCAAATTTCTACCCCATTCCCACCTGCAGTCCTCCATCATTAGACTTCTCCCATCAGCCCTTGCCCAAAGGCCAGACATAATGGGAGCTATATACCTGAAGGAGCTTCTGAACCCCCATCGTTCATCCCGCACACTGAGGTCTAGCGCCGAGGGCCTTCTGGTGGTTCCTTCACTGCGAGAAGTGAGGTTACAGGGAACCAGGCAGAGGGCCTTCTCGGTGGTGGCGCCTGCCCTGTGGAATGCCCTCCATCAGATGCCAAGGAAATAAAGAACCGCACAACTTTTAGAAGACACCTGAAGGCAGCCCTGTATAAGGAAGTTTTTAATGCTTGAAGTTACCATATTTCCCCCATATATAAAACAATGTTTTGGGCTTTTCCTTTTTTTAGTTCAAAATTGGGGGTCGTCTTGAGCACGAATGTATAATTACCAACTTTTGGTGACCCAATCTCCCTGCAAAAGCTCAACACACTCGGTGTTGAGGAGGCAGAGACTACAGATGAAACTCGAAAAATTAGAATATCGTGGAAAAGTCCATTTATGTAAGCAATTGTTTTCATTAGCTACTGGAGTTTAATATATGAGATAGACTGATGACATGCAAAGCGAGATATGTCAAGCCTTTGCTTGTTATAATTGTGATGATTATGGCATACAGTGGATGAAAACCCCAAAGTTGAAATTGTTAATTTGGGGTTTTCATCAGCTGTACGCTATAATCATCACAATTATAACAAATAAAGGCTTGACATATCTCACTTTGCATGTCATGAGTCTATCTCATATATTAAACTCCGGTAGCTAATGAAAACAATTGCTTACATAAATGGACTTTCCCACGATATTCTAATTTTTCGCGTTTCACCTGTAAACACAAACACAAACACAACAACAACAACAATTTTATGTGGGACATGAAAAATAATAGTAGTGGAAATCAGAATAAGAACACATATTCTTTGCTTTGGAGGCTAGAAAGGGGTGAATATGTGCAGAAACTAGCCTACTCCACAAAGGTAGAATTTACATTAATTTCTCCGCCCACTTTTGTCTCTGGCCCCGCCCACACTGAAAAAAGTCTCTCTATAACTGATCTCCAGGTTGACCCTGTGACCTTTGCACTTTTGAAACCATGTGCCATATTTAGTGTTGAGCATGGGGAACATCTCTGATACGACTATCCCTGTTTTGCTCCCCCGGCAAGGTGCCCCGTGTCCTCTGTGGGAGGCAGGAACTCAGCCAGGAACGCTTTTGCAAGCACAGAGGCATAGCCACAGAGAACGCTTTGCCCGTCGAACTTCTGCCTGCAGTTGTCATAGGATCCTCACTAGGGAAGAAAACAAGCAACCACTTGAGGTTGAGCCCTGCTTGCGGGGAGGGGGCGGAAGGAGAAAGGGGGAAATGTAGGTGGTCCTTGTGGGCCACCCGTTGGCCACCTCCGTCCTCAGCCAAACCATGGCAGTTTCGCATCCCTCACAAAAGCTGCTGTGCAAAGAAAACGAGTTTCCTTTGCTGGTTCAAACCTGTGGTCTTAGTAATCCTGTTATGACTGAGGTCATTTACAAGAATTGAGTTTGCAGTTCCTGCGAATGATGCTGCTGTTCTCTTTCTTTCTTTCTTTCTCTAGTTAAAAGAGAGAGAGAGAGAGAAGCACATTTTGTCAGGCTGTACATGCGCGTGCGCACAAACACACACACACACACACACACACACACACACACTGACCGTACCTAGCCATCGATACCCGTCAGCAAATATTTAATCCTCTCTCTGAATTCACTCACATCCCATACGATCTGGTTTTCAGCCCACTTGCAGTAATCGGAAATGCTAGCACGTACCTTAAAAGCACCCAGGGGTGGAGCAGGGGGGGGGCAGGGGGCGGGCCGCCCCTGGTACCGCCCCGGGGGGTGACACTCGGGGCAGTGCCCCACCCCCGCGATTGGCAGCGCCAGCGTGCATGGGGCGCGGCAACTTTTAAGGCTGCAGCGCGTGAACAGCAGCACAGCGTCACCCATGTCCTTGGAGGATATAGTAAGGTAAAGGTAAAGGGACCCCTGACCATCAGGTCCAGTCGTGTCCGACTCTGGGGTTGCGGCACTCATCTTGCTCTATAGGCCAAGGGTGCCAGCGTTTGTCTGCAGACAGCTTCCAGGTCATGTGGCCTGTATGACAAAGCCGCTTCTGGCAAACCAGAGCAGCGCACGGAAACGCCATTTACCTTCCCGCTGGAGCGATCCCTATTTATCTACTTGCACTTTGACGTGCTTTCGAACTACTAGGTGGGCAGGAGCTGGGACCGAGCAACAGGAGCTCACCCCGTGGCAGGGATTCGAACCGCCGACCTTCTGATCAGCAAGCCCTAGGCTCTGTGGTTTAACCCACAGCGCCACCTGGGTCCCGGAGGATATAGTAGGGTACCCCTATTTTCATCAGAAAAATGCTGGAGTGGGTGGCGTTATTCCCCCCAAGCCAAGGAGATAAGTAGCCATAAACCTTTCTGAGAAGCGGGAGACAGCTGAGGGGTGAAGGGGGGGGAGTGTATGTGATGAGGGGTTGGGAGAAGGGACTGGCTATGCTGGCCTCACCCCAGGATGCCCGCCCTCCCCCCCTCCTTACGCTGCCCAGAGGTTGATGATGAAAAGATGCTTCCCCAACAAATCATCAGGCCTCAGCTGGCGCCAAGCTCCAGGCCATAGGATTTTGAGTTGAAACTCCACCCTAGTGGATTGGAGGCAGGTATGAAGTAAAGAAAAGAAATCAAATCAAATGAAACCAGGCAGGCAGGGGTCAGCAGTGGCGGACTTTGAGCCTTCAAATTTCAGCGGTGCCCTGTGTGATGCCCAAAATTGGTGCTCCCTCAACCTGCCGCCTTCCGTTGTGCATCATTGTCAAAGTGTCCCCTGTGCGCACCTTCTTGGCTCAGCACCCAGTGCGGAAGAAGCGGCTGCACTCCCTTAAATCTGCCTCTGGGGGGGTTAAGCCCCATGCCTCGGGTTGCCAGGTCTGCTTCCAAAAAATAGCGGACAAGCGGGGGGGGGGGGGGGTTTAAATTAAATTAAATTAGATATTTTCTTACAAACATTTTAACACGTATTAAAATACCATTTCATCATAAAGCTTTTGAATTAAAAAAATGTCCACTATTTTGTGAAAAAAATAGTGAACATAATGTGAAAAAAGTGGACTGTCCACTCAAATAGTGGACACCTGGCAACCCTATCCACACCAGCAATTCACTAAAGCAGGGGTCGCCATCCTCCTCGGCCCTACAGGCATGTTTGGATTTCTGAATGAGTGTTGTGGGTACCACGTTGTCTGGTCACGTCTCTATCACCTCAAGAGACTGAGATGCCCATGCACACGTTTTGCATTTTCAAGGGATCTGGGTAAAAGTTGGACCTTGCAGAGCTAATCTGAGCATCGAAAAGCACGTAGAGCTGGAAGAGGAAGTGGGAAAGAGAGTCACACTTCCAACTTCCTCCTTCAACTCTATGTAGTTTTTAGGAGAGGAGGTGAAACACCACCACCCTCACCAACTCGTGACCAAGCAGGTGGTGGATGTGCGTTCGCAGGATTTTTTATATATAAAAAACGGCTTTGTGGGAAATGTCAACAGCACCATGGCACCCAGAGGTGCCACATCAGCATTGCAAGAGTTTAGGCAGTGCCCTCACACCAGAGATGAGCTACTCAAACTGAAGAGCAAGGGGTGAGGTTGGGGTTTTATAGGGCCTAGTGGACAGGGATTGGCTCTTGGGAATCAGCTGATGAAATGCAGCCTAGGTGGTGCCCCCCCCCAACCATAGAGTTCAGTCTGGTAGGCTTGCAGCAGAAACATGGCGCATGGCATGCAGGAGGTCAGAACCTGGCTTCTTGGAACCCCAGTTCAAGCCCTCGACTCCATCTCATATTTACCCTACAGAGAAGACGGCTCTGGGTTGTATCCAGCGCTAATCCTACACTGAAATTAATGGAGATAAGTTAGTCCATTCATTTCAATGGGCCTTCTCTGAGTAGGATTAGCATTAGATACAACCTTCCGTACCAACCAGCCCATCTTGCTACATGTAACTTGGATTTTGAAGCACGTCCTGTGGCTCAGTGGTACAGCATCCGCCTTGCATAGAGAAGGCCCCAGGTTCAATCCCTGGTTTCTCCGGGCTGGAAATGATCCGTGCCTGAAATTCCAAAGATCCGGGAACAGGCAATGTAGACTAATACTGAGCTAGCTGACCAATGCTCTGACTCAGGAGAAGGGAGCATTCTTTGTTCCTGTCCTGACATGCCTTACCCTGTCTTTCAGCCCAAACATATTGCGTATTATCTGAATTGTTGTGAACCGGGAAGCTTGATGCAGTGTGTGTGTGTGTGTGAGAGAGAGAGAGAGAGAGAGAGAGAGAGAGAGAGAGAGGCTCCAGAACAATTCTACACACACACACACACACACACACACACCCTATTGTTCCACCTGTGTTAGAATTCAGATCTTTCTCGGAGCTTCTCTGGCAGCAGAGAGCTGTCTCGTTGTTGTTGTTTTTTAAAGTGTGTTTTCCTCACTCTGACTACAAGCCATCACAGTAAATAAGGGGGGAAACATTGCCTGTCTTTCCGATGCTGTAATTACAAAACCATCTGCACAGTGCTGTGTACAGCTTTCTCTAGACCACTGAGATCCCGTGTGAAATGGAAGAGCTGGATTCTTCCAAAACGCTTGAACATAATTTGAGCTATTGCTGCACTGTTCGGATGGGAAAGGAAACTAGGATCCTAAGAACACAAGGCGAGGTCTGATGGATCAGGCCAGTGGCCCATCTGGTCCAGCATCCTGATCTCACAGTGGCCAACTAGATGCCTGTGAGGAACTCACAAGCAAGATCTGAGCACAAGAGCTCTCTCCCCTCCCATGGTTCCTAGCAACCAGTATTCCGAAGCATTGCTGCCTCTGATCATCGGGGCAGACCATAGCCATCATGGCTAGAAGCCACGTTGCAAGGAGGAAAGGGGGCTAAATTTAGGGTGCATTCAGACGTGCATGAGATTTCCTGATTATAATGCTGGCTCTTCTATCCCAAATGATAACCGGTAATACGGCTTTACCAGTTGCATTACGGAACTGTGGCTTTTTGACCGATACACCGCCACATCACACCGAAATAAAAATGGCAGGAAAGGACCGTCTGCTAGGATACCGGTCCAAATTTCACGACATGAAATTGCAACACAAAACTCCCTGCGGTTTTTCGGATCGACAGCGTTGCAAACGGATTTCTTTTCCCGCAAGCAAACAACATGGGAAGGAGCGCCAAATTTCAACGGCATTCCACTGAGTTTCCGGAAGCGGTCTTTGTGTCCCGTGCAGAAGAGTCACGCAAAATGCAGGAATCGCCAGGTCCTGAAATGTCAGGGAAATTAAGTGCTGTCTGAATGCAGCCCAGATCTTCCTCTCC
This sequence comes from Lacerta agilis, assembly GCF_009819535.1. Classification (NCBI taxonomy): domain Eukaryota; kingdom Metazoa; phylum Chordata; class Lepidosauria; order Squamata; family Lacertidae; genus Lacerta; species Lacerta agilis. The sequence goes on from NC_046324.1 coordinate 43,925,983, forward strand.
CTGCTGTGTACTTTCGGTTTCCCGGAGCTGCATGGTTCAGTTCATCTAAACCACCTGCTGCTTAGTCAGAGCTGCTGCTGAATGTGCATCCTCATTAGCAATCCCCCAGCTGTTTGCATTTACACAAAAATCAATTTCTAAGAGGGTTATGACAAGTCTTCCTGGTGCGGTATGTAAATGGAGGAAGCGTCTCTCTGTTTAGGCACCGGGGTGGAACGATGGGTTCTCCTGGGGCAACAGGGTTTGCCCCAAGCACCTGGTGTTCAAAGACACACTTGCACACACGCAAACACACCCCTGCCAACATGGGTGATCAAACTAGCTTAGCCTAACGTGGGCCTCTCTTGGGACTGATTTTTATTTTTTATTTTTTAAATAATATTTATTGAACTTTCTTACACCTAATCTTAATCTAATCTACTTTCTTACACCTAATCTTAATCTTACAATTATAATCAACATATCTTAAATCTTATTCTTATCAAACAAAACATCAAATTCCACATCTCAACCTCTTTTATCCTCTCTTAACTAAACTTTGTTATACTGTAGCCTATATTTCTTCTGATTCCAATTTCAAATATTAAAAAAATCACATCTTATCAATTACCTAAAAGTTTCTTCCAGTCTCATAAGCCGTTTTCCCTCTGGTTTCGGAGTTCCGTGATCAGCCTTTATAATATCCCCTTTAAATATTCCTCCTTTACCCCACCCCCTTCCTGTCCATCACAACCCTTCCCATTACCTTTCCCATCCCCCACAAGTCCTCCCCCCAAAATACACCCTTTCCAGCTTATTCTTCTTCTGTTATTTCCTTCATATTCAACTTCAATCTTGGTGTTCTTCCTTGTAGCTTCATCTCCTCCAGATTGTTGCTTTCTTCTTGATAAGTAGTTGCTCTGACATCGTCAAAAAGTATCTCTTTTCCACTCTCAGCTACATGTTGCATTTTCCATGATTGTTGTTCTCGAGCCCTTGGACTCACACCCCAAGGGATCTTTGTACTGTCCGAACTATGGGCTCCCTGCCTCTCACGCAAAGGGAGCCTTTCTTGTTTTCCAACTTGTGTATCCTCCTCTTCAGAAAATTTCTCTGGAACTGCATCCTTTCCATCCTTTCCATCGAGTGGGTCTAAGAGACTCATGCAACCTTTCATCTGCATATGCCTGTATATATATAGAGTGGTCATTGATTGTGTGTGGGTTGGTTGGTTGGTAGAAAGTTGGCTGAGTTTGGTGGGTGCAAAAGCTGTCGGTCGTGGTTGGAGAAGATTTTAAGAATAAAAGCAGCATTCTGCGAAGTACTCTTTCTCAAGGACTCTTTGCGCCGACTAGGGTCCGAGGACCAGGCAAAGTTGGCAAGAACCTTTTTCCTTTTTCAAACACTGACATTGCAGACTTTAAGAAGCCGAATAGTATTTCATTCCTCTCATAAAATTTGACCCCCCCACACACACACTCAAAACTGCTTACGAAAAGAATGGAGCAATAAAACGTTCTGTAAAAACAAACAACTATTTAAGACTTTTTAAAGAAAATTAAAAGCATCTGCAAACTAAAAACAAATTAAAACGCTTCTTTCACAAAAAGAATAAAACAATAAAATAATTGGTAAAAAAACAACAACCCAACAACCTTAAAAACAAAACGTACAGAAACAAAATCAACGATATGCTTAAAATCACCCAGATGAAAACACCTAGCAACATTTTAGATATTTGGGCAGACTTGCCTAAGCAGAAATGTTTTTAGCAGATGCTGAAAAAATGATAGGGAAGGCAGCTGTCTACCTGTCTATCAACAGGCAGCAAGTTCCAGATGCTGCAACACACAAAAATTGGTTTATTATAAACATGAAACAGATATTATGTGATATCTGTAGGAATGCTGGTTCTGCATATCCGAGTGGTTGAGTCGGCATCTATGGTGTAAGACCATCTCACTGGAACGATAGTGAATGATAGGAATTGCTGCTTGTATCAGCTGGTGTGAATTAAACCGTGGCAATTTCTGCTCACTTTCTGATGGAAGTTCAATGGGTCTACTGTGAGTACAACTTAGTTGGCTAAAGCCGGTTGGTGTGAGGGCTGTCATGTTGAACCCCTGGCCTTGGAAATTGACAGCTTCATCACTATTAACGGGAACTGTTCGCAGACGAATGGATTTAACCCAAAGCGAGCAGGAATCTCTGGTACAGTTATTCCCAAGGAAATTGCTAAATTGCAATTTCCCCTGAACTGGAGAATAGAAAATGAATCGATAACATGGTGTTTTATAAGAAGTGATGGACCATTTGTACATTTATTTTATTTTTATTTATTTTTTTAACTTCCTGCTTTCTTAGGTAACTTCTGTTTACATTAGCCAACATTGGATGTTCAATCTTGGCTGCAGGAAATGATTCTCCAAGAACAGATTATGCATTTCCTTGATAAATGGGTCTAAGGTCAAAGGCAGTAATCTTATCTCAGAGGAGCAATTGTTAGCTTTCTAGAGCTTTTAAAAGAACACACACAAACCAAAACTCTCCATCGCAACTACAAAAATTTTATGGCGATGGGGGTGTGGTTTGCACAATTAAACAGTATTAAAATGTTCTGTCTCCGATCGCAACAAATCCACTTTTGAAAGAAGAAACAGACCTTTCATGATTAGGATAGGAATGAGGAAATGCATCAAAAGGCGTGGGACGGGCAAATGATTAATGGGAAGATGTACACATGTACTGCCAGCAAATTAAGATGAATGCTTGTTTTGTCATATAACTTCTCTGCCAACAAAGCAGAACAATTGCTCAATGCAAACTGGACATAGTCTAACCTCCGTGTAAGCTTTGTGGAAGGAGAAATTCTGAATAAATAGGTCATCTGGGGGAGCTGTGGGTTTCTCAGAGTGGAGTATTCTAATGGAGAGGCAGCGTTGTGTAGTGGTTAGAGTTTTTGACCAGGACCTGGGAGGCCAGAGTTTGAATCCTCACTTGGCCATGAAGCTCGCTGGGTGACCTTGGGGGCCCAGTCCCTGACAGTATGAGGCTCTCAATCTCAGGGTTGTGGGTTCGAGCCCCACATTGGACAAAAACATCCCTACATTTCAGGGGGTTGGACTAGATGACAATCAGGATCCCTGCCAACTCTATGATTCAGAACAAGAGAAGAGTATTGACAACCGAGGGACCGGCACCCTGATTCTCTCCGCAGCGGTGTGTCTCTGTCTGAGTACCAGGCGCTGGGAATCACATATGGAGAGTGTGCTTTCGTGGTCAGATCCTATTCTCAGGCTTCCCTTTGAGGCATCTGCTTTGCGTGATCTAGCAAGGCTCCTCCGATGTGGAAACGTGGGAGCGAGGGGGACACAAACATACAAATATATTAATAAAAAATTGTTGCTGTTGTTGTTTAGTCATTTAGTCATGTCTGACTCTTCGTGACCCCATGGACCAGAGCACGCCAGGCACGCCTATCCTCCACTGCCTCCCGCAGTTTGGCCAAACTCATGCCAGTCGCTTCGAGAACACTGTCCAACCATCTCGTCCTCGGTCGTCCCCTTCTCCTTGTGCCCTCCATCTTTCCCAACACCAGGGTCTTTTCTAGGGAGTCTTCTCTTCTCACGAGGTGGCCAGAGTATTGGAGCCTCAACTTCAGGATCTGCCCTTCCAGTGAGCACTCAGGACTGATTTCTTTAAGAATGGATAAGTTTGATCTTCTTGCAGTCCATGGGACTCTCAAGAGTCTCCTCCAGCACCATAATTCAAAAGCATCAATTCTTCGGCGATCAGCCTTCTTTATGGTCCAGCTCTCACTTCCATACATCACTACTGGGAAAACCATAGCTTTAACTATACAGACCTTTGTCGGCAAGGTGATGTCTTTGCTTTTTAAGATGCTGTCTAGGTTTGTCATCGCTTTTCTCCCAAGAAGCAGGCGTCTTTTAATTTCGTGACTGCTGTCACCATCTGCAGTCATCATGGTGACAGCAGTCACGGATATATAAATGCCTACAGTTTTCAAGCGTTTTACTAAGTGGCACTTGGGAAGGGGGTTGAGAAACAGGACCCTCATAGCCTTGATGGTTGTGCTGCCTGGGACTGATGCAAGTCATTGTCCTCAGCGTCCTCCGGACGAAGGCTATCCTAAGTCAATCACCTTTCACCCAGCACCAAGGGCAGTGCCACAGACGGGGCAGGGGACTGCCACCAACTGCCTTTCTCCAACAACAACAAAATGTTGTAATTTGGCAGCCAGGAAATGACAGTAGGATTATGAGGCCTCCCCGGACAGTTGCTATTTTCGGTAGCAATTAATTGCCTGGGAATTCAGGTTGCACGATTCAAATTGATGTGGCGATCTTGTGCAGCAAACCCATTCCACCACCACTCCAAACCAACAGCAGCAATAGACTTCTTGCAGTAAGGAAAGTGTCACAGAAAGATTGCACCTGGCTTTATGTAACACCAGCTCACCTCCCAGCTAACTTTGTGCAAACAGATCGGGGCAAAGGCCCAATAAACACGTCTGGTAGCAATCTATGTCAGAAGTGCAACCTGGGGGGGGGGCACTATCTTTTACTAGAAATGCACTTTTTTACACTGAGCGTGCTAAAAAGAGGAGACATGCAAGTCCAATCTCCACTATACATCTAACGGCACCATTATACCACTTTCAGGAGGCTTGGGTTCCACCGCAAAGAACCCTGGGAACTGTAGTTCATTAAGGGAGCTGCAGTTCCCAGAGTGGTTTAAGAAATCAACCCCATCTTCCCAGGGGACTCTAGGAACTGCCGCTGTGTGGGGGGAATAGGGGGTCTCCTAACACCACAGCTGGGACGCGGGTGACGCTGTGTTCTAAAGCACAGAGCCTAGAGCTTGCTGATCGGAAGGTCAGCGGTTCGAATCCCCATGATGAGGTGAGCTCCCGTTGCTCGGTCCCAGCTCCTGCTAACCTAGCAGTTCGAAAGCACGTCAAAGTGCAAGTAGATAAATAGGTACCGCTCTGGCGGGAAGGTAAACGGCGTTTCCGTGCGCTGTTCTGGTTCGCCAGAAGCGGCTTAGTCATGCTGGCCACATGACCCAGAAGCTGTACGCCGGCTCCCTCGGCCAGTAAAGCGAGATGAGCTCCGCAACCCTAGAGTCGTCCGCGACTGGACCTAACGGTCAGGTTTCCCTTTACCTTTACCGTTAACACCACAGCACCTGACAGGAGTGAGCCATCAGTAAATCACACACTGAGCAAGTGGAAGTAGCTGCTTATTGGCAAAAACAGGATCTGCACAGGATCCTCTTCTTCTGCACAGAGACTCTTCTTCAGTAGGTCTTGCCCCCATGAAGCCATTGCTGAGACCGGAGGTCCCTGCCTCCCCACAGCTGCCTAACTCCCCTCCTCCCTAGGGATTTTCCCCAAGCAATCAGGGACTGTGCCTAGATGTGCAGCCTGCTCCACCCAGGGCTGTCTTTAGCATATACTCCACTGGGGTGCAAAGATCCACCCACCACCCCCAAATTTAGTTTAGACGCCTCCAAATTAACTTTTATTGAGCTTTTTTTGGGAGCGGGGAAGTAACAGAGCAACGGGGACGACGACTTTCGCTTCATTGCTTTTCACTGCTGCCGAAAGGGACCAGTATACAGTAGGTATACATTTGGTGCCCCACCACAGAATTCGGCACCCCTTGCGCCTCCGGGTAAAGACGGCCCTGGCTCCACCTGTTTCAGCCCTCTTCTGGTTCTGGGAGACCAGCAGGTAGGGGAGATGGTTGCAGCAGGAGGTGGAAACACCCGTGACTCTTCACCCGCCAGAATCATCTCTGCCTCGGATTCTGGACTGCTCTCTGCCACAGGCTCTCCCTGCCCGCTAAACCCCGTTACCTCTTCAGTTTCCGACACCACCTCCTCCTAGTCTTCTCCCTCTGACCACTTATCGTTGTCCTACCACCGTGAAATATACTCGGAGTCCAGTCTGAATTTCATGCTCTTTATTCAGCTCATAGTGGTGAGGAATGCAGTTTCCCCAAAACGTTTGCTTTATATACACTATTTACACAATGGGCCCCACGTGATTGGCTAATTCCGGGATACTCCTGTATGCCAATCGCAGTGCGGATTCACTTCCACCTGGAGCTGGATTGGGTGGCTCCTGCGGACCAATCAGACTGCTGCAATCTCAATCCTATTGTTCTGGGACCAGTCAGACTGCTGCAATCTCAATCCTATTGTTCTAGGACCAATCAGACTGCTGCATTTTGGATCCTATTCAACTCAGTACATAACACACTACTTCCCGGGCTCTGAGCCTTCTTCCCTTGCTGGTTCTCCACCTGCTTCCTAACACCATTTCCCTGCGTCCAACCAGTCCGTGCCAGCAACCTTGGCAGCTCCCAGAATTCAATGGGGGGGGGACTATGGTTGTTTAAGGTGGCACCATCCATGCTGTTGAGGGGGTGGTGCGAATGTCACTGTGTGCTGACCCTGAATCTAATGATTCCCACTGCTAGCCGTTCCTTGGAGGAATCCATGACTGTGTAAATTTCTATAATGGTATAAGAGTGTTTCAGAGGTGCTGTGTGGCTGCGACCACAGCGAGCCTCAGAAGTGCTGAACGTTAGCAGGATCAGGCCCTGTGTACCAAGGCCCACGGTCCCTTGATGACACGGTTCCTGGTCTTGAAATCACATTGCTTCAATCTCACTGTTGCTCGGCATTGGTGTGTGTGTGTGTGTGGGGGGGAAATAACCTCAAAGAACTTCTCTGACAAATGAAATCTGGGACGGGTTATTTCAGCTGTAACAAGAAATCATTTGTTTAATGGCGAGCCCAGATGCGATGAGAGTGAAAGGGCTCAGGCTGTTTTAAGACGGCAGTTCTTTCCTTCCTTTTTATGCTTTCAGATAGATTTTACCTCATGGCCCCTTCCAGAGAGTGATCCAGATAAATCTGGAGTGTGACCCAGTTCTTCAATTAATAAACCTCCAGACTAGCTTCTGAGCTTTCCAAGGGGAGACATCCTGCCAGCAACAAACGGGAAAATGGCCAAGAAGGTGAATGCTGGGTCTCTGATTCAGTCATGCCTGCATAATGGGCTGGATCTGACAAAGGAATCTACCTTAGTATTGTTGACACTGACTGGCAGCCGCTCAAGACATTTTGCCGCCTGAGGCAAAGGACAAGAAGTCACCCTCCCCTCCAATCCCCAGTTCTGTGTACAGAAGCCAGCCACAATGGCTTGTCGAATCCTAGGCCCCATCTGCGCTCTAGATTTAAAGCAGAGTCACACCACTTTAAACAGCGATGGCTTCCCCCAAAGGATTCTGGGAATTCAATAGGAGTATAGCATCTAGATCAAGGGAAGTAATAGTACCACTGTATTCCACTCTGGTCAGACCTCACCTGGAATAATTCTGGGCACCACAGTTCAAGAAGGATACTGACAAGCTGGAACGTGTCCAGAAGAGGGCAACCAAAATGGCCAAAGGCCTGGAAACGATGCCTTATGAGGAACGGCTTAGGGAGCTGGGTATGTTTAGCCTGGAGAAGAGAAGGTTAAGGGGTGATATGATAGCCATATTCAAATATATAAAAGGCTGTCATATAGAGGAGGGAGAAAGGTTGTTTTCTGCTGCTCCAGAGAAGCGGACACGGGGCAATGGATTCAAACTACAAGAAAGAAGATTCCACCTAAACATTAGGAAGAACTTCCTGACAGTAAGAGCTGTTCGGCAGTGGAATTTTCTGCCAAGGAGTGTGGTGGAGTCTCCTTCTTTGGAGGTCTTTAAGCGGAGGCTTGACAGCCATCTGTCAGGAATGCTTTGATGGTGTTTCCTGCTTGGCAGGGGGTTGGACTGGATGGCCCTTCTGGTCTCTTCCAACTCTATGATTCTATGATTCTAACTGTTGTTTGTTAAGAGTGCTGAGAGCTGTTAGGAGACTCTTATTCCCATGAGAGGAATAGAGGTTTCCTAACAAGCCTCAGCACCCTTTAGAAACTACAGTTCCCAGAATTCCTGGGGAAAGCTATACTGGTTTGAAGTTATAGATGGGGCTTTCTGTTACAGACAGGGCTTTACTTCCACCCTGATGCCTTCAGCCACACCTCAAGCCAGCAGGCTAGCTTAGGAAGTGCAGGACAGACTGGACGGGCATCCCAGCTCTGTCCTCCAAGGTTTTGCCAACTCTCCCTGCCGCAAATAGTTTGCTGCCTGAAGCTGCTGCCCCCCCCTTTGCCCAACGGTAGGGCAGGCCCTTGCTGAGTCAATCCCTTTCTTACAGCGCGGCTTGCACACTTGATTTCTGCGCCTTCTTCGCTGTGCCACAAAGGAAACACCTGCTGCATTGTATGCTTTTGGAAACAACGTGGTCTGTCTGCATTGTGCGGGAGGGAGGGATTCAAGCAAGCACATATCGCGAAATTTAGGTTTGTGCAATTAAAGCGGCCTGACACCTCGTTGCAACAAATCTACTTAAACAAAGTGACAGGGTGTGTTTGCGGTTAGGAAAGTGAGGAATGAAGGAATGGTTAATGGGGCGATGTACAGTATAAACATCCCCTCGGGAAATGAGAATTTTATCCTCGTATAACCTTCCCCACAAACAAATCAGAACAATCTGCTCAGCCAGATCCCACCTCTGCAGGGTTTTGTGTGAGCACACGAGAAGGACTGCGCAACAGACAGGCATTGCCACTTTTTACCTTCAGGCGTCTCTTGGAAACCCTTCTATGCTGACAAGCCTTTGTGTCTGTTTTAATTGGCATTTTTGATTACCTGGTGACCTTAATGACTATCTGTATTTCTATTTTTTTTTTTAAGGCAGAATTGCGTTTTAACACTCTGCGCCACCTTGAGGGTTTATGACAAGGCAGTAGAGGAACACTATGATAAATACAGTAAGGAAAAAACAGCAGCTTATAGGCTGACTGTATTCATAGACCTTTCTGCAGTTTCTAATCCCCGATCCAGTATCATCTCTCCTGGCTATTGAAAGCAATTGAAATACCTCACTTGGTTTGCAAGGAGCTGCTAGCTCTGCTGCTGGCTGGCTGCAGCCAGGTGCAACATTGCCTAATGATGGAAGCAAAGGCAGCAACTCCCAGGGGACCAGCTCTTTTGCCCCCACCCCCAATTATTATTATTTTTGGGGGGGGGGATGAGCTGCTGAAGCCCTGCTGCCACCATGTTTGGCTCTGCCCCCTGGCTCTGTCCCGACGCTGCACAATGCCCCGACACCATTGTCCCCTTGGCACCTCTAGTTGGAAGCCCGTATCAAGCTCTTCTAGGGATGGGTGGTTTGGGTTAGTGTGGGGGGCACAGCCTTGAGAGCCAGTGTGGTGTAGTGGTTAAGAGCGGTAGACTCGTAATCTGGTGAACCGGGTTCGCGTCTCCCCTCCTCCACATGCAGCTGCTGGGTGACCTTGGGCTAGTCACACTTCTCTGAAGTCTCTCAGCCCCACTCACCTCACAGAGTGTTTGTTGTGGGGAAGGAAGGGAAAGGAGAATGTTAGCCGCTTTGAGACTCTTTAGGGTAGTGATAAAGCGGGATATCAAATCCAAAACTCTTCTTCTTGGCTGAGCATTCGACTGAGCTCCACAGGAGACTTCATAGTGGCGTTAGGAAATGACCGTTTTGATGCCCATTTGCATGCTTCATAAATAAAAACAGCACACTGCATAGGCCCCCAACAACACCTGCCTCTATGTCGCAATGCTACCTTATTGATATGTGCTCTGACTTCCAAAACATCCCTGTTTTATTATGACATCTGCAGAAGCGTACCAAACCTTCTGTTTGTTTTGTTCCAGCTGCCATAATGTGCTCCCCACAGTTGTCGTGCTTTGCTTCTTTATTGTTTGCATGCTGGTTTTTTAAAAAACCCAATAAACGTTATGCTTAAAAATAAACGAATAAACCGGTTATTCGGTTATTCGGTGGCCGAGGAGGCCTGTAATTTTAAGAATTATTCAGATGACTGTGCGCATGCAGCTTCCATGCTTCAGCCTGGCAGGAGCCAGCTGCAAATTATAGCATAGACCAGGGGTCCCCAAACTAAGGCCCGGGGGCCGGATGCGGCCCAATCGCCTTCTCAATCCAGCCCGCAGACGGTCCAGGAATCAGCATGTTTTTACATGAGTAGAATGTGTTCTTTTATTTAAAATGCATCTCTGGGTTATTTGTGGGGCATAGGAATTCGTCCATTTTTTTTTTTTTCAAAATATAGTCCGGCCCTCCACAAGGTCTGAGAGACAGTGGACTGCCCCCCCTGGCTGAAAAAGTTTGCTGACCCCTGGCATAGACCCTCCAGAGCGGGTTCTGCCCTTTTACACTCCCCTCTCCCAATTAACCTCCGTCTCCAGGGGATTTCTCCATAACATCACCAGGGGCCTCCCCAGAATCTCAGGTTTGGGGTCTGAAATCTCAGTGTCTGGGATGCTCCTGACGTGGCAACTCTACTTCTTAGTAGAGCCTTGGCCCACTGATTGTCTGCTTCCTCCTTCTTGGTCTCAGCCCAGCTTTGCCTTTCCTTCGTTCTAGAGCCATCTCCTTCTGCCCTGCCCATCTCAGTGGGCACCAGCCAGCCCCTGAGCTGTGGCTGCTTACTCATTCAGGTTTGCGCAGCAATCTGTTCCTGAAATAGTTTCCCCTTTCTGGTAGAAGGAAATGCCTTTCAGTGCCTTTGGCAAGTCGGGGGAAGAAGAAGGCAGCTGTAGGATGTGTGCCAGATCCTGTTTGTACGCTGGCCAGAGGAGAACAGAAGCCATACTGCATAAATAAGGCAGAAAGCATCGGAGTTTCTCTGGAATCGCTCCTAACACATTCCCTCCCCTGGTCTTTCCAAAGAATTTTTCGTTTCACTCAAAAAAGCAATTCTTTATTTATGCATTGCAGTTCCACTTCCGTTGCAGGGAATCCAGGAGGTTTACTAGTGATATCACTAGGCCCGACAGGGGTTGGCAATGTGGTGCCCACATGCATTCAATGTATCCACCAGTACCATCAGTAAATAACCCCCCAAAAATCCACCATGCACAAAAAATACTGTTTGGGTCTTCCTGTTTAGCTCCTGTTTGCTCCTGTCTTGGCCTCTCCTGCACTGAATGCATCCCTATAAACATGCCCACATTTCACTGGGTGACAGGATTGGGCACCCTCCTTCCTTTTGGTTCTGAGTAGGGCAGAGGTTCAAAGTGTGAGGGTGGCTGTGCCTAACACAGTTGACTCCCCCTGCAGTCCATGGGACTCTCAAGAGTCTCCTCCAGCACCATAATTCAAAAGCATCAATTCTTTGGTGATCAGCCTTCATTATGGTGTCTATTCTTTTAGGAGGCATATAAAAAGGGAAAGCAGGAATCCTAAATAGTGAGGCTCAGACAAGCCTGCAACTAGTTAACCGCTATGTAATTTAAATGGGGGGTTGTTTAACAACTCTGCTAAGTCAGTGTTTTTCAACCACTGTTCCGTGGCACACTAGTGTGCCGCGAGATGTTGCCTGGTGTGCCGTGGGAGAATTACTTTATATATAGTCAATATAGGCACAGAGTTAATTTTTTTAACATTTTCTAATGGTGGTGTGCCTCGTGATTTTTTTCACGAAACAAGTGTGCCTTTGCCCAAAAAAGGTTGAAAAACACTGTGCTAAGTTATAGAACTTGCTGATGCAAGTTAGGAAGGATATCATAAAATAATATATCCTCTCCTGCCTCCCTAAACATCCCCACATATTCAACATTCAGGAGGAGTACATATTTCACCTCTGAGGTCATGGGCGTACCCAAGGGGGGGCAGGAGGGGGCACCTGCCCCCCCTAGAAGCAAAAAATAATAATAATTAAATGGTTATCGGCAGCTTAAAAGGGGAAAAAGCTCTCCTAAAAAGCTCAACTACCGGTCTTTCTCCCCCTCCCAAAATCTAAATAACAATTGAGCTCTGCCGACCGGCAGCCGGCCACTGCGTGTGTGTGTTGCGGCTGATCGTTGCAAAGGAGCTTTGGAAACAGTTCCCTTGCATGGTGAGTTGTGATGGCTGAGGATCCTAGGAAACTGAGTTTTTCAGCCATTTGGAGGCTTTCCGTTTGGGGGGGGAAGTTTTTCTGTTTCTTGAAGCTGTTTTTGTTTGCTGTTTACATAATCTGAACCCCTAAAAAACGGGGCATTCCTCATCCCCAAAAAAGGTCAACAACTTTGGGCTGAACCCAAAAAAATGGGGGTAGATCACTGCTGAAAGTAGATCACAGTCTCTTGGGAGTTGGCCACCCCTGGCATAAGACATGTAACTAGAATAAAAATTAAAAAAAATTCAAGCAAATAATTGTAATAACTACTATTATAATAAAGCACTGCTATAATTATATATAATTTTCCTAAAATTTTGGTTTCATTCGCCTTTCCATGCTGAAATGTCACAACCTGAATGACTATGGCTTGCCCCCCCCCCTAGTTTTGATCCTGGGTACGCCCCTGTCTGAGGTTGCACATCCCTCCGAAACTCCAGAGGAAGGGAAGGCTGTTCTGACTCCGTTCTCTCTTCCTGGGAAACGGCCCTTCTTCACTCTCGAATGCACTGGTAGAATTTAGGCAGCTTTTACAAGAACCCTGAATAGATAGATGTCTGTTGCTAATTCCCTTTCTCTTCAGGGCCTCTCTACAATCTCCATTCACTCTGGCTGGGGTGTAAAGCTTTCCAGCCCCTGAGCAAGCCTGCAAGAAGCGTGGTTCCTCACCGAAGGCTTTCTGCCCAAATTCTCGTTCTTCTTCTCCAGCCTTGTCGCATCTTGACAATCGCTGGGCCCATTTGGAAAACGTGAAAACCAACCTCAACCCATTTTGCTCAGATTACGGTCATCTAGCAACTCCGCCAAAAGCCCAGCTCTGCTGTCCCACACCCCCTAGCCAGGCTTTCGGGCTGTGCTATCTCTCCTGCCTTGCCACAAAAGTCCAGAAGGCTGGAAAAACCCTTAATGGTTTCCAGTAAAACAGTCGGTTTCGCTTTCTACCCAGCTCCGCTGTTTACTTTGCATTGTCATCTTAAATCAACAGCAGATGCTCTCTTTTTTCTGACCCAGGCTTTTCAAAGTGCCTTGAAGACAATCTGCAAATTACCGTATTTTTTGTGTATAAGACGTCCCTATGTATAAGACAACCCCCCCTTTTTTAAACCCAAAATTAAGAAATTAAGTTGATTAGCTTTTTTGGGTGGTGCGGGAGGTCACTTCCGCCAATCGCTCACCCGCCTGCCTGCCACTGCCGATCGCTTGCCACAGCCACTGCCGACCGCACACCTCGCCGCAGCCGCCAATTGTCTGCCCGCTCACCGCCACCAACAGCCCACCCGCCCACTTGCCACAGCCGCCAATCGCCTGCCCGATTGCCGCAGCCACAGCCGATCGCCAGCAGGCCTTTCCGCAGCCACCAATCACCCGCTCAATCGCCGCTGCCAACCTCCTGCTTGCCGCTGCCATTAATTGCATATCCCCCCTGCATTCACTATCCATGTATAAGACAACACCCAATTTTTGCCTAATTTCCCCCCCCCCAGCAAAAAGCATCGCCTTATACACGGAAAAATACGGTAGCTTTTATCGACACCAAAATCATTAGCTCTGACTCTTTGTTTCTTGGTCCTGCTAAATCACCCCCCCCCTTAGTATTTTGCTCCTGTTTTCTTCCCTGGGGTCGGGCGACTGGGGCCATTAGGATTCTCCCTCCTATTGCAAAGAGCAGGTGTGTGTGTGTGTGTGTGTGTGTGTGACACGGTAATTGCCACCACACGCTTTAGGCTATTGTGTAATTTGGCTCTCAGATATGGATTTAAGAGAAGTGGCCAAAGTTCTGAAAAGAGAAAGAGAAACAATGGAAGGAGTTTCGCGCCAATGAAAGGTTGGAAGCTTTTGTGCACAGTGGGGTGTCGAGAAACTGAGTGGTAGTGCTGTTATCTAATGTTAGCCCTACTCAGAGTAGACCTATTGAAGTTAACAGGCACGACTAAGTTGGGCTCATTGGTTTCAGTGGGTCTACCCTGCATAGGGCTGAGCTGGAGAGAACGCGTGGGAAGCTGCCATTGGCCTGTCTAGCCTAGTGTTGTCTCTTCTGATTGGTGGCAGGGCTTCAGGGTCTCCAAGCAAACTGGGTCTTTCTCTTCCAAGGTGAGGAAGTTTCCCCCTCCCCATCAAGAGAGGAGCATTCAACCCAAAGTCAAGTACTCAGAATCAGCCGAGCTGCAAAACATGATCCAGAAATAAGTCCAGGAAACAGTCTGACATCAGTATGTCAGCACGAGAACGGGGCCTTTTTGTGGTGGCTTCCCTTTTGCACACTTTCCCCTATGCTCCATTTAGGCAAGCAAGAGGTGTTATCAGAGCTCAAGGACACATTGCAGCTAGGCATAAACATTCAAGGAGGGAGCAGTGGGGGGCCAGTGACGGGTTTGGCCTGGGGAGAGTCCCAAGGGCCAGACAGGGAGATTTGGAGGGCGGCATTGGGCCCACCATTGGGACGCGGGTGGAGCTGTGGCCTAAAACACAGAGACTAGAGCTTGCCGATCAGAAGGTTGGCAGTTCGAATCCCCGCGATGGGGTGAGCTCCCGTTGCTCGGTCCCTGCTCCTGCCAACCTAGCAGTTCAAAAGCACGTCAAAGTGCAAGTAGATAAATAGGTACCACTCCGGTGGGAAGGTAAACGGTGTTTCCATGCGCTGCTCTGGTTCGACAGAAGCGGCTTAGTCATGCTGGCCACATGACCCGGAAGCTGTGTGCTGGCTCCCTCAGCCAGTAAAGCGAGATGAGCGCCACAACCCCAGAGTCGTCCATGACTGGACCTAACGGTCAGGGGCCCCTTTACCTTTACCTATTGGGCCCACCCAGGCCTGAGGCTCACTGCCTTGTGCTACCTTCTCTTTTTAACTGGTGATGCTGGAGACTGAACCCAGGAGCTTCAGCATCTGCTCTACCACTGGGCTGCAAGACTTTCCCGGAAAAGCAGGCTTCCCCTTGTTGAGGTCACTTCCTCATCTTTGGAGAAAGGTACTCAGACTTGGATCTTCCACTTTCCCTTGTCGAAGAATCCCATGAACAGAGGGGTTTCCGCTTCTCCCTCTCATGACAGGAGGTCGCCCACCGAAATGGAAACTGGCAACAAGTTGAATAAGCACCCGCTGCCCCCACCTCATTGAAACGGTATTAGTTTCTTCAAAAATAGCAACAGAAGAAAAGACTCATGACCAACTGACCTTCTCCCTCTTCCCATTTTATCCTCTTTCCGGGGCAAGAAGCCTCTGAATGTCTAGGAATCACAGTTGAAGAGGCTGCTAAGTCCTGCTTTGGGGCTTCGCAAAGGGCATCTTGCTGACCACTGCGAGGGCAGGGTGCCAGACTCGGTTGGCCACTGGCCTGATCCAGCAGGCTCCTATTGCATTCTTATAACACCGGTCCTGAAAGACCTACATTGGCTCCCAGTACGCTTCCGAGCACAATTTAAAGTGTTGAAACAAAATAAAAAATAAAAAAATCCTTACAGTAGCACCTTTCTTGTTGTTGTTGTTCAGTCGTTCACTCATGTCCGACTCTTTGTGACCCCATGGACCAGAGCACACCAGGCACGCCTATCCTTCACTGCCTCTCACAGTTTGGCGAAACTCATGTTAGTAGCTTCGAGAACACTGTCCAACCATCTCGTCCTCTGTCGTCCCCTTCTCCTTGTGCCCTCCATCTTTCCCAACATCAGGGTCTTTTCTAGGGATTCTTCTCTTCTCATGAGGTGGCCAAAGTACTGGAGCCTCAATTTCAGGATCTGTCCTTCTAGTGAGTACTCAGGGCTGATTTCTTTGAGAATGGATAGGTTTGATCTTCTTGCAGTCCATGGGACTCTCAAGAGTCTCCTCCAGCACCTTAAAGACCAACTAAGTTTGTTCTAAGTTTGTAAGCAAAATTCAAAGTGTTGGCGCTGACCTTTAAAGCCCTAATCAGCCTCAATCCAGTATACCTGAAGGAGCGTCTCCACCCCCATCCTTCTGCCTGGACACTGAGGTCCAGCTCCGAGGGCCTTCTGGCAGTTCCCTCAGTGCGAGAAGTGAGGTTGCAGGGAACCAGGCAGAGGGCCTTCTCAGTAGTGGCGCCTGCCCTGTGGAACGCCCTCTTGTCAGATGTCAAGGAAATAAACAACTATCTGACTTTTAGAAGACATCTGCAGGCAGCCCTGTTTGGGGAAGTTTTTTTTTATGTTTGATGTTTTATTGTGTTTTTAATATTCTGTTGGGAGCCGCCCAGAGTGGCTGGGAAAACCCAGTCAGATGGGAAGGGTATCAATAATAAATTATTATTAGCAACCTTGCAACAACCTTGTGAAATAGGAGAGGCCGCCCATGAAACTCTGTGACTGAGTGGAGATTTGAACCAAAATGTCCAACACGATAAGCCAGAGGTTGGCAACCCGTGACCATTCCTGATGTCATTAGAAGTCCTATCAGCTTCAACCAGCTTGACATATGGGTAGGGATGATGTGGTCTGACAACACAGAATCATAAAACTGTCAAGTTTGGAAGGGGTCCTGAGGGTCATCTAGTCTTACCCCCCCAATTGCAGGAATCTCAATGAAAACATCAATGACACAGGTGGCCATCCAACCTCTGCCCAAAAACGTCCACCGAGGAAGAGTCCACCGCCTTCTGAGGGGGTCCAATTCAGTGCTGAATGGTTCGTACTGTCAGAAACTGCCTTACAATAGTCAGGCCACCGGCCCATGAGGTTCAGTGGTGTCTACACAACACCGACGGCAGCTCTCCAGGATTTCAGGGATTCTCTCAGCCCTACCGGGAGACACCGGGTATTGAACCTGTTACTTTCAGCATGGAAACAGAGAGCAGGATAAATATAAGACAATACCTAGAAGATCACTGTAAACACCTGAAATCTTGGGCAGGCCTTGAATGACTCCTGCATTGTGACATAACTTATGGAAATAACGGATAAATATAAACTAGGTATTATTCAATATGCAGTTAATACAGAACTGCAGAGGACCCATGTTGGGGTGGAGGGAAGCCTCAATACTTCATTATACATCTTTACTTTATTTCCAGCACTTCAGTATTTCTTTTGTGTCTGTTTCGGATGGAGAAGGGTATCCGTGATGTATTTTTAAAACCAATGAAGATCAAAACAGACACACACACACACAAAAGGAAAGTGGATAATATTCCACAGAGCCACAGCCCTTCCCCAAACAACGTTTCATGTTCTTGACAGGAAAGCTCTGTCTCCAAGCTTAGAAAGCAGCTTTTGTTTTGGGCTTGACAGGACTCAACCTGCAGCACTCTGGTCCCAAGACGAAGGCCTGGGGGTCAGAACAACCTCCACCCCAGACACATGCTGAGGGTCACACGTCTTGAGGCAGCGGCGACTTAGAGGATCTCAAAATTCAACCGAATCGGTTTCTTTTTTAAAAAAATAACACCCCTTTAGCCAGAAACGGGTCTGGTTCAGCCTTTCATTTCTCTTTTACTGTTAAAGGAACAATAGGAGTGGTGGTGGGGGGACACATCCATTTTCTTATGAATACACCATTGATGGTTGTATCACATTGACAGACGGGAAGAAAGCAAAAGGTGGAAAGTCCCTACCTCAGTTCTCCCAAATTCTTCTTTTGCAATGAATTGTCTGGCTAGTATTACTAACTCAACTTCACTTCTCTGATTCATTGGCTAGCAAGAATCGCACTTCCTTCTTCGGTGAATCCCAGAGGTTGTAATATAGCAGATAGGCAAAGATGGCTGAGGAGTTGGGGAAGGGGCTGACCTCACTTCTGCCATGGACTCGCTGTGCGTGTCCTTGGGTCAACCTGTTCTCTGCGTGCCTCAGTCTTCCCAGCTGTAAAGTGGGGGGGGGGGTCATTTCCATCCTTCTTCACAAGCCTGAACAAGGCAAAGGTCTGCCTAGAATCATAGAATCATGGAGTTGGTAGAGACCACAAGGGCCATCCAGTCCAACCCCCTGCCAAGCAGGAAACACCATCAAAGCATTCCTGACAGATGGCTGTCAAGCCTCCGCTTAAAGACCTCCAAAGAAGGAGACTCCACCACACTCCTTGGTAGCAAATTCCACTGCCGAACAGCTCTCACTGTCAGGAAGTTCTTCCTAATGTTTAGGTGGAATCTTCTTTCTTGTAGTTTGAATCCATTGCCCCGTGTCCACTTCTCTGGAGCAGCAGAAAACAACCTTTCTCCCTCCTCTATATGACATCCTTTGATATATTTGAACATGGCTATCATATCACCCCTTAACCTTCTCTTCTCCAGGCTAAACATACCCAGCTCCCTAAGCCGTTCCTCATAAGGCATCATTTCCAGGCCTTGGACCATTTTGGTTGCCCTCGTCTCGACACATTCCAGCTTGTCAGTATCCTTCTTGAACTGTGGTGCCCAGAACTGGACACAGTATTCCAGGTGAGGTCTGACCAGAGCGGAATACAGTGGTACTATTACTTCCCTTGATCTAGATGCTATACTCCTATTGATGCAGTCCAGAATTGCATTGGCTTTTTTAGCTGCTGCATCACACTGTTGACTCATGTCAAGTTTATGGTCTACCAAGACTTCTAGATCCTTTTCACATGTACTGCTCTCAAGCCAGGTGTCACCCATCCTGTATTTGTGCCTTTCAATTTATTTTTTTTTATTTTTTTTGCCCAAGTGTAGTACTTTACATTTTTCCCTGTTAAAATCCATCTTGTTTGCTTGGGCACAGTTCTCTAATCTGTTAAGGTCATTTTGAAGTGTGATCCTGTCCTCTGGGGTATTGGCCACCCCTCCCAATTTGGTGTCATCTGCAAACTTGATCAGGATGCCCTCAAGCCCATCATCCAAGTCATTGATGAAGATGTTGAATAAGACTGGGCCCAAGACAGAACCCTGTGGCACCCCACTAGTCACTTCTCTCCAGGGTGAAGAGGAGCCGTTAATGAGTACCCTTTGGGTTCTGTCAGTCAGCCAGTTACTTTTTTTTTTTAATAAGAATTTATTGGATTTTCAAAATCAAAATAAACAGAATACAAATACACACATTACACAAACTACACAAAAACACACCAACTACACAAAAACAACACAATTAATTGATAATCCTTCTCTTCTTTAAAATCCTAAGCTTGGGACTTCCTCACGTTCTCTCTTATGCGTTCATTTCTAATCTTCTTTAGTAACTTTGTAACATTGTAAAATCTAGTTTCTTACACCTAATCTTAGTCTTACAATTGTAATCAACCTATCTTATATCATACAACTTATTCTTATCATATAAAACATCAAGTTCCAAATCTTAACTTCTTATATCCTTTCTTCACTTAACTTGGTAAAGCTGTTGCCATTGTTCCTTCTGATTCCTACTTCAAAAATATAAAAACCAACACATTTTTACAAAAACCTAGGTATTTCTTCCATTCTCATAATCCATTTTCCCCTCTAATGTCGGAGTACCGTGGTCAGCATTTGTAATATTCCTCTTAATTCCTATTACCCCACCCCCCTTCTTGCCATCCTCCCCCTTCCCTTTCCCATCTCCCTCCAGACTCCCCCCAGTCCAGGTTCTTCTTCTTCCAGAATGTTGCATTTTCCTTGGTACATAATTGCAATAACATTGTCACAAAGTATCTTTCCCCCACTCTCCACTTCATGTTGCATTTTCCAGAATTGTTGTTTTAAAGCCTCTGGGCTGCCACCCCAGAAGCAGTCAGCCAGTTACAAATCCACTGAATGGTAGCATTGTCTCTAGCCCGCATTTTACCAGCTTCTTTACAAGAATATCATGGGGCACCTTGTCAAAGGCCTTGCTGAAATCAAGATAGGCTACATCCACAGCATTCCCTTCATCTACCAGGCTTGTAATTCTGCCTGTAGAGAGATGCTCTGACGTTGAACGATTACCCTTCCCTATACTAGGAACATAGGAAGCTGTCTTATAATGAGCCAGGCCATTGGGTCCGTCTAGCGGTGGTGGACCTGGGTGGCTCAAATTTCAGTGGTGCCTGGTGTAATGCTCAAATCCCCCTCCCTCCACCTCTCATCTGCCATGGACCAGTTGGACGCAGAGGAATGGTGGAAGGAACCAGCTGGAGAACCCCCAAGGGTAGAAGGCTCAGAGCCCGGAGACTGGTTTTGGGACAATGGCGAGTGGTCACAGGGCTGAGTGAGCTGGCAGAGTCTATGGCAGAGAGCAGTCCAGAATTGGAGGCAGAAGCTGAAGCAGGAGAGGAGGGAGTGAAGGGGCAGAGATGAGTCAGGCTGGTGAAGAGTTACGGGTGTCTCTCCCTCTTGCTGCAACAAGCTCCCCTCCCCGCTTGTCTCCCAGAACCAGAAGAGGCATGAAAAGGGCGGAGGAGAGGTTGGCTGCATGCAGGCACAGTCTCCAATTACCTGGAGGAAATCCTGGAGAATGTGCCCAGGATAATACATAAGCACATGGCAAGATGTGTGGGGCTGGGGATGATGAGTGCTGTAGTTAGCAAGGGAGGAGAAATTTTATTCAGTTAGCATTTACTGAGTCTCACTTTCTGAAACAAGAAGCAGACCAAAACAGAGCCATCCCAAAGACAAGGATGTGCCAAAAATCTTAGATTGGCAATGTAAAATACAAGAATTCGCCAAAATGGCTTTTCTTACAAATAATATAAGAGGAAATTCAAAGCAAAAATTCATTGGAAAATGGGATGTCTACAGGAGATATGTGTTAAAACACAACAAAAGCTTTGTCTCCATGCCAGCTTTTGAGGAATAAAGGCAACGGGAGTAAGTAGGTGAAAAGAAAGTGAAGATATAACTTTACCTAGAATGTACTGGATAGTAGGTACAATATATTTTATTGTGTTGTAAACATTCAAGTTAACATAAGTTGATGCAACGGGAGTTGACAGGAAATCAGTGTGGAGGAAGTAGAGGTAAAGTGGGGGAAGAACAAATAGAATATTATCAATATTATTATTATTTTCCTTTTGTTGTTTTTTATTTACTTATTTATTGTAATGATTGTATTATATGCAAAATAGTGAAATCAAAACGCAAACAACCAAATACGTTTGTATGTAATCACATTTATTTTGGTTTTTGAAAATGATTTGATTAATGGCTGGAAGTTTGTAATCTTATCGTGTAATCTTGTTTTGTTAATTAAAACCCCGCAATAAAAATTAAAACAACAACAACAACAAAAAACAGAGCCATCCTTCAAGATATGCGGGTCTCTGAATTTTGCAGTGCCATTCTCCAGCCAAGCAATGTGTACAAAACTGCTGATATTATATTAGTAAAATTATCATGTGACCGTGCACTATATGAGGGGGGAACTGATTTGCAAAAATTTGCTTATTAGGCTGAACTGGTGAGGAAAGGTGGAGAATTAAAGTTAAGATTGGGGGGGGGGGGTGGAATCTGAGAGAAACCAAAACTGGCAGAGTCAAAACATCTGCAGGGCACCAGGCTGGGGAACAGTGCTCTAGAATGTTATTTTCGTTTCATTTATTGCAATTATATCTCACCATTTCCTCCAAGAAGTTTGAGGTGTTGCATACGGTTCTCCCCCCCCCACTCTGCATTTAATCCCCGCCACAATCCTGTGAGGTAGGTTAGGCTGAGAAAAGCAGTGGTTGGTCCCCAAGGGCACCCAGTGAGCTTCATGACCGAGTGGGGATTCGAACCCTGGGCTCTCCCAGGTCCTAGCCTGACGCTCTAACCCCTGCACCACACTGTCTCTCTGGGCAAATCATTAGGAAAGGCCGCAGCTGTCAGATAAAGAGGAGAAAGGGAATCCCGAAATGAGTGAAGCGGTGTGGGGTGAAGAGCAACCTCGAGGTGAAACATAACCTCTCATCACTAATGCTGTTTGCGTTTTTGAGGCCTTGCCCTCCAAGAAGGAGGCACAGAGAAAGAGACACCTTTTGACGAGAGATTCACACTTCAAAGATGTTGGCTGGTGTGTTAAGCCACCAAAATATTTCCTGGAGAGACAGAGACGGAAAAGCTGAAAGTACCACAAAGTATTCTTAGAAACTGGGGGTGGAGCTGACCAAGTGTAGGAGGCCTCAGACAAATTCGGAGGGCTGTTTCGAGCAGCAACGCATGTCCTCCACTCTCCTGCCCCGAAGGACTCAAAAAAAGATCTGATTATAACTCAAAACTGGCCAGGTTTGTTCCAAAGGCAGATCGGCGAAGGGCCCTTTTGCTAATCCATCATATTTTCGGACCGCTGAATTCCAGTAATAGCCATTTGCTGCTGTTGTGTCAGCTATAGGTTACATGTGGATTTTCCACACTCTCAGCGTTGCCACATCTTTTCTCCTCCTCCTCCTTCTTCTTCTTCTTCTTCTTCTTCTTCTTCTTCTTCTTCTTCTTCTTCTTCTTCTTCTTCTTCTTCTTCTTCTTCTTCTTCTTCTTCTCACTTTATCTTGCCCAGGGCAACCCAAAACAGCTCACAACAGACAGACAACCCCCCACCCCCAAAATACATTAAAATCGAAAGGAAAAATAGAAATACAGCAAGTCCATCCAGCCCACTGCTAAAAAGCCACAGATAGTTAAAGGCCCAAGGCCTGCCTGGTCATTTTTGCCTGGTACCCAAAGATATGTAGCGAAGGCACCAGGCGAACCTCCCAGGGGAGAGCATTCCACAAATGGGGAGTCACTGCAGAAAAGGCCCTGTTCTTGTGTTGCCACCCTCTGGACGTCGTATGGAGGAGGCAAGGGCCTCAGGTGATGACTGCAGTCTCTGTTCATAAACACACAGAGCCACTCCTATTGTTAGGCAAAAGATGTCATAAGGGTGGTGTTTTATTTAAAAAAAAAAAAGAATTAAAGAGAGTTTTGCTGCTAGCTTCTACCTTGGACTCAAATGTGACTCTCCTTGAGACGACCTCTCTCTCTCTCCCTCCCTCCCTCCCTCCCTCCCTCCCTCCCTCCCCCTCTCTCTCTCTGTATGTGTGTGTGTGTGTGTGTGTGTGTCACTGCAAGACAGGGTCACTTTCTGTTCCACTTTGCAGCTACTTGCTGTAAATGGTCCCTTTTCTCCTCCTCTCGATGACTTTTGCTTTCTCTTCTGTGCTCCCTCCTAGTGACCTACTGCGATCTGCCCCCCCCCCCCGTTAGCTTTTTTGCTTTATCAAACCTTTCCCCCTCCCTTTTGCACTCTAAGCAGCTCAGAGTTTCACAGCCAGACCCATTTTCCACGAACAGTCCCAGATTTAGAAAAAGCCATCCCAGTTTCTGATTTGATCCTGGAATGTCCCGCTTTTCCTTAGGGTGTCCCTACTTTCCTTGGAGAAATGTCATAGGGGATGGAGTTATGCTGTACGGGGTCATTTTTTGGAGTAATCTGTCCGTTCACCATCGTCCTTCACATCTCTGAGTTCGTCCTTCCGGGGACTTGCTCTCCCTTTTCCATTTCTGATCTCCTTCATCACTTGCGTCTTATATTTCTTTAATTTTAATTTTAGGCCCGCTGTTTCTCCTGCGTTGCACGGCTTGGTCCCAGTGATTTTATTGCTTGCCTTTGTCCAACACATTGTTCCTTTGCTCCATTGGCATTATGTGAGTTTTATACATCAGGAGGGGAAAGATCAAGAGAGCGCACAAAATAATAATGAATTAACGTGACCAATGGCTCCTGTCCCCCTGCTTGGATGTGCTCAATAAGGTGGCCACCCCTGGCCACTGAACCCCCATCCCAGGGATCAAGGGGTGAAACACAGTACATTTCCCAGAGAACCAGACACTGAGACTCCTCCAGCCCATGTTCCAGAAAATGATGTCAGCCAAAACAGTATCCCCAGGAGCAAATAAAACCAGCCTCCTCAGTAATAGCTATTCAGCTCTGTCATCATGTCCATATATTTTTCCCCCAAAGCATCACAGGGCAAGAGCCTCTATTGACAAGCAAACTGGAAAAAAATGGTGTGTGTGTTGTGTTTCTTGGAATCAATATGTGGTATTTCACAATGGAGATATATCACAGACCAGCCGGTCAGATAAGCTACTCAGGGAACTTGCGATCAGATAAATAATTTCAAGCTGTAACATAGAAATGGTTGGTGTGGCCAAGTCTTTCTTTCTTTCTTTCTTTCTTTCTTTCTTTCTTTCTTTCTTTCTTTCTTTCTTTCTTTCTTTCTTTCTTTCTTTCCAGATGTTCACCTTGCTTTTCCTGCAGTTCCTCCACAAATGCATTAAAAAATAAAAAATAAAAATAGTTTTGCTGCTAGCTTCTCCCTTGAATGAACTCAAATGCGACTCTCCTTGAGATGACCTGTGTGCGTCTGTGTTTGTGTCACTGCAAGACAGGGTCACTTTCTGTTTCACTCTGCAGCTGTTTGCTGTAAATGGTCCTTTTCTCCTCCCTCTCGGTAGCTTTCGCTTTCTCGTCTGTGCTCCCTCCTAGTCACCTTCCGCAACCTGTCCCCAGATTAGCTTTTTTGTTTACCAAACCTTTTCCCCCTCCCTTCTGCATTCTAACCAGATCAGAGTTTCACGGCCCTTTTCTCTGAAAGAAAAGCATTCTGGGAAGGACATCTAATCTTTCATCTCTGGAGCAGGGTGCAGCTTTTTCTCTGCAAGGGGTTCCTTTCTAGGAAATAAGCCAGGAAGTCGCAGAGTCATAGGAAGCCGAGTTTGGTGCTTTGACCATTTAGTTCAGCGACGGCAGACGAGGTGTTCCCACCCCTGCTTGTGTTGCTCATCAACCCTGCCTACCTTCGCCAGCCACCACCTCCTCCATTTACACTGCACCCAAGCCCCCTCAGCTCCTTCAAGACCCACCCATATCCTCACAACTCTTTTAGCACAGCCATAGCCCCTCTGTGTCTCCTCATTCCTGCTTCACTCCAACATCTGCTGTTGTTTAAAACGGCCACTTCGAAACCTGACTTCATGAGAATCCCCGATTGTGATGCGGCACAGCAAGTCCTCCGATAGGGGCTGCGTGACGACAGCCTTACATTTTTATGCATATAGCAAGAACATTTTTTTTTTTAAAAAAAATTAAGCTTGAAGGCTGCATTCTGCTCATGGACAACCTTCTGGAAGCCACATACCACTGGTGGCTGCGGCCAAAAGCTGGTGTGATCACCCCAGACGCTCCTTTCTCCATGCTGCAGCGACAAAAAAAAGTTGTCGTGCGAGTGCTGGTGTTTGCAGCTGGTCGTACTCAGCACTGCTACATTCAGAGCAATGGGGGGGGGGGCAGTCCATTAGGGCAACTTGGGCACTGCCCCACTATTACTGAATGGAGCCTCCAAGTTCAGACACCATCTACCTCTCAATTATCAGTTGCCAAGGAACAAAGGAAGTGGGAGCTCTTTGGAGATTTCCAGGGGCAATTAGTTGGGCGTATTTGGTACAACGCAGCTGGGCTCCTCTTGTGCATTTATCCCAGGGGCCGGGAGCAGAGTGAGGGCCACGTTCCTTCCTCGGGGGGCTTTTGGGGGCCGCATGCCCACCACAAAGGGAGTTAAAGAGTAATGGATGTAAATCTAACTTTTGTACGAGAGGCTCAATTCCAGCCGTATGAAAGTAAACAAAGAGGGGAAACAATGACGGCAAGTAGTCACTGAGGAGCTTAAAAAAAGGATTTGTGGGAAATGCTTCAGGAAATGGGCAGCCGGAATGATCAAGGGGATGGAACAGCTCCTCTAGAAGGAAAGGTTGCAGCATTTGGGGCTTTTTAAAAAATAAAAATAATATCAAAACCATGTTTTTATTAGAAGATTTTTTTGGGGTAACAAAAGTACATGCAATCAAATGCCAACAGTGCCCTTCAGCTCTCTATATTGGACAAACAGGCCAAACCCTACGCCGAAGGATAAATGGACATAAATCTGATATCAGGAATCACAAGACAGAGAAACCAGTAGGAGAACACTCCAGTCTCCCAGGACATTCTATACAAGATCTCAAAGTAGCTGTCTTAATACAAAGGAATTTCAGAAATAGACTGGAAAGAGAAGTGGCTGAATTGCAACTAATCACCAAACTTAAAACCATGGAGAGACCTGGTCTGAACAAAAAAATTGATTCTTATCTCATTATACATAACAAAGCTATCTTTAGCCATCTCACCCCTTGCCTTTTCCTGTAAGACCAATTGCAGTCGTTAACAGTTGTCAACAGGTTTTCCACACCTATCAGCTGATCACCCATTCCCACCACCCTTCTGAGTAATACCCCTCCCCTCTCTCTCACTATATATAAGGGTCTGGTGACTTCTGTTTCAGTGTATCTGAAGAAGTGTGCATGCACACGAAAGCTCATACCAAGAACAAGCTTAATTGGTCTCTAAGGTGCTACTGGAAGGAATTTTTTATTTTGTTTTGTTTTGACTATGCCAGACCAACACGGCTACCTACCTGTAAAAAGTACATACAGTCCTTCTTTACAGATCATAGAGTCCTTTCTACAGTGTGAAACATTACTGCTGTATGCAGGATGGGGTGGGAAAAGAGAAGTGGAGAGACCGAGGGGAGGAAGAAGAAGCGGGAGGGTGACAGTAATAATAATGATGATGATAATAATTTATTATTTATACCCCGCCCATCTGGCTGGGTTTCCCCAGCGACTCTGGGTGGTTTCCAACAGAATGTTAAAATACAATAATCTATTAAACATTAAAAGCTTCCCTAAACAGGGCTGCTTTCAGATGTCTTCTAAAAGTCTGGTAGTTGTTTTTCTCTTTCACCTCTGATGGGAGGGCGTTCCACAGGGTGGGTGCCACTACCGAGAAGGCCCTCTGCCTGGTTCCCTGTAACTTGGCTTCTCGCAGGGAGGGAACCGCCAGAAAGCCCTTGGCACTGGACCTCAGCATCCAGGCAGAACAATGGGGGTGGAGATGCTCCTTCAGGTATACTGGGCTGAGGCCATTTAGGGCTTTAAAGGTCAGCACCAACACTCTGAATTGTGCTCGGAAACGTACTGGAAGCCAATGTAGGTCTTTCAAGACCAGTGTTATGTGGTCTCGGCGGCCGCTCCCAGACACCAGTCTAGCTGCCGCATTCTGGATTAGTTGTAGTTTCCAGGTCACCTTCAAAGATAGCCCCACATAGAGTACAGTAAATAATCATTTACACAGTGTGTGAGCAGAGCTTTCTGTGTCAGCATCGCTTGAATAGGAATCTTGATTTTGCTGGCAGTGCAGGAGGCCAGAGGGCCCAGGGCATGGTTGGTTGCAGCCGGTTGTTTTTATTTGTGTATGAGAGTGGGGGTTATTATTGAGTCAGATTAGCCTCATTGATTCATATGCTGTTGGGGGGAATTGGTAATTCCCTTGTAAGCCTGTACATGTAAAAAGGGGGGGGGGAGCCATGTCAGGGTGAAGGCATCCTGCTTTGTTTGACCCTGTGCTATTTTCAGTTTGTTTGTTAGCTTTTCTAGTAAAAAGGTAAAGGACCTCTGGACAGTTAAGTCCAGTCAAAGGTGACTTTGGGGTTGCGGCTACTGATCTCACTTTCAGGCCGAGGGAGCCGGTGTTTGTCCACAGGCAGCTTTCTGGGTCATGTGGCCAGCAGGACGAAACTGCTTCTGGTGCAACGGGACACCGTGACAGAAACCAGAGCACATGGAAACACCATTTACCTTCCCCTCCGCAGCGGTACCGATTTATCTACTTGCACTGGTGTGCTTTCGAACTGCTAGGTTGGCAGGAGCTGGGACAGAGCAACAGGAGCTCACCCCGTTGTGGGGATTCAAACCGCCGACCTTCTGATCGGCAAGCTCAAGAGGCTCAGTGGTTTAGACCACAGTGCCACCCACGTCTTTTCTAGTAGGGTGGCGTAGCAGTCAGTGGCGTAGCATGGGTTGCCAGAGCCCAGGGGCTGTGCTGAGGGGGTGGGAGGGAAGGAGGGAGGGAAATGGATGGAGTACACACACACATTCAACTGTGTAACGGCGTCTGCTACATCATAGCTACAAAGATAAGAAAACAAGAGTCATTCCGTTGTCTGGAGAGGTGACTTCCTGGTTCGCATGGAGGAGCCGTTTTCAACAGAACCCAGTGATGGAAGCACACAGGTGCATTGAGGCAGCACCGGTGGTTTAAATTCTGATGCCCTAACAATTTTGTGCCCAGGACAAATGCCCCTGTGGCCCTCCCACACTACACCACAGGTCCACGCCTGATAGGCTCCCCCCCCCCAATGTCTAGTTACAACACTGCTAGCTGCTAGGGGTAAATGGCTTATGAGTTCTTTGTAATGTGTTGTGCATTAGCTTAGAGCAGCCTTTCTCAACCTTGGGTCCCCAGATGTGGCTGGACTACAACTGCTAGCATCCCTGACGACTGGTCCTGCTAGCTAGGGACGATGGGAGTTGTAGTCCAACGACACCTGGGGACCCAAGGCCGAGGAAGGCGGGTTTAAAGAACAGACAAGCAAAAGGAGGCATGGAAGAAGTTGATGAAATTGTGCGTAGCATGGAGAAAGTGGAAAGAGAAAAGCTTCTCCAGGGTGAAACTGTGGAACTCACTGCTGCAGGAAGCAGTGATGGCCACCAACCTAGATGGCTTTAACAGAGAATTAGACAAATGTATGGAGGAGGAGGAGGAGAGGGATATCAGTGGCTACCAACCAAGATGGCTAGGCTCCGCCTCCACAGTTGGGGGCAGTGATGCTTCTGAATGCCAGTTTCTGGACACCGCAAAAAGGGAGAGGGCTCTCGTGCCTGGGTCCTGCTTGCGTGCATAGGAGCCAACTCCTAGGGGCCCCCATACAATATTTGAGGGGGCTGGGACCCCCGAAAGGTGATGGGCATTGCCATTCAAATGGTGTGTTGGGGCCATGCCCTGTGATCGATTATGCAAGGTGGGGCTTACCTGGGTCCCCCAATATTTTATTCAAGTTGGCACCCCCGATTCCTACAGGCTGGCCACTGTTGAGAACAGGGTGTTGAATTAGATGAGCCTTTGGCCTGATCCAGCAGGCTGTTGTTACGTTCCCTCTTCCTTGGCGATTTCCGTGAGGAATCCCAGTGCGCTTTTCCCCTGCTGTGCACACCAACGCCTGTAAACAAACTGCCGCCTTATGTGACCTCTGTGGGATGGGATGATGTGCCGCGGGGCCAGAACGATCTTCACACAGAAAGCCAGTATTAAATACCTAGGTGTTGGCAGGTGAGACACCCTTGGCCCTGTGGGTGCTGTTCTGGATAGGTAAACAGATAAAACGGCTTCTTGTCAATTAAGAGGCTCCGTGAAAATTCGCTGGAAAAGCTCGCCCTGCCCAGAAATTAGCACACTCCGCCGGGTGGCCAAGTCTTGCCTCGCCACCACTTTCAAAGAACCGGCTGGTGTTTCATCAGGATTCTAACTTTTCCCAGGCCGCTTAAACCTCCCTTGTTTATTTCGAGGCTGCTTTGCACAGCCATTTCCCTGCAAGTCCTTTCTACATCGGAAACGATCCTATAAAAAAGGGAGAAGAGAACATGGAAAGGGATGTTATCGCCCTTCTGTGTTTTAAATATCTTCATTATTTTTACTGCGTTTCTATCCCACTTTTTTCTCTAAGGATCTGGAGGTGGCATGCATGGCATGGTTCTTCCCCCTCCTCATTTACCCCTGCTAGGTAGGCCAGGCTGAGAACGGCAGCAACTGGCCTCTGAGGTTATAGACAGTGAGCTTCATGACCAGGTGGAGATTTGAACCCAGGTCTTTCCTGGGTCCTAATCCGACACTCTGACCCCTACACCATCCTGGCTCTCACCACAATGTGCCCCAGAAATGTGGAGAAACACGAAATGGATGTGGAGGAGGATATTTCTGGCCTTCCTTACAGGACTGTTGTATGGATTGCTGAGCTAATGTGAAGCTTCTTGAGCACTTAGCATGTTTAAAGTGCTTTTCTCCCCCCCCCCCTAAATATCATAACCATTACTTTTTGCATGATTCCTTTTTTTGGGACATGTTCCTGCTTTCCGATTTCTCTGCTGCACCCTGCGCATGTTGGTTTTGTAACAATTTCATACAAATAAATCATTTCAGAGGACGACAAAGCTTTTGTGGTTATCGCATCCTATTCAGCGGAGATGGAGAACCTCAATGGCTCAGTGTGGATCTTCTATGTGGCCCTCAGGGCACTTTTTCTCCTCAGGCTAACCTCTCCTCAATGGCCTCTGCCTTTTCAACCTCCTTTTCCTTAGGGCCAAGACTTTTCATTGCCTGAGGCAAAGGACAAGATGGCGCCCCACTCCCATTTTGTGTTCTGACCAGATACAGGCCACGTCCTCTCTATGCATTTAAAGGTAAAGGGACCCCTGACCATTAGGGTCCAGTCGTGGACGACTCTGGGGTTGTGGCGCTCATCTCGTTTTACTGGCCGAGGGAGCTGGTGTACAGCTTTCGGGTCATGTGGCCAGCATGACTAAGCCGCTTCTGGTGAACCAGAGCAGCACACGGAAACGCCGTTTACCTTCCCGCCGGAGCGGTACCTATTTATCTACTTGCACTTTTGACGTGCTTTCTAACTGCTAGGTGGGCAGGAGCTGGGACCGAGAAACGGGAGCTCACCCCGTCACGGGGATTCAAACCGCCGACCTTCTGATCGGCAAGCCCTAGGCTCTGTGGTTTAACCCACAGCGCCACCCGCGTCCCATGTGTCTCTATGCAGTTAAAGCACTCTTTAACCACTTTAACAGCCATGGCTTCCTGCAAAGAATCCTGGGAACTGCAGTTTTCTGAAGGTGCTGACCGTTGTTAGAGACCCCAATTCCCCTCACAGGCATATAATTCCCTGTGTGGTTTAATAATCCGCCCTGGGATTTGTAGCTCTGTGAAGGAAATAACCAGTGCTTTTTTTCTTTAAAAAAAATGTTTGGGGTACTGTACTCTCATTTACCTACTCATATTGAAATACTGCCCCCAACGAGGCCAAACTTAGATTCCCCAAATGTTTTGGGGGTATGCATACCCCTGCGTACCCCCAGAAAGAAAAGCACTGGAAATAACTATCTGCTAACAACTTTCAGCGCCCTTAAGGAAATGAAACTTCCCAGGATCCTTTGGGGGGGGGGAGCCATGATAGGATACTCCTTGAAATGTATAATCCGTTTCGGCACATTTTGACTCAGAAGGAAGCCTCACTGTGCTCAGAAAGATCTAAAGGGGATTGCAGACTCAATGATCCCCCCTCCCCAACACCCCGAGGAACCCACCACATTGGAAACAGCACAAACCACGACACATGTAGGGTTGTGCGAATGGCTACCCGCACCAGGAATCTGCTGTGTTGACTGGTTTCCCAGTGGCAACCCCCCCTCTCCCCATTTTGCATACCCTGCACTGCACATTCACGGGTACAGTCAGATATTTTCTCACCAAATTGGAAGAAAGACCCTCAGGTACCGTTTGCATTCAGAGCTGTGTGGAAAATATTGGTCAGCCCCGTTTTCGCTTCATCCTCCTTCCCCACATCCTCCTCCCCCGTCCTGTAATGAAAGTGTTTTATGGTTCTTAAGGGTCCCTGAGAAACTCTGAAGAAAAATTAATTCTCCTTTTTCCAACCCGAAGCTCAGATTTCCATATTTCTACATCAGTCTTTGAATCCTTTTCTCTCTCTTTAAAGTCCTTGTGGACATGCATACAATGCATTTTTGGATGTTATTTTAACTAACCAATGCATTTTGTAATAATAATAATAATAATAATAATAATAATAATAATAATAATTTATTTGTACCCCGTCCATCCGGCTGCGTCTCCCCAGCCACTCTTGCACATCTTCCCTTCGTATATGTGGTTTTTTGTGCACATTGCTTGGTCAGAGAGCTGCATGGCAGAATCCAGAACTCCGAAGGATGACTGTGTTTTATTCTGTGCAGTGAGAACTGGGTAGAGTTTCTCCCTCACGGCACGAAAGTTCATACCTTCATCTATTTACAGTATTTTAGCAGCAGTAAGCTACCCTTTTTACCCTTACCCAGCCTCGTCGTTCTTGTCTCCTAATGTTCACCCCCAAATCTGTGCTCCTGTACAAAATATATCTGACCCAAATCTGCTCTCCTGTAGTGTAAACCCATTCGATCTAATCCTGCCTTCTGGGGGAGCGGAAGCAAGTCTTTGCCCTCTTCTACATCCTTTGAGATACAGGTAGGTAGCCGTGTTGGTCTGCCGTAGTCAAAACAAAATGAAAAATGAAAAAATCCTTCTAGTAGCACCTTAGAGTTTGTTCTTGGTATGAGCTTTTGTGTGCATGCGCACTTCTGAGTGTATCTGAAGAAGTGTGCATGCACACGCAAGCTGATACCAAGAACAAACTTAGTTGGTCTCTAAGGTGCTACTGGAAGGATTTTTTTTATTTTTTATTTTTTATCCTTTGAGATGTTCAAAGCAGGTGTGAGGAACTACAGCTCTCATAACTCCTGGCCATTGCTCATGCTGGCTGGGGATGTTGGGAGTTCAGCAATGTCTGGGGGGGGGCCAAAATTTCCCCACCTTTGATTTAAAAGGCTGCTATCCTGCCTCCTCCCTCTCTTCTCCTAGTTAAACACGCTCTGTTCCTGCAACCTTTCCTCGTAGGATTTATTCTCCATAACAACTGCCCTGTGAATTCTTTCGATTGCAAGCAGGTAAATAAAAATAACATAGGATCACCGTGGCGCAATGTTGTTGCTCCAGGAGGAACTGCACCATTGCAGTCTGCAGCAAGGTACCAACCAATGTTGTGCATTGTACAATTATAGCAATGATGTGTTTCAAATATATCCGCAAACGAAAAGGACAGCTGCTTTAGTTAACGTCTGCCCATGCACAGAGCAAATCACGCCTCGCTCATTGGGTCCAGCCCTCAGCAGATGGAAAGGGCCATAGCTCGATTGCAAACCATCTGTTCTGCATGCAGAAGATCCCACGTCCAACCCCCTAGGAAGAAAATGTTCTCTTTATCCACCCAGTTTTACAGACCTGTCACGTCCCCCTATTCCTTCCTTCCTCTTTTCTCCAAGCAAAAGTGAAACCTTTCCCGCAAATGCTCAGATCATCAGTGCTCAGGGCCTTGCAAGTCGGTGCAAGACTTCTAGGACAGGCGACGCATGTTTGGCAAGCTCAAGCGAATGTCAGCGCTGGCTTGCATTGCGTGCCACAGCCGATGTAAAAAAATACCAAACAGATTCTATTTCCCCTCCCCTCCCTCCTAGTGCAAAGCTAATCCCTAAAAAGGAAAAAAAAAAGTGATTATCTAAAGAAAACGGAGGTAAATATAGCTGGAAACAGCAGGTGAAGCAATTTGGCAGCTTTGCCAAGGAAAACAATGCTTGAGGAGTAGCTGCAGCCAGAATCCGTTGCGCACCTGAAGCAAACCGCCACCAACCTGCTTAGTAAACTGCAGAACAAACCAACGTCTGCAGCAGCTTCAGGAAGGGAGCGTGGAGTTTTAGGCTAACATGAGATCCCAGCTGATAAAGCAGGCCGACTTGGCTCCAGACGGTCTGGGTGGTCAGCACCAGCACAGAAGCTCAAGATACCCAAGCTTCCTCTAATCCCTTCAGTATTCAGATGGGCTCTGGATCACTTATCGCAGATTGCGCATGTACCTTTCCCCAAGAGGTGCACACCTGAGCAGCAGCCTTGGTGACAGGTCAAGGGACTCCTTCCTATCTTAAGTTAGGCGTGGGGAACCTGTGGCCCTCCATAGACTGATGAACCACAGCTCCCATCGTCCCTGACCATTGGCGATGCTGATGGGAGTGGGGAGTAGCACCTGGAAGGCCACCGGTTAGTCAACTTTTGTCTTGGTTCCAGCCAGGAAAGAGGCGCAAGCGCCGTGGACAGATCCATTCAAACCTTAAGCTGGAGGCAGGACATGGATGTTGTTTCAGCACCAGTCACCCTTGGACTGAGCCATGGGTAGGCAAACTAAGACCCGGGGGCCGGATCTGGCCCAATCACCTTCTGAATCTGGCCTGCGGACGGTCCAGGAATCCGCATGTTTTTACATGAGTAGAACGCATGCGTTTATTTAAAATGCATCTCTGGGTTATTTGTGGGGCATAGGAATTCGTTCATTCCCCCCCCCCCCGTCAAAATATAGTCCAGCCCCCCACAAGATCTGAGGGACAGTGGACTGGCCCCCTGCTGAAAAAGTTTGCCGACCCCTGCTATAAGCCTTCTCAATGGCATTGGGTTTTGTTTGGTCCAACTACAGTAAGGATCGCCCTTCTAATTTTCAATGGAGTGGCTATCAGGGATGGCAACAATGAATTCACCTTTTTTTTATTGCTGCGGCTTTAGAGGGGTGGTTGACTGCCTGGTGTCCAGAGTTAGGAAAGACGTATTGTGCAGGCTTTAGAACTGACACTCAATATATTGACTGCAGAGGCTGGAGTGCGGTTAGCAGAACCTCTTCATCTTAGCCCTGCAATTGAAGGTCCGCAGAAGATAAGGGTGAAATGGTCACTTAAGCAGGCTTGTCATTAGAGAAGTCACTTTGATAATGTGGATGCGGTCCAGAGAGAAAAGAAACTGATAATACTTTACTTAGCAAAATGAACAAGAACAGCGTATAACTTGAGAAACAAACAATGAGGTTTTGCCTTTCTTCCTTAGGTCAGGGCTTGTTCATAGCAGGGAAAGACTCAACAACCAAGCATCCAGGGGAGAATTTCCTCAGGACTGCACAGCCAATCAGAACACTAGTTACCTCAGCAAGGGTTGTGCCGTTCTGACTGGTTGCTAGGCAACACCTCCAGTGTGTGCATCTGCTTGCCTCTCTGCATGCACGGTCGGCATGTCCACTCTATATCTGGGCTGAGCACGTAGGCATGTGTGTTGGCCACGCCCACTTTGGCCACACCCACTTCTGACATGAGGCCCTCAGAAAAGGTTCTCCAACCTTGCTGTTGCTGGAGGGGTTGTGACTCAGGCCCCACCTGGACGCCATACTGCTGTTGCTGCTGCTGTGAGTGGGAAGACCGCTCCCTCCTCTGGCCAACTCCATTGGGCCTAGGAGGCGGGCCTACACTCACCAACACAGCTTAAGAGGCGCCGAGAAGGGCAGCCTCGGCTCTTGCTCTGTAAATTTACATTGCAATGTAGCCAAAGCAAATTCCGGGTATATTGGGAAATGTACTTGGCCAATAAATTATTATTCTATTCTTATTCTATTCTATTCTATACCACCTTAAACAGCCACGGCTTCCCCAAAAGGATTATGGGAAGTGTAGTTTGTTAAGGGCGCTGAGGTCTGCCAGTTCCTAGAGTTCCCAGAATCCTCTGGGAATTCAAGATGGGGCCTTTCAGGGACGGTGGAGCCTAATAAATGGTTTCAGAGCTTGAGAGCTCAACATGCGCTGACATGAGCCACGGGCAGGAAGGGCACGCGGCCCAGCCCTTCCCAGCCTCTGTTTTACATCCGTGTTCTTTCCTCAGAACGTTTAATGGCTGTCCACAGTAACTGAACTGCTTAATGGGTAGAGACAATCTCTTTAAGCTCTTCCAAGGAAGTTGCCTATGGATTCTTTCTGGGAGCATTTTGAAAAACCATGCTCAAGGCTTCTTACTACAAACGTAATAAAAGTAGTCATAGACAAAACATCCAAAAAAATCACAACCAAATTGAACAATGTCCCCATGAATCATAAGATCCAAAATAAAGATATAAAAAGCTAACAGCGGCAGCAGCAGCAACAACAACCTCCTCTCTCAACCAAAGCCCCTGAACAGTACCCCAGGACAAGATATGCTGCTCTGGATTAGGCCCAAGGGCTGTTTCAGGGGTGGGGAACTTCAGCCCCCAGGAGCTGAATGTGGCCCCTTAGGCTTCTATATCTGGCCCTTGGAACTGTCACCAGGCCCCAGCCCTCACTGGCCTTGCTTCTTGCTCTCTTTGAGAGTTTTTGGCTGGCTGGTATGGGTCTAGCTCTGGTGTCAAAGAGCGAGCCAGCAGTAAATCACACCGTTCGAAGTTGGAGTTAACTCTTGATTAGCAAAAACACGATCTTCACAGACCTGGTGGGTCTTTCTTCATGAAATCAGTTGGTGAGATTGAAGGTCCCCGCCTCGTCACAGCTATTTAAGTCCCCTCTTCTCCAGGGCTTTTCCCAAGCAACAGGAGACTGTGCCTGCATGCAGCCAACCAACCAACCTCTCCTCCGCCCTTTTCATGCCTCTTCTGGTTCTGGTAGACCAGGAGGGAAGGGAGCTTGTTGCAGCAGTAGAGAGACTCTCCTCTGCTTCTTGGCCTCCCTCATCCCTCATCCCACTTTCCTGCTTCTGTTTCCCCATTGCCTGGTTATTAACCCTTAAGTTGCAAACTGAATGATCCCTGCTGTTGCACTTCCAAAAGGCTGCTTATAAGGGAATGCACCCCTTGAGTCAAAAATGATTCTCCACCCGTACGGAGTTCCCTGTCCCTTCACATGGCTGCTGCTGAATACCGAGACCATAGTAAGCTTTGCAGAGCCTTTGCAACCCTTCAGGTGTTAAATGGATATGAGGTACGGCCATTTCATAAGGCAGGAAGGCATCCCTGTTATGCAACGAGTGTGCCCTGCAGCTGACCCACAGGAAAAGCCAAGAAAAAAGGGGTTAGGAAGTGCTTTTGCAATGTGCTTGAATCACTGCCTACCCACCGAGCAGCTCTGGATAGGGCCCACGGCCAACTCCATCAGCCTTGTGCCAATGTTTTCATTTCTGTGGCATGGGAAATGGAGAAGTTCCTGAGCCGTTGAGCCCTGTACAAAAGCAACAATGCTCCTTTCAGCACATCATAAATAACACCAACTCCATTTCCGCCCCGTAGGGATGTGAGCCTACATTTATGTTCCACCTTTCTTCCAGGGAAAGCTGGAGGTGGCATGCACCTGTTTTTATCCTCAGAAAAACCCTGCGACACAGGCTAACCTGAGAGTGAGTGGCTGGCGCAGGATCACCCAAGTGAGCTTCATGGCTGAACCTCGGCCTCCTAGGTCCTAGCCTAGCGCTCTAACCACTACACGGCGCTGCCTCTCTTGAACGACTCTTGCAGGTCATGCCTCTTGCGATGTCGGTGTGACGTATGCAAACAGGTTCCCCTCTCCCAGTGATATTTTTGTAACTTGAGCCAGGTGGAGTGTGTAACTGAAAGGGGAACATAGCGAAACGGTTTGTTTAGAGTTTAACATCTTGTTCCAATCAAGAACACTTGCATCCTCCCCCTCCCTTGCGTCCTATAGAAGAAGAGTCTTCTATGCTGATGCTGCAAAGAAACTTGGAGAAATTGAAATATCGTTTGGGACTGTTAGCACAGGGCAGGGGTGGTGGGCAGATTGGGATCCAGCATCAGATCTCTGGGAAATTTGAAGATCAGCCAGGATTTATCACTGACAAAATTGTATAACAGCAATTCCCCCATTACGTTGCTGAAATGAAGGAAGTTTTCGGGGTGGTAGTAACTGGAATTGATTTTTGTGTTAGGAGGGCTGTTGTTGTTGTTGTTGTTGTTGTTGTTGTTGTTATGAATTGATTTTAATAAATAGAGAATTATACCAACAGATCAAGAGCTGGGAGCATCTGAAATGGAAAATGAGCGAGGTCCCATCCAGAGAAAAACGGCAACTTGGAATACACACAACTTGCAGATTTAAGATATAGAATAAGAGAACAAGAAGAACATACGTTTAATGAAGACTGTGAAATGTTTATTGAATATATAGGTGAAAATTGTGTTCATTTAAAAACGCTGCTAGCATTAAGATAACTTCAACATTGTCAATAAGTTTTGATGGATGTAACAATGGTTTACTGAATGGTGTTGTTGTTGTTCAGTTGTGTCCGACTCTTCGTGACCCCATGGACCAGAGCACGCCAGGCACCCCTATCCTCCACTGCCTCCCGCAGTTTGGCCAAACTCATGCCAGTCGTTTCGAGAACACTGTCCAACCATCTCATCTCCTCTGTTGTCCCCTTCTCCTTGTGCCCTCCATCTTTCCCAACATCAGGGTCTTTTCCAGGGAGTCTTCTCTTTTCATGAGGTGGCCAAAGTACTGGAGCCTCAACTTCAGGATCTGCCCTTCCAGTGAGCACTCAGGGCTGATTTCTTTAAGGATGGATAAGTCTGATCTTTTTGCAGTCCATGGGACTCTCAAAGGTCTCCTCCAGCACCATAATTCATGGTGTAGTTCATGTAAAATATGCAGGGATGTATGGTATATAAATGAACCACAGAAAGATCAGGGGCGGAGGAAGGGGGTGCGATCCGCCCTGAGTGTCACCACTGAGGAGGGGTGACAAAATGACGGGTGGCACTCACTGCGGGGCCTACAGTGTGCCCAAACCACACGTCTCTCCTCTTGTCACTGCTATGGATGCACAACCTGCCTGTCTGTCTCCCAGCAGTGTGTTTGTCTGCAAGAGATTCCCATGTGGCAGTGTTGATGATGCCAGCCTTTGTGTCTCGTCTGCAGGCATCTTTGTAATGCAGAGTTGGTCTGATGCCTGAAGCCCACTTTCCACAGTTGCTGGAGACCACAGGAGGCGAGAGGGCTCTTGTGCTCAGGTCCTGTTGGCTAGTTTCACGTTGGAGCATCAGGTCTGGAGAAGAGACGGTTATGGGGTGATATGATAGCCATGTTCAAATATATAAAAGGATGTCATATAGAGGAGGGAGAAAGGTTGTTTTCTGCTGCTCCAGAGAAGCGGACACGGGGCAATGGATTCAAACTACAAGAAAGAAGATTCCACCAAAACATTAGGAAGAACTTCCTGACAGTGAGAGCTGTTTGGCAGTGGAACTTGCTGCCAAGGAGTGTGGTGGAGTCTCCTTCTTTGGAGGTCTTTAAGCGGAGGCTTGACAGCCATCTGTCAGGAATGCTTTGATGGTGTTTCCTGCTTGGCAGGGGGTTGGACTGGATGGCCCTTGTGGTCTCTTCCAACTCTGTGATTCTATGATTCTAGGTCTGGCCACTGTGAGAACAGGATGCTCCACAAGATGGGTTATTGGCCTGATCCTGCAGGGCTTTTCATGTGTTTTTATGGCCCCTCAGGGCCTGATGGGACTGTGCTGAGAGTGAATAAAGGTCTAGGGTGGAGGTCAAAAGGGGACCCAAAAAGGGTGGGAAAGATTCTTATGGGGTAAAAAACTGCACTACGGATTTTAGAAATCAAGGCCGTGGGCACGGGCAGAGTGGACCTTCATTGCCAGCGAGGAACCTCTGCATTTAGTAAGATGATTCCACAATACAGAACAGTATCAATCCGTTCTGGAAGTCTTTTCGACTTCCAAAACATTCGCAAACCAAGGCGCGGCTCCTGATCGGCTGATTGGCCCCGGAAACAATGGCGAAAGCCGAAATGGACGTTCGGCTTCCAAAAAACGTTTGCAAACCGGAACACTTACTTCCAGGTTTGTGACATTTGGGAGCCGATTTGTTTGGGAGCCAAGCCATTCAGGAACCAAGGTACCACTCAAAACAAAATAGAAAAATAGAAAAATTCTTTCCACTAGCACCTTAGAGACCAACTAAGTTTGTTCTTGGTATGAGCTTTCGTGTGCATGCACACTTCTTCAGATACACTGAAACAGAAGTCACCAGACCCTTATATATAGTGAGAGAGTGGGGAGGGGTATTACTCAGAAGGGTGGTGGGAATGGGTGATCGGCTGATAGGTGTGGAAAACCTGTTGACGACTGTTAACGACTGCAATTGGTCTTACAGGAAAAGGCAAGGGGTGAGATGGCTAAAGATAGCTTTTTTATGTATAATGAGATAAGAATCAATTTTTTTTTGTTCAGACCAGTCTCTCCATGGTTTTAAGCTTGGTAATTAGTTGCAATTCAGCAACTTCTCTTTCCAGTCTATTTCTGAAATTCCTTTGTAGTAAGACAGCTACTTTGAGATCTTGTATACCATGTCCTGGGAGACTGAAGTGTTCTCCTACTGGTTTCTCTGTCTTGTGATTCCTGATATCAGATTTATGTCCATTAATGTACCACTGTACATTAGGATTCTCAGGTGCAGAGTTTCACTTTCTAAACCACAACTTAAACAATTTAACCAATTAAGTTTTGCTTCATCTCAGTTCCTAAGAATTCGGGTTGGGGTTGATGACAACTTGATAAGCTACAAAACCCTGGGCTAGTCAAATCAAGGTGATGATGGCTGACTGACACACTCGCCTTATTTATGATATTGCAATCATATCTTGCCCTGCTACCATTTCCATGGAATTCAAGGCAACAACTTGGTCTGGATTGCTTAGGCGGTCTTTTATCCAGACACTGACCAGATCCCAAATCTGCTTAGCCTCAGGAAAGACATGCTTAGTATCACTTTGCTGGGATTCCTCCGACGTTCTGTCTGCGTATTAAACTATTCTGTGGAAGCGAAGTCAAGCTATTCCAAAACTTCTCTATAAACAGAAGGAGAAAGACAGATTGTTCTCAGCAGGAAAAGAGGAGAAATTCATTGGGTCTGCTTTTCACAGTGGACTGACTCAGGTCAGTCGTCCAGAACTTGCTAACAGAAACGGAAAGAAACTACAGGGTTAGACCTGGACTTTGTGCCAAAGGTTTTCGGGGCATGAAATTTATTTCGATTGTTTAAGTGCATACACAAACAGTATGCTCAATGGCAAGGCATTGAAAAGCATTGAATATGCATATCAGGGGGAACTTGGGGGGCAATAGGCATTTTCTATTCTTACCCTGTATTGCGGAAGACCCTGCTCTCTGCCATACATCAAGCAGTAATGCAATCAGTTGCTTCAGAGTTCAAACATCTTGTAAAGGCTTATCTTTTTGCCAAGGCTTTCCCAGGCCCTTAAGAGTGGAGCCTGAATGGCAGGAATGACAGCAGCAATTAAAACATTTCAAATCAAAAAGTGACAGGAGAATGGAAATATGTGGAGGAATATTTGAAAAAATAAGGAGTTCCCTCCCTGCAGGGAGGAAAGATAAAAAAAAGTTGAATAATGTGTAACTAGAATTAATTACTGCTTTTTGTTTCCTTTGTTTGTATCTCTCTTGCATTGGAAGAAGTTACCTACGTGACTATACACTTAGTCTTACTTTTTCTTTTCTTTTTTCTTTTTTCCTTTCCCCTTTTCTACTTTTTGTGGTTTTTATTTTTGTTGTTTTTGTTTTTTGTTTGTTTGCTTTGTTTGTTTTTTACCTTTTGTGGTTGTTGCTATTCCTTTGTATTTGTATCTGTGAAAGGTTTTTAAATTCGTTGTGAAATTGTTAAATCTAAATCTAAATAAAGTTGATATTAAAGTTGAAAAAAAGGAGTTGAAACAAAATGGGTGATCTGTTTGGAATGATTCACTCACAGGGATAAGGTAAATATAGACAGTTACAGAGAAATATAAATATAGACATTTTGGTATAAGTTCGATTTACAAAAAACAGCATTGACAGGAGTCTTTGTAAGGAACACGAAGCAGAACTTTAGGAAGTCTTTTAATTTGTAACTTTTATTTTTATTTCTATTCTATGTAATTGGATGTGTGTTCTGTGTCGTAATTTACTTTACTTAACTGACAGTGTGGGGTAACTTACCTTTTCTTTTTTTGCAATTCCTTAGTTTCAAATGTAATATTGTAATATTGTTTGTATGATTACTTGATTATACTTTTTAATGATATTTCAATAAAATTGCTTTTAAATATTAAAAAAAAAGATTGGAGCCTGATTTAATGTCTTGTTATTTAGTCAAGTCCGACTCTTCGTGACCCCCTGGACCAGAGCACACCAGGCACGCCTGTCTTCCACTGCTTCCTGCAGTTCGGTCAGACTCATGTTGGTAGCTTTGAGAACACTGTCCAACCATCTTGTCCTCTGTCATCCCCTTCTCCTAGTGCCCTCCATCTTTCCCAAGATCAGGGTCTTTTCTAGGGAGTCCTCTCTTCTCATGAGGTGGCCAAAGTCTTGGAGCCTCAGCTTCAGGATCTGTCCTTCCAGTGAGCACTCAGGGCTGATTTCCTTCAGAATGGATAGGTTTGATCTTCTTACAGTCCATGGGACTCTCAAGAGAAAGTGAATTGGGGTGGAATCTGCTCCCCCTTTGCTTTTAGCCATAGGGATGGGCAAATCTGTTTTTCCTGGTTTCTTATTCCCCCCCCCCCACTCTTCAGTTCTCCACATTTTCACCTCCGTTTGATATATGTATATAGTTTTAATCCCTATGAAAATTCACCTGCATTTTGCTGCTAATTTTTCCACATGTACACACCTTTGTGTGTGCATTTTTGCCTAACGGGCACATTTTTGTAAAGCATATTTTCCTTCCCATAACGCAGCTTTGCAATACGCATTTTTATGCACAATTTACCCCAGTGCGTGGTGCATTTTTGCACGCAGTGCTTGGCTGAAGAGCATCACCGCAAAATTCGGAGAAGTTGAAATGCCTGAGGATGGGTGCATGTCGGCTCGCAGGTTGCTTCAGAAAGTGCAGATCAGGTATTTTCACCTTTGCAAACTGAATTGAATCTCTCACAACCTCACTCCAGTTTGATACCTTCAGCTTATCTTGTTTCTGGCAGGAGTAGTTCTTCCTTCAGCTTAAAACAATAAAACACCGCCTCACCTTCCGGGTTCTTTTCCTCTTTCTTTCCTACCCAGAACGCCAGGCACAATCTTGCCTTTTTGCCCATCGCCAATCCCTGAATCGGATCTCAAGGATGTCTAAGTGAAGTTGGCCGTCAGCCAGCAGGGTGTGTGTCTATGTGTTGCCTTCTGTCAGAGAGCAAAAGGAAAAACAAACATTTCCTTTTCACAGAAATCGTGGGGTTATTTATAACCGCGCAGAGATGTAGGCACAGAGGACCAGGGAGTTGCCCTCAACTCCCGCTGTTTGGGGCACGCCCCAAAGCCTGTGCCCACTGTATACCCAGGCAGGTTTAAGCAAGAACGGTTTCAAAATAGAATTCCAGCGAAGGGAAAAAGGGTGGCTCCCTCTCATCTTTGCCCCAAACATAAGCAAATGTTGCAATCCTTCACTGTGCAGATTTTAATGTTTGAGTAGGGCCCTGATCCAACAGAGCAGAGGTGGCTAACCCCATGCCCAAAGGGCTTGATGTGCCCCCAGCCCAGCCAATTTTTATGCCTGCACAAATGTGCATCAGTTTAAGAAACAGTGGTAAAAGGGGGTGTGTGGAGAGACACAGTAGACATGCTTAGGGTTGTCAGGTCAGGAGCACCCTAGACCCTGAGATTTCAGGGCCCAAACCTGAGACCTAGGGATGCCACCTGATGATGTCATGGGGCAGCCCCTGGAGATAGAGGTTAATTGGGAGAGGGGAGGGGAGGAAGGCAGGTTCCTGCCCCCCAGTTGTGCATGCTACAATTTGCAGCCAGCTCTTGCTAGGTTGACGCGTCCAAGCTGCATGCACAAGCTACGTGCATCGCCCACCTGGAGCGTCAAGCCTACCCCCTGCTGAGCATCCGAACAACGATGAAAATTGCGGGTCCCGTCTCAGGGACCCTCGTGCCAAATTTGGCAATGAGATCTCAAGAGGCGGCTGAACACTTGGACAGAAAGGTAAACCACTTTGCAAAATAGATACAGCACGATCGCCTCTTATGTGCATTGAACTGGCACGATTTCACCTGTAAGCAGATGAAGGCTGCCAGCTGAAATCCTGCAAGCTAAATGCGAGCTTATAAGATCCTGCCAAAAACACAAAAAAGGAGAGCAAAGTTTTCCTAGTCCTTTTCCTTTCAGATGGATGGAGGGAATGGGGAAGAAATTTGATTCAGTTCACATTTTATCAAAATTAAAGGAATTGCCCTTTGAAATTCTAATTTTCAAAGGCACGTGCAAAAATGCATATGTGCATTAAAAACACACACACTGTTGCAATAAGTTAGAGAAAAGTGCTTGCAAAAACATTGCACAGCAAAATGTGTATTTAAAGAGAAATGCGTACTCAAAATGCAGCAGTGTTTTTGCCAAACGATTGAAGAAGGGATGAGGATGAACAATGTTGGAGTTATGCTGTGGTCTATGATCTCACATTTAAAGGAGATCAGTGTTTTTTCCTGCAGATCTTGGTACCCGCACACCATTTGAAAGGGAATGCCTTTTTCCCTGCAGAAGTCTTTGTCCTGGCAGCTGTTTTGTCCTTGTAAGCTGCGGTTGTCCAACGCAAGGAGTTTCAGGAACCTGAAAGTGAAACTTAACTGTGTTTGCAGAAGGAACTCTCCCAGACGTGGAGAGCAGAGCCTTTGGCATAACAGGATTTGTTGAGGAGGTGACTTGCCCATCCTAGCTGAG
Source organism: Lacerta agilis (assembly GCF_009819535.1). Classification (NCBI taxonomy): domain Eukaryota; kingdom Metazoa; phylum Chordata; class Lepidosauria; order Squamata; family Lacertidae; genus Lacerta; species Lacerta agilis. The sequence goes on from NC_046324.1 coordinate 43,970,152, forward strand.
TCTGGGGATTGGAGCTGTTCGTACACACCCCCTTGTGTATTTGCCAGCCTAAAATTTCAAAACAAGAGACGGTTGGGAGCTGGGAGGGAGAGACTTGCAGGGAAACGAAAGCTGCATGTGAAGCGTCTCATGCATAGAATGTTGGATGGAAGCCCACACTTGAGACATCTAAATTTCTTAAGGTTGTTTGGGCATGTCTGACAGCCGGCTCTGACAGCAGCTGATGGGGGAGAGCAGGGCAGCAGAGACCCCATAAGCTAGCTTGCTCACCTCCTGGCACAGTAGGTCACAAGATGAAGTTCGGCACCTCAGTGTACGGACTGAGACCCAACTAGCCTTTGGATATTTGCATTTCTCCAAATGTTGCTATGCAGTTCTCCGAACAAAATAATAATAATGCATGCCCGAAATAAAGAGTGCACAAAAAAGTGTGTGCATTCGTGAAAATTAGAGGAAGGACCAGGGAGGATTTGATTGAAATGCAGGAGGTCCCGGGTTCAGTGGCGTAGCGTGATTTGCTGGTGCCCGGGGTGGGTTGGTGCATGTGCCAGAGGGACGGGACATGGAGGGTGAATGGAGCCCACTGTGCCAGCCTGGTCCTTGCTGCCAATGCCACCAGAGTGATGCCAGCCCTGAGCTGCTTTGCTTTGCAATGCTGGGATCTGATCTGATCTGAATAATTTGCAGGCCTGGCAGGGTGGCGTGAGCAGCCCCCCAGAAAAATATGCCTAGGGCGCCCCCGCTCCCCACTACGACCCTGCCCAGGTTCAATCCCTGACATCTCTAGCTAGTCAGCGCACACAAACATGAGCTGGGTGGATCATTGTTCTGACTCAGGATAAGGCAGCTTCTCGTGTTCCTGAAAATAATGCACAAACATGCATTTTCTTAGGGGAATTTTCTTGCCAAAGAATTGTGGGCATTAGGCAAGATTGCAGGGGGAAATGAACAGGAATGTTCCTGCAGTTTTTTTCCCCTTTTTCTTTTGAAATCACCTGCTGAGAGGGAGATGGAGAGAACAAAAATTTAAAGGTGATATTTAACATTAAGCCTTCTGTGGCTCAGGGCCCCAATACCTCAAAGAGCATTTCTCTCTCCATATGAACTGACCCAGATCCCGTGATAAAATTATTAGGAGAAATTCATATTGAAATGCTGAATAATTTTCATGAAGGTATAAAAAAAAAGAAAACAACCCATTTCACATTCAAATGATTATTTATATAATTTGCACTTTGCAAATTTGAAACAGCGTTCAGATCGAAACACAGCTGTCCTTTGGAATGTGCACTTCTCCTAACTTTTGCAGCGCAGTTCTCCAGAAGAGTCACGGGTATTCAAATGGACATGCCACAGAAAATTGTGCATGGATTGATTAGTGGAAACAACTTCCCAGAATGCATTCTCTAAGGGGGTGGTGGGGCAGTTGTTTTGTAACAATGGGCACCTTCAGAGAAGCCTGTGTTGAAACACTGGTGAATTATTGTCAGGGCTTTAAAAGGGAATCTCTAGTTGCTGGAGAAATCAAGGCTGGGAAAACGAGAAAGCGAAAGAATCGAAACTGATAGATCCTGCCATCTCTACCAAGACCCCAAGCCCTCCATCAGCTGGGGCACAGCTGACAATCCTTTGCTCTTGAAGCTGACCGCAGGCTTTTGAGTTCGCTTACTGTCTCCCGTCTTCTAGGAAAAAAGAAAGATAACCAGGCACCGTTTTGCGGTGTTCAAACCAGCCAAATTTCTTCCATCCCTCCCCCCTTTCCTCCAGCAATCTTACTCACCAAAGTTTTCGGAGCAAGCCAAAGCTAAGAATTGCCAAGGAAAAAAACACTCAGAAACTGGACACTGCAAATGACTCAGGGGGAAGGTATTTCCCCTCTGCTACCTCTGGGCGAGGGACGCGGGTGGCGCTGTGGGTTAAACCACAGAGCCTAGGGACATGGAGATGATGCTCCAAGATTAACCTAACAATCAGTCCTGAGCAGGGCACCGAGCATGGCTGATTTGAGCATTTGTGGAAGGGGTTTCCCTTTGGCTTGAAGCAAGCCCCTTTAGGGGTAGAGCAAAGGGGTCATAGAAATTAAGCAGATTCCTTTTAAACTGCGTTTGGGACACGGGTGGCGCTGTGGTCTAAACCACTGAGCCTAGGGCTTGCCAATCAGAAGGTTGGCGGTTCAAATCCCCGTGACATGGTGAGCTCCCGTTGCTCGGTCCCAGCTCCTGCCCACCTAGCAGTTCGAAAGCACGTCAAAGTGCAAGTAGATAAATAGGTACCGCTCCAGCGGGAAGGTAAACGGCATTTCCGTGCGCTGCTCTGGTTCGCCAGAAGCGGCTTAGTCATGCTGGCCACATGACCCGGAAGCTGTATGCCGACTCCCTCGGCCAGTAAAGCAAGATGAGCGCCACAACCCCAGAGTCGGACACGACTGGACCTAATGGTCAGGGGTCCCTTTACCTTTACCTTTACCTCTGGGCGAAGTCTGAGAGAGCTGGGCTCTTCCCCATCAAAATCTGTGTCCTTGCACCATTGGCTTTAACCACACTGCTAAGCCAGGTAGCATGGTTGCTGCCCAACAGCCACTGCAGACCCAGGACGAATGGATCTGTAAGCCTCAATTGCAGAGCCTGGTTCTGGCAGCATTTAATAGGTATGAGGATTCATTTATATCAGAGGTGTGAAACCTGTGTCCCTCCGGGTGTCGCTGAACTACAACTCCCATCATCCCAGATTATCAGCCATGCTGGCTGCAGGCTGATGGAAGTTGTAGTCCAGCAAGTTCCTGAAGGCCACAGTTTAGCATCCCCTCTAGTTTATACTATTAGGTAAGTTTTTAATGTCTGATGTTTTATTGCTTTTTTATTTTTATTCTCATTAATTCTGTTGGGAGCCGCCCAGAGTGGCTGGGGAAACCCAGCCAGATGGGCAGGATATAAATAAATTATTATTATTATTATTATTATTATTATTATTATTATTATTATTATTATTATTTTGTTGTTGTTGTTGTTGTTGTTGTTGTTGTTGTTGTTGTTGTTGTTGTTGTTGTTAGAAGAAGATGGAAGGCACTGATGCTTCTCACTGTAGCCCAGTCTTTACTAAACCTGATGCCTATGCAGAGATTACCTATGTTTTAAGCTCCTTTTTAAACTACAACTAGTCTCTTGAATGTTTTTGCACACTTGTTTTTAACTGGTTTTTCTTTTAATCAGGAACATTCAAGTTTTGTTTTATATTTTTGTAAACCGCTTTGGGTTCCTCTTCCAATCAAGCAGGCTATGGATTTGGCTAAACGAACAAGCAAAATCTCCATAAAATGTAAAAGCTAAAATTCAAATCGCAATAAGCAGCATTGTCAAAAGATCTACTGATTAGTTCAGTCACTGATATCCTCATCCAAAAGACTGCTGGAAGAGGAAGGTCTTTGCTTGCTTCCTGAAAGAAAACAATACTTGCAGGAAGACACCTCTTGTTCTGCAGATGTGGGGCCACCACTGAAAAGCCCCCCACCCCCCCACCCCCCAGTGCTGCTCACTTCATCCTATGCGGGGACCACCACCAGCCCCTCCCCAAAGGCGGAAGGGCACCAAGTTGGAGACCCCTGCATAAAACCAGGACTGGATTTGCTGTGTGGGAACAATGGGTGGATGATTGCAGGACATAGGTTGCAGAGAGGTGTTGAGCTAAGGCAGTGATGGCCAAACTTGGCCCTCCAGCTGTTTTGGGACTACAACTCCCATCATCCCTAGCTAACAGGATCAGTGGTCAGGGATGATGGGAACTGTAGTCCCAAAACAGCTGGAGGGCAGCAAGTTGCTTCGCAAATGAACGAGATGAGTGCAGCTTTGCTGATGGTGTGATGTGTTCCCTGTAAATAAGACAGGCTTCTGAAAAACAGCATTGTTTATTCAGCAGTAAATATAACATTTGCAGCACTGCAAGGGGGGGGGGGAGGTCTCTCTGGAGCAGTCTCTGAGTCCTGACTCCTTGGCCAGCTAATTGATTAACCTCACCAGTTAGTCACCAGCTTAAGATCAACAACAATCTGCTAGTCATACATCCTCCTTCTCCTTCCACCGACAGCGTTTTAGTATCCTTGATCACACATGTCAACATTACTCAGAAACTGTTCCTGGCACTATTCTGTCTGATCTGCACCCATGGACCCGCTTCAAGTTCCTCTGTAACCACAGTAAGGTTATGTTCTTTTTAATGCCACCAGCCTGCCCCCCAAACCACAGCAGCGACTCTGACTTGAAACAGAATAGAAAATTCTTTCCAGTAGCACCTTAGAGACCAACTGAGTTTGTTCTTGGTATGAGCTTTCCTGTGCATGCACACTTCTTCAGATACTGTAAGTTTTTTTAAAAGAAGGGAATGTGCTTTAATGGTATGGAGTGTGTGATGGGTTAATGGGTAATGGGTTAAAAAGTAGATCAGGAATAGAAATTGCTCCACCCTGAAGAAGTGTATCTGAAGAAGTGTGCATGCACACAAAAGCTCATACCAAGAACAAACTCAGTTGGTCTCTAAGGTGCTACTGGAAAGAATTTTCGATTTTGTTTCGACTATGGCAGACCAACACGGCTACCCACCTGTAACTCTGACTTGAAAGTTAGGAGGAGATCTCTGTTTGGGCTTAACAGCAGTCCAGGCTCAGCGGCAAGGTCTGCAAGTCGAGGGACACGAGAAAGGGATAGTCGTTTCGTAAAGTTGCCCACGTCCGCAGAAATTTGCACGGAAACGGTGGGCAGTTTCCACAGGGGCTTTAGAAAGAATGATCAACCTGGCGCAGAATTGTGGCGAATTGAATTTAAGGCTGGAAAAATTAGAAGCAGAGAGAAGCCCACATGGACAGATTCACCCATCCCAAGACAGCGGCAGTTCATAAGACTGTAGCGCGAGGTTGACTGACCTTTTTTTTTTTTTGTCGTGAAGGTCACAATCACCCTTGGCTAACCCTCTAGGGCAGGGGTCAGCAAACTTTTTCAGCAGAGGGCCGGTCCACTGTACGTTTCCGAGCACAATTCAAAGTGTTGGTGCTGACCTTTAAAGCCCTAAACGGCCTCGGTCCTGTATACCTGAAGGAGCGTCTCCACCCCCATCCTTCAGCCTGGACACTGATGTCCAGCGCTGAGGGCCTTCTGGTGGTTCCCTCCCTGCGAGAAGTGAGGTTACAGGGAACCAGGCAGAGGGCCTTCTTGGTGGTGGCACCAGCCCTGTGGAACACCCTCCCATCAGATGTCAAGGAAATAAAAGCCCTAAACGGCCTCGGTCCTGTATACCTGAAGGAGCGTCACCACCTCCATCATTCAGCCCGGACACTGAGATCCAGCTCCGAGGGCCTTCTGGCGGTTCCCTCACTGCGAGAAGCTAAGCTACAGGGAACCAGGCAGAGGGCCTTCTCGGTAGTGGCGCCCGCCCTGTGGAACGCCCTCCCATCACAGGTCAAGGAGATAAACAACTACCTGACATTCAGAAAATACCTGAAGGAAGGCAGCCCTGTTTAGGGAAGTTTATAACCTGTGATATTTTAATGTATTTTAATATCTGTTGGAGGCTGCCCAGAGTGGCTGGGGGGACCCAGCCAGATGGGCGGGGTACAAATAAATTATTATTATTATTATTATTATTATTATTATTATTATTATTATTATTATTATTATCCGTCAGACCTTGTGGGGGGCCAGACTATATTTTTGGGGGGAGGGTGATGCAAGAGCACCATGAACCCCAGTAGCTGCTTACCTGTGTCTTGTGAGCGGCAGGGACTGTCACCGGCGCTGGCGGTGGAGGGACGATGAGTGGCGCGCGAAAGGGCTCCGGAGAGGGGCTGCTTAAAATGGCGGCCACTTGAGCGCTGCTGCTGCTGCTGCTGGCACCAACATAGCCCAGCCCCCTTCCTCCTCTAGGCAGGGCAGGGAGAAGCCAGGAGGTGGCGCTGCTGCCGCCAAGGGAAGGAGAGGGAAAGAACGTGCTCGCTGGCGATCCACGTGACAATTCCCGGACTGTCCACCGGCTGGATCCAGAAGGCAATTGGGCCTGATCCGGCCCTCAGGCCTTAGTTTGCCGACCCTTGCTCTAGGGCAGGGGTCAGCAAACATTTTCAGCAGGGGGCTGGTCCATTGTCCCTCAGACCTTGTGGGGGGGGGCAGGTTTTAGCTGTTTGTGGTTATCGCTGCCGTGCAAATTTGTCTTGGTTTTCTCGTGTACTTTCTGCGATTGTGGAGCAGACAGTGTATCCTTTGAAGACTATGAAAATAGATATACCCCTTGCTCAGCCTGGCTCCAGCCCAATCCCTGCCTTGTGTCCCAGGTGTACACCAGGCAACATGGTTGCCAACTCCCCACCCAACCCCTGCTTTTACTTGTCCTGCTCCTTCTCCTTTTAAGACCACAGTCATTTTGCAGACACTGCTTTCCCCAGTATGGAGATAAAGCGATAGGGGGAGGGGTGTCTGGTTGGTGTTTGTTTGTTGCATTTATGTCTCATATTTTTTTGTCTCCAAAGAGCTCATGGTGGTTTCCGTGATTCTCCTCGTTTAATCTCCACAACAACCCTGTGAGGTAGGATAGGCGGAGAGGCAGTGACTGGCCCAAGGTCGCCCAGTGAGTTTCATTCATGGCCCAGCGGGGATTTGAACCCTGGTCTCCCAGGTCCTAGTCCAACACTCTAACCACTGCACCACCCTGACTCAAAAAAGCTTGGGAGCGAGTTGGGTAAAACAAGGTGGCAACTTTGCCAAGGGTTACTCTATAAAGTCACGTCTGTGCTCACGTCATGTAGACCAGGGGTCGCCAAACTACGGCCCACAGGCCGGATCTGGCCCAATTGCCTTCAGGATCCGGCGCGCGAACTGTGTGTGTATCAGTGTGGGCCATGGGGTTCTGTTCTCCCCCGCCCCCATTTCTTTTCGGCCATTTTTTCCTGCACCGCCATTTCCCCCCTCCCTCTCACGCACCGCGGTGACGCCTCCTCCCTCCCTCCTACTTAGAAGTGCGAGCAAAGTCGGACACCAGTTGCGGCCAATCGCCTGCAAAGCTGTGTGAGGCCCTGGCTAATGGGTGGGCGGCGGCTGCGCAGCGGCTCGACAAATGAAAAGCCATGCCGGAGCCCATCTTAACACGGCGCAGGGACTGGCCAATCAGTTTCCGCGCCATGCTGAGGCAAGCTCCAATGCGGCCCCTCATTCGCTGAGCCGCCACTGACACGCAGCGGCAGATCCTGCCGGGTGCCCCGGCTGCTCTCCCTTCCTGCCTGCCGAGCGGTCCTGGCGCCAGTGGCTGCCGCTGCCATCACCATGAAGGAATATGAGTACCGGCAGCAGGTACTCCGGCCCACATGTTCTGAGGGACAGTGGACCGGCCCCCTGCTGAGAAAGTTTGCCGACCCCTGATCTAAACATTTTAGGCACATTAGGAAAAGGCAGAGCCCGTTTCCCCCCAGATCTTGGTGGCGGCGGCAAAGTTAACCTCCCTCGAATTATCTTCCAAATCTATCAGAGATTTCATGGTGGAAGTGTCTCTGAGGTCATGCAACAGACCACCCAGTTCCAATGGGAGACAGATGTGTTTTGACTGGGGCTGGCCTCTCTCTTTCCAAGATCCTGCCAACCTCTCTAGTGAAACATCACCAGGACTCTGTTTGACATTTTTGCTGGCAACGAGCCTGGGCTTAATGGACCGATCACGGACCAGCGTTGGCAGGCAGCGATGACCTGGGATTGGTTACCTGGGGTCAACTGGAATTCATGCCTCTAAGGCATGTCAGCAGAAGAAGAAAAATACTCAAAGCTGAGCAAATATATTTCTAGGCGAGGCGGAGCATGGCTGTGTTCTTCTCTGAAGGACAGCTGAGCTCGAGAGCCGTCTTCCTCTGTTCTATTCCACTCCAGTTCACAACAGCGATGGGGGAGAGAATCTATACCGCAAGTATTTAAAGACAAACCTACCAAATTCAAAGAAGTAAGTCCGGCTAGGCAAAATCACTCGGGGTGCAAAGCAGATCCTTGAGAGGTGTGGCCAAAGAAGAGGGGTGTGGCCTGGGGAAGGTTCTGAGGGCCAGGTAGAGAGGTCTGGAGGGCCGCACTTTAGAGAGTTGGATGCTGACTGAGCCACAAACGACACTCATAGAACCATAGAATCATAGAGTTGGAAGAGACCACAAGGGCCATCCAGTCCAACCCCCTGCCAAGCAGGAAACACCATCCAAGCATTCCTGACAGATGGCTGTCCAGCCTCTGCTTAAAGACTTCCAAAGAAGGAGACTCCACCACACTCCTTGGCAGCAAATCCCACTGTCCAACAGCTCTCACTGTCAGGAAGTTCTTCCTAATGTTTAGGTGGAATCTTCTTTCTTGTAGTTTGAATCCATTGCCCCGTGTCCGCTTCTCTGGAGCAGCAGAAAACAACCTTTCACCCTCCTCTATATGACATCCTTTTATATATTTGAACATGGCTATCATATCACCCCTTAACCTTCTCTTCTTCAGGCTAAACATACCCAGCTACCTAAGCCGTTCCTCATAAGGCATTGTTTCCAGACCTTGGACCATTTTGGTTGCCCTCCTCTGGACACGTTCCAGCTTGTCAGTATCCTTCTTGAACTGTGGTGCCCAGAACTGGACACAGTATTCCAGGTGAGGTCTGACCAGAGCGGAGATACAGTGGTACTATTACTTCCCTTGATCTAGATGCTATACTCCTATTGATGCAGCCCAGAATTGCATTGGCTTTTTTAGCTGCTGCATCACACTGTTGACTCATGTCAAGTTTGTGGTCTACCAAGACTCCTAGATCCTTTTCACACGTACTGCTCTCAAGCCAGATGTCACCCATTTGTGCCTTTCATTTTTTTCACTCATTTTTCTCTTTCTTTTTTCCCCTCTTTCTTTTTCAATCCAACATTCTGGACAATCTGTTCTTTGCTCAAGATGTCACAAACTAAGGATAAGTAAGTAAGTAAGTAAAGAAAGAAAGAAAGAAAGAAAGAAAGAAAGAAAGAAAGAAAGAAAGGTTGCAATGCATCAACAGGCCGTCCTTTGCGGTACCGAGAAGTGGAAAGATGACTTGGATTACACTGCTGCATCAGCCTGATTCTCAGAGAATGCGCTTCCCAAATTGGCAGCTGTTTCCCCAGCCTCTCGCCAAGAAATCTACAATGGGGGGGGGGAACATACTTTCATGTGTTTATCTCTGTGCATTGGTGAGGACAGCGGTGGAAGGGAGACTGCCCGTAAATGCTCCAGTCTGTGATGGATGCCCCAGCACTCTTTTCCAAGGAAATGGGCAGAGAAGAAGGGTGTCATGTTTCAACACATGGCATTATTTCCATGCTTATCCAGACAAAAGGCCCTTGCTCCAGTCTTTTGCAACGAAAGATGCTCCTTTGCCCAATGCTGGCGGCTAGAAATGAGCCTCAAGAGCTGCTGGTTGTTTGATGAAAAGCCGGCAAAGGAAGAGGCAGCCGTCGAGTTTTTACAAATAGCTTGTGATGAGCAGCCTTGACGGGGTTCCAAAAGCATATTTGCTTTAGGAGGAATTAATCTGGGAGCCTGTCTGGTCCCTGCACCCTGCTGAGCTCATGCATTGATAAATCAACAATGGAATTGGCTTCAAGTCTTCTCTGCTTTTCACAAGGCCCTATAAATCAGGAGCAGGCAGTAGCATAGCATGGGTTGCCAGTGCCCGGGGGCATCACGGTGGGGGTGTGGGAGGGAGGGAAATGGACATGCGCATTCAATTGCCTAATGGGGTGCACGTCACATGGGAGATCTCAGCCACAGAGATCATAAAAGAAGACTCATTCCATTGTCTGGAGAGATCACTTCCTGGTTTACATGGAAAAGCTGTTTTCAATGGAGCCCCTTATCTGAAGAAGTGTGCATGCACACAAAAGCTCATACTAAGAACAAACTTAGTTGGTCTCTAAGGTGCTGCTGGAAGGAATTTTTTAATTTTCTGTTTTGTTTTGACTATGGCAGACCAACACGGTTACCTACCTGTCAATGGAGCCCAGCGAAGGAAGTGTGAAGCTACACTGAGGCAGCACTGGGTGTTGAAATTTTGCACCCCTAACAATTTTGTGCCCTGGGCAACTGCCCCTCTGGTTCCCCCATGCTACGCCACTGGGAGTGGGGAGCCTTTTTCCAGATGGGGGTTTCGTTCCTTCCTGGGCTACCTTCTGGGGGACACATGCCCATGGTGGGTGGGGCCAGAGGCAAAAGTGGGTGGGGCATTTACTTTTGCACACAGACACACCCCTCTTGCTGGAAAAGACTGCTGGCAGTTGTCTCACACAATAGTTAGCCGAGTTCTCATTTTTACTTTGTAAAGTTTTCTTTGCAAACTGCTTTGTGAGTGTAGGTTTTTTTTAACATCCAAGAGGTGTAAATTTTTTATGAAATACCAGTAACTAACTAAACATTTTAATGTGGTTTTATTGCACATTTGTAAACCGCTCTGATATCTTTTATGTTTTTTTAATGCTTTATTAATTTTGCCCAAAAAAAATCAACAAAAACAATCCAAGATCAATACAAATTACAAAAAGAAAAGAAAAAATTTAATGCACACACCACAGATTCCATTATGACTTCTGATCATGTTTCCTGGGTTACATTATGAACTGCACAATTCCCATTGTCTCTCATAAATTGCCTCAAATTGTCTTGGTTTTGTAAAATTTCCTACTGTCATGCAGGGACCAATCAAAACCTGCCAGAGAATTGAGTTATGAATAGCGGTCGATAAATATTTCTTATAAACAAATAAAGCTTTACATGGTCTGAACTGGTGTAAGGAAACTTCCTTTCAAAGTTAGCCCTTTATTGAAGGACTTCTGGGAGAAAATCTATAACGAACTGAAAAGAGTGTTGAAAAACACTTTTACTAAGAAACCAGAGGCCTTTCTGCTGGGCATAACCAACCATGAGATATCCAATAAAGACAGAACATTTTTTATGTATGCCACAACAGCTGCTAGGATTTTAATTGCTAAAAACTGGAAAAGTGAAGAACTACCGACAGTGGAAGATTGGCAGATGAAGTTAATTGAATATATGGAACTCGCAGAACTGACCGCGAAACTCCAAGACCAGAGGGAGGAGAAGGTGCAAGAGGATTGGAAGAAATTTAAAGACTATTTGAAACAACGTCAAAAGTTAGATATTTGAATGCAAACCAGCAGATATTATAGGCAATAGCTTTAAAATGTTAGTTTAAAATATGACATTAGAAGTTAAGATTGTGATATTTTGTATTTTTGTATCTTGATTAAAGAATAAGGTGATAGATATAAGAAGATAGATAATGATTAAGATGAATTGTAAAAGTAGTGATAAAGTAGTTATAAAGTTACTACAGTATATTTGAAATGAACACAGAAGAGAGGACGTGAGGAAGTCCCATAAGTAAGATTTTAAATAAGATTGAAATAATTAATTAGGTGCTTTGTTGTTTAGATGTGTTTTATGTTTTGTATAAGTCTTTTTTGTCTTGTATTTTGCAGTTTGTATTTTGTATGTTTTTCTTTTTCTTTCTTTTTCTGTATTCTTTAGAAATACCAATAAATTCTTATAAAAAAACAAAAACAAAGTTAGCCCTTTATTGAGGACTAGAGTCTTATTCTGTTTTCAGAGGCAGGACCTTAGCTCAGGGGTAGAGCATCCAGCCTGCATGCAAAGAACCCCGGGCTCAACCCTCAGCATCCCCAGGCAGGGCTGGAAAAAAGACCCCTGCCTAAAATCCTGGAGAGAAGCTGCCGGCCAGTGTTGCCTATACTGAGCTAGATGGAGCGATGACCTGACTTGGTATAAGGCAGCTTCCCATGTTTCTTACAATTTCAAAGGCAACGGTCGATATTATTTTGGTTAGCTTTCAACACAGCAGAAGCAAGAGGGGAAGGAAAATGAGGGTTGGTTTGCCGCGAAAGCTCAGCACTCCTTCTCCTGGTTTGTTCGTTTCAAAGTGCCTCTGATGGGGCTCCAGAGACCTTTCAAGGCTTTAGTTACATAGAACTAAAACAGGCTTCATCATCGTTCATCTCCCTTATGCACAGGCAGACAGGTTCACACAATAATTGCCTCCACGGCCCATCGCTAGCAGCGTCCCCTCGAGCGCAGCTGAACCACAGTGCAGGAGCCAGAAAGCGTGAGTGTACAGCCCTTTCACCAAAATGATACTTGCAGGAGAATTCAATTGTTCAGCTGCGACTTTGCATCCAGCTGCTCAGCAAGCACATCGGCAAGAACTTTCTGACATCCAACCTCTGCTTAAAGACCTCCTTAAAGGAAGGAGAGTCCACCACTTCCTGACAGAGTCCATTCCGCAGTCTAACAGCTCTTACTGTCAGAACTCCTAATGTTGAGTTGGAATCTCCTTCCTTGGGACTTGAATTCGTTGGTTTGTGCCCAACCCACCAGAGCAGGAGAAAACAAGCTTGCGCCCTCTTCCATGTCACAGCCCTTGAGATATCTGAAGATGGCTATCCTATCTCCTCTCAATCTCCTACATTGGCTCCCAGTACGTTTCCGGGCACAATTCGAAGCGTTGGTGCTGACCTTGAAAGCCCTAACCAGCCTCGGTCCAGTATACCTGAAGGAGCGTCTCCACCCTCATCGTTCAGCCCAGACACTGAGGTCCAGCTCTGAGGGCCTTCTGGCGGTTCCCTCACTGTGAGAAGCGAAGTTACAGGCAACCAGGCAGAGTGCCTTCTCAGTAGTGACGCCCACCCTTTGGAACGCCCTCCCATCAGATGTCAAGGAAATAAACAACTATCTGACTTTTAGAAGCCACCTGAAGGCAGCCCTGTTTAGGGAAGCTTTTAATGTTTGATGAATTATTGTATTTTAATATTTTGCTGGAAGCCACCCAGAGTGGCTGGGGAAACCCAGCCAGATGAGCAGGGTATAAATAAATTATTATTACAGTGGTGCCTCGCAAGACGAAATTAATTCGTTCTGCGAGTGCTGTCGTATAGCGAAAATTTCGTCTTGCGAAGCACCAACGGGGGAAGAGCAGTTTGATGGGGAAAAGATCAGCAATTTTTTCGTCTTGCGAGGCAAGCCCATAGGGAAATTCGTCTTGCAAGGCAGCCTTCCACTAGTGAATGCCTTTCGTCTAGCGAGTTTTTCATCTAGCGAGGCATTCGTCTAGCGGGGCACCACTGTATTACTACTACTACTACTACTACTACTACTACTACTACTAGAAACGATGCCTTATGAGGAATGGCTTAGGGAGCTGGGTATGTTTAGCCTGGAGAAGAGACAGTTAAGGGGTGATATGATAGCCATGTTCAAACATATAAAAGGATGTCATATAGAGGAGGGAGAAAGGTTGTTTTCTGCTGCTCCAGAGAAGCGGACACGGGGCAATGGATTCAAACTACAAGAAATAAGATTCCACCTAAAGATTAGGAAGAACTTCCTGACAGTAAGAGCTGTTCGACAGTGGAATTTGCTGCCAAGGAGTGTGGTGGAGTCTCCTTCTTTGGAGGTCTTTAAGCAGAGGCTTGACAGCCATCTGTCAGGAATGCTTTGGTGGTGTTTCCTGCTTGGCAGGGGGTTGGACTGGATGGCCCTTGTGGTCTCTTCCAACTCTATGATTCTACTACTACTACTACTACTACTACTACTACTACTACTCTTTCCCAGGCTACACACACACACACACACACACACACAACTCCCTCAACCATTCCTCATCTGGAAAGCTTGAGGGTCCTTGCCCTTCATTTAAGCCAAGACCTAAGAGGCCTCTGCAGAAGCTGGGAAGGAAAGCTGTCAGTGTGAATATCTGGGAGGGATTTGGTGCCTTCCCGTTCCTGCACAGTAGGGGTTGTCTGGGGAAGAATGGAGAGGAGGAGGAAGAAGAAGTTTCGAGATTTCCTGGGGATGGGGAACTCCTGGTTCTTTCCCCCCTCCTTCCCTAATGCTCAGCCACTCTGACAATGTCGAAATCACCACAGTGCTGCAGTTACACCATATCATGTTTGTGTGGATGTGATTGGTTGGGATGGGGGGGATGGGTTGCAATTATTTCTTCTCCTCCTTCTCCCCCACCCCCCACCATGTGCAAATGTTCCAGAAACCAGCCTGGCAAATTGCTCAAGCTTTGGCTGTGATGCAAGTGAGGAACTTCTCCGGGACGGAAGACCTCACTGGGTTCCCTGCGTCCCGATCAAGTGGGATGTTCTGATCAAGCAAGATTCCTAAAAAGTGAGCTGTCTGTTCTGGAGTAAATGGGCGGATCCCACCCCTACCCTTGGAGATTTCATATGTCATGTTGAGCAATTTCCCCCACAGGCTTCCAACGGCAGAAAAACGCAGCCTGCCAACTCAGGCGACTCCCTTCAGGAATCAAACCACGGTTTAGTGGACAAAGGGAGGATTTGTCCACTGTGCTTTGAAAGCCTCTCGGGAATATAAAGTAGGATATAAATAAACACTCTATGTAAATTAAAATCAAAAATTGATGCACTGCATTGGCCACTGATGTTCTAGCTGCTGGCTATTTTAATTTTAAAAAATGTCTAACATCAGGGGAGGAGAGGCCTCTCAACCCATTGGCTGCTGTTCTCATTGGTCCGGCAACACCCAAGGTGGTGCCTGATTGGCTGGGCCCACTGCCACTCTTGCCCTGACTAGGCAGTTTATGAAATTGAAAATGGCTGGCAGCAGGAGCTTTGGAGATGCCTTGGAGAAGTTGGACAGCACAACACTTCTCTTTGCAATGCTTTGCCCTCGTCTGCCAGTCATCCGCCCTCTCCAGACACCAGCCAGCCAGCTGAGAGTTGTTACGTGACCCCTAATCCCCTCGAAGAACTATCATTTCCATAGTACTTTAGCAGGGAACTCTGGGAATAATAGCTCTGTGAAGGGAATACGGATCGATAGCTCAGTTGGTTTGGATATGGAACAACTGATTGGTTCAAAATTGGGAAAGGAGTACAAAAAGGCTGTATATTGTCTCCCTGCTTATTTAACATATCTGCAGAATTCATCATGCGAAAGGCTGGACTGGATGAATCCCAAACCGGAATTAAGATTGCCGGAAGAAATATCAACAACAACAACCTCAGATATGCAGATGACACAACTTTGGTGGCAGAAATGAGGAGGAATTAAGGAAACTCTTAATGAGGGTGAAAGAGGAGAGTGCAAAATATGGTCTGAAGCTCAACATCAAAAAAACTAAGATCATGGCCTCTGGTCCCATCACCTCCTGGAAAATAAAAGGGGAAGAGATTTTACTTTATTGGGATCCATGATCACTGCTGATGGTGACAGCAGTCACGAAATTAGAAGACGCCTGCTTCTTGGGAGAAAAGCGATGACAAACCTAGACAGCATCTTAAAAAGCAGAGACATCACCTTGCCGACAAAGGTCCGTACAGTTAAAGCTATGGTTTTCCCAGTAGTGATGTATGGAAGTGAGAGCTGGACCATAAAGAAAGCTGATCAGTGAAGAATTGATGCTTTTGAATTATGGTGCTGGAGGAGACTCTTGAGAGTCCCATGGACTGCAAAAAGATCAAACTTATCCATTCTGAAGGAAATCAGCCCTGAGTGCTCACTGGAAGGACAGATCCTGAAGCTGAGGCTCCAATACTTTGGCCACCTCATGAGAAGAGAAGACTCCCTGGAAAAGATGTTGGGAAAGATGGAGGGCACAAGGAGAAGGGGACGACAGAGGACGAGATGGTTGGACAGTGTTCTCGAAGCTACCAACAAGAGGGAGGGAGGCAGTGGAAGACAGGAGTGCCTGGCGTGCTCTGGTCCATGGGGGTCATGAAGAGTTGGACATGACTAAACAACAACATTCTGCATGGACTGGTTGCATGGCAACATGTGCAAATGGCTTTAGATACCTATTAGGTCCATAAATTACCATATAGCATATACCGTATTCAACACAAAAAAGTGACAATTTGTTGTTGGCAAAGGACAGCTTATAAAGGGCCCTATTACCTCCAGAAGCTTAGGGCCTCATCAAACATAAATCTGGCCCTGCCCACGCCTGGTAAACGGCATGACCTTCCTATGTCCCAGAAGGCCCCAGGTTCAACTCCTGGTGTCCCCATTTCCAAAGAACCTGAAGCCATAAATCAGGGAGAGAGCTTAGCCGGCGACCTCGCAGAGCCGCAGCTAGCCAGAACTGCCCTGAGTGGGCCAACGCTTCCTGACTATTCGTGAATCAGCTTCCTATTCTTGAGAGATGAGCCAGGGAGGGGGGCCTGCAGAAGATGACCCAATGTTCCCTCACACGCTCTTCTCTGTAAAGCCATCGTGACACCGAGGAGAGGGACTCTCATGACTAAGCCCAAAGCAGGGCTTCTCTGGAAGGCCTTTTATACATCGACTGCTTCTTGATTACACTTTGTGGTCTGGCTCCAGAAGCAAAGTGGCCGTGTGAACTTTTGATCCCAAAGTGATCCTCTTCCCGCTTCCAGGATCCGTTATAAACGGCCTACTCTTATGTGGAAGTGAGAGCTGGGAAACCCAGCACGAAAGTCACCCTCGCACAACCGGTGTGTCATCTTGTCGGCAAGGCTCTTTCACGACCTGCTTTTATCGCAGCAGGGAAAATTGTGTTGGGCTGAGACAGGGTGGATGTGTAGAGTTTGGGCAACCTGCTCTTGCCGAGAGGCTGATACAATTGTTGACAATCCTATCTTTTTTTAAATTTTATTTATCCTTTTCAGGTTTATATATTTCCTTAATTTTACAATCATTTTAACATTTCAAAACTTGGCTTCCTTCCCCCTCTTTCTGCGGTTCCTTAAATTTATTTTAAATATTTTCTGCAGATCCAAATTAACTTAAATTGCTCATTTATTCATCTGCTTTAAATATATACTCTTATAAAACTGCAGGTTATTACAACCTTATCTGTTTACAATTTATCTGTAAATATTCAACAAACCACTTCCATTCTTTTATTTTAAAAAAAGTTTGTTATCTTGATTTCTTATTCTTCCGGCAAGTTTCGCCATTTCTGCATGTTCCATAAGATTTTGTATCCATTCTTCCTTTGCTGGGACTTCTGCTTCCTTCCACTTTGGGGCAAGGAGCATTCTTGCTGCTGCTATAGCATACGTGAATAAATTTCCATACGATTTAGGTATGGAAATTTGGAAGCTTGAGAAAGAGCCGCGGGCACCACTCTCAAAATGGCTGCCATAGGGGCGTTCGGGGGAAAGTGTTTGTCGTCAATTTTTTCAGGCCTCTCTGTTCCTTCATCGGGGAAGGAAGCCCCAGCGATCTGGACATGGTTTGGAGGCTGCAAAGACAGGTGGGTCTGACTCAGGGTTCAGAGCTGAGAATGGGAAACCATCGCATTTTAGGTGATTGGGCAAGAATTCCCAGAGAAATCTCCCAGACCACCAGGGCCTTAGAGCCGGAGCCTGGACCCTCACAGAAACATCTAGAATGCCTTTGTATCTTTATTTAAATTGTGTTAGCCCCTTGAGCTTTGTTGCCTCAAGCAAGAAGGGCAATGTAAAGTTAAAGGTACCCCTGACCGTTAGGTTCAGTCGCAGACGACTCTGGGGTTGCGGCGCTCATCTCGCTCTATAGGCCGAAGGAGCCGGTGTTTGTCCGCAGACAGCTTCCGGGTCATGTGGCCAGCATGACTAAGCTGCTTCTGGCGAACCAGAGCAGAGCACGGAAACGCCGTTTACCTTCCCACTGGAGCGGTACCTATTTATCTACTTGCACTTTGACATGCTTTCAAACTGCTAGGTTGGCAGGAACTGGGACCGAGCAACGGGAACTCACGCCATCGCGGGGATTTGAACCGCCTACTTTCTGATCGGCAAGCCCTACCTAGGCTCAGTGGTTTAGACCACAGCACCACCTGCGTCCCACTAAGGACAAAGTACATATTGCCTAAATTGTGAGTTGGATTGCAAACACAGAACAAATTCAATAAAGAAAGCCACCCAATATAGGTTTAAGTACACAATACAAGGAAAAACGAGATATCTGGAAGCAGAACGGACTCCCTTGGGAGGTTGTGAGCTCTCCTTCCTTGGAGGTTTTTACGCAGCGGTTGTGTTAGAGAAAGGAGGAAGGTTGGCTTTTGCTGCCCAGCTCCCCAGGGTACTGAATCTCCTAAATCCATGATCGGTCAGAGATGAATGGATGGAGGCAAGGAACTAGTGGAAAGCTAAGGCAGATCTTTATTTTTCTGTTGCAGTGTTCTGCACTTTCCACTTACCATAATGATAATTTTATAGTCTTGTTTTTTTTTGGGGGGGGTAAATCTCTCTGAGGTTTTATTACACTCAAGTGGTTTTATTACAATCAAATTTATTACAATCAAATAAGCCAACTGAAACACAGCTATCCTTTGAAGTTCACACCTACCTGAATTTTGCAAAGCAGTTGCCCGCATAAGCAAAGCTTGCAAAAATATATATATGCATATTTTAGGACAGAGTGTGCATAAAAATGAAAATATTTGTGGATATTGCAAAAACGTGGTTTAGTCAAAGCTGCATCTAAAAGTGTTATTTTTGGAGAAATCCACACTAAAAATGCCGATGAATTTTCATGCAGGTTTTTTTTTTTAAAAAAAAAACACAACCGAAACAATTCGCATAGCGCTACAGTATGCAGAGAACTGAATTTAATGTTGGAAAAATGAGATATTGAGAGAACAAAAATGGACAAATCCTTCCACCCTTGCTGAGGGACAAACTACAGTTCCCAGGATCCTTCTTCTTCTTCTTCTTCTTTTATTTTTTAAAATAATACTATTTATTAAATTTTCCATTTTAACAGTCCAAATTAAACCACATTAAAACCATTCCAAATTATAATACGATCAAACAGTCCACATTTTATGCCAAATTATAAGTCTATAATAGAAGTCTGTAACAGGTAGGTAGCCGTGTTGGTCTGCCATAGTCAAAACAAAACAAAAAAATAAAAAATCCTTCCAGTAGCACCTTAGAGACCAACTAAGTTTGTTCTTGGTATGAGCTTTCGTGTGCATGCACACTTCTTCAGATACTGTAGGTTGTTTTTTTTAAAGAAGGGAATGTGCTTTAATGGTATGGAGTGTGTGATGGGTTAATGGGTAATGGGTTAAAAAGTAGATCAGGAATAGAAATTGCTCCACCCTCTGCCAGTGTGGTGTAGTGGTTAAGAGTGGTAGACTCGTAATCTGGTGAACTGGGTTCGCGTCTCCGCTCCTCCACATGCAGCTGCTGGGTGACCTTGGGCTAGTCACACTTCTCTGAAGTCTCTCAGCCCCACTCACCTCACAGAGTGTTTGTTGTGGGGGGAGGAAGGGAAAGGAGAATGTTAGCTGCTTGGAGACTCCTTCGGGTAGTGATAAAGAGGGATATCAAAGCCAAACTCCTCCTCCTCTTCTTCTTCTTCTTTAGAAATGAGTTCACCTCAGGACACACACACAACAGAGAACGGCAGAAACACTCCAAGCTATCCGGCTGCCCCAGAACTAGCCGTGCTTGTTCAACAGTAGACAGGAAATCTAAGCAAACAGCGTCCTCTCTTTCCCAGTAACTTGGCCAGCTCAGAATGTGCCCCCCCCCCTTATCACCAGCAACAAACAAAACTCTTTTTCTCAGGAAAAGCCAGAGGAGTCAGATTCGAGCTGATAACAGATGTAGGTGAAATACAGCGGAAAGACGCTGATAACTGAAGGCCCTGCCCTGAACCAGAGCCAGAGCCAAAGCCTGCAACAAATGGATAGGAGTTCTTTGATTTCACAGGTTTTTCACGGAGCTCAGGACAGATGTACGTGGCCCCCCATCTTATCAACACAACAACCCTGCGGAGTCGTTTAGGCTGCCTTATCTCAGGTCAGAACACTGCCCTGTCGCTTTTTATATCAGTGGCACCGGCTAACCCGCATAGTTCGACTCCGACTCCCATCAGCCCCAGTCTGCGTGGCCAATGGTCGGGGGGGATGGGAGTTGGGGTCCAACAACCACTCAGGGTGACACGGATTCTGGGTCCCTGTGCTGGACTCTGACCAGCAGTGGGTTTCAGAAAGGAATCTTAGAATCAGATCCCCTTCGACAGACTTTGAAGTCCATTTTCTAAGGCACTTGGATGTTGGCTTTCTTGCAGAGAAAGAAGACTAAGAAGCTACACTTCAAAACGACTCCTTCCTCTTCTAAACGCATTTCCATGCCTCTAGGAATAGTTTTGCTTGCTCTGAAAGTGAATCAAATCTGGTGAATTTCCAGAAACTAGATTCACTTCTGTGGCTTATTAGGGATGGG
Organism: Lacerta agilis; assembly: GCF_009819535.1. Classification (NCBI taxonomy): domain Eukaryota; kingdom Metazoa; phylum Chordata; class Lepidosauria; order Squamata; family Lacertidae; genus Lacerta; species Lacerta agilis. The sequence goes on from NC_046324.1 coordinate 43,990,409, forward strand.
AGAATCTATCAAGTTTCCTCACATTTTTCAAGCTTCGGTTCTCCACATTTTTCAGCATTTTTGCAATTTGTTTGAAAACCCACCAGCATATTTTAGAGTGAATTTCTCTTGATAAACACATTGTTTTGGTGCATACCGTGCATTTATGCATGTTATGCATGTTAACACCCTAATCTTTCCCCTAATATATACATTTTGTTTGGAGAACTGCATCACAAAATTCGGATCAGTGCAGATTTCGGAGAATGGTTGTGTTCCGGTTCTCATGGTGTCTCGGGAAGTGTGGATTTGATAGATATGGCTTTGAATGTGCACCAAATTGAATTTCTCTTCATATGGTTTTGAAATTTGCGCACACACCCCACCCCCACCCCCATTTTAACAAACCGTAACCGCTCTAATGCCTTCCTTGCAAGAACACTGAAGAACCAGCTATGCCCGCTTCTGCCACTCCGGCAAAGCAAATTCCAAAACCAGCATAAGCTTTCCTTGCTAAAACAGTTATACAGAGTTGCTTTTAGAGTTGAGGTGGTGGAACAGGAAAAAAAAGGCTCGCGGAGAGTGAAGGTTTTATTGGGGGAAATAAACGGGACCTTTTCGCATATGTCCAGTTCAACGCAACAGTAAATAAATCTCTACCTTTTTCGCTGATTGCATCAGGACATTACAGGAGATTCCGCCTGCAGGGTCTCGACTCAACCAAAGTCACAGCCCCATCATATCTTTAAAGCACTTCTTGGGGAGAAGAAAAGTCTCAGGAGTAAATCCTACACAAATTCAGAGTGGAGTCCTTTAGACGGTTGGGTGTGTACGCCTCCTTCCGGCAACTCCTGCAGCCTAGCTGGTACCAAACATCTTGCTCTGCTTTCCTTCTGACCCCATCAGCGAGGCCAAGGGGGTGGGGAGGCTTGTCATATGGGCAGCTCAAGACCCCCATACACACTACCCAGGCTTGAACCTTGGGGAGGTCACTTCCGTGCTGTTAACACAGCAAAAACAACACAGGAGGCAGCCATTATGAGTTACCGGTCTCTGCAGCCACAGCAGGCGCTGTGATTGACAAGTGGTTTGGCTTCACCCCCGGAGGCAGACTCCATTGTCTCTTGAGACTGACGGATGCCAATAACCACTTGAACGACCGTGGCTTGCCCCCAAAGAATCCTGGGAACTGTAGTTTGTTAAGGGTGCTGACCGTTGTTGGGAGAGCTTCAATTTCTCCTAACAATATAATATTTTTTCTGACTATATTTTTATTTTTCTGAATTTTATTTTTCTGAATATTATTTTGGACTCTTGTTGGTGCTGAGCACTATCCTTTATATGATCCTTTAAATGATTGATTAGATGTACCTATATTCTGTTTTGTTATTCTTTATAGTTATGAACTGAAGAAGATTACACCGAAACAGTTCTACTTATCCGGAATGCTGTCTTCGCTGCATATTATTTGACATTATAAAGAAATTTCGCTGCAAATAATTTGATATTAATAAGAAACATTTTGCCCTACATTATTTGGTCCACGTGTTGCCTTTTTTCATATCCTGCTTGCAACACAGGGGTATCTTTTTTTTGTATTCAATTTCCAGAGTTTCTTAACAGCCAGCCTCTCTTCCCAGGGAACTCTAGGAACTACACGAACCCATATTTCCCACATTCGCTAGCTTTGACCTAAAGTTCTCTTCCTGCCTTGCACCACACACACTGACTGTCTTTGGACAAGAAACAGGCCTTGCTTGGCCCCATGCTGCGCCAGCTCCTTGGGCAGCTCCTGTGAGGAGCTCGGAGACTTTTCGCTTCCGTTTCGGATGAGCTGCAGCTGTTGGCGTGGCCTGAAGCTGACAAACTGTGGTTAATCTTATTTATGGTTGAGGGGGAAAGCTGGATGTCAAAGCATGTTTGATAAAGCTGGTTTGTTTTGCTCGGCTACAAGTAACTACCAGCCAGAGTGTGATGGCCTGGGAGTCAGACTCTGATGCTGAACCTGAGGGATCCCAGCCTGCACAGGATTCCCCGCCTCCAGAACCAGCTGAGCCGGGGCCAGGGCTTGAGCCTGAAGGATCCCCACCTGTGCTGGATCCCCAGGTGCAGGGATCAGCGGAGTCTGCTCTGGCTCCTGATGGGAGGGAGGACCCATTGCCTGCAGGTGCTCCACTCCCAGCCTCTTCAGAGGAAGCTGAGGCATCCCCTGGGTCCAGTAACCCACCAGCCTCTCCTGAGCTGCAGAGACTCAGGGCGGAGAGGCGAAGGGAGCTAAGTGCCTACAGGAGGAGTGCTCGCCTGCAGGCCCGGAGGAGAGGCAAGTCTCCGGAGGATCGGGGCCGCCCTAAGCATAGGGCCAGATAAAAGCCAGCCAGACCCAGCCCAAGTTGCGTGAGCAACTTAGCTGCAAGCGTATGCTTGACCCGCAACCTTGTGCCTGCACCTGCCTTGGACCTTGACCTGCTCCCTGCCTCGCTCCCCGCCGGAATGACCTCCTTTGGACCCCTAGACCCAGGACTGGACTTAGACCTTGCTTCACGGACAAACCCCTGGGGCCAGCACACAGAGTTTAGGGTTTGAAGGTCAATTGGAAAGTGGAATCCCGGCTGCGCCAAAGAGATGAGGGAAGAGAAGGGAGGCATGTGAGCTGTGGGGAAGACTATAAGCTACCTCCTGTAGCTTAACCAAGGATGGGCTGCATCCCCTCACGGACTCCGTGCCAGTGGTGGGTCAGAGGGGAAAGTGGGTGTGAGAATGACAAGACTCTTGCCTTCCTATGATAGGGTTCCACACTTCCACCTGGGGGCCAGACAGAGGAGCAACAAGGGCCACATTCTAGCTCTAGGTCTGAGATTCCCCACTTCTGCTGAAAACTGTTATCATGACATCTAGGGACGCATGAATCTGTCAGCTTCGGTTTCTCTCAGGGTTTTTATTTTCCATTCTCGTTCACTTCTCCACATTTCCACACCAAGGTTGCAAAAAAAATTGCCTCACGGAAATTCAGCAGCATTTCGGTGCGAATTACTCCCAATGTATATATTTTACAGCATTTTGCCTCACGTCCACATTTTTACAAAGCAAGTGTCCTTAACGTAACACATTTTTGCAGGTTGTTTTTTCCACCAACATATACATTTCTACGCAAGCTTTATCCTATTATATGCATTTGCGTACAAATTACTCAACTGGACAGCTGCAATGCAAATTTCAGACAAGTGCGAATTTTGAAAGATAGCAAGGTTTCAGTTCATGTATTGTTTCGGGAAATGTGAGTTTGCTAGTGTTATAAAAATTAGGTTCAACCCCAGAAGGGAGTCCACGAACCCAGGGGAGAGCCTTAGTAGGGCTCCCCTCCTCTCAGGAGCACTTATGAATAAATAGAGATGATACAGAATCTCCCAAAACAAGGCGATAGCCCTTTATTGTTACTGCTGCAGCAGGGTGTTTTGCAAGCAAAAGACCTCAAACAAAGGCGTGCAAGCTCCTATATAGACTTTTGAAATTGCCCCCCTCCAGCTCAAGACCACCCCTCCATACATCAGAATTACATCACAAATTGGGAGGGTCTGGTAGCAATGATCTGAGCACACTGGATCCTGCCCCCTGCCTCCTCTTGCCCTCCACCAAAAACCCATCAAGTGAAACAAAAGATATTTACATTTCCCTATATCCCAGCCAAGTTAATCACACCCTTTTGTCTGGCACTCAGGTATCAGGATGCCAGAGATTATCACTCAGGCAGAGGGCTGCTGAGTAGCTGGAGGGGCAACCCCCCCCCCTTTGTTCCTGAGACAAAGAAATACTTGGTCAGTTGGGAGTCAAAATGGAGTGAGGCCTGTCTTCCTGTGCTGTTTTTTCAGACATGTGGCCTTATTTGTTTTGGTACATTAATAACAATATATATAAATAAAATACCTTAAAATTCTTACAACACTAGGCTCACCTCCCAATGCAAATCAAATTGCTCATTGATCCCTAATGGTGTCCAAATGCAGCCATTTTCGTAACTGGTGTCAGTGAAGGATGTTGAAAACTTGAACTGTCCGTAAATGAGCTTCTAGGAATTGTAGAAACAGCACACAAATACTAGGCATCTCCATGAGAAAGAGACCAATTCATACTTTTTTCCCTAGGAATGTTGAAGTATCAAGTAACTAGTACAAATTCTTCAGAGCAAAACTATGTGCAGGACTATTGGAAATTGATGAATCTCTCTCTCTCTCTCTCTTTTTCTGAGTATCCACACACTCAACTTTTCAGGATGAATCACAGCTGGTCAGACAATTTTCTTCTGAAACTTCAGATTGCCAAGTCACAAACTTCTGCCACCTCAGTCATCTGTTCTGTCACTGTTCTGTCTTGCCCCCCAACTTTTTGTAATCTTGGAAAGGTAAGACTGACTCACCCTCTTGAGACCCTGCGTGAGTTTCTGCTTGGAGCGAGGCTCTGGATTCCAAAGAATCCAGCCCTGAACAGTGACTCATGAAGGCAGCATCTAGGGTCATCCTGACCCGTCCCTGCCCCCAACCAGGAGTGAATCTTCAGTGTAGTGATGGCCACCAGCCTGGATGCCTTTCAAAGAGATTTAGGCAAATTGATGGAGGAGATGGCTATCAGCGGCTATGAGCCACAAGGGGAGGGGAGGGGGACTTTGTGCTGGCCATCAGGCAATGGTTTTTCCCACCTGTCTTGCCCCTCTCTCCAGCCCTGGGAGCCTTTCGCAGACCATGACTTGGAGAACAGCAGAAGAAGCTGGGAAGAGAGAAGGGGTGTTCAGGGAACAAGCTGTGCTATTATAAAGACGATGGCCTTAGAAGCAATTTTTGGATAATACAGTGGTACCTCTGGTTAAGAACTTAGTTCATTCTAGAGAAGAGTTTGGATTTGATATCCCGCTTTTCACTACCCGAAGGAGTCTCAAAGTGGCTAACATTCTCCTTCCTCTTCCTCCCCCACAACAAACACTCTGTGAGGTGAGTGGGGCTGAGAGACTTCAAAGAAGTGTGACTAGCCCAAGGTCACCCAGCAGCTGCATGTGGAGGAGCGGAGACGCGAACCCGGTTCCCCAGATTATGAGTCCACCGCTCTTAACCACTACACCACACTGGCTCTCAGGTCCGTTCTTAACCTGAAACTGTTCTTAACCTGAGGTACTACTTTAGCTAATGGGGGCTCCTGCTGCCGCTGCTGCACAATTTCTGTACTCATCCTGAGGTAAAGTTCTTATCCCGAGGTACTACTTCCGGGTTAGCCGAGTCTGTAACCTGAAGCGTTTGTAACCCGAGGTACCACTGTATTGTAGAGACTAAGACTTAAAGCATATTTTAACTGCTGCCATAATTGTATTGCTCATCATTATATTGATTGTTAATTGTTAATTAATTGTTAATTCAAACTTATTTTTATTGTAAAATAAATAAATACATCCTTTCAGTAGCACCTTAGAGACCAGCTAAGTTTGTTCTTGGTATGAACTTTTGTGTGCATGCACACTTCTTCAGATACATATATTTTTATTGTGTCTCTGATTTGTTTAATACAGTACATGAGTCTGGTCTGGGACGGTAATAAATTCAATTCAAAGGGGAGTCCAGGGATATTAAAAAATAAAATTATAAGTTCTGTGCCCTTGTTCTTCAATCTGACCCTTTTACATCGTTTTGTATGTTTTGTGCTACTTTTATGTATTTTGACTTGTTTTTATTGATTATAGTTCAGTAATTCTTTATTGCAACTGCTAAGTGCAAACTTTTTAATTATTTGCTGGTCTTTAATTTTACTATTTACTATTATATTCTAATGGATTGTTGAATATTGCTTTATTTGATATAAATTGTTTATGTTAAAGTTATCGTGATTTTTTTTGGATTGGATCAGATTGCTATTGTGTGTTTCATCTTCCCTGTCTATTTTGTTGTAAACTGCCCTGTGTGTGGTAATATTGAAAGGCGGATTGCAAACGAAATGTGAGATGAAACGAAACAAAGGCTATGTTCTACCTCTACTGTCAGAGGCAGGAAGCCCCTCTGGAGATCAGTTGGTCGGAATTGCAAGTGGGGCAAGCACAATTTGCACTCAGGTCTTGCTTGCGGGCTTCCCACGGGCACCTGGTGGGCCACTGGGAGAGCAGGATGCTGATTGAAGACGGGCCACTGGCTGGATCAGTCAGGGCTTCCCAGATATTCTCATCCAACAGCTTTCTTAAAACACACACACAAACACACACACAATTTTTATTCATTTTCAATTAAAAACCTTCCAATTAATGACAAACCAATTCCAATCATAAAGGTAAAGGTACCCCTGACCATTAAGTCCAGTCGCGGACGACTCTGGGGTTGCGGCGCTCATCTCGCTTTACTGGCCGAGGGATCCAGCGTACAGCTTCCGGGTCACATGGCCACCATGACTAAGCTGCTTCTGGTGAACCAGAGCAGTGCACAGAAACGCCGTTTACCTTCCCACTGGAGCGGTACCTATTTATTTACTTTGACATGCTTTTGAACTGCTAGGTGGGCAGGAGCAGGGACCGAGCAATGGAAGCTCACCACGTCATGGGGATTCAAAGCACCGACCTTCTGATCAGCAAGCCCTAGGCTCTGTGGTTTAGACCACAGTGCCACCCGCGTCATCATACCAAATCATAATACAAACAGTACAGCAAATTGAACATTCCAAATTTAAAATAAAAATAAAAATCAGGAGGGGGCTTCCCATGTCCTGGATATCAAGAGATAATGTCCTTCATTTGTTTTCTGCTTCTCTTCTTTGTTGTTTTCCACTTCCATAATTCCGATTTTAACCGTCCTTATCTTGTCCATCAGCCACTGATGTATGACTCACTATCTTAATTAACAAAGTCCATATATCTGTTAAGATGCAATTGTCAAAATTTTTATTCCATGTTGCTTTCCATTAGTTATTTTTAAGAGACAGTCCTCTGGGTAGCCCCTCCTTTCACTCCACCATTTTTCTTTTTTTCTTTTTGCTCCAAATACTCTGGGCTTTCTTCCAAAATTCCTTCAGTTGATAAAATTTATGACGTAGCATTCTTTCAGATCTCTCTTAATGAGCCAATGTTTCAAATATATATCTCCAGTGGCAAACAATGCGGTGGGTATACTTCATAGTCAGTAACTAAGTAAAAGTTGTTTTCTATTCCTTTAAGATACGTGCCAACTCTCCCAGGCCCTAGGAGAGCCAGGATAAGACGACCCCCAACTTTTCCAGTTAAAATATAAAGTTTAAGATATACTCGACCGCAGATTCTCCACCCGGCGTATAAGACGACCCTTGACTTTTGAGAAGATTTTCCTGGATTAAAAAGTAGTTTTATACGCCAGAATATACAGTGTGTGTGTGTGTGTGTGTGTGTGTGTGTGTATGCGGGTGGCGCTGTGGGTTAAACCACAGAGCCCCTAGGGCTTGCCGATCAGAAGGTCGGCGGTTCGAATCCCTGCGACAGGGTGAGCTCCCGTTGTTCGGTCCCAGCTCCTGCCCACCTAGCAGTTCAAAAGCACGTCAAAGTGCAAGTGGACAAATAGGTACCACTCTGGCGGGAAGGTAAACGGCGTTTTCATGTGCTGCTCTGGTTCACCAAAAGGCGGCTTAGTCATGCTGGCCACATGACCCGGAAGCTGTACGCCGGCTCCCTTGGCCTATAGAGCGAGATGAGCGGCGCAACCCCAGAGTCATCCGCGACTGGACCACCTTGACCTTTACCTTTTTACCCCCCCCCCCATTATGGTCCATCAAATATCTCTTTTTTCTTTTCTTTTTTAAAATTAATATTTTTATTAAAGTTTTATAATTACAAATATCATGTACCATAATCCAATCCTACCTGTACAGTCCCCCACCCTCCCCCCGGATTCCCCCATCTTCCCCTTCTGGTTTGTTACATTGTTGTATTCTGCATGTACATATACTATTAAATGTTGTTACATTGTCATCCTCCATTTTGAAATTCAATGAAGTTGTGGAAGTTTATTCAAATCCTGCCAATGAGTCCATTTTGACACCATCGACCATAACATCCTTCTAGACCGGCTAGAGGGGTTGGGAGCTGGAGGCACTGTTATACAGTGGTTCCGCTCCTTCCTCCTGGGCCGTGTTCAGAAAGTGGTGGTGGGGGATGAGTGTTCAGACCCCTGGGCTCTCACTTGTGGGGTGCCTCAGGGTTCTGTCCTCTCCCCCATGCTTTTTAATATCTATATGAAGCCGCTGGGAGAGATCATCAGGGGGTTTGGGCTGGGTGTTCATCAATATGCAGATGATACCCAGCTCTACCTCTCTTTCAAATCAGAACCAGTGAAGGCCGTGAAGGTCCTGTGTGAGTGCCTGGAGGCGGTTGGAGGATGGATGGCGGCTAACAGATTGAGGTTGAATCCTGACAAGACAGAAGTACTGTTTTTGGGGGACAGGGGGAGGGCAGGTGTGGAGGATTCCCTGGTCCTGAATGGGGTAACTGTGCCCCTGAAGGACCAGGTGCGCAGCCTGGGAGTCATTTTGGACTCACGGCTGTCCATGGAAGCGCAGGTTAATTCTGTATCCAGGGCAGCTGTCTACCAGCTCCACCTGGTACGCAGGCTGAGACCCTACCTGCCCGCGGACTGTCTCACCAAGGTGGTGCATGCTCTGGTTATCTCCCGCTTGGACTACTGCAATGCGCTCTATGTGGGGCTACCTTTGAAGGTGACCCGGAAACTGCAATTAATCCAAAATGCGGCAGCTAGACTGGTGACTGGGAGTGGCCGCCGGGACCACATAACACCGGTCCTGAGAGATCTGCATTGGCTCCCAGTACGTTTCCGAGCACAATTCAAAGTGTTGGTGCTGACCTTTAAAGCCCTAAACGGCCTCGGTCCTGTATACCTGAAGGAGCGTCTCCACCCCCATCATTCAGCCCGGACACTGAGATCCAGCGCCGAGGGCCTTCTGTTGGTTCCCTCACTGCGAGAAGCAAAACTACAGGGAACCAGGCAGAGGGCCTTCTCGGTAGTGGCGCCCGCCCTGTGGAACGCCCTCCCATCACAGGTCAGGGAAATAAACAACTACCTGACATTCAGAAAAAACCTGAAGGCAGCCCTTTTTAGGGAAGTTTTTAATGTTTGATATTGTTGTATTTGATTTCTGTTGGAAGCCGCCCAGAGTGGCTGGGGAAATCCAGCCAGTTGGGCGGGGTACAAATAATAAATATTATTATTATTATTATATTATATATCTTGTAAAAGGTTCTCATTCCCTTTTAAAGTCACTGTTGTCTTTTTCATGTAGTTTGTTAACTTTGCTAACTCTGCATAATCCATCATTTTTTCCCCCTTGCCATTGTTCTTTCGTTGGCATTTCTTCAGACTTCCAGTTTTTAGCTATTAAAATTCTCGCCGCAGTTGTCGCATACATAAATAAGTTACATTTCCCTTTCGGTAATTCTTGACCTAAAATGCCTATAAAAAAAAGACTTCTGGATTTTTTACAAATGGCATTTTAACATATTTTTTTCATTTCATTGTATATCATTTCCATCAAATATCTCCAGCCCCCTTCCAAGTGGGGGAGACCACTTCTATTATTTCCTGTGCAAAAGCCGCTCCTTTTTCTCCCCCCCCCCCAGCCTGAGCTGCTTTCATGTCTGATCTTGTTTTGCCAGTTCTAATTGGGGCTCTCCACCAAAGTCTGTGCAGCCAAACATCCAATTTCTTTTTACACCTCCTGCAGTCCCTTTAGATAATTGATTCTTTCTTGGTGAGGTTCGCCAAATCATGAAATAATGAGTAGAAAAGAACGGCAGCCACTCACCTCATAAATCCAAACTCTTTCAAGTCCAAGCTTTAGCATCCAGTGACTGGTAAGTTTAGCAGATCTTTTTCATCTCCTTCCATCCAGAACACGCCTGTTTTTTAGTCTGAATTTTGATAAATTTTAAAGACTCCTGGCTCGCTGGAATGGCTGTTGAGAGTGCCCAATTCGTACAGTGCTCAGCACCCAGCGTCCCTGCCCTTGCATTATGCAGTGAACGGTAGATAACGGACAATCTGCGGGTGACGGCCAGTCCCTCCCTACCCTGGGGCAGGGGGTTTGGCAGGGATAATTACTCCCTATCATCCCTGATAACCTGCACGACTGGGGTCCGAAGTAATGGGAAAAGCAGCCATTTCCAACAGCCAGGAAACCGGAAGCCCTCATCCTACAGCTTTTAATGCACACATGAAACAAAATTGTCTCTCCCACCGTGACTCTGCCAGAGGGTATGAGATGGTCCATGAATCATGCAGAGTAGCATCAGAGTTGGATTTTGGGCAGCACCGTCGCTTTCCCAGTTGTCAGGGTGCTGTCAGTAGCCCCTGGCTGGTTGCCCAGGAAAGTATAAAGTAAAAGTTTCTTACACTCTTTTTTTATTTCAGACTTTACAGAGAGAGGCTATAGAACCCAGCCTCTTGGACAATGGCGTTGTACCAAGTGAATCTCCATCCCTGTCTCTCCCACTTTCTCATTCGTCACCATCTCTATGGGTGCTGCTATGTGTCCTCGGTCTTTGAGCTCTTTGCTCTCCTACTTTTAAGGCTCGCCTGGTTCTGGGAGATGGAGGGTCTGGAATGCTTTCTAGTGACGACGTGTCAGCCAGATGCTACTCTGACTCTACACCTCTCCCATTATTTCCCAACTTTCCCCTACATCTGCCTCTGAGCTGTGACCTCCCACAAACCCCTGTTGTAAATCTATAGGGTCTTCCTCTTCCTCCTCCCTGGAAGGGTCAGGATTGGGAGGCGGTCTCCACCACTCCTCCTCCTCTGCCCAGCCCCTGACACTTGCACTGGGTTCCGAGCGCAGGGGGGCACCACAGCTACGATGCAGTGAATTGAGAAGAATGGAAGGCAAGAGGCAGGGGGCACTAAATTTTGGCTTTGCACAGGGTACTGCTGAAATTTGGAAGGCCAAAGTCTGCCCCTGGTGGCAGGCAGAGACGGCCTAACCCTCCTTCCCATGTTGGCAGAGTGCCTTGAAATATTTTATTTCTTAGGGAATGAAAGCAATGGAAAATAGTTGAATAGACACCTCCTGCGTTTGAAGCATGGGAAGTCAAAAAATTAAATAATAATTTGGCAGAATTGGAACCTTTTAAAAAATTGATAATTGTATAAATAATTTGGAATGTAATTTGGAATGTTTCAATGTGATTTTGATTGGCTGTTGTTTTGAAAAGTTTAATAAAAATGATTTGGCAAAAAAAGAAATATTTTATTTCTTCTTTCATTGGGGTTTCCCAAGCTCATTAAGGAGACACTCACTCATCAAGGAGTTCTCATTAAGGACTTGGATATTACCCACGTTTCCTAGCAGCAGAAAGGTGCCTGTCAGGGCTTCAACTTCCCTCCTGCCCTAGCGGCTAAATCTCTTCTCCCTTATTAATTCCAGCATCAACACCTCCACAACTTGGGGCATGCTTTATTCATTTTTAGCCTTCCACCCCCATCCTTCCCCTGAACTCATCCTCACTATACATTTAAAGCTGTGTTGAACCACTTTAGTCATTGCTTCCCTCAAAGAATCATGGGAAGTGTAGTTTTTCTAAGGGTGCTGAGAGTTGTTAAAGACCCCTGTTCCCTGCACAGAGCTACAATTCTAGGTGCGGTTTAATGGTCAATTCCTCTTCCCAATTCCTCGGGAATTGTAGCTCTGTGAGGGGAACAGGGGTCTCCTAACAACTCTCAGCACCCTTAATGAACTACATTCTCAGGAGACTTTTGGGGAGAGGAAGCCATGGCTGTTTAAAGTGGCATGATACTGCTTTCACATGCTGGGAAAGGCTTCAACTGGCTGACTAAACCAGGTGAGCGTAGCCGATGGGTCTCAACCCCTCAGTGAGTTAAGGACCTGCCCTGCATGCGAAGACAGGCTCTAGCAGAGTGATGGCCAGACTTGGCCCTCCAGCTGTTTTGGGACTACAATTCCCATCATCCCTGACCACTTGTCCTGTTAACTAGGGATGGTGGGAGTTGTAGTCCCAAAACAGCTGGAGGGCCAAGTTCGGCCATCACTGCTCTAGCAGATTGAGCCGACGAGACCAAGAGTGGGTCAAGAAAGCGGTTTCTGCAGGTGCAATAGAGGCAAGTGTGGGGCGGGTAGCCCATCTAGGAGGAGGAAAACTCTCATCCTAAATCTCTGATGCCTTGTGAGATATATTTGGGAGAAGACAAGTCTCAAGAGTAAACCCTACACAATACGGAATGGAGTCTGGAAGACGGTTGGATGGCGCCTTCTGGCAACTCCTGCAGCCAAGCTGGTGCCAAACATCTTGCTTTCCTTTCCTTTGGACCACTTCAGCAAGGCCGAGAAGGGGGTCTTGTTGTCTGGGCAGCCCAGGACCCGCATACACACTGCCCAGGCTTGCACCCTGGGGAGGTCACTTTGGTACTGCTAACACAGCCGTTTGACTTCACCCCGGAAGTGTACTCCATTGTCTCTCGAAACAGATGCATGCCAGCAACAACTGCTTTCTCCGTATAGTGCAGATGAGGTCCCCATGTGGTGGGGACGACGACGACGATTTTTGGCCTTCCAGATGTTGCCGGACTACCTCTCCCATCATCCTTTGCCCATGGGCCATGCTAGCTGGGATTGATGGAAAGGGCAAGGAATGCAGGAAGAGCTGGGATCCAGAGGCCTTCTCCATGTTGTTGGAGCCTACCCTGGGGAACCACCTGATGTATCCAAGCACATGAAACACAGAGAAGGAAAATGACACAAGCAGCATTTATTCAGCGGGGGCTTTTTTTTTTGTTTTAGCTTGCGGGCTTCTTTCTTGCTTTCCTCTCTTCTTAATAATCACCAGTCTTCCTCAGAAGTTCTCAGGGCTTCTCTCTCCCATCCCCTCCCATGTCTGCCACACAAATAGCAACCAAAACAGAAGAAAAAGAGGAAGAAAGCCAGGGGATATTGACAATATCCTCTCCGTCACCCTGATACCAAGGTTCCCACAGAGACAAAATAAACACTGTTGTTGGGAGGTTTTTTTTGGTTGTTGAAGAGATAAAACAACTGATGAAGCGCGGAAGGGGAAGTCTTGATTCATGAACGCATGAGTCACGCCACTCGCATAACGTAAGAGCCAGTGTGGCGTAATTGTTGGAGTGCTGGGCTAGGACCTCAGAGGCCAGGGTTCGAGTCCCCCCTAAACCACAAAGCTCACTGGGTATCCCTGGGGCCACCATAGCATCTTGGGGTCACTGCCTCTCAGCCTCACAGGGTTGCTGTGAGGAGAAAATGGAGAGGGGGGAGAACCCCGTACACCCACCTTGAGGAAAGGGTGGTATTTAAATGTAAGATAGGAAGTATATGATGCAGATTCTGCCTTCCTTGGGTGGTCTCTGCTGCTCACCTGGATGGGGAGGTCCATATTGGAAGGGCCTTATCCAGGTGTCCCATATGAGGGTTGATGGTGTCCCTGTGGGGGCAAAATATTCAAAATGTTGGGTCGTCTCTTCTTTGAATCTAACGTTTGTAGAGAGCAATGAAACAGATGAACAATGTTCAACTGGTAGAACATGAGACCTAATGTCAGGGTCATGAGTCGTTTCTACTTTTATTTTTTGATTATGTTGACAAAGGTCCGTATAGTTAAAGCTATGGTTTTCCCAGGGTGATGTGTGGAAGTGAGAGTTGGACCATAAAGAAGGCTGATTGCCGAAGAATTGATGCTTTTGAATTATGCTGCTGGAGGAGACTCTTGAGAGTCCCATGGACTGCAAGAAGATCAGACTTATCCATCCTTAAAGAAATCAGCCCTGAGTGCTCACTGGAAGGACAGATCCTGAAGTTGAGGCTCCAGTACTTTGGCCACCTCATGAGAGAGAAGACTCCCTGGAAAAGACCCTGATGTTGGGAAAGATGGAGGGCACAAGGAGAAGGGGATGACAGAGGATGAGATGGTTGGACAGTGTTCTCAAAGCGACTAGCATGAGTTTGGCCAAACTGCGGGAGGCAGTGAAGGATAGGCGTGCCTGGCGTGCTCTGGTCCATGGGGTCACAAAGAGTCGGACACGACTGAACGACTGAACAACAACAACAATAGTCCAAAGGCTACTCACCAGGAAATAAGGATTTGTTTTAAGTTTTTCATGTGTGCTAAAACGCAGTCTTAAGTTAAAAAAAAATATATCGTTTAACGACCTCAGTTAACAAACATGGATACATATGCTATAATGTTATTGTTTTATTTAATTAAATTGCTTAAATTGATGTTAAGGAAATGATTATTTTTCTCCTTCCAATAAAGCACAGCAGAAAAGTTGTCCAAATATAAACAGTTAACTTATTAAACCTCACAATAATTTAATAATTATCTGTCAAGGTATTTCTAATAGTATAACCAAATCAGTAATTTTTGATATAACTGTAAAAACTACTCTAAAAATTTATTATTCCAAAAACGAAACCTTCATCTGGTTGTAAATATTAAGATTATACCAGCAAGAATGAGTCTTTCTAGTGATTTAAATCAAGTCTTACTGACTAGTGATTTAAATTGATTTGATTTAAATCAAATCCACCCTGACTCTGATCGAAACAAATTCTCTGGTGCTTGGGGCCCACTGCCTGCACCCCAGTCCTTTGAGAGCCACCTGTCCGTTGGTAAAGAACGGGAGGGCTGATTCAATCCACGCTCAAACTGGGAAGCTGCATTTCAGGAGAACATTTCCCTGCGACCTTTGACAGCTGCTTCCAGAGAAACCCAGCCTGGAGTTCCTCCAGAGGCACCATTAGGAATAAGACAAGGAAGCTGTTTTGCATTTGGCAGTTGATTGTAGATGGACCGTCATGGCCTTGTTACCCATAAACAGCTGGAGGAAGCAGCGGCGGCGGCTTGACAAAAATGTTTTGCGGGAAGCCCAAAATTGCTCTTCCACCCATCATTCGGCGCATGCATTTCGAAAGCTGCTCCGGGCCTGGAAAGACATTGGCAACCAGGGCCGGCCCGGGATGTTTGGCCGCCTGAGGCAACACAGAAAATGATGGCCCCCTCCACTGCTGCTGACAACTCCAGCGAAGGTGGCGGGGAAGAGAAAAGGAAGCCCTGGGGAAGGCTGGCAGGCTGCGTGTGTGGCGGCAGCAGTGGCAGAAGCAGGGGCGTCGCAGGGAGGGGCGGGGGGGCGGGCCGCACCTAGTTCCAGGGGAGAGGGGGGTGACACTTTGGCCGGCCCTTCTCACCCCGCCCAGCGGGCCCCGAACGGGGGCATGTTGCCTTTTCGCCCTTCCAGCGGCTATTCTCGGCGGGGGGTGGGCCAGCGAGGAGGGGGTGTCGCACTGGCATGACACCCCCTCCTCGCTGGCCCACCCCCCGCCGGGAAAAACCGCTGGGAGGGGGGAAGGAAGCAGAGCAGGCACATCCAAGCTCCTGTTCTGCTTCTCTTTTTCCCCTTTCCGTCGCTTTTTTCGGCGGGGGGGCGGGCCAGCGAGGGGGGTGTCACGCTTGTCACCCCCTCCTCGCTGGCCACCCCCCCGCTGAAAAAAAGCCGCGGAAAGGGGGAAATTCCCCCTTTCTGCATCCACGTGCGTCATGCTCCTCCCCCAGGGGGTGCCTCTGCGCTGCCGCCCCCCCCCCCAGCAGCGCAGATGCTTGCTACACCACTGGGCAGAGGCACACGGCTTTCAGGCCCAGATCTGCTGCCTCTCGCTTTTACTCTTGCAAGATTGAATGTATTGCCCTCGGCTGTACTTGAGGGACGATTCCAACAGATTCCACACAAAAAGCATATGTCCCTGTGGAGATGGCAGTACCGAATCGGTGGCGCATGCACTTTCTATAAAGACTTGAGGAATGAGATTATCACCCCTCTTTTATTGTCCATTCCGGGTCGCCCAGTCACTGCCACAGTCTCCTTTCTCTTGGCAGATCAAGTTGCGCAGGCGACAGCAAAGGCTGCAAGGTTTTTAGCTGAGGCAATCGGAATAAGACCCACTATTTGATTATTGATTCAAAACCCTAAAATGTATTTTATATACAGTGGAACCTCTACTTACCACCATAATCCGTTCCGGCGGCCCGTCCTTTAGGCGAAACGGGTCGCTGGTAGAAGCGCCGATGTGCGCATGTGCAGATGGTGGCAGTCGCTTCTGGATAGATTTGATCTTGCAGTCCATGGGACTCTCAAGAGTCTCCTCCAGCACCATAACTCAAAAGCATCAATTCTTCGCCGATCAGCCTTCTTTATGGTCCAGCTCTCACTCCCATACATCACTACTGGGAAAACCATAGCTTTAACTATACGGACCTTTGTTGGCCAGATGATGTCTCTGTATCATTTTGTGACACAGTAATTCAGTTTTACCAGCAAATCAGAGGTTAAACTAACCCCTTTCCAGCCCCGGGAAGAGCGTTCATGCGACACACCTACACATGGCAGCCGACAGATAAATGTGTCACGAAACAAAGTTTGGAAAGCTTTGGTTTGGACAGTGCTGAGCTAGATCACCCAATGGTCTGACTCAAGGCCTGCTTCCCACATACCCTCTTTTTTAAGTTTTCCAAAAATTGACACATACGTTTCAATACATAGTAAAACATTTTTTCTTTGCTATTTTTGTCAACTTCCCGCCCCCTTTTCCATGGGGTTTTAATTCCTCTCTGCAGCACCCTGTCTTCTATATCAGTGTTTTTCAACCACTGTTCCGCGGCACACTAGTGTGCCGCGAGATGTTGCCTGGTGTGCCGTGGCAAAAATTGAAAAATTCAAGAGAATTACTTTATATATAGTCAATATAGGCACAGAGTTAATTTTTTTAACATTTTCTAATGGTGGTGTGCCTCGTGATTTTTTTCATGAAACAAGTGTGCCTTTGCCCAAAAAAGGTTGAAAAACACTGTTCTATATCTTACCATCAGCACTATATAAGTCCTCCTGTTGCTCATGGTTCAAATCCTGATCGCATATTCATCATAGAATAATATTTCCTTAAATAGTCCAAAAAAGGCTTCCATTCTTCCCCGAAACCTTTGTCTTTAGGTTCTCTTATTTTGATTAACATTGCCTGTCCCGCACAATCCATTGCCTTCCTTATCTATTCCTCTTTGGTCTGCTTCCCACATTCCTATCCGTTTCTCAAATCTGTAGAAAATCAAAACTTTTCCCCACCAAGCTGTTACACAGGTGTGAAGGAGCAATTCACTAGGGGAGGAGGAGAGATGATGGAAGTATCCATGGTGATCAGTTCCTCATAAAGTGATTACTGTGTGAGGACTTTAAAAAAAATATAAAAAAAATAAAATACCCAGGGCTTGCTTAGGACAAAGTTCACATAGTGCCTGCTTGCTGTTGAGTCACACCCAGCCCATCAAAATCCAAACTTGATGGGTGCAACTCCTGGATTTCAGACAAAGGGTTGTATCACACATTAGTCATGCTCAGAGCACAGCTTTCGAAACCATTGGCCATGACTAACCAGAGATAACAACAGGATTTGACCTACTTCACAGGGCTGTTGTGAAGATAAAAGGCGGAAGGGGAAGATAATGTACCCAAACTCAGGATTCTAGGAAATATTGATCACGTGAAGAAAAGTAAGCATGTACCACACCCAGTGCCGGATTTACGTATAAGCCAAACAAGCTATAGCTTAGGGCCACACTCTCTTGGGGACCCCCCAAAAAATTAAAGGGTAAAAAAACCTGGATGTGCATTTCCGAAATATAAGATAAAAAACAAATAAAATAAAACCTACATACAGCAACAGTGTTTTGTGTTGTGTAGGCTACAATGATGTAAGTAATGGGCCCCGCCTGCTAGCCTGCTCCCTAAAATATCACTGGTTTGCTCATTTCTATATACAGGTGAAACTCGAAAAATTAGAATATCATGGAAAGGTTCGTTTCTTTCAGTAATTCAACTTAAAAGGTGAAACTAATATATGAGATAGACTCATGACATGGAAAGTGAGATATGTCAAGCCTTTATTTGTTATCATTGTGATGGTTATGGCGTACAGCTGATGAGAACCCCTAATTAACAATTTCAACTTTCTGGTTTTCGTCAGCTGTACGCCATAATCATCACAATGATAACAAACAAAGGCTTGACATATCTCGCTTTGCATGTCATGAGTCTATCTCATATATTAAACTCCAGTAGCTAATGAAAACAATTGCTTACATAAATGGACTTTTCCACAATATTCTAATTTTTTTTTGTTTCACCTGTACATATAGGGTGCCTACAATCTGCATGGACTGGTTGCACGGCAACACGTGCAAATGGCTTTAGATACCTATTAGGCCCATAAATTACCATATAGCATATATTCAACACAAAAACAGTGACAATTTGTTGTTGACAAAGGACAGCTGGACGTGGAAAGGGCCCCATTACCTTCATTACATTATGGCCTCATCAAGCCCTGGCCACGCCAGAAAAAACAGCGCCTGCCTCTTTAAGATCCCCTTTAAGCTGCAACATTAAGTTGGCGTGATATTTACAGAAAAACATCAGAACCAAGCCTCATAAAATAAGCAAAAGATTTGCCTGTGTTTTAGTGCAGATGTAATATACACATGTTTGTATGCATATTTACATTTCTGCTAAACAACAACAAAAAAAAAAAACTATTTTGATGCATCTCACTTAGCTGGAGAGCTGCAGTGCAAAATTTTCAAACTCAAATGAGGGCTTTCCTTTTTTGGGGTGGGGTGGGGAATAACAACAACAACAACAACAACAACAACAACAACAACAACAACATTTATACCCCACCCATCTGGCTGGGTTTCCCCAACCACTCTGAGCGGCTTCAAACAGAGTATTAAAATGCAATGATCTATTAAACATTAAAAGCTTCCCTAAACAGGGCTGCCTTCAGATGTCTTCTAAAAGTCTGGTAGTTTTTTTCCTCTTTGACATCTGATGGGAGGGCATTCCACAGGACGGGTGCCACTACCGAGAAGGCCCTCTGTCTGGTTCCCTGTAACCTCACTTCTCGCAGGGAGGGAAGCGCCAGAAGGCCCTCGGAGCTGGACCTCAGTGTCCAGGCTGAACGATGGGGGTGGGGACGCTCCTTCAGGTATACTGGACCGAGGCCCTTTAGGGCTTTAAAGGTCAGCACCAACACTTTGAATTGTGATCGGAAACGTACTGGGAGCCAATGTAGATCTTTCAAGAGCGGTGTTATGTGGTCTCGGCGGCCACCCCCAGTCACCAGTCTAGCTGCTGCATTCTGGATTAGTTGTACTTTCCGGGTCACCTTCAAAGGTAGCCCCACATAGAGCGCATTGCAGTAATCCAAGCGAGAGATAACCAGAGCATGCACCACTCTGGTGAGACAGTCCGTGGGCAGGTAGGGTCTCAGCCTGCATACCAGATGGAGCTGGTAGAAAGCTGCCCTGGACACAGAATTAACCTGCACCTCCATGGACAGCTGTGAGTCCAAAATGACTCCCAGGCTGCACACCTGGTCCTTCAGGGGCACAGTTACCCCATTCAGGACCAGGGAGTCCTCCACACCTGCCTGCAGACTGTCCCCGAAAAACAGTACTTCTGTCTTGTGTGAAGGCGTGAATTAAATAGTTTCGCCTTTAATTGCACGTCGAGTGAAATTTCTCCCCGGCTCCTACAAATTGTACAATGTAATTGAGAAATAAAACAATCAGGAGTGATTGCTTTCTTTAAAAAGTGTTAGCGTAGAAGCAGCAGGTAGGTCTCAAAATGCTGTTTGGGTTGCGAGCAAAAAGGGGCCACCCATGAGGCCTCGTAAACTGGTTGCCTCGGGACAGCTGGGCGGGGCAGCAGAAATGAATGAATGTATCTTTATTTGCATCAGCCATCGGCCATAGCAATAAAACAACAATATGATATACAAGGAATAAAAATAACAAGTCAATTACAGTAGAACCTCTGCTTACGACCATCTGGTCCATGGGGTCACGAAGAGTTGGACACAACTAAACAACAACAACAAAATGATGCATGTCTAAAAAGTGTGTCGCCAACATGAAAAGGTCGGAAAGCTCTGGTCCAAATTGCCGGGCTGCAATGAATCTTCATGATTTCACATACCTGGAAATGCCTGGGGATTCAACCTTTCTGCATGCAAAGCAGATGCTCTAACAGTGAGTTACGGCCCTTCCCCAAAATGCCTTTTCCTCCTGCCTGATCCTGTGACAGAAAGAGTGGAATTACCTAGTGGCCTGGGGTTAGGATAGGGAGTGAGCACGCTTTGAGAGTGAGCTGTCTCAGATTTCCACACCAACAGGGGAAAAGCGAGTTATGGTCTAAAACAAAAACAACAACAGAGAGCTGGTTGGGCACGAGCTATAAGTCAGAATTATGAGTCAGAATGTTTTTACAACGAGCTGCACTTACTAAGTTTTGGGATAAAAGGAACGGATGATATATTTATGACTGTGCGGAAATCATTAAAAATTTCAGGGGGAGGTATTCTTCTGAACTACATGTGATCTGACAACTGGGCAACACAAATGGTTTCTTCTTGCCCCTTACTATGGACAAAAAGACTGGCACTGATGAATGTATGAACACCAGTAAACACAACCAAGAGTGAAAGAGAGGAGGGAAGGACTGGAAAGCTCAAGGACTGCAGCAAACCAAAGAGACTGGGTTAAGGATGTCAGGGAAAGATAGGTTGGGAAGTCTAGAGGAGAAGGGTTAGGAGATGATGTATGTAACTGGAGTAACTATAACTGTAAATGAAAAATGCATTAAAGGGACGGACGGACTGGTACTGATGTACTGGAAACTGTATGGCTCTGTTTAATCAATGGATTGAAGATATGACTACAATTTCATCTTATCAACAGATTGCTTAGAGATGTAGACTTTGCATGGAGAAGTATAATGATATTTGGAATGCATTTATACGAAATATACCAGATGCACACACACATATGTATGTATTTGGATAATAACAATACCTATACATTAGATAGGTACACAAGGAATTGTAATTGTCAACATTCATGATGATGTAATAGCTTTTATAATAGCTCATTCCTTTATTTTGTTCGAGTAAACTGTGCGCTTATGTATGAATTTCTGACTTGAGTTGTCTGAGTGGCCTTAGACCAGGCATAGGCAAATTCCAGCCCTCCAGATGTTTGGGACTACAATTCCCATCATCCCTGACCACTGGTCCTGTTATCTAGAGATGATGGGAGTTGCAGGCCAAAAACATCTGGAGGGCCAGACTTTGCCTATGCCTGCCTTAGACCAAAGGGCCTCCAAATTTTCTGGAATCCCAATTCCCATCAGCCCTAGCCAGTACAGGTGATGGACAGAGATGATGGGATTTGTAGTCCAGAACATTTGCAGAACCACTGGTCAGTCACCCCTTGCCTTATCTTTCAGCATCAGGCCGAGGCGTAGCAAGGGGAGGCGGGCCGCCCGGGTTCCATAATGGAGGGGGTGACAAATTATCAAGGAACAATTTTTTTGGGGGGGGGATTTTTTGAATTTATTTTTGAAATTTATTTTTGAAAATGCCTGCTCCGAAGGTCTTATCTTACTATACTAGGGATTATATAGCTACAAATGAAATTTCATGCATATCAGTTAATATCTTGACCCTCCTCCACCAAAATAGCTGTTCACTTGGCTGCTTTCCTATGTCATGAAGGCTGAAATTTCAGTTCAGTGGAGCACTTACTGTTCCCAACCCTCACCCTGTGGAAAGCCATCTAATTAGACTTTAATTTGATTTTGAGATGTTTTTAGGAGGTAATTTAATTATTGTTTGATTTTATACCAATGTTATGTATCTGATGTTAGCCACCCTGAGCCCGACTTCGGCCGGGGAGGGCGGGATATAAATAAAAGTTTTATTATTATTATTACTTGTTATTATTCCTTTGTAAGAAAATATGAAATAACGTAAAACCATTTTTGCGGGGGGGGGGGTCAATGGGGGGGGTTGACAAGAAATTTTCCGCACCGGGTATACCACCTGACCTTCCCATGTCTTGGGGGGGGGGGGTTGTGTGACAAAAAACTTTTTGCCCCCGGGTACCAATTTACCTTGCTACGCCCCTGGCATCAGGTATGAACAACCCACCTTACGGGGCAGGGTGCGTGTCGCTACTGAGATGATGTTTTCAGAATTAAGATACCGATATTAAGACTTCCTTGCGGGAAAATGGCCCCCAACCAATGCAGCGAAGAGGAAGCCAAGCCAGTCGCCCTTCTCGTCCAGCATCCTGTTCTCACAGTGGCCAACCAGACTCTTGTCGGTGAAGAACCCACAAGCAGGACCTGAGCACAAGAATGTTCTCCCCTCCTTGTGGTTTCCAGGAACTGGCATTCAGCGGCACTTTTGCCTCCACCTGCGGTAGCAAAGCAAACTGTCTTCCGTGAATTTGCCTAATCCTCTTCTAGGTTGGCGGCTGTCCCTGCCTCCCAGGGGAGCGAGCTCCACCGTTAAGACTACGCTGCGTGCGAAGCCAGTCATTTCCTTCCTCCGTTCTGAGCTCAGAGCGCTCAGGGTGGCATCAATTGTGGGTTTCCGAGGAAAGCTCCGGCCGAGAGACTCTGCCCACAATTCAGGCTTCCTGGCTGTGGACAGAATTGAACTCCCGTCTCCTGTGCTGAAAAGCTGCACTTTGAACGAGAGAGAGAGAAAAGCCTCGAAATCCCTTCATATATAGCCTACAGTGACTGTAGACAAGTGGTTTTTATAAGGATTTTAATGTAGATATTTCTAAACTATGTGGTATGAAAGACCAGAAACAAACTACTTTGTACTGGAATAAAAGGAAAAAAGAAAAAGAAAAAACAAAACAAAACAAAAAAGCCTCGAAATCGGAGGATCTGCGATAGAGGCTGGCAGAGCTGCTGCAGCAGCCCGTTGGAAGAAATGCAGCTGTACAGTTCCATTCATAGAATTGCGGAGCTGGAAGGGACCCCAAGGGTCATCTAGTCCAACCCCCTGCGTTGCAGGGATCTCAGCTAAAGCATCCGTGCCAGATGGCCATCCAAGCCTTGCTTAAAAGCCTCCAGGGAAGGAGAGTCCACCACCTTCTGAGGGAGACCATTCCACTGTTGAACAGCTCTTACGGCCAGAAAGTTCTTGTTGACGTTTAGTTGGAATCTCCTTTCTTGTAACTCGAAGCTAATAGTTCAGGTCCTGCCCAAGAGGGCTATTCTATGTCCTCCTTTTTCCCAGGCTAAACATACCCTCAACTGTTCCTCATAAGCAACTTCCTCAAACTCAGCCCTCCTGATGTTTTGAGACTACAATTGCCATCATCCCTGACCACTGGTCGTGCTAGCTAGGAATCATGGGAGCTGTAAGAATTGCAGAAAGGATAATTGGTGTTAGCTTGCCTTCAATAGAGACAATTTATGATACCCGAGTTAGGAAGAGAGCAGAGAGAATTGTAGCAGATCCTTTACATCCCGGTCATCATCTGCTTGATTTACTTCCATCTGGACGTTGCTACAGGACTTCATATACAAAATCGGCCAGGCACAAGAATAGTTTTTTCCCCTTGTGCCATTAAATTGTTAAATTCGTAGTTGTATAGCTTAAGGGAAGGTAAAATATGGGTGGGGTTTCTTTGCTTCTTTGTATTGTGAGAGGAACAGTGTCTGTATGTTTACATTGCAATGTAGCCGAAACAAATTCCAAGTATGTTGGAAAATGTACTTGGCCAATAATAAATTATTCCTATTCCTATGGGAGTTGTAGGCCAAAAACATCTGGAGGGCAGAGTTTGAGGAAGCCTGCTCATAAGGCTTGGTTTCCACTTGGCTGCATTGATTCTGGGGCATTTTACAGCCAGGAAGTCTCAGTATCTTAATTCTGAGAACACTATCTCAGTAGCTACACACACCCTGCCCATAAGGTGGGCGGCTAATACCACATTTCGCAGACTGATGCTGCAGCTGAAAGAAAATGAGGAGAGAACTAGAGAACTAGATTGCTCCACCTTCCATGTGGTAGTCCTCAGTGGAGAAGCTTCAGAAACTGCTATGTTCTTCCAACTCTTTGAATGCCAAGTCGCCAGGAATCATGTGGGGACAGTGCCCAGAGGCATCCAGTTGGCCGTTGTATGAACAGGATGCTGGACTAGACAGGGCTTTGGTCTGATCCAGCAGAGCTCTTCTTACATCAAGTAAGCTCCGGGCTCACGCCAGTGTCCCAAACTCCCATTGTTCTAGGCGCATTTTGCGACAGGGAATTTCATTAGAGCGAGCAGTTTCTGAGCTCTGGGCGCAGTACTGCACCTAAGATTTCAGATCATAACTGCAGAGTGGAAGGAAAGGAGGGCCTTTTTCTGCCTCCCCACTTCCAGCTACTCTCTGGAGACTGGAGAAGAGACCCTCTTAAGAATATTAGGGGGGTGGGCAGGGGAAGGACTAGACCATGTGAAAAAGGAACATAATATTTTAGCTGCAGTTCATTCATTTTCAGCTTTGTGTTCTTGTTATTAAAAAACAGCGCCTAGACATACCGTTGCTGCACCCATAACCTAGGTTTAAGGCGCCATTTGGCTCCTAGCTTTCATATCTGTTTCTAACACTGGCTCACTAGAGAACCAACTTTGTGCCGTTTCTGCAAGCAACACGAAAAGGGGAAGACTCTCCACGGCTTCCCTTCGGTTTTGTGAATCAAATCTACTTTACTATCTGTGGCAAGGCACTCAATTACTGGCTAATTATTGTACTTCTGAAAGTGTTAGTCATTTACTCGAGAGCCAACTGGCTCGGGAGCCAGGGAGCGATCAATCACATTCCACAGCTTAATTACCACATCATAACTTGTTATGTATTGATTTGAACAGCAGCGTAGCTATTTTTGGCCCTAAAATCTTTCCTGTCTGCCCATATATAAGATAGTAGCTCCAGGTCTAGGTCTGCAAGGCATCTTCTAAAGTCAATGATGTGTTGGATACTTAAATTTGCTAAATGAACGTCATGCATCACAAGTCCCCTTTAGATCTCGCTTGGACTCTTTCCAAAAATTCCAAGAACAGTTCTTGAATTCATATTCAGTTCAGCGTACCCACAGAGTGAAAGCGGCTGCTGTAAAACACATTTTTAAATAAACCAAACCTCTAGTGCTATACCCCGGTTGCGATCAGAATACTGAGCCCCCTTGATGCCACTTCGTGGAGATTTAAGGGAACGGGGCAGATTTTAAGTATTTGTGGTGGAATTGCCAACTGTAACAAAGTATTTTCAGAAGCTATTATAAACCAGGAGAAGGATGCCTGGTTGTGAAAGGCCATTGCAACCGTCTGCAAAACCCTAGAGGGCAAAAAATTGGTTGGACGTTTGTTGACTGCGGAACAAATCTTAGCTGCAAAAATTTGGGAGCAGCTGTAACGGTCTCGAACAGAAGAGTGCAAGAAAATATAAATATGTTAAGAATAAGCTCATATGATACAAAAGGAAGGGGAAATGAAAATGAAACGCAACCAAAATCCAC
The DNA here is from genome assembly GCF_009819535.1 of Lacerta agilis. Taxonomy (NCBI): domain Eukaryota; kingdom Metazoa; phylum Chordata; class Lepidosauria; order Squamata; family Lacertidae; genus Lacerta; species Lacerta agilis. The sequence continues at coordinate 44,015,822 of NC_046324.1, forward strand.
TCATCAGAATGTCGGCATGACTTCACTAGATTTACAGGATCTTTGCTTGGAGGCAGGAAAATGAACAATGAAGCCCTTGGGTTGTCCAGCCGCTGTGATGCAGCCATCTATCTCTCCGAGACAGAAGATTATTGGGAGCATGGCACCATTCCAAAAGCAGTTCACGGTCACCAGTCTCCTCTCCCCTTGGAACACAATCCTCCGCCTGCTCGGTTTCCAAGAACATTTGTGTCACTGAAATACTGAAGAGCAGCAGTCGGAAAAACTTTCCTTCAGCGCCAGCAGATTCAAGTTGACCAATCAGTCTGTTTTGCTTTATATCTGAGTTTTATGTAATGCCAGCCATCATCTGGCTTTAAACTTCTGATGATCAAAGCTATGGTTGGTGTGCATGTGTGTGCCCAATATGGCCCCCAAGAGCTCTCTGTCTGGCCCTCAGAACTGTCCCCAGGCCACACCCCTCACTGCCCCATCTTTGCATCCTCCTTGAGTGGTCCTTGCCTGGCTAGAATGTGTCCTTGACCTCTGGTAATCCGAATGCAGAAGCTCCTTCCCAGAGTAATGATTTAACCGCTTTGGTATATCCCAGGAATGAACACAAGCAGCCAGGGAGGGAAACCGAGAAGAGGTCACTTTCTAGCTTGCCTCCAACCCCAGCCCTTGGCATGCAGATTATTCCCCTTTAACCTGCACATCCTAAGAAGTGCCAACAAGAGGAGGAGGAGTTTGGATTTGATATCCCGCTTTATCACTACCCGAAGGAGTCTCAAAGTGGCTCACAATCTCCTTTCCCTTCCTCCCCCACAACAAACACTCTGCGAGGTGAGTGGGGCTGAGAGACTTCAGAGAAGTGTGACTAGCCCAAGGTCACCCAGCAGCTGCATGTGGAGGAGCGGGGACGCGAACCCGGTTCACCAGATTACGAGTCTATCGCTCTCAACCACTACACCACACTGGCTCTCAGTGCCAAGGGTCTGTACTGGGGAAGAAGCCTTTGAACCAGAAGCGACTGAAAGATGGGGACAGGAAAAGGTTATTGGTACAGAGCAAAGGCTTTTCAACAGCAGCATAACCTTGTTAAGTCCCAAACTAGCAAGAAACAACAGACTGAATTTCTGTGACAATAGAAACAAAACATCTTGCGTGTTTGATTACACCAGAAAGCGGACACGGGGCAATGGATTTAAACTACAAGAAAGATTCCACCTAAACATTAGGAAGAACTTCCTGACAGTGAGAGCTGTTCGACGGTGGAATTTGTTGCCAAGGAGTGTGGTGGAGTCTCCTTCTTTGGAGGTCTTTAAGCAGAGGCTTGACAGCCATCTGTCAGGAATGCTTTGATGGTGTTTCCTGCTTGGCAGGAGGTTGGACTGGATGGCCCTTGTGGCCTCTTCCAACTCTAGGATTCTAGGTAGGGTTGTATAAGAGCCTGCTGGATCCGGCCAATGGCCCATCTAGTCCAGCATCCTGTTCTTGCAAGTGGCCAACCATTATTACAATACAGTGGTACCTTGGTTTACGAACTTAGTCCATTCCGGAAGTCCGTTCTTAAACCAAAACCATTCTTAAACCAAGGCGCGCTTTCCCTAATGAGGCCTCCCGCCACCGGTGCCCTTCCACCATTCACTTTCCATTTGCAGACCAAGGTAAAGTTCGCAAACCGGGACACTACTCCCGGTTTTGCGGAGTTCGTAGACCGAATTGTTCGTAAACAGGACTGTTCTTAAACCAAGGTACCACTGTATTGCAAACTGCCCTGTGATCCTCAGATGACCTGAGCACGAGGAACACTCTCTCCTCCTGTGGTCTTCAGGAACTGCTTTTCAGGAGCATTACTGTCTCTGCCAGTGGAAGGAAGAACATAGTCATCTTGGCTAGTTCTCCTGGGCTGTCACTGGAGGATCAGGCAGCAGAGAGGCTGCCTATTTCCAGCCCTGGGTACTTTTGGAGAGAGATGACTTGGCCTCTGTATTTGATGCTCAGGTAACTTATTGTAATGTGCATCTACTGAAGATGACTCAGAAACCTCAACTAGTCCAAAATGCAGGGGCCAGATTATTTTCTGGGGTTCCTTTTAGGACTCATACAACGGCAGTTTTAAAATAGCTATAGTTACCAGTTTGTTTCTGGGCTCAATTCAAGGTTTTTGCATTAGCGTTTAAAGCCCTAAATGACTTTGGCCCCAAACATCTGAAAGATTGCATCCTTCCCTACAGACCCCCTTCAGTGTTGAGATCAGAAGAGGAGGGCCTCTTGGTAGAATTTCGAAGGGTGACAGGGTGGGAGGGGCTTTCTCTACGACAGTCCTCAACTTGTGGAGCTCCCTCCTCTCAAAGGGGCCATGTGGCACCTTCATTACATCGTTTCCAATGTTTGCTGACAATGCACCTCTTACCCTTGATGCTTGAGATTTTAGGTCCCATCCTATCCCTTGACCGTGGGTAGGCAAACCAAGGCCCGGGGGCCGAATCTGGCCCAATCGCCTTCTAAATCCGGCCTGTGGACGGTCCGGGAATCTGCGTGTTTTTACATGAGCAGAATGTGTCCTTTTATTTAAAATGCATCTCTGGGTTATTTGTGGGGCATAGGAATTTGTTCATTCCACCCCCCCAAAAAAAAAACAGTCTGGCCCCCACAGTGGACAGGCCCTCTGCTGAAAAAGTTCGCTGACCCCTGCTCTTGACTATTAATGTAACTGATTTAATACTGGGAAGATTTCTATACTGCACTATGTCTATCTTTCTGCCAGGACAAGCATTGCAGCTTGCCAGATAAAACAATCCCCCCTCCCCTCCCCTTCCCAATTTTGGGGGGCACACAGGGGGACAGCCCCGCTGTGTCATTAGAAGTCCTTGCACAGGGCTTCTGCTTATGGGACTCAATTGCTGAATCCCAGACATTGCTAGGACCTTACAGGTGTGAAACATAACAGAACAATTTGCTAGCAAAGGACTAGAGGCTGCCTTCTCATCTATATATATATATGAAGTCCAAGTGTCTCTGCGTCCAGTCCCTGTGTCCGTGGGTTTGCGCTACTGCGCATGTGCCCCGCGGACACGGGGATTGGAGCGCAGAGACATCGGGTCGGGAGCGGCGGCGGCAGTCGAAGTGGCGGCTTGCGCGGCCAGGAGAGCACGAAGCCGCGGAGCTCCTGAAGGCGACCAGCGCAAATGGAGCCCCCCGACCGGCTTCTGCCACTCCTACCAAGGGGCAAATGGGCTTAACCCACAGCAGCCACCCTGTGAATGCGTGCAGTCGCCTCCCCCTCCCCAGCAACAGCGCCACATATGTTCTAGCGCCCGTTAAATTAACAGGCATAAAAACCACTAGTTCTACATAAAGCACCCAACTGAAGTGGCTTATTTCAACCCTGGTGATGACAGCTTCCTTCACTGGGGTAACTGGCTACCTTAAGAGGTCTCGGGGGACAAGTGAGGGTCTGCTGCTTGTTCTCCCTGAGCATCTGCCCCCCGAAGCAGCTTCCTCTGTTTAATGGTAGGGAAGGCCCTGTCCTCTTTACCTGCTTGAGAATTGAGTAGAATGCATGGTGGTACCCAGAAACTAATGCCAGTAGGATGTGAACTGGATTTATGAGGATATAAACAAAGCTCCTTCTCAAGGCTGCCGCGGCAGGAGAACACAGAGGATGACAACAAAGAAGCCACAAAATAAACGAGGACATCCGTATGCTAAAATATTTTACATTCCTCTGAAATCTCTTACACAAAACTTTGCCCGCAATTCCCCCATGTGTTCCTCCAAATAAAGCCCTTTAGAGTTATGCCAAAGACCCGAATTTCTCGTGTTTGCTTGCAAAACCACCCCACCCCCTTCCAACAGATGTGCGTACAACTTCAAGTTAAAATTATTTCAGACATAGAATACACGCAAGTTGGATGTTAAAGTTTTACAGTGCTATAAATACAAGCGGCCAGCTTGGCTGGGATTCCCGACAGAATGCTCATGCCTCCGAACAAAACGAAAACTAGAACTCAGCAGGCTAGAAGGAAGATTTGCCCAAATGGGACACACACACACACACACCCTACTAAAGTTCCTTGGTCTACAGCCGTTTCCTCCAAACGAAGTGGAAAAGACAGAAAACTGGTTCGGATCACAACACAGTTTAGTTTGCTCGGTTGCAGTCATGGCTTTTGCAGGTGGGACTGTGACAGTGGCTTTAAAAACAAGCAACAGAAAAGAGGAAGAAGCAGCCAGGTACTTCCAAAATACCGTCCGTCACCAATTCCCTTAAATTCCTTCCTCCCCCCCCCCCGCAACACCAGCGTGCAAGGCCAGTCCTGCACTGAAGTTTGAGGTTCCTCCCATCTTTATTTTTCAAAGCCCGCCTCTCACGCTGAATTTTAATCAAGAGACGCAGATGGGCAAGGGTTGAAGGACGTCACTAAGCAGCCAGTGACACCTCCGCTGGCTCAACTGCTTGCGGGAACAAGGAGAGTGCTTGCTTGCTTGCTTGCTTGCTTGCTCGTGTCCCCGACGCTCTGAGCCATGGTTTGACGCATGGCTAAGTTTGTTGTCCGTCGGTCTCTGTGGAAACACCTGGCTCCGCGGCTGGTGGCTGACTGCCGCCGACGGCGAGAATACTGTCCGTGTCGACGGGCGGGACCAGCGTCAGGGACTCCACGCTCAAGGTGTCCGTGCTGTCATTTGAGATGAGGGAGATGGTGGGCTGCGGGGCAGGGATGAGGCTGGGAGATAAATTGGCCGTTTCCGCTTCTGTGCTCCTCGCCAGGCTCTTGCCAGGCTTTGAGTTGTGCGCAGAAGAGTCGTCCACTGCCGGCAAGTGACCGGAGGAGGATGCCTGATGCTGCTCAGTGGCCGCTGAGTCATCTGTTCAGGCGAATGAGAGAGAGAGAGAAAGAAAACAACCATATTATGCCTGGGTGTAACGAGCGTTATCATTAACTGAAAAGAGCCGCCTCATCAGATGGAAATCAATGCGGCAAAGAGAGCTGGACTAGGGCCTGGGAGGCCAGGGTTCGAATCCTTACTTGGCCATGAAGCTGACATTAAGCCAGTCTCTGCCTCTCAGCCTAACCTACCTCACAGGATTGTTGTGGGGATTAAATGGGGACAGAAGAAAAAAAGTGGGACATAGCTGCAGTGAAAGGATAATACTGTGCTTGGCAAACAAACAAAATTTCTCAGGGTGGTGAAAAGGAGGCTTGGGCTCAAATCTCAGTTTAGACGCAGTCTGGTCTCAAGTCACCTGTGGGTTCAGTGATAACCTAGTTTAGGTGCAGGGGGAGCTTTGGCATCCCAGATGCTGCTGAACTGCAACTCCCATCATCCCTGGTATTTGGATACACTTGCTGGGGCTGATGGGAATTGTCCAGCGAGATCTGGAAGGTCAAAGGTAGCACAAGGTTCTCCACACCTCCCTAGCAACACAGACAGCTGGCCTTACACTGAGCCAGACCTTTGGTGCAGCTCTAGTCCTAGTGAACCTGTGGAAAGTGCTACATGACTATGTTGCACCCGTGGCAAGAACCAGGCACTGTTGTAGCTTAAAACAACAACAAAACACAGCATGGAAGAAGGGCTAGTTCTGCAGAACCTTCATGCAAATACCAAAACTCAACATTGTGGTTTTAATTTTGCCAACTCAGTGCTTATTTCCAGTGTTTACTTGCAAACTCTGCTTGCCTTGCTTTCCTCATTCACTCTCTTATCTCTTCCTACGAAATTCTTCCTACCCTGCTGTTTTGACAGCATTATTTAATCCCTTCTTCTAAAAACGTTTTCCACTCTCAAAGGGTTTTTTTTTAATTAAAACTGAAAAAAAGACTATGAAAATTTGACCTTGCCCCTCCAGCAACAAAGAGGAACCTTCCTCTGATTTGCAATTGTTATCTCTTTCTCTTCGCTGAGATCAGGAAAGGGGCACATCCAGGTCCACCTACAGCAGACTTCTTCAACCTGGCGCCCTCCAGATGGTGCACGCTACAACTCCTGCCAGCCTGTCACCACGGGCTGCTGGGAGTGGTAGCACAAGACATCTACAGGGTGCCAGGGCTGGGGGAAGGCTGAGCTACGGTGTCTTCCAGTGTTTCTCAAACTTAGGTCCTCAGCTGTTGTTGGACTACAAAACCCATCATTCCTGACTACTGGTCCTGCTAGCTAGGGATGATGGGGGTTGTAGTCCAGTAATAGCTGGGGAACTAAGTTTGAGAAACACTGTTAACTAGCTAGACCTTTCTCGATGGAAGACAATCTTACTCGGCTACAAGTGATCGCCAAAGAGGAAGCAGAGCTCTCTCATCTGAGAGTCCTCCTATTCAAGAATACAGCGTGATAAGGCTTTGCATTTTTTGGGAAGATCTTAATATCGTTTGCTGACTTGTTTGCGGCATAATATTTTAATGCCTCTTGCTGCTTTGTGGTTATTTCTGTGATACTGTTATTACCATCCTTACTGGCAGGTGTTGCTTTCCTCTCTGAGAAGTTTAAAATCGTAAGGCAGGCTTAGAAGAAAATATTGTAAAACAATGATGGGCAGTAAAGCTTTACAGATTGTCCCTGCACAATCTCACTTCCGGTCCTCTTACGTTGGTTGGTACTGAAGATACTGCTCAGGGAGCAATCCCTGAAGGATCAGACCCCCGTGGGCGTCCACTGACAGAAGCAGCCCCCAATTCCAGGCTCTTCTGGGTACAAGGACCCTCAGGCAGGAAGAGACAGATTTCAGGGAAACAAGAGCAGCAACGGAGTGATGGATGGCTTTGTCCAGAATAAAGAAAGAAACTGGGTGAAAGAAGCCCTGGACAGGTGAGCTTTGACTATAGAGGGAAATAGCTGCACCAAGCAATGCAGTTTCAGTAGCTGTGTTTCCCTTAATGTTTCTCTTTGTGCGACTGCTGCAGAACATCCCCAGCTTTTGTGACACCCAAGAGACAACTGCTCCAGGCGTTTTGGTTCAGATGGGCACATAACCTCCTCTAGGTGCATCATGCTACACTGCTGGCCTCTAAAAGAGCTGGGGACCCCACTGACCTCAGAAAGCACTCTCTTAGCACTTCCCACAAAAATTTTTTTTACCCTGCCGTTCTGACAGCATCATTCACTTTGTTATTCTAAAAATTTATCCACTCTCAGTTTGCAATTAAAAAAAAATCCTCATGGATATTCTGCAGCATTTTTAGTGCAATTTCCTCCTAATACACACATTTGGGTGTGCACGTCTGCCTCATACGCTCATTTCTACCAAGCGCGTCCCCCTGACATAATGCATTTTGTGAGCTGTTTTCACTATTGTGTGCTATTTAATGGGCATCTCGCCCCAGCATATGCATTTTTGAATGCATTAGCTGGCTGGAGAACCGCATTGCAAAATTCAGAGAAGCGCAAATTTCAAGCAGTTGGCAGCGCTTTGGTTTGCATATCGTTTCAGAAGGTCGGACTGGGCAAGTTGGCCGAATGCAAACTGACTCCAATGTCTCCCTTTCAGCACAAGGTATCTGCAGAACGACCCTCAAAGCAATGCAGTGAGTGGTGGACACAATGGATTTTGCATTCTCAAACGGAACTCTCACTTGTGCAGAATTAACAGAAATCTTATAGAAAGGCAGGGGTTCTGCATAACTTAAAAAACAACAACAACAACGCTACAAAGCCAAAACCAGCAGTGGAAGAAAGGGGAAGAGGGAAGCTGAGAATTAAACTTGAGTAGGGCTGGGTGGAATTGAAATGACAGACAGCAGTTCCTTTCATTGGTAAAGGGTTGGTTATGCTTATTTTCGCAGAAGAGGACTTCGAGCCAATGCATATTTTGAACGTCCGGGAAATATAACTTAATTTTTGCTTTGCTTGGCAGCCCCAAACCATGGCTCTGTAAGAAAAAGGAAAAAAGAGAGCAAAAGCTGCAGAGGAAATGGTGACACCCATTGCTCTTTCTCTCCCTCCCCAATCCTTCCCACATTTTTGGAGAGTAGATATGCAGCCGGGGGGGGGCACCCTTTTAAGAGGGTCTTTTTTCTGCTGCTTAAAGGTGCAGGGCTTGTGCCAAAAAAGGGAGGGAGAGGAGAAAAGGGCAGAGTTGCTTCAGCTGAGAGTGGGCGAGGGGGAGAAACCAACAACAGCAACACCGGCATTTCCTTGAATTCGAAAATGCAAATACAACGCAGACCAATTCAGTCTGTGCAGGCAAAGTGGTGGGGACGCCTGAACGCAGAGGCTCAGAGGGAAGGACGCAACAGAAGATTGCGGATCGCAAGTCCCCTGGATGTCTCCTCTCAGTATGTTGGAGGTGGGGGGGGGGGAGAGTTATATACACAGAGAAGCAAGGGAGCTGGGCTAATGCAAACATGTGAAGGAATTCAGCTGGGAGGGAGTAAAACTACAGCCAGTTTTCAGTAATGGGGAGGTCGTGGCAGAACATGGTTTTTTTTAATGTTTAAAATAACAATTACATCAGGTTTCATCCCTGGAAAGGCCTCTCTCTGCCCAGGAGAGCCAGCTGGAGTAGATCTTGCTAGGCTAGATGGGACAATGGTCTGGCCCAGTGGAGCCAGTTCAATTCCCTTAGTAAGGGGAGTGGGAGAAGGAAATAACAATGAACGGAGAAGGGCTGCAGCCCAGTGGTACAACATCTCACACACAGAATGTCTCACTAGATCCTTAGCACTAGAAGAACCTCTTGAGAGCCACTGCCGGTCGGTGGACCATTAAATGGCTTGACCTGAGAGTGAGGCAGCTTCCGGGGCTTCTAAAGCCCAAGGGGGGGGAAACACTAGGAAGAATGGGAATTAGAATTACGTGTTGTGAAACTGAGCCCACGCGAACTGTCAGTCCAGGCCCTGTTTCTGGAAGTGGATAGACACTAATTAGGAGACCAGGGTATGGCCAGTCTCTTCCTGGCTGCACAAATATAGCTCCGGGGGCCTTCTGGCGGTTCCCTCATTGTGATACGTGAAGTTATAGGGAACCAGGCAGAGGGCCTTCTCAGTAGCGGCACCCACCCTGTGGAACGCCCTCCTGTCAAGGAAATAAGTACAGTGGTACCTCCACTTACGAACAGCTCTGGATAGGAATGCTTCGGGCTACACACGTGGCAAGCCTGGAAGTAACGGAAAGGTTTCCGCCGCCTGCGCAGAAGCGGGCTATCGCCATGCGCAGAATAGGCGCCTCTGGATGTGAATGTTTCGGGGTAAGAACGGACCCCCAGAATGAAATAAATTCGGTTTTCGAACATCTCAGAAGCCGAGCGTTTCAGTTTTTGAACGCCGAAAACCCGGAAGTAATTGCTTCTGTTTTCAAACGCACCTCAGAAGTCGAACGGCTTCCGCTGAGTTTCCCCCTCAATATTCTCCACTGAAATTGCAGACCGCCCTTTGCGCCTTGTTTTTCAAACGTTTTGCAAGTCAAACGGTCTTCTGGAACGGATTATGTTCGAAAATCGAGGTACCACTGTAACGGTACAACCTTTAGAAGACATCTGAAGGCAGTGCTGTATAGGGAAGTTTTTAATGTCTTACTGTGTTTTTTATTTGTTCGAAGCTGCCCAGAGTGGTTGGGGCAACCTAGTCAGATGGGCGTGGTATATTATTATTATTATTATTATTATTATTATTATTATTATTATTATTATTATCATCATCATCATCACCATCATCTGTTTCCTTCAAGTCTGGACTGCCCAGACTGTACAAGCAACTCCATCTGTAGCATAGGGGTTAGAAAGTCAGACTAGGACCCGCGAGACCAGGGTTTAAATCCCCACTCAGCCATGAAGCTCACTGGGTAGCCTCGAGCCAGTCACAGTCTCACAGCCTTAAAGCATTGCTGTGGGGAGAATCGTGTATGCCACCTTGAGCTCCTTGGAGTAAATGTGGGGCAGAAATGTAACAATGAAGAGATCCTGGGCCCACTTCCCAAGCTACACTGTGGGCCTTAGGATGGGCAAGGACATAACAGAATGTGTATGAGAAGCAAAGAGGTATTTTCTAGCTTCCTGCCCAAGGGCTTGTGTAAGAACGTGCACCTCAGGCAACAGTCTCTTAAAAATCACCCTGCACAGTTCAGTGTTGGGAGTGGATCAGCCTTCCCGAAACTGGTGCCATCCAGGTTTTGTTGGATGACAATTCCCATTAGCTACAGAATGGCCAATGGTCAGGTATGATGTGGGGAGTGATCCAATAAAAACTGGAGGGCACCAGGTTGTTGGGGGGGGGGGCGGGCTGGAGAAGATGGGTTACTGCTGAGACAGCTTTGACAGGTTTCTTTCTTCTGCACTACTGGAATCTGTACCCGCAGGGACCATGCTAGTCTCTGCTGTCCGATATGCCGGCAAGCCGAGAGACATTGAGTAATTAATGAGCACAATCTCTATAGCACTTCTCAGTTGGGCTATGAGGATTAATTGACTGATCAATGCTATCGACTGAAGCTTTAAAGTAAAATTCACCCTTCAAATTGCCGCAATTCAAAGAGAGCCGAAGATGCAGGCCGGGGAATCTTTGGCTGTCATTCCTCGATGCAGCAGGCTATATAGTCACACTAGCCCTCTCCTTCCCTAGAATTATGGGATAGAATTGGACGAGCTCTGTTTGTGAAGTGGGACTGATGGTGGTGGGTGGCAGAATCCAAGGGACATCTCGCTATTCACGGCCATGCAAGGTCTGCAAGGGGCCTAATGGGAGGCCTGCAAGATGGGTATGGCTCACTGTCAGTCTTCACACGTCAAAAATGCATGCAGAAGGAGGTTTCCTATATGCCTTCATCCACCCGAAACATAAAGAAGAGGCATGGGGGTGGAGAAAATCAAGTCAGAATGGAAAGGGAGCAACTTTTGGGTTAATTTCTATGCCTGAATGTTTGTGCGGAAAGTACTTTTCTGTCCTGAAATGCTTGTCTTTACTTGCTTTGACTTTGGAGTAAAGAGAAATGCCCCTGAAAAGGGAATAAATGAAGTCCTTGCCACTGCCACCAGTGTTTGGACCAAACAGCACCTCAAAGGCAAGATGCACTAGACAAATTAAAGAGTTTGGAGAGGGATAGGAAAGCTGCAGCCCTTCAGATGTTGCTGGACTCAGATCCAGTTAATGTGGCTAATGGTCAGGAGTGATGGGAGTTGTAGTCTAGCAACAATGGGAGGGCCATGGTTTCCCCATGCACTGAGTTAGGCATTAAATGATCTGGGGAAATGCGGAGGGGTGTGCGCCTCAAATTCTCACGAGAACCTAAGGAAGCTCCCCGCTTTGCAAGGAAAAGGCAGGTCTCAAAATATACAGAGGGGAAGCAAGCTGATCATGGCCTCGAAGGACAATGGGTGCAAATAAAAGCAGGTGGCAAACAATACTGTAAGAAAGGGAGCCAAAAAGTGTCCAACACACAGAGAAAGCGGCAACACAGACTTTGCACATTTAAAAAAACTGAAAGGAAACACAAAACTCCAATTCCGTCATGCTGTGAACACAGCTTGCCTGAACCAATTCCTGCTAAAATGTTTTTAGAACTGGGGCTCATTCTCACCTATCTGAACCGATGCTTGAAGCTACGGCGGGGGGGGGGGGCAGAAATACTCCCACCTGCATCCCTTGATCACCTGCTGTCAGGTGAGTTCCCAGTTGCCGAACGCTAAGCCACCGACTGCTCAGGTGCCAGGTAAGAAAGAGCCTTACGCTACCCAAGAGCCAAAAGATACAAGAGTATGGCATCTTGAACCTTGTTGGAGGCTCAGGGTACCTTCCCGCAACCCAGTGGAAGGAGCTGCTCTTTGTTTCAAGGAAGCAAGCAAGCAAGGAAGGGGGTGGCTGTGGGGTGAAGCCAGGCTGAACAGCCAAGGTGCTCCATTGCAGGGGAATTCTCCTGGAAGGGTAGAAAATGTCTCTACACACCCTGGATGTGAGATAATGCACCGAGAACAGTAGCTGGCTGTTTCTGCATGCGTGGAAGGGGATCCCTTGGCCTCGTAATCTCTTTTTTGGGGAGGACGAGGGGAGTGAGAAGGGGAGCCATACACCACACACACATCCAAGGAGAAACCTGCCTGAAGGGATTTTGCAAGGATTGATGCTGCTGCAGCTGCTGCCGGAAGGCCTAAACCCAGTGTCCACCGTGACTGTCAGCCTCCGAGAGACTGAAGACCCGCTGCCGTCCTTTCCTGCCAGGCCTAACTAGAGGAAAACACAGCAATAGATCACATGAAGCCATTAACAATTGGGGGGTGGGGGGAATCACAGAGACAGGAAGGAAGAAGACATGTTATAGCAGCCTTCCCCAACCCGGTGCCCTCCAGAGGTTTCGGGCCACAAGGCCTGCCGGCCGGGATTTGCGGTCCAAAAGATCAGGAGGTGCCCCAGGGGGTTGCAGGGAGGCTGTGTTAGGAGTAAACATCAAAGTGACCATCACCAACACCACAAACATGCTCACAAACAGCTGGCATCCTGCGGTCTCGCTCTCTTCGGAAGCCCCGAGAGGCCGAGAAGAGGTTCGCCCGTTCCCGAGTACACAAACCTTCCTCAAGAATGCCACATGTTCAGGTTGGCTCGACTTAGGATTGCCAGGCGATGACAGCGGCTAAACGTCAGAAAAGGAAACAGGAATGCTTTCGGGTTCAAAATGATGGGGAAGGGGAAGGGAGAACCTCGACGACCCACTTAAAAAAGAGGCAAGAGCAATTTTTTACAGATTTCTCGTGGGTTAGCAATATTCCGTCCCACTTAATGGTAATAAATTGCCGGAGGATGCACCGTCTCCCCCAGAGCGAGCGATAAATTAGGATGTCAGATAAATCTACCCTTTCGAAAAAGGAAGCCTGTAAAATACAGCACTTGGATTGCAGTCAAAGCTAAGTGCAGCACATTTTTTTCCTTTAAAAAAAGAAAGAAAAAGAAGATCCAATGGGAAGCAATAATAATAATAAAAAAGAACGGGGAGGGAAGACAGACAGAACACCAAGGAATTTTGCAAACACAGAAGATTTCTGGATGAACATCGCTTCAGTGGAACAAAGGGCAAGACAGAACAACAGGTGCAACAAACATCGTCATGTGTGGGATTCAGCCATGATGGAAGAGCCAGGGTCATGTCGACGGAACACGTTTCCTACAGAGGGTTGGAGCTCAGACTCGAAGCACAGCACAGGACATGGGGGAGGAGTCAAATTTGTGTGCCCCAAACAGCAGCAGCAGCCTTTCCCAACCACACTAGAAATGCTTCCGGAAGCCGAGGGAGACTGGCAATGGCAGACTGCAATATGGCAGCCCCACACGCCTAAAGTGTCTGTCTGTGTCCCAGCCTAGCACTTGGGAGACTCAGTAGCGTATTATGTATACAGAGATGAAGTGCCAATAGTGGTGACAGTCATCATAAGAACATTAAGAAGAGCTCGCCTGGATCAGGTCAGGGGCTCATCTAATCCTGCTCTCAGTGTGGCCAACCAGATGCCTATGTGAAACTCGCAGCAAGGATCCGAGCACATTCTGATAGCCACTGACTATACATTACTTTCTTGGATGGGGATGACCCACCTACAGTTGTATGTGTTCTGATAACGCCCCCCCCCCCAGAAATTTTCAGCAGAGCTCTAATACGATCCTCTCCCTCTGTGCCTTTCCAGTTCAGAATTCTCATCTCATGTGCCCCAGGACAGTGGTTCTCAAAGAGTGTGGCAGGAAGATTCAAGGGCGATCAAAGAGACATTTAAACATTTCAGTGCAGTATGGTATGGTATCTAAATAATTTGGATATATAACCAGAAACAGTATTCATGCCTCTCTTCAGGAGTGCTGGCTATTCTTCCTACAGTTCTCCAAGACGTTATTGTTGTGAAGAGAAAGGCTTCTTTGTGTTGATGAGGAGATGAGAGCTTGTTTGTCTCAAATTAGACCTAATATAAACGAGATTACCCAGCAAAAGCAAGCTCATACATCTCATTGAGTTTATATGCATACTTAAGGTACATATGCAAGAGGCCCATCTATAATTATATTTTGGGAATGATCCATGTTCTTCTGTAGCTGCATTGTTTTATACTTTCTGGGTGTCCCATGATCATACTATAAAGTAGTTGTGTTCTATGTTATAAATCAAGCACTGCTAGGAGTTGTTTCTTTTCGTTTTCCGATGTATTCCTTATAAATAAAAAAATTGGTCCGGTGCAAGCAAGTTTTTATTCTGAAACTGTGGCTCGGGCGGGGTGGGGAGTTTGAGAACCACTACCCTAGGGACTCCATTGTTCAGAAGCAAGACAGGTGACCTGCCTGCCCTGGGCAATCCAGACAAGGGCCGAAAGGCAAAGTTTCAGACTGTAGAGGAAATGCAGAAGACAATTGTAATTTCGAGGAGTTAGGTGACATGTCTCTTTCCCTTTTACATCCTCGGTTTAAGGCCTGCTGATTTAGGATAGTATAATTTGTTTTTCACACACCTGTGTCAGGAGTTTCCTGGGTCCCCTGTGTTCTAAGTGCTGATTGGCTAGTGGGGAGGATGCCCAGTTGCAGTGAGTGGGAGACTCTCAGCTGCTCTGCAGTAGTTGCACCCAGTGTCCTGGGCTGACCATGAGTAATGCCTGTTAACCAGGTGCACTCAATTACATCAAAGTTGGCTATAAAAGCTGTAGGCTGAAGGAGCTCAGGGAGCTTCTTCACAGATCGAGGTACCTGCTGTTGTGAGACTGTAGGCCGGGGTCTCTCTCGCTGCTCTACTTGGGGCTCCAGGCAGCTGAAGGGGAGATTGTGTGTAGCTCCTGTCTGGTATAATTTGTGTTTTGTATGCCTGCTGTTATTTGTTGACCTTATGCAAATAAAGCATTGCTTTTCCTTCACCCACTGGTGTGCTTATTGGCTCCAGATCCAGAAAGAACCCTGCCCTTGGGCAGAACATAGATAACATCCCAAACGTGACACTGTACAACCCTCTCAGCCTTCCTCTGTGCTGTCCCTTTTAAACAAGTTGGGAGTTCTTCATTGAAGCTCACACGGAAATGGCAGAAGGGCCCTTCTACCATTTTCGTGTGTCCCTTTTAAACAGGCAAGAAGCTTAGAAGTTCTTCATAACCACCTACATTTTAAAGGGTGTGTGTGTGTGTGTGTGGAATGCCAACACTGTGAAGTTCCTAAAACACTAACTTTTCTCCCTGGCCCTTTCCTGAGCTCATCATCTCAGTAGGGTTGCCAGGTCTGCTTCCAAAAAATAGCGGACAAGCGGGGTGCGTGTGTTTAACTTAAATTAAATTATATATTTTCTTACAAACATTTTAACACGTATTAAAATACCATTTCATCATAAAGCTTTTGAATAAAAAAGTCCACTATTTTGTGGGAAAAAATAGTGAACATAATGTGAAAAAAGTGCTGTACACTCAAATAGTGGACACCTGGCAACCCTACATCTCAGTCATGGATGCGAGTTACAGATAACACTTGCAGCACGTTACCCCAAAAGGTTAAAGGAAGGCAGGAAGATATTGCTGTACTGATGAAACAAAGAATGCAACTAATTCGAACATTTTAGCAACAGTTCTTTGGCGTCTATTGCGCAGGATGAGCTGGGAGGATTCTGGAGGACGATGCTTCTGGTGAAAGGTGGAAAGGTGAGGGGTCACATTTAGTGCAGAAGAGCTCTTAGTAAGCTTTGGGATGACGTAAGAACCCGTCAGAATTACTGCAGGCTGCTTATTTAATGAGTTGGGCAAGCTCCCGACTGCCGTCAGAAGTAACGCGAAAGCTTTATCTCATCTGTGCCTTTTGCATGAGGCACAGTCAATGACAGTGCTGCGGACAAGGGGGAGGAAGGATTGCCTAACCCACAGACAAAGCCATTTCACTAGTTTAGCAACCTCCTTCGGATACCGGAGGCCAAGAGACTGCACAGCGGCTCCCAGATTATGAATTGTGTTGATGGCAAAAGTAGTTTGGGGAGCGTGCTTTGATCTGAATGAAAGTGCTTGTAAAACACACACACACACACACACACACCCACACACACACACACACACACACCTGTTTAAGGTTTGCAGCTGGCACCCTTGCGCCGAGAAGGGACTTTCCTCACTTCCCAAGACAAAAGCTTCTAAAGTCAGCTAATATCACTGGTTGCTTCCAGAGTTGGCAAGGCTCATTTAATGGCAACAAGAAATGAAGTCCTTAGTGTGCCTTCTGTTTCAGCTTTTAAACACCTGCTGAAAACCTTGCAGCAAATGAAGAATGCATCTTTCCACAATGGTTAGCTGATTTCTGACTGTAACTTTTAAATATTCTCCATCATATTGTTTTATGTGTTATTTTAAAGTTTCAATTGTTATGAATAGCGGTAGATAAATATTTGTATAAAGAAATAAATAAGAAACAATTACTTCTGGAGTGGAAAAACCTTTGTTCCTAAAATAAATCAAACCGCTGATAAAGTAGAATTGTGACAGCCTTAATTTCATAGCTTCTCAGCTCCATGGGTTTTATTCTCCTTCTCCAATTCAGCAGTCTGCTTTCAACCAGGTTTTGTAATAGTAAAGGGTGCATTGCTGCCTTCAGCATTAGTTTAGGTTCCAGGTGATTAGATCAGAACCAAATTTCACATTTTTAAGTGAAACTGTGGCGGTGTGGCTACCTTCTACAAATAAGGCCCCTTGCTTCTCAGTGGAACAGATAACAAAAGTTAATTTTAAAAAATCCCGTCACAATAAAATGAAATAAAATATAATTGGGATGAAAGTTGCCACGATGCAGTCAAGGGGCAGAGGGAGACTAGACAGATACTGCCGATCAGTATTTGTGACCTGGAACCAAGAAGAAGAAGAAGCAGGTCGATTGTCTGAGCATCTCATATCCATCACGGCAATGGCCCAGCTTGGAAAGTTAACTCCTCATCGCAAAGTTTGTGGTTTTCCAAGGCATCCAAGTTCTTTAATAAATCCCTCCCTCTGAAGGCAGAACTTTCATTTCCCAACGATACTGCACCTACTCCCGCTTTTAAGAATTTGTTTAAAGTGTTTAAAGATTGCTAATGTCAGACAGAGCTGCCAGTAATTGCTGGAAATAGATTTTAACAACAAGCAACAGCTGACTCCACTCCTATTTTTTTTGCCCATTTGGGGGCTTTAATTGAATTAAGACCCACACAACTAGGCTAAACGTGTGGTGCTGCCCTTCATGGAGCAAACACCCCACCGGCAGTCCAAATCTGTGCTGTCTATCAAGTGTGGGTGGGGAGAATAAAGCTGGGGTGGGAGGATGAACTTCTGCACAAAGGCAAAAGTACCTAGGGCTGGGGGGGGGGGGCACACAGAATCACTTCGTTCTTCTTCCTTGGAAACCTCTACAGAAGATCAATAGCCTGTCAGCAAATGCATTTGTATGAAGGCAGGCCAGCATTTGCTTTTAACAAGTCTGTACTTTTCCAGAGTTTATGATAGCCATGAAATACAGGTGTGCTGAGTTTAAGGTCACTATGGCACAGACAAACTGCCTGTGGAGGTTTTCTGCAAAAAAAAAAAAAAAAAGTATTCCTGCAAAAGAAGTTACTCGTTGGAGGGGAAGAGAAGGAAAAAGGAGGAGAGAACAATTCAAAATTTCTACAGCAGGACTTGCATCTAAGACCAGGCTGTTAACACTACACACACAAAATGCAAAGGTTACCAGATATGAGGAATGAAGTAATATTTTGCAGTTGTTCCTGGTAGCCAACAACACTCAATTCCTTAAAAAGCAAGGATGGGGAATCTGTGCCCCCACCACAAGGTATTTTTAGACTTCATTAGCCCCAGCCAACATGAACAATGGCCAGGAATGATGGGAGCTGCAGTTCAACATCATTTGGAGGGTTGTAGGTTCTCCATTCCTGAACTATATCTAGGGTGGGCATCTTGTTTGGCACCATGGCCATTCCTTAAAATATGACCTTGAAATTTAATCTCCACCCCCATACACACACATTTAGATTAAGCAGTCAGATCATTTCAATGGAAATAGAAAGAACCAGGAAATAAACACAAGTGCCAAAGGACAGAGAGTTCACTTTAATTCCCCCCCCCCCACTTATTATTGCAGCAGGACTTAAATTTGAACCAGGAGTCCAAATTGTTCTCAGTGCCGAGGAATGTCTGAAATGACACACGGTGCCTTTAAGCATGTGCGGAGTGCCTTCGTCTTACTGCTGAGCAGCTGTGCCAGATCTTAAGTTATCTGGGATCATAGGAATAGGATTTTCAGTCAGGGGAGTGTGGATTCTGGAATGGTCTGCGCTCCAGCGGGCAAAGAAGTTAAGCATTAGCAGAAAAGTGTTTTAACGCAGGATCCTGCAGCAAGCAATACTGTTGTCTCATACAATTTGAACCAAGAGAGTGATGCAGAATGGTGTGCCAAGCTCACCCACCTGCCTGACTTGCAGGACTGAAGCCACAACTGGGGAAAACAGAATCTCGTATAATTTGTCCCCCAGTTTTGTATGGACTCGCCCGAACCCCCCACCCCTCGGGTGCCCTTTCCAAAACAAGTTTAACGAACAGGACATAAAATATTAAGATTAGGAAGTCTCTTTAAAAACCTGCAGGTGGGTTCAAGCAGAGTCTATAAAACAGCCTACAGGAGCTAAGAGCAAGAGGCTTCAATACCTGACGGGCTCTGGACCATGGAAGGAATCGATGTGGAGCTGGTGGCGGAGTCGCAGCGCCCGGTGCTCCCGCTGGACGAAGGGGATGGAGATGAAAGCGGCGAGGGGTTGTGCTGGTTGATGCACTGGGCGACGGCAAAACCTGCAAGGGAGGGAAAGCAAGAGTTTACACAGAGGGAAGCTGGCCAGAAACGCAAAAGCACTTCCTCACAGAAGGACAGGGACAATGGACGTGTTGTGGACAGGTGCCATCAGCTGGAATGAGAAAAACTAAGCTATACTGGCCAACAGGAACGAGAGAAAGCTATGAAATGTTGCATGAGGTTCAGTGCTTTGTTAGGTAAATTAAGGGATACATCTGAAGAGCCCAGTGGTCCATCTAGTGTCATCGTCCTGCTCCCTGCAAGTGGATAACCAAATGCCTCCAGGAAGCCCGAAAGCAGGACAGGGAAGGAAAGAGAACACCCCCCTGTTGAACGCATCCACTGGGAGATACACTGCCCCTGGACATGAAGGCTTCATTCAGGAGCCCTGCAGCTTGAGCAGACCAAAAGGTTCCAGAACCCAGGTGCCTCTAGGAAGGGCTTGGAGCTAACACACCTCTCCTGCCATTGCTTCCCAGCAACTGGTAGCCAAGAGGCAGACTGTCTCTGAACCTGGAGGTTGTACACAGAAGTCACGATTAACAAATGTGGAGAGACCTCTCCTCTTCCTCCATGAAATGAATCTAATCTATTAAAGCAATGGGAAAAGAATGATTTTCGCTGAGAAAAGGCTGAAAGCTCACAACACTGATTTAGTACATCGGGGTTTTTTTCCTCCCTCCAGGAAAAACCTTTCTATATCACCATCTGACATGGAACCCTCCACATTTTGCAGAAGATGGAGACATACCCCCATTCACTCGTGCTTCCCATCTCTTATCTCCAAAGTGCTCTCACTAGCCCTGCACGGTGGACTAGTTCATGAAACACAATGCTCCCTGCCCCTCGTGAACTGAGAGGAAAACAGGGAGCTACCTGACCCTGAGCTGGACCATTTCTCCAGAGCTTCAGGCAGGGAATCTTTACCAGCCCTACCTGGAGATGCTGGGGGTTGAACGGACACCTGCATACAAAGCAGATGCTCTCTCCTACCCACTGTGCTACAGTTCCCTTCCTCCACAGAAGCAAAGCCACAGATATTGTAAATCCCACTCCCTGTGGCACTTCAAGCTATTGCTCTGCCTTCTTAACCTCCCCCACAAAAGCAAAGAGGGATGTCTGGATCAGCAGATACCCCCCTCCCCTTGCTGAGAAAGGGGAAAGGTGCCACAGATTTATTGGATTTCAAAGTAATTTTATTTATTTATTGTTTATTCAACTGATATCCTGCCCTTCCTCCCAGAGAAGCCCAGGGAGTCGAGGGGCAAACGCTTTAATTACAAAACACTTTTTAAAAGCATTCTAAAAGCAGTTAGAATCATTCTCTGAGCCAGTGATCTCAGGGTTGCCAGGAACAATGTCCTTCAGTCATCAAATGCCTGGATAAACAGTACTTGTAGCTTATTTAAGTTTGTGACTCTCCATTTTATTTTCCTTGAACAAACTTGTTGATCCCCTTAAACAGGAAAATGGAGAGTGATAAATGGAAACAGCACCGAAAGAACCCATTATGCAGAATGACATGAGAAAATTTCCAAGGAATTCCAGGATCCCCTTGAGCAGAGCTTGAAAAGACTGTGGGAGCTGTCTGGTTCTTTCCCAAACTACAGCCTTCCATTGAAGCAAGTGGATGCTCCCATTCTTGGGTATGAAGGCTGCTCATTCATCCCTGAGCCTACCGACCAGGAAGAGGTACAGGCAAACAGGAGGAATGCCCAAAGGCTGTGAAACCTCAGAGGCTGCCACATTTAAATCCATTCCACACGTTACACAGCAGTAAAGCCTGGCTCACCCACCAGCATGTCCTTGGCAGGGGATGCCAGTCAGTCATGTGTGGAAACAGATGTAAGCTGCATTCACACTTTTATGTTTCTTTAGGTGTACACTTGAGGTGCATCCTTTTAGCAACACGACCTTTTTCCTTTCCCCTTTTTAAAAAGATGAGAGGTGGCCGTTTAAGAAACAGTGCCACCCCTGTCACTTAACACTGAACTGGGACTGGGGGGGGGGGGATGAAGGAAAATTATTTTTACAAAGTGCATTTCACTTTATGAAATGGGAGAACTATATATGCCAACTCAGCTCCTTGTGTGGGGCTATGGGATATGAAAGCAACCAGTATGGTGTAGTTGCTAAGAGCGGTGGACTCATAATCTGGTGAACCGGGTTCGCTTTCCTGCTCCTCCACATGCAGCTGCTGGGTGACCTTGGGCTAGTCACACTTCTCTGAAGTCTCTCAGCCTCACTCACCTCACAGGGTGTTTGTTGTGGGGGAGAAAGGCAAAGGAGATTGTTAGCCGCTTTGAGACTCCTTAAGGGGAGTGAAAGGCGGGATATGAAGTCCAAACTCTTATTCTTCTTCGTCCAATGCTCTGCCGGAGTCCCAAATTGACACCTGTTCAGTTGGGGAAGTGCATTGTGCCTCCCAACTGCGGCTAGTTGTGGGAGCTCCCAAAACGCACTCTGAATATCTTGGCAACACAGAGCTCTGCATGAAGGCCCCAGATTCCATTCATGGAAGCATCTCAGGTTGAAAAGGATGAGGAGCAGATGGTGATGGAAGATGTGGCTCACTCTGCCGGCGACCCTGTAGAAACTGGGCTGGATAGACTGAGAGTCTGCACTTGGTGTAAGATAATGTTTTGCTTCATTTGCACCCCTAGTGACTTCCAGCATTTACTAGGACCAGTGTTTCACCAAAATAGCCTATGCAGGTGCTGGCTGGTCCATTCAGGCAAATGGGGCACTGCCCCACCATCCTTAGCCAGTCCCCGCCTGCCAGCTTCCTCCTCTTTCATACCCATGTATATAGAACTCAGAAGGAAGGAGGAGGATGGGGGCAGAAGTAGAATGAGTTGGCTTTGTCTGCCATCGGCTCTGGCGCCACCTACTGTTGGGCTCCCACCTCCCAGTCCCAATGGGCAGCAGCACCCACTGGGGACCTACAGCAGAAGAGGGAACATTTTAAAGACCAAGTGTCACGTTCCCTTACGGGCAGACTTCTGGGAGCTGCATGCCAGAGGTGGGTGGGGCTGAAGACAAAAGAGGGGAGAACTAGATGCAAAGGTGAGTGCAGCAACAGAAGCGGTTCTTGCACCGTGGCTTGCATTCCAGAGCCATGGGGAAAAAAACAGGCCCTCTCTGTCCTCCATCCAGGTAAGGAAGAGGCATTATCACAATTAAAGGATGCATTCCCATAGGGAAACACAGTCCAGGGGAGCAAGCAGCAGGGTCAGGAAGGGGCGATGCCCGGGGAGAGAGGAACGCGAGGTCCTTGCAAGGTCACATTCAGCCCTTAGCTGCCCCTTGCTTATGGCTAAGTACAATAAAAAAGCCATTTGCCTCTCTACAAGGCAGTGTTGTGCATTCAGGTAAGTTACAGGCGTATCCTGCTGAATGCAGCTTGCTGAACCCCTTGAAGAGTCCCAAAGGAACGACACAGGAGTAGCTTAAGAATGATTAGCCGCCTGGAGCCAAAATGACCAGGAAACATGATGAGATGACCGAGCTTGTGCAACTCCTGCGATTCCACAGAACAGCAGGGTAGAAAAAGCACAAGATGCAGGACTCGGGTTCCTGGGAATGTCAGCTGCTGCTGCTGCTGCTTTTTAAACTCGTTTGTAGGTCATAGGACTAGGAACACATGCCTGAAAAGCACGTGGGCAAGACTGCACTGGCTGGGGCTTATGGGAGTTATAGTTCCAAGCATCTGGAGGGCACCCGGTCAGAGAAGGCTTCTACAAAGCATGCCAAGTTGCTATTTTCGTAAGAGGGGGTGGGTGGGGAGGGGAGGGGAGCAGCACACCATGCCTCATCCAGACTTGTGACTCAGTCTCCACTTCCTCCATAGCTTACAGCTGCTCTACGAGGAATCTGCACCAAGGGATATCCCCCGTCCTTTGTAGACTGAGGTGCAGATGCCCTGCCAGCAACATGGGCATGATCTGTAAGGCAGTCCTTGCTCCGCTAGCTTTTGAATACTTCAAGGAATTGAGAAAACCAGAACTTTCAGGGACCACCGGGAGGTAGCGAGGAGCAACAGGAGTCTGTTGGTTTACTGCCATCACACTCCCCCACCCCCCGCCTCACTGCACCCTTCCTGGAGCCATTAATATAAGCGACAGTAGTGCAGCGTTTTAGATTGCCAGCTCCTTGCAGCAGGGACCTGCTCCCTTGCAGTTTGTAAAGCACCACGTTCATTAATAGCAATAATAATAGCAATTAGGGTTGGCAGAATGCAAGAGATGGGCCATTCCGA
Organism: Lacerta agilis; assembly: GCF_009819535.1. Classification (NCBI taxonomy): domain Eukaryota; kingdom Metazoa; phylum Chordata; class Lepidosauria; order Squamata; family Lacertidae; genus Lacerta; species Lacerta agilis. The sequence continues at coordinate 44,038,790 of NC_046324.1, forward strand.
CCAACGGACACAATCTACTTCATGCAAAGCATTCTACAAACACAGCATGGAAATGAACAAGCGGATGGAAAGGATTAGATTTGCCGTTACAGCCAGCAAGATATCTTCAGCCAGTCAATTCAACCACATGTGCCAGTGTGATGCCACTTTGGGTTTTAAAAAACAAACATATAGGCACATAGGAAGCTACCTTATACAATAGATACTTTTGACCCTTCACTTCCCACTTAGCCCCAGCGCTATCTTGCAGAATACGTATGTTCAAGCTTTGCTAAGTCTTCATTAGACAGAAAAAAAATCTGGCACGTGCAGGGCAGCCAGCCGATGTGGCCATCCTTTGACATGCCCTCGTCACGCCAGTGGCCTAGGCAATAGAGCCAGGAACAAGTTTTAGGTCCTTCTTAAGAGCACTTTGATTCAATTTAGGAGAAGGCGTTTTCTTATTATGCATGGTATGGAGAAAATGCAGAGAGAAAGGCTCTTCTCCCTCTCATATAACTCTAGAACTCATGGATACCTGCTGAATGCTGGAAGAATCAGGACAGACAAAAGAAAGTACCTCTTCACGGAGGATAAAACTATCAATGGGGGAATTGGGGAGAGTGCTATTAAGCTCAGATTCTGCTCCTGGGCTTCCCAGAGGCAATGGCTGGCCCCTGTGAGAGCAGGATGCTAGGTGGGTCTTTGACCTGATCCAAGAGGCTCTCACGTTCTTAAGTATGCCTAGCTAAAAGTAAAGCAGGGCTTTGTTGTTGTTCAGTCGTTCAGTCGTGTCCGACTCTTCGTGACCCCATGGACCAGAGCACGCCAGGCACGCCTATCCTTCACTGGCTCTCGCAGTTTGGCCAAACTCATGTTAGTCGCTTCGAGGACACTGTCCAACCATCTCATCCTCTGTCATCCCCTTCTCCTTGTGCCCTCCATCTTTCCCAACATCAGGGTCTTTTCTAGGGAGTCTTCTCTTCTCATGAGGTGGCCAAAGTACTGGAGCCTCAACTTCAGGATCTGTCCTTCTAGTGAGCACTCAGGGCTGATTTCTTTGAGAATGGATAGGTTTGATCTTCTTGCAGTCCATGGGACTCTCAAGAGTCTCCTCCAGCACCATAATTCAAAAGCATCAAAAGCAGGGCTTTACAAGTTGGTAAATGCCAAACCTGCAAGCACGAACTGAGCATGGGAGATGCTAAAGCATGATCAGGAAGGCCACCCCATTCTGCTCCAGTGACTTCACACGAAAGGTTTCACGGCAGATGTTTTTAGATAAAAACCACGAGAAAACCAACCATTTCAGAGATGCAGACCCACACCACGTGTTTTGTGTTGCACAGAATATGATTGTTCGGAGATCACGAGAACTGCTTCCCTGATTCTCTGAATCCGGCCCAACCCATCCAGGAATGCTTCACAATGAAGCGCTATGGCTCCAGGGCTGTGGACTAGGCAGACACTGGCGAATCTGCTCCCTATTAAAGCATTGTTTATTCATTTATCAACAACTTGCAAAAAAAAATATTGCTTTATATATATATATTTATATATAAAGCCAAAACCATTGTAGAGTTATTAACTCAGAGGATATGCTCAATGGCGCCTGGTGGTTTACGAAAGCCAACCCAGACTCTAAACTATCCCAGATTGGAATAAACTCTGCGGTGCAGTTATAGACAGTGGCGCTTGTTCTTTTTTCTTAAGAAAAAATGTATTTGTTTTTGGGTATGGTCTGAATCCCAGAACTCGTGACAAATGGGCTGAGAAAAGGAGCTTTAAAAGACCACATAATTGGGTAGGGTGTGGGAGAGGAAGAGGAATAAGAGAGTTGCAATTAAATACTTCCTTACTACTTCACTTTACATATTGAGAAATGGATTAAATTTCCGAGAGATTTTCAAAGGAACCACACTTTGCCTGGTTTCACAGTTCTGCAGAAGTGCAAAACGCTCATCTGCAGCAGGTGTGGCTGACCCAGAAAGCCACAAAAAGAGATGCAGGAGCGAAATTTCGTCCTTGTGCACGGCAGTGCTCGATTCTGAATTGCACAAAGGCCTTCCTCATTTAGGATGAAGTCACAGCTAATTCTTATCTAAGAGAAAGCGACAAGCTCAGTATATATTTTATGGCGCCTCATTTCACCTTGCATGTGATATATTAACCAGCCAGGGGCTTTCCAAACACCTCTTGTTTCAAGCAAACCTACATACAAGCTGTATCTCAGTCAATACCGAACACCTCAACGAATGCCAAGTTTAGATGTTGGGAAAGGCAATAAAACGGAGCACAATGTCAAAAAACAAGTGAGGATAATGTGAAGCTCATGAGCTTGCAGGTTCGGTCTGTAGGCAGTCAAAGCTGGGAGGCAAGTGCCACCACTGCCAGCAGGAAGCAAAGGAGACGAGGGAAAAGGCTCGGTGATCTTGCTAGGAAGTTGTTGGGGTTCAGCGGTTGCCTGCAAGGTGATGTTTTCAGGACCAACAATTCTCTCTTAGGGCAGCGGTGACCAATTTTTTATCGGAAGTGTGTCAAATGGAGGGCATCACAATGCAATTCTCTATAGTCAAGCCGCATTCCATACAAATTTAACTGGTGTTTGGCTGCAGCTCCGTTCCAGATCAATTCCAGCCTTTCTCTTCTGCCTGCAACTCTCTCTGCTTGCCTCCACCCCTCTTCTCCCCTATTCTTGCTGGAGGAGTGAGGCAAGGAAACAGAGACATAGGGGGGCCTCCCCACACCCCATGCCAGCTAGTAGCCAGGGTGTTGTTTTTTTTAAAGTCATTTAGGGCTATATGCGACTTTTGCAAATATGAGCTGCCTCTGGAATGTTACCCCTGAACATGATGCAACTGGGCTGCAGTCTAATGAACTGGGCAGGCAGGCATACATTTGGGAACTGACTCTACGCCACAGCCATGTCTTCCAGCCTCTGCCACCCATGATTTACAACAGCCTTCCCCAACCTGGTGCCCTCCATGTGTTTTGGACTACAACTCCCTTCTTCCCAGATGACAGGTCGCGTTGGGGCTGGTGGGAGTTGCAGCCTCACCAACTTGGAGAAGCCTTGTCTGTGAGTCTTTATATAAAAAGAGTTTGAAGTGGGCGGGGGGGGGGCAGTTTAAAGCAATGCAGTGTTTGAGTACCCAGTTTAACCTTAAATACTCCTAGCCATATATTATTTTAAGATACTGACACCCTCCCCATGAAGATTTGGCACAAGAAACAGCCTTACCCCCCCCCCCCGACAAGTACAGTACTTAGTTTTTGTAGCCATGAGCTCCTCCTACATCTGCCTACGCATCCCCAGTTATGAGCCATAAAAGCAATAAAGAGATGGAGAATAGCAAGACACATGAAATGCATGAAACTGAAAACGTTGTCACCAGAAGGATCATGGGGGAGAGTTGTCTTGAAATCAAAACTACTGGAGTGGAGATTCCTTCAACAGTATTCGTTCAACAGAACAAATGCTTATTTTCCTTCACTGAACAGTAAGTCATATGTTTTGCAGGGAACGGCATATGGACACCTGAAGGTCCCTCATATCTAATCAAACCAGTGCTGTCTACTCTGACTGACAATGGCTCTTTGGGGCAAGGCGGGTGGGTTGTTCTCGGGGCAGGGGAAGGTCTCTCCCATGATCTGCTACCCGAGGCCCCTTTCTAAGCTATGAAGCCCAAGACTGAGCCTGGAACCTTCTGCATGGGTGCTTTACCACTCAGACAGAGGCATTTAGCCCACCGCTGCAGCTGCCCAATACTTCTTAGGGCACACAAGAATGGCGGCTTGGGTTGCTTAATGATCTCACTAGCTGGCAGAACTCCAGCAAAAGTTTTCCCACTCCATCCACCTGCTACTGTATCCTTTAAAAAAGAAAGGAAGAACAACAACTGGAGATGCCAGGGCTTGAACCTGGGACCCTTCTGCAAGCAAAGGATCTGCTCTGCCACTGAGCTCTGACCCCTGTACAAATGTGCAAGGGGGGCATCAAGTTTGAGGAAGAACGAGAAAGTAAATGGAGGCCTTTCCGTATTGCAAGCACCCACTGACCCTGACCGAAGATTGGGAATCTTGGGAAATTCCGTGCAAATGGAAATTCCCGCAATTTGTATGTTTGTGCAAGGTCAGGAACGGCAATCATGCAAGGAAATACAAGTGGCATTTGCTATTGTCGGGGCAGGGAGTTTGGTCTGCAAACTGAAATAATTATGGTAAATATTTATGTTACAGTAAGCCTGCATCTTACGCGCATTTAACTTAGGTGCATTCAGGTTTATGTGCTGTTGGGGGGTGGGGTGGAAGGGGGGCCAAGAAAAAAAATACTTTGGCAATCCCACCCGACATTAAATTCAATGTATTTTGACTATACTTGATTTTCGCTTTATGTTTCCCTGCGTAATTGCATGCTTATTTTCTGCATGAGTTTTTGACATGTCCCTTCCACTGAAACACATCTAAGTTAAATTTGTAAATCCTTGCATAGCGAGACAAATGATGCAGGTTTTGGTGGAAGCGGAGCAGAAACAGCAATGAACCCAGGACAAGAAAGAAATTGCCGCTGCCTTACAACCCTGTACAAGACAACAGGCATCTCTGGAGAAATTGGAATACAAGCTTCAACCCCTGCAAGACCCAGTGGGGAAACCACTGGGTCCATCTTGCCCAGTATTGTCTGCACTGTCTGGCAGAGCACCCACCCCCCAGCCCTACCTGGAGGACGACCCTCCCTAGATTTAAGAGCCTCAATCCTTATTTCCAGTGATTTGTGACTGAAGAATGGGGGTGTTTCAGAAATGATGGGTCAATGGAAACTTTGCCATCATTACTTGAAGAGAGATGCAAAATCTATTATTATTATTTTTTATAAAAAATATCGGCAACAGGAAACAGCACCTGGGCCTGCCAGAAAATACCATCCTTTTAAAAACCACAGTTTCTCTGAAGCAGTCAAACGAACATGTAGTTTAGGAAGACCTTGGGAGCACAAAAAGCATCGCTGTACATTAGTTCACGGTGGCTGACAGAAAGATAGATATGGGTCGATATGGGGGAAATCACCATGTTGCTTCAAGAGGCCACGAGATCTGGTGGAGCAGGCTGGCGGCTGGCGAGAAGGGTAGATGAAATCACCACCACCACCATTATCATCAAGGGACAACTGAAGAACGCCAAATATGCTCAGAGGTAGCCTAAAAATGCAATACTGCCAGAGTCACAGGAAGAGGCTGTTCTGCTTGTCCCTCACCTTGAGAATCTATTGAGAATCTATTTTGGACACAGAAGCAGAGCTTGACTAAGGGAGAACAAAGCAGGTTTGCTAAATGATAAGTCCACTCAAGTTTAAAGGTAAAGTTAAAGGGACCATTAGGTCCAGTCGTGTCCGACTGGGGCTGCAGCGCTCATCTCGCGTTACGGGCCGAGGGAGCCGGCGTACAGCTTCCGGGTCATGCAAGTTACTTGCCCACAAACTGTTCCTAGCTCTCCTGCCCACACTTAACTGGTTGCCAGTTTGTTTCTGGACCCAGTTCAAGGTGCTCACGGTGACGCACCTCTTCGCCCTGGCTCCCGATACTTGGAATCGTAGAATTGTAGAGTTGGAAGGGACCCTGAGGATCATCTAGTCCAACTCTCTGTGACGCAGGAATATGCAGCTGCCTCGTACAGGGATCGAAACTGCAGCCTTGGCGCTATCGGTACCACGCTCTAATCAACTGTGCCACCCAGGGAGATGTGTATTTTTAGCACCCACCTTATTTCTGTTCTGTGGAACCGTTGTGCTTATTCTTTATCATTGTTATCTGTCCTACTTTTAAAAATATCTACGATTATATCGCAACCCGTCCTGGGGCCTTAGGCAGGTAAGAAATCTAATGAATCAAAGAAGTAACTCAGCCAGTCACATGTGCCGCCATGTCAAGAATCTAAAAGAAGCAACTACACTCCCTTCCTAAATCTGCAACTGCTTCCATGTCTAGTCATTTTCTGGAGAAAATACTCGCCCTAGGGGAGCGGCTGTGCAGGCAGCTGCTCTTAGGAAGCCTAGTGGAAAGTTTGCAGTGGTTAACAGAACAATACGTTTCAGCCTCAACTCTTCATGCTTTGCACCTCCACCGTAAGCAGGGGGCTGTGCACAGGCCACAATCCCATGGGAGTGCAGAAGGCAAGAAATTCAGCTTCCTGAGAATTTTTTTGGGGGAAAATGAATACAATCAAGCTTCCCACCCTCATGGCTGAGAAGATGTGTAAAACACTTTCTGGTGGGCAGCACTTTCTGAAATCTTAGAAGTCAAACAGGGAGGCAGAGCAAGGATTCCAGTGGTCAGGGGTAGAACTACTGCCCATTGCACACCTACTTGCTCTCTCCCTTGGCTATTAAAATGGAAATGAAATCATGCAAAACAGTAACCAGCTAAGTGGGTGGGTGAGTGGAGAGAGAACTGTGTCTTTTTAAATTTGCACTGGGTTAATATAATTACAGAATTCAGCTTTTCTTAGCACAGAATTTCCATGCAGATATCGCCTTCCTTGCAAAACACACACATGCCACCTACTAAGTTGAAGGCCTCCTGCTTTTGAGCACCCAAGAGGTCAGGCGGCCCAGGAATGTTAACACATTTTCCAGAACAGCACAGAATTTGCAAGAGCAATGCTGGCTTGAGCTTGGAAAAGAGGAGAAGGGAGCCAAAATGGCTTCTTGCCTCTGCTTTTCCTTTTTCTTAAAAATCATAGAAAGGGGGGAAGCCCTTGGGGGCCTCCGCATTCCTGCTGATTGCTGAGTTGTCTTTTCAACATTACTAGAGAGGATGCTAGCTCTGGACACTCCACACACAGAGCAGGCAGATAAATAGGAGAGTATCCAAAACCAAACCCCTTGGTCCCCAGAGCTAGACTGTTACGGTAATTTGGACAGAGAGTTCCAGGAGGCCTGGCAGGCCTGAACTTTGAAAAGGTTCAACAAACATCTACGCTGGATATCTATCCACTAATGCAACCTTCTCTGCAAATGGGAAGATGCTGGGCTCTTGGGGGAGTGCAGTCAGATAATTAAGGCTGCCCTCCCCACAATGATTGGGCTCTTTAAACTTGAGAATCATCAGTGCTTTTTTTCTGGGGAGACGCATACCCCTAAACATTTTGTGAATCTAGGTTTGGCCTCATTGAGGGGCAGTATTTCAATATGTGTAGGAAAATTAGAGTACCCCTAAACAATTTTAAAGAAAAAAAGCACTGATAATAATAATATAGTCAGGGCTGCCAACTTTGGAAGCCATGAACACCCTGTGCCACCTCAATTCAGCTTGGGCAAAATGGTGATGCCAACTGTCCCAAGAGATCTTCCATGGGTCTAGCTCTAAGATTTAGTGACCCGAAAACAGGCGCTTTCTGCTGTTGCCCCGCTATGCGGAGTTGTTGTTGATTAACAACAACAACAACAACAACAACAACAACAACAACAACAGGGTGCCCTTCCTTCGGCCATACTTGAAGCAACAGCCACCTGTTGCTTCAGACTTCTTGCAAATATTCTGCTTTTGCAAGATTGCAGACCTGCAAGATTGGACTCTGATTTATGCAAATGAATCTCCTGCATCTGCCTTATTGGCTTCCCCTCCCCCATGCTTGTAAATTGTTTGCACTGATTTTAATATTGAATTTTAATATTGCTGCAATCCGTCTGGGGTTCTTATGGTGAAAGGTGGGTAAGAAATTCAAAAACAACCACACAACTCACTAGGTTGCCTAAGGTACACACTTTCAGCGTCATAACCACATCATTAACTTTGGAATGCTATTAGTGGCCTACCTTTCAGGGCCGTTATCTGATGTATGGGGTGTGCTTTGAAAACATAAGGAAAGAAGCAATGCAAATGTTGATTGGATCATCCAAGATGAGCCAGTTTCTCATCAGAATAAGCCACATAAAATTGGGGAAGGAGCAAGGAAACCGCAACTCACACTTCTACCCCCACCCTGCCGCTTCCAGAGCATAGCAGTCAGTGACCCATAAGAGGAAAAAAATCATTTATTTTCTACCTTAAAAACCCATGCCTTCAAGAGCAATTGCTTTGTTTGAAAATGTGCAATTCACTTGCCTGGTCTTATTTTGGAAGAGCCACAGGCTCACAAGTTTGTTAAGCTCTCAGGATAGGGAGGAATATCAATCCAAATAATAATGAATCAGATCAATGTGGGTGTCTTTGTGACTCAATAGGGTGGAAACACTCTGTTCCCCTCAAGCACCTTGCATTCTGAGCATTAAAACACAGGCAGCATTTTTCCCATGAATGGATGCACAATGATTGTGAACATTTGTATGATCTTCTCTCTCTCTCTCATGAGGCGCAGTTCTGAGGTCATGACACAATCCAAGTAGTGATTCCTGGCAAAGGTACAAGCTGCAAATTTATCTAACAATTTACAGGAAGGCAAATGGGAATCTTTAGACAACAGGGTACCAGTAACAGGAGGCCGAGTTTCAACCAAGAACTGGAAGCACACTAAAGCCTCGAGAGCAGGAAGTTCAAACCTCAGAACAAAGCATTTTCAACGTTTTCAAACAATATACGGCAAGGAGGAAACAGCTTTGGTTCTATTACCAGCAGACATTGATGAACGGAATGACAACACCTGGATTAACAAAACATGAAAGCACACGTTGCAAAACTTTTGAAGCTCCTTTCTCACCATTAACCATAGAATCATAGAATCCTAGAGTTGGAAGAGACCACAAGGGCCATCCAGTCCAACCCCCTGCCAAGCAGCAAACACCATCAAAGCATTCCTGACAGATGGCCGTCAAGACTCCGCTTAAAGACCTCCAAAGAAGGAGACTCCACCACACTCCTTGGCAGCAAATTCCACTGTCAAAGAGCTCTCACTGTCAGGAAGTTCTTCCTAATGTTTAGGTGGAATCTTCTTTCTTGTAGTTTGAATCCATTGCTCCGTGTCCGCTTCTCTGGAGCAGCAGAACGACAAAGAGCTGCACATGATTTAAAGCAGGGATAGCCATGCAAAGACAAAGGGCTGCACATGATTTAAAGCAGGGATAGCCAAGGCGGTAGCCTCCCAATGTTTTTGGCCTCCGACTCCCACTAGCCCCTTCGAGCACAGCCAGTAGTCGGGGATGACGAGATCTATAGCAACCCCACTGGCTACCCCTGGTTTAGAAGGCAAAGGCCGTCCAAAGGCAAAAGCAATTCATCTTCCAAACCACCTCCTTCTTGGAATGGTAAGCAACATATTGCAAGAAGGCAAATCTCTCATTGGCAGGAGGGGGGATTTGTCTGAGCAAGTGAGTACCGGGTTTCAAAAGTAGCTTGGGTGTTTGCTGAATGATGGAGGGAGGGAGCTCCCTCTCCCGTCAAAGAGCTCTTGGAGGAAACAAACAAGGAATGAGAAAAATAAGGAAAGTAGAGGTATAAGATGCACCCAGAACCAATAGGTAATACACACACACACACACACACACACACACACACTAGAAAAATAGGAAGCTTTCACTCCATCCTAGGGACATAGGAAGCTGCCTTATACTGAGCCAGACCATTGGTCCACCTAGCTCAGTATTGTCTGCACTGACTGGCAGCAGCTCTCCAGGGTTTCAGGCAGCAAGTATCTGCCTGTCCTACCTGGAGATGCCACAGGTTGTACCTGGGACCTTTCCCCTGGAAGGCATGTGTTCCACCACTGAGCTAGGCGCCTTCCTGAAAACGCATTAGTTTTGTACTTGATTAGTCAACACTGCTAGTTTGATGGGAGGAATTAATCACTGACCAGACTGATCTGCATTAGTTCTTTCAAGCAGGGCTGTAAATAGTTGGCAGTTTCCCCCCAGGCAGCATTTAGGATCTGAAGAGCCCTATGTGTATTTTACAAGTGGGACTGGAACCACCAAAATTCAGCAGGGAGCTGCCACTTGCTGCTATCTCATTCATAAACTATTTTTTTTCCAACCTTGGTTGCCCAAGCCCAGAGGAAGGCAGTCATCAATGACATCCAGATTTATTTATTTTTTTTAAAAAAAGATTCTCGTTCACAGGGCTCTTTTAAAAGGCGCTGCAAGGCTTTTAAGCTGAAAGAAGCTTCCCAACAATCCTGTGACTTGGCTCTATTAAGGTATCAACAATCATTTCTGAACAAGGGATGGAAGGCTGCCAAAGAGGTTTTCATTCATACATCTACCGGTGCCTATATTTCTGAAGTGACGCGTTCCTCTTGGGAACATCCACTGTGCCTATCAGGGAGGGAGTGGGTGGGGATAATCTCTACCAACAAACCCCAACAGAAAAATATTGAGCAGCCAGAACAAACCTCAGCCTCCCCAGTCTGCAAAGCCCTCCTGCCTCCCTACCCATGGCTACTAGGGAGCATCGCAGGCAGCAGGCAGGCACAAGTCCTCAGTGGTTGGCTGGGGCTAGGACAAGGGGACAAAGGCTCTGCCATTTCTTTCTCTTGGGCTCCGCCAGCCACCACCATTCTATGTTCTTCATCTCTCTGCCTGATGCCTTCCAGACCCTCCTGGGCATTCAAGATTGGCAGAGGGGGCCTTCTTGGTAGTTCTGCACAACCCCCAGAAGTTCAAGAGTTGCTGCCAGCCCTGGAGATGGCATTCTCTGCGGGGGGGGGGCTAAGCTGAGAAGAAGAGGAGTTTGGATTTGATATCCCGCTTTATCACTACCCGAAAGAGTCTCAAAGCGGCTAACATTCTCCTTTCCCTTCCTCCCCCATAACAAACACTCTGTGAGGCGAGTGGGGCTGAGAGACTTCAGAGAAGTGTGACTAGCCCAAGGTCACCCATCAGCTGCATGTGGAGGAGCGGGGATGCGAACCCGGTTCACCAGATTACGAGTCTACCACTCTTAACCACTACAACATTTGGCACTTTCATTTTACAGCTTCCATGGTATACTGAATAGGCCCTTCTTTACTCGGGCCTTCAACACTTGAGACATACAGGCAACTCCCATTTTAGGTGCAACCGGTATGTGCACGGAAACGTCACAAAGGCATCACTGAAACATCACTAACAGGCCGGAATGGAGGCAGGCAGGGGTAGAGCAAGGCATTTGCAGACTCCTTCATTGTGTTTCCAATTCCACGCGATTCCACACAAGCGCACAATGACCCAGAATGCAACTCCTGTGCAAGCGGGGAGTTGCCTGTACATTTTTAGGCCCCACTCTGTTCCCTTTGATTGGCATTTGTTTTATTAACAGGTTTTATTGCTGTGGTTTTTTTTTTAATTGTCATAACCCACCCTGGGACCTTGCGGTCCAGGGCATGTATGAAATTTAAAATAAAATAATAGCAATATTAGTCATGGTACTGATAATAATTTCCAACCCCTGTTCACCCATCACCACCATTTTTTAATTTACCTCCACTGCTGCAGAAAGTATGCATCTGAATACCACTTCCTGGGAATCACAAGTGGGGGAATGCTGTTTTTCTCAGGTCCCACTTATGGCCACTGTAAGAACAGGATGCTCAGCTCCATGGCCGTTTGGCGTGATCCAGCAGGCTTCTTATTACGTTCTTATGAAATCAATTTAAGGCCAAAGACTGCTTGAAATTCGGAAGAGGGGTTTCAGGTTGCCCCCCTCTCCAGTGTTCTCCAGTGGCAGATGGGATGGAGGAAAGGTTTGTGCGTTCTGCAAGGATCCCTTCAGCAAAGGTGGCGTCTGTGCGTGTGCCCTTCCCCTGCTGCATTGTAGGCAATAACTTCTGCAAGAATAGTTCTGGAAGTCACATCCCGGGGACACAAGATGCTGTTGGAACAGGCCCTAGAATTCCTGCTTAAGTGATGCCCCCTCCCACCCCCTCGGCTTTCAAAACAAGAAATTTAATGGCAGGCAATTAGACCTTATCACTTTACTCTAATTGCCTATTAAATCTCACATAAAAATGCACTGCGGTGCTGACTCTCAGAAGAGTTCATTCACTGACAAGAATGGGAGGGGGGCCCAAGGGGGGGCATCTCCTGGTCTCTTGCGCTAAATGCCAGCTTGGTCCTCTGCATTCAATCATCTTGACAGCACCAACTTTTAACATCCAAGAATGCAGAATGTGGAAGGTTCTAAGTTGGGTTGTGTATGTGGTGGTGTTGGGTGTTTTTTTTACAGATTCTCTCTCCTGTTGCAGATTATTCTTACTGCTTCCAGGAACAGACTTGTCTTCTAGAACATCTTCTAGTAGTCTTCGGATAGCTGATCTTTGCGACCTTCATTGTGGCTCACAGTCTGATAAAGGACCCCTGGACAGTTAGTCCAGTCAAAGGTGACTATGGGGTGTGGTGCTCATCTTGCTTCAGGCAGAGGTAGCCAGCGTTTGTCCACAGACAGCTTTCCAGGCCATGTGGCCAGCATGACTAAACCGTTTCTGGCGCAACGGACACTGTGAACAGAACCAGAGCGCACCGAAACGCTGTTTACCTTCTTGCTGCAGTGGTACCTATTTATCTACTTGCAGTGGTGTGCTTTCAAACTGCTAGGTTGGCAGAAGCTGGGACAGAGCCACAGGAGCTCACCCTGTCACACAGATTTGAACCGCTGACCTTCTGATTGGCAAGCCCAAGAGACTCAGTGGTTTAGACCACAGCACCACAGTCTGATGCTATGTGGATGAAACATGCACAACATCACCCAGCAGCCTAGCTGGTGCATCCATGAGGTGCAGGGCAAAGGTCCCAAAAGGAGGTCTCAGTAGCACCAGAGCAATTGGGGGGGGGGGAGAGACAGAATCTGCAGGACCAGAGACAGCTTGTAGGTAAGCACAGTTGTTGCTTCCTATCTGAGGAGGGGCCCATAAGCAGAGATCAACTTTAAAAAGGGGGTGTGCCAGTTTGCAGCCTTGAACTGAAACAGCTGCTCGGCGGCTTTTGGCTAATATAAAACATGGTTCAGAATCCTTCTCAGCAGGGAGATCTGCACCATGATTCTCCAAAAAGGAGTTCAGGCATCCTTTGTTTCCTCCAGCGCAATTATTCTTATCAGCTGCAAGCCTACGGAGGCAGGCTCTCCAAGGACAGATCCTGAACCATCTACACGGAGACCCTTGTCTTTGGCAGTGCACTGCCCTAAGATCTGCCCCAGAAACTGAGAGCCTGCCCACTCAACGCTTCCATTCATGCACATCACCGGACAAGTTGCTTCCCAACAACCTCAGTATTAAGCATTGATCCTGATTTGTTTGCACAACTATACCGAGGAGGATATATGACGGCAATTGTTGGCGGAGGGTTCATTCTGGATTTAAGGGGTGGTTATATGACATCACATAAAGCAATTCCTACCTCCCACTTTCCAGTGCATTTTTCTCTGTGTTTTCCAGGGATTTACTTTACTGTTTATTTTTTGGAAGCAGGTTTGTTGCACAAGCCTGCCAGATCCACTTTAAATGGCAGTTGGAATTTGCTGGTAGGTGACTGAATCCCACCCGCAAAACAGCAACTGTCTGGAAGCAGCAGAACATACCATATTTTTCCATGTATAAGACGACTCCTATTTTTTTTAAACCCAAAATTAAGAAATTAAGTTGTTTAGCTTTTTTGGGGGGGGTCACTTCCACCAATCGCTCACCCGCCTGCCCGCCACTGCCACTTGCTTGCCACAGCCACTGTTGATTGCAAACCTCGCCGCAGCCGCCAATCGCCTGCCCAATTGCCGCAGCCAATCGCCAGCAGGCCTTGCCGCTGCCAATCTCCTGCTTGCTGCTGCCATTAATCACACGTCCCTCCTCTGCATTCACTATCCGTGTATAAGACAACACCCAATTTTGCCTATTTTATTTCATTTTTTTGCAAAAAGCATCGTCTTCTACACGGAAAATACAGCATTTCCCTTAAACGCTCCTTTCCCTGCACCACAGAGGACTGGCATTTCCATTTGTCTGAATGATGACTGCAATCCAACTTCACGCTTACCCCCGTTGCTCTGCTTTGGCCTAAATGTACCTTCCTCTGACACTGAAAAAACTCCCATTGACGATTTTTGCCAGGCAGTCAATGAAAGCGTTTCCTGTACGATTCAGTGGAATTTTGAGTTGGTGCCGCTGCCCAGTTACCAAACAGCAACAAAGACAGGCGGGAGATCAGTAAGCAATGGCCACAGCCAAGTGAGATGATGGTGTCAGGGTAAGGTATGTCCCAAAGCAAGCAACTCAAGACAGCCTCAGCCCATCTTCTGCTCTTTAATGGTGGCCTTGCACAAGAAAGGCAGAAAGAAAATTGGAGCCAGGTGACCTGACTGTCTATTAACCTCTGCGTTTTACCCAGGCAGATCAATAAGTGCTTTGCTAAATACCACGTTAATGCACTGTTCGTTTATGATTGAGCCCAGACGGGTTCCAGGGTACTAGGAAAAATAAACCTCTGTTAACACACGGACCACTTAGGCAGCTACTTCAGTTAACTTCAAAGGTGATTAGCACGCCACAACCTAACACCATAAAGCCAAGCGTTATGAAACCTAGTGACATGCAATGCTAATTGAGAAACAGGAATTGTTATTATCTTACACAAAAGAGACAGAGAACATTGTGTCCGTGTCCGGCTTTTCCTCGGAAGAGCTTATTTGGATATCGTGCAGAGATTGGGCAGTGCAAAGGTACTTTGACAAGCACCTGCCAGATAAATTATGGTGGCTTTTATAACTTCTGTGGAAGTCTTGTGCAACACTGCTGCCAGCGCAAAAAAAAAAGGGTTCCTGTTTGCAATTTTAAAAAACAGGCCCAGCCACAACCCTGTTCAAATTGTTTTCTTTTATAAGCAACGCCATCACAATTAATGAGAATGAGGATAGTTTTAAGTATCCCAGCCGGGCAGGCAGCTCGGTAAATTCTTGCGAAGTAGCAGATTTAGTTACATAATTTCACCCCATCCCACCCCGCCAATCTTCAAGTTGCTATGTCTTGAAGCGGACAGCGGAACAATTTAAAATCACCGCGTCGTTAACAGCAGGGTTAAAGAGGGGCTCGGAAGCAGGGCTCGGAAACAAGACGGAGGGTTGGAAAGCGGCAGGCATTCATAGCAGGCAACAATGTGTGGGCCAAATGACTCCATGCCATGCTTAGGACCCATGGCTCAGTGGCAGAACACATGATTGGGCAGGCAGAATGTGCCATCGTTTTGTAGACAGTTGCAGACATCCTATGTTTTCTGCAACTGGTCCCTGTCCCCAGCCTCCAATTTATAACCCAATATCTTTATTTTCTAATCTCTGCCTTTACCCAACCTCTTCCCCCCACCCCCACCAATTTTATCCACTGCCCAATTCCTTTAATAAAAGCAATCTGTGCTTTTCACTGTTCCAAGTCTCCGGTACATATCAAATTTTCCAGTCAGGCTTTTTTTTTTTTTTTTTTTAAAGAACGGTTATTTATTCTTCCCACTCTGCAGAATTCCTCCAACAATATCAACAGCGGGTTGTCTCGACTATCTCTTCCTCCAGAAAGGAAGCCGGAAGTGTTGGTGGTGAGCGTGGTGGGCGTGGTGGTGGGCGTGGTGGTCACTTTTGGGAAGTTTCTTCCTTCGTGCCCCTGCTTGCAAAAGAGATTTACTCTCATGTAATCAATCCGCTCGGACCTTGGCACGACTTCCTAAACCACACTTTCCCATATGGGGCCAAAGCATGCGCCACGCGGCACGGAGAGTCTTATGCGCAGGATTTTCCTTAAGCCAACGCTTAGCTCTCACGCTTTTGAAAGGCTAATAGAGGAAACCTTTGAGCAAATCCAGAGCAAAACACTTCAGCAACTGAACAAAGTCCTGGCTTGTTGCTTCTTACACACTGGCAGGTGGCAAGTGATTTGCGGAAAACGTCCTCGTGGGCCAAATTAGGACCTTCTTTCACTTAGGACCACTTACGAGATTTTTGAAGTATTGAGACGTTTATCAATGCTTATAAATAAACCAATAAACCAATAGGCAGGACTGCAAATTGGAGGTTACCCACCACTGGCTAAAACCATGGTTTATCACTTTGGACATAACACGGAAAGCTTTGGTTTAACAAATGAGAAAAGTGCTCGGCTGCAGTAGGAGGAGGAGAAAAGAGGTGCAAGAGTACTGTACCTTGCCTATTTCCAGCCCTAAATCATGTTTTGTTGGGCCAGGCAGGTTAGGGTCTGCACCGGGTTGTTGATTGCTGTCAGGGCTGTGCACAAGTGATGTGCAAATTACACACACCATTGAAGTTCTGGGCCAGGACAAAAAAACCTGAAATCTGCCGCCTGTATCAGCTCTGCAAAGTTGCACAGCTTTCAGTTTGCATACATTTCGTCTGGTTTTGCTAATCTCAAGGCAAAGGCAAAGAGACTGAAGACACCCGCCCCACCTGCTACGACTTAGTTCACCAAAATCATGATTCAGCTGCTTCTCTGGCTTCTTTCAGCAAACACTGCCCACACATTTTCAAGCATATCTGTAAAGCCCTAAGAGCTGCTGTCCCGTGTGCTCCCCACCCCCACCCCGCTTCTTAAGAAGTCAATTTTTCTGCATCCAGTTATCATGCTCTGTACTTTTTCCATGGTTCCACTCTGTCACATTACTCACGACTTCAGTTGACGGCTTAACCAGCTAGGTACACTAATTTATCTCTCAAAGAGCACTTGCCAGCAGCGTAGACATTACGTTTGATGCTGTCAGTGCCTTTCACCCAGGGCTGAGAAGTACATGCCTTAGTTCAGAAAGCAGCAGTACAAATAAGCCTATATCAGAACTGCCCCTCCTGCAGTGCCAAGTGGACACCATGCCACAACTCTCCTCCTCCAAAAAAACAACAAAAAAACCACTCTATAGAGAAAAGATCAGGAAATACGGGTTTAGAAATCACAGAGCAAATAAAAGTCTAGGGTGAAGCTGAGCTTCAAAAATGCAGGTGCCAAGTCGCCAGTTGCAGAACTGGTGAGATGCATGCTGCAAGAAGGGGGGGTGACCTTGGTGAAGGGTTAGCAGACCCGCTGCAGGTGGGGAACTGCCAGACCTCACTGTGGCTGGACATAGCCACTTCCTGTTCCAGTTACATCCCAAATCTGAAGCAGAAGGTGGATCCGGGAGACCAGGTCTCCGATCTCTACAATTCATGAAGACCACTGAAAAAATAGCTTGCAATAGCTTCGTAATAACGAGATTGTGATAGCTTACATAGCCCCTTGTCCATATGTTTCACAAGCTATGGAGCTTGTTTTCGAACTTGAGTTGAGGTTTTTAACCTTTGGGATAAAGCAAAATTAGAATTTTGAGTTGGGATAATTACCACTCACTATTTGGGAGTGTTCTTTTTGTTTGAAGTTTCTTATCCTCCCTCTAGATTTAATAGCAACTACCGTATATACCCGAGTATAAGCCGACCCAAATATAAACCGAGGAACCTAATTTTCCTACAAAAACCTGGTAAAGCTTATTGACTCGATTATAAGCCGGTTCACCTTTGCCGCTGTGGAGGAGGAGGAGGATGAATGAGCAGCCCGAAAGCAGCCCTTTCGGCTGCTCCTTCCTCTTCCTCCTTTGCCAAGTTTGCATTTATGCAAGCAGTTCAAGAATGGAACAAGCTGCCTGGGGAGAGTAAAGAACCGCCGTTCTTGTACGCTTCTTAAGGAATGGTTGACTGGGGAGAGCGGGTGACGGCACGAGCAGAGAGAAAGGGCTTCTTTCTCGCCGCCCCCACCGTCCGCCTCACGCGAGTATAAGCCGAGGGCAGCTTTTTCAGCAAAAAAATGTGCTGAAAAACTAGGCTTATACTCAAGTATATACAGTAAGCTATCTTGAGTTATACAAGCACAATTTCTTTTTTCTCCTTCTGAGGAAACTGATAGATCATAACAGTGAAACAAGATTTTTAGCCGGAAACTCGTTAAGGTTGTTTGTAAGTTATTTTTGGCATTTGGAGTTATTTGAAAAGTTTGTTGAGTTATTAATTTTCTTGGAAAGTTTGTTATCAATTTTCTTTTGGATTAGTTTACAAAGCTTTGGAGTATTTTTTCTTGAGCATTTTTGCTCTTAAATTATTAAATACATTGTTTGTTTGAGTATTATTATATAAATATACGCTCAACTCATTACAGGGATCTTTCACGGCATGTACACCACCTTGAGCTTACTGGAGACAAGGTGGAATACAAATGCCGGAACAAAAGTTAACAGCAATCTTGACTTTTATTTTTGGCTAATGCAGCACTCCTCCTCCTAAAAAGGGCCAGAGTCACTTCTGCTGAAAGAAACCAGTAGAAGCTAACAGTGCACACAGCTCGCTACACATTGGATCTGGCGGGACAGAGGGTATCCTGACACCAGCGCGTCTCTCGGCTCAAGGCAGGCCCTGAAACAGCAGCCACACCGGAACGTAGCTCAAGTCTGTGACTCAGACGTTTGCTGCAGGATCAACTTGTGGGATGTATGACACAGTAGGCCCGCAACTTAGGCGCGGGTTACATTCCTGGGATCGTGCCTAAAACCAAAATCATGTATAGTCAAAACCCGTTGGGTTCAACGGTGGGTGGGACTGCCAAAGTCATTTTTCCTGCCCCCTTTTTAGTTTTTAATTTTATTTTATGCCACACACATAAAGCTGAACGTGCACAAGTTAAATGCGTGCAAATTGCCGGCTTACTCTCCTGCAGGTTTGGCCTGAGGAGTAAAACCGATCGCTGGGGAAAGGTGCATGGGCTCCCTCTTCTCAGTCCCATGTCCTTGAATAAATGTTTCTAGAGCAGAACAGAAAGGGACCAGGCCTTCTACTGGGGTGACCATGTATAAATCACTCCTCCAGGTGCCACCTTAGCTCAGGGTAGGGCTTCCCTAGAAGCAATGCTGACATTGAAACCGCTTCTGCAAAACAAATTGGAACTTAAAGAGGAAAAGCCCTGCTGGATCAGACCAAAGGCCTATTTAGTCCAAAGCTACTCCCAGTGGCCTCTGGGAATCCCACAAGCAGGACATCAGAAAATACCCCTCTTCTGCTTGCAGTCCCCAGAGACAGAGGCAAACAGCCTCCAATGCCAGCAGTCAGGGCTGGCAGCCATCAATAGCCACATGCTCCATTATTTTAACAAATTCCATACATCTTGTGGCAGTGAATTCCACAGTTCAGGTGTGCACTCCATCCTTTAGTCTGTCGTGAATCTCCCACCAGCTTCATTTGATGGTCTTGGGCTCTTAACATCAAGGGAGAAGGATAAAACTTCTCTCTGTCCGCTTTCTCAATGCCATGCCTACCTAACAGCCTTTACAAAACTTTTACTCTGCCCAGGATGCAATACAGATTGGAAACACAGGGACTGCCACAGAATGATGCAAATCCAGGATCTATGCCGAGCAACCCCACATACTCACACACAATATAAAAAGAGCACTTATTATTATTATTATTATTATTGCACCCCTTTTCATCAGAAAAGATAATTAAGCAGCTTACAAAGTAAAAAAAAAAAGACTATGTAATATATTAAAGATTGAATACAGTGTGGGAAACATCGACCTCCATAAATAATAAAATATATCAAACTCCAAAACACAGAATTTCATTCACTCAGTATAGTTGCTCAATATCCACATCTACTAACATATGTCTGCACCTCAATTAACCTAAACGCATTCACACACACACACACACTCAACAAGGTGTCAATGGGGCGAAAGTCTAACAGTGCTATCCTAGGCATACTCCCCACCCCTCAAGCGCAAGTAAATGGGGCTAACTCCCAAGTAAATGTGGTTTGAGAGGTTACTGGTTTGAGATACCAGAAGACGAACGCATGGGATTAGAACATAAATAAAATTAGCTGCACAACACTAGGTACAAATTCTGCACGTAAAGGGAACAAAAACAAAAGGTGGATTGACACAGGAGGAAAGAAAAAGGTTATTACTTCAAGGAAACCCAGCAAGTCTTAACACAGCCAGGATGTCGTCCTCATCTGTGCCAGTTCCCAGTCACCATTAAAGATTTAGGGCAAAGTTTTACCCTAAACCAGGGGTGGGAGAACCAGAGGCTTGCAGGGAAATGTGGGTCTCTGGGCTTCTCTATCTGGCCCCTCAGATTCTCCCCCACACCGCGTGCCCCTCTCCCTAGACTGCAACCCCCCGCCAACCCCGTTTGTTACTCTCTTTGAATGCTTTCCCCTGGCTGGGAAATGTTCTGGCAATTCCCCTTACATGCCTGGATGGAGGATGGGGAGAGGGCGTGTGTGTGGCCGACTTGCACACCTGGAATGTAGGCTACTGTGCAAACGGTTAAAAGTCACACCCCTTGGTCAACCTGCTTTTGCACCTGCCCCCACTCACTGCTGACAGGCAGCCTCCAGAAGGTTTTGAGGAATTATGTATTATTATTTATTAAAATTTGTAAACCTGCAGGTCTCAGGGTGGCTACAACAAAAAATCACAAATAGATGATAGAAGTTGCTCCACCCCGTCGTAACTTAATAAGCAGAAAGCCGAGAACCACAGAGTTGCACAGTTTCCACACAATGGCTGCTGTGACCTCTATAAGCAAATGTACTGTTTTCAACCTTTTTTTGTGACTCTATGTGCTCGGTACACACACATGAACACAGCCAACTTGCAGCTGATTTGGGGAAACAACTTCAACTGTTCTGAGTTTGAATCAGGCTAACTTCAGTACTTAATCTATCTTTTTTTTTTGTGAGGGCTGCAAGCTTTAATTGGTTTATCTGGTCAAGGACTCAGCTAAAGGCTGAGTTGGTTTAATTGTTGGGGCTTGCAATCCTACCATAGAGGTGCTAAATCAAGATGGGACTTTCCTTCTGGCAATGAGAGCTAGCTTTCGTTTATTGCCTTGCAATACACTTCCTTCAAAGTATCAAGAAAAGCATTCAAACTGTGCTGGCTGAAGTTCATGGACGACACCAGATTGGCGAAGCTGGCATAAGCTATGAAGGAGTATGCTCAGAATTTGAATCTCGCTTTTGGCATAAACTTTGGATGGTCATGGGCAAGGTTCTCCCTTTCTGCCTCTGTTTTTCCCACCTGAAACACATTACTCACCTATCTTGCAGGTTTATAAATGCCATGTGTGGAACGCATTGTATTTCTATAATGCTTTAGAGTTTAAAATTATATTAATCATTATTATTTTTCTGCAGCAGCAGCAAGAGAAATCAACTCCACTAATCTGCATTGGCACAAACTTCTCTCTCTCACTGTGCTGATTATCTCACGACAGAGGACCTTATTTAAAGTGTGCCAGCCAGGGAGGGCTTACCTGGGACTTTGTCGACAGACGCAAACACGGAGCGTTGTACGGTAGGGTCGCAGCTGCCACGTCGGGCTTGGTCGTAAAACCGGAACGGCAGGTGCTGAGATGCAGAGGCTGAGCTGTGTCCAAAGCCCATCACTTCGTTTGAAGGTTGGACCGGAAGGTCTAGGAGAGCTGGGTTCAAACGAGACACATTTCAAAATCTACATCAGCTGAAGAACCTGGAGCCTCAGTTTGTCAAAACTGGGGCTACCCCATTTTCCCGAAAATAAGACATAGTGATAGGCGTAGTTCTGGAGGGCGCCAAGGAAGAGGCGAGGCTGGACGTGGCGCCTCCCGGGAACAGCTCCAGCCCCGCTGGCAGCGCCCTTAAGATGGCCCTGGATAGGTGTGGCTATATAACGTACCAACACGGAGTGGTTAAGAAGATGGGCAGCAGCTGGAGGGCAGCTCCTCCAGCAGGAAGGAGGCTCGGAGGTGACCGGAGAGGTGCGGGTTTGGAGAGTTATGGCGATGTTCCAGAAGAAGACGACTTAACTATACTTGAATAAATGTAGATTGCTATACCATACTGACGTAATAAAAATAAGACATCCCCTGAAAATAAGCCATAGTGTGTCTTCTTGAGGAAAAATAAATATAAGACAGTGTCTTATTTTCGGGGAAACACGGTAGGGATGATGGGAGTTGCAGTCCAACAACATCCGGAGGACTACAGACTCCCTATCCCTGGGCTGCCAAAATGTAACAAGCTTTCTAAATGGAGATCTTTATCCCCCAGTTGGTATCTCCGCACTGGATCTGCAATGTGTTTTACGTACGCACTGCTGTTGTTTTAAACCGTTTTTAAAGCTTCTATCTGTAAAACAAGCTTAACTGCTTTTGTGTATGCAAGTATTTTAACTGTTTTTCTATACGTAACTGTTTCACACGCTTTATTCCCTTGTAAATCACCTCAGGTTGCGATTCACAAATAAATGAATGAATGAATGGTCCTTGCAGCTGTGACAATTCTCCGAATTCAGATTGTTGCACATTTTCCCACGGATTGGGAGTTTTGATATTATCACACTGGATGGGAAGAATTCACTCCGGTCAGGGATGGGGAATGTGGTGTCTGCAGGTGCAGATGGGCTACAGCACTGCTCATCCCTGACCACCAGCCATGCTGACCCGAGCTGACGGGAATTAGAGCCAGCCAAAAAGTACATCTGGAGGGACACAGGCTTCCCGCATCACCCTTGCTTTTGCTACAAGACAATTGCCAAGAACAAGCAAAACAGTACATAATGGGGAGGGAACAAATTTTTGGAAAAAGCCAACTTTTGATGAGAGAAAGATGACAATTTCGCAGTGTCTTTTGGTACTGGAGAATCATTGCTGAGCGTTTTGGAAGTTTACAAAACTCATGATGTTAACGTTGTATCCAATGCTAGCATATATCCCATGCTAGTCCTACTCAGAGTAGGCCCATTGAAATTAATGGACATGTAGAATGACGGTACATGTTTTGCTTTAAGTTTATTGCTGTTTTCATTTTTTGAATGCCGGGCAGCAGATTTGGGGGTTGTTAAGGGCAGTACAGCAAGCGGGGAGCAGGTTCAAAGTTCACTGGGCAGTCCTCTTGTGCGAATCCCACTAAAGTGAACATAGTTGTGCAACAGCATGTGAGTAAATAACTTAACCTTGCCGGTATGAACAGAGCACTACTATGGCTGTTAAAAATAAAGACTTTTACTGTGTACACAACATTGTTCTCCTTTCATATACAATACTTGTTTTGTTTTCCGTTACCAAGCTGGAAATCAGGGATCATGAGCCTTTTTCATCCCTACAAAAGCATTCTCTTCTGTGCAACCTTTCGGAGTCCGCAAGGCCAGAAGCAAAAGCAGGTGGAACAATGAATGTAAATTTTACCTTCCTACAAGGAAACGTGTCTCTGCTCATCCAACCCTTTCTATCCTCCTCCATCCAGGCAGCAAAGCAGCATGGTCAGAGTTCAATGACGTATTCCAGCCAGGCACACACCCACCCAATGAGGGTGCAAAGAAGGGCTGGTGAGAGGGGTAACCTAGGGAGAGTCCCAAGGGCCAGGAAGAGGGGCCTGATGGGCCGCATTTGGCCCCGGTCCTGAGGTTCCCTTTCCCCGGTGTAAAGCAATGCAACTTTACGAGCGGTAAGGAAACACGGTACGTTTATCCAGAGAGCGGGTTACCTGCTATTCTTTGCATTTTCATACGCCGAGCCTGGATGCGGCCCTTTGCCAAGCGCTGCTTCGCAATGATGCAACGGATGTGATCCGAAAAGATGAAGGTGGCCTGAAGGATGGGGAAGGGCTTGGAATGGGGACTGGAGGCTGGCTTGTGAATGATGATATTCAGGGCACGGCTGTCGTCTTCCACACCGGTCACCTGCATATCCTTGGGGTGCGGTGGAGGGGGGGGGTAGAGGAGAGGAGAGGAATGTTTATGGCAGACATAGAATTTAGACACAGTTTCTTATCACAGCACCATGCCCACCCAAGGATAAAGTTGGAGCCTAGCAAGGTATGGGAGACCAGAACTGGGTGGGCTCTACTGCAGCTCGATGGCAGAGTCCCAAATGTTCAATGTAGGAGGGGATCAGGGTCCCATTTCCAAGTGTCTCCCATAGCAGGGCTGGGTAAGACACACACCCCCCTCCTTGAAGGCCTTTGACTAGCAGCATCTTTCAATGTAGATGGACTAGACAGACTGAGTGGTGTGGCTCAGGATCAAGCTGCTGCTTCACATTTCAGGTTCCCTAGAGGAAGGGGCATTGAGGACGAGGAGAGTCCTTGCCAAAACACAGGCACAGATTCAACCAGCATGGAGGCTCAGGTTGCGGCCAAGACTCATCTGACACTGACTCCCAGCTGAGTATGCTTAGGGTTCAGTCTATCTCCCAGCTGAGTATGCTTAGGGTTAAAATAAATTTTCTGAGTGGGAACCGCTCCTCAAAGTCCAGCTGACTGAGCCGTGAGAGATGGGTCCGCCAGCTTCGTTGGGATCTGCTAAACGAGGGATGGGGAACATTTGACCCTGTTGTTATGCTACAAATCCCATCGTCCATGAGCGCTGGCCATGCTGACCTAGGCTGATGGGAGCTGGAGTCCAGCAACATCTGCACTAGATGATGTTACCAGGAAGCCTCCTAGCATTGCAGTACATTTTTATAGGCAGCTCTCCTCAGAGTCTGTGCTGCCTCCAGAACATTACTCACAGCTGACCCTGCCGGGGGGGGGGGGAGGGCAGCTTTTGCATGGGTCAGAACTGGTGTCAAGCAGTGCATGCAGTGCAGTGGGTTTCCTGGAAAATCTTCCTACGCAATTTGGGCCAATTTGCACCTGAAAATGTCCAGTTTGCACTGGAAAATTTGTTCTAATGCCCTGGAGAGTGCTCTAATTTAGCACAATCCTTTTACATGTGTTTAGTAAACAAAGCTTTGAAACTGTCAAGGATGCCTGATGTCGCATTTGTGGCATTCATTGTTACTAATGAACTTATGTGAAACGAAGAGTTTTCCATTAAGGTAGCCAAGGCAGCAAAAGCAATGAATATTACTCTGACAGGGAGGAAAGTGTGGCAGAAAGAAACTTCCATACATTGCAGCAATGCTTTCTCACAGAACCCTGTTCTGAAAATGTATCCCTAGTAGTATTTAAATCACGTGTTCTGCGTCACACAAGGTTGACATAAATCCCACTAAACGGCCTCAGTCCTGTATACCTGAAGGAGCGTCTCCACCCCCATCGTTCAGCTTGGACACTGAGATCCAGCGCCGAGGGCCTTCTGGCGGTTCCCTCACTGCGAGAAGCAAAGCTACAGGGAATCAGGCAGGGGGCCTTCTCAGTAGTGGCGCCCACCCTGTGGAACGCCCTCCCACCAGAGGTCAAAGAGATAAACAACTACCTGACATTTAGAAAATACCTGAAGGCGGCCCTGTTTAGGGAAGTTTTTAATCCGTGATATTTTAATGTATTTTAATATTTGTTGGAAGCCGCCCAGAGTGGCTGGGGAGACCCAGCCAGATGGGCGGGGTACAAATAAATTATTATTATTATTATTATTATTATTATTATTATTATTATTATTATTACCGGTATTATTCCACTGGGAAATAAATTTTGCTGGGACAAGCCTCAATGAAGTAATCTGCCTATTGCCCCAGGAAGCTGAGCCCAGACCAATAACAGTATTGTATACAGTGGTACCTCGGGTTAAGAACTTAATTTGTTCCGGAGGTCCATTCTTAACCTGAAACTGTTCTTAACCTGAAGCACCACTTTAGCTAATGGGGCCTCCCGCTGCTGCTGCGCCACCAGAGCACGATTTCTGTTCTTATCCTGAAGCAAAGTTCTTAACCTGAAGCGTTATTTCCGGAGTATGTAACCCGAGGTACCACTGTACACTGGCCTGGCAAAGGCTTTTGTGGGATACAGGCAGGGGTCTTTCAGGGCCCTTCCTGGGGCATTCGGCATGCAAAGCAGATGCTCTACCACGCAAACAATTCGGAAGGTCCTGTGTCTGCCCCAAACCCCTCCACTTGCAGCAAGGCAGAGTGGTTTTGCTCAACTTTGGAATAAGGCCTGTGCCTCACTGCCTTAAGGCAATCTTTCTTCACCACTGGTGACCAAGGATGCACCTTGTCTGGATGCCTCATCCCCCTAGAATACGAGGCTTGATTCATTATACTTGCTGGTTTGAATCTTACCGTCTTTTACACTCACCTGGAGAAGACCTGCAAACTTCACCACTCCCCAGCCTAAGCGGGCAACGTCCGGCTCCACCAAACTCATTTGGTAAATATCCACCGCCAGAAACCTCTGGACTTGACCACCATCTTTTGTGATCACAGTGCAGGCAATTAAATCACTGTTATCTGAAATGGAAAAAACGAGGTGGGGGGGGGGAGAGGAGAGGAAGCATCATCAGAGGCAATTGGTTGCTTTCCTAGAAAACAATATTCTCAAAAGGTAATAAAATAATAATAATAATAATAATAATAATAATAATAATAATAATAATAATAATAATAATAATAATAATATATTTATATCCTGCCCATCTGGCTGGGCTTCCCCAGCCACTCTGGGCGGCTTCCAACAAAATATTAAAATACAATAATTCATCAAACATTAAAAGCTTCCCTAAACAGGGCTGCCTTCAGATGTCTTCTAAAAGTCTAGTAGTTGTTGTTCTCTTTGACATCTGGTGGGAGGGTGTTCTACAGGGCGGGTGCCACTACCGAGAAGGCCCTCTGCCTTCTTCCCTGTAACTTGGCTTCTCGCAGTGAAGGATCCGCCGTTTGATTGTAGTGCTTTCATATTTTCAACTAGTTTTGTAGACATTTACACCAATCTAACGCATGCATTTTTTCTTGCTACATTGTTCAATACAGCCTTTTCCAACCTGGTGCCCTCCAGATGTCTCTGGACTACAACACTGAGGTCCAGCTCCTTCTGGCAGTTCCCTCACTGTGAGAAGTGAAGTTACAGGGAACCAGGCAGAGGGCCTTCTCGGTAGTGGCGTCCGCCCTATGGAATGCCCTCCCATAAGATGTCGATGAAATATTCTGTTGGGAGCTGCCCAGAGTGGTTGGGGAAACCCAGCCAGATGGGCAGGATATAAATATATTATTATTATTATTATTATTATTATTATTATTATTATTACTCCCATAATCCCTTAACAGTTTGCCATGCTAGGGATGATAGGCATTGGAATCCAACAATTTTTGGTGGACAATAGGTCGTGGACGGCTGCAATGATGCTTTTCTGGGAATAAATCCCTTGTGTGTTAAGGCCCCATGCAGAGACCCACACACAGCAACCCTAGCTGCCCTAGCAAGCACAACCTGAGCACAACAACAGCACTCTCCCCTGCTGTGATTTGCAGCAGCTGGTATTCAGAGTCTAGCTGCCTCTGACGGTTGCGGTAGAGTCTAGCCATCGCTGCTAGTAGCCACTGAGATCCTCCATTAATTTGTCTAGTTCTCTTTTAAAAACCACCCACCTTGGAGGCCAGCACTACCACTTGTGGAAACAAAGTCCACAGTTTAACTTGTGTTTTGTCTGTCCCGAATCTTCCAAGCGGCTCACATTCTCCTTTCCCTTCCTCCCCGACAACAAACACTCTGGGAGGTGAGTGGAGCTGAGAGACTTCAGAGAAGTGTGACTAGCTCAAGGTCACCCAGCAGCTGCAGGTGGAGGAGCGGGGACACGAACCCAGTTCACCAGATTACGAGTCTACCGCTCTTAACCACTACACCACACTGGCTCTCTTACTTTTCCATTTCACCAAATCAGCCACAACAAGGCGTGGCCGGGTCAGCTAGTATTTTTATATATCTCGATCGTGTCTTTTGCTTCTTAACTGAAAAGTCCAAAATGTCCTGATGCGTTCCCTTCCTATTAAGGAGAGGTACATTACATACTGACTGAAATCATGTGTTTGACCTTCTGCAATACAACCAAGTTAAGTGTACACCCATTTCCTTGGAAAGGAGGGGTAAGCCGGCTAAACTACATATTTTTGGGTTCCTCGTTAAGGGACATCTGGTGCTCCAAGCAACAGTAAACATGCTCTGCATTTATAGGAGCAGCCTTTTGGGTGGGGATGCAAGCTCACAAATAGGAGGTGCCACAGAAAAACCTCCATCTCCAACTGGTCACCAAGTGATGTAAAGTGTTGTAAAGTCCGGGCTAGACCAATGAATGCATCTCTCTCTCCCCCCCACCCCATTATCTAAACCTACAGCAAAATCTCAGTGGGGGGAAATGGCTAGTCTCCACAGACTATAAATAATGTGAATTTCCAGGAAAAGTGACCAATCTGATATTTAATCTTTGCAATGGCAAAAATATCAGGGGGCTGGGGAACTGTGTGCGTTTAGACAAGAGACATTGGAAAACTGAACTGCGAAATGCACTTTAATGCCTCATAGCTCAATTGTGATTGTTCTATAAAAACAGAGGAAGGTTACAGGAATATACATTAAACTGCATCAATGAAGCAGGGGGAGGCAGGTACCAATCAAACAATCAATATGCAGGAAACGACGACACCATTACATTTGAAAGCCAAAAAAGAATATTGCAATTTGATTTGCTTTGAGAACACCCATATAAAATACCCGACAGATAGATTATAATCACATTTCCCGCTAGCTTACAAGCTGCTTACTTAAATTCTGCACAGGGAGTTCATTTCCTGACAGAACCAAGGCTAAAAACTCAAATGCACACAATTCCTAGGACCATAAGAAATGGTGTCAATTCAGCCTTGACATTTCCCTAACAACATCTAATTGGCAATGCGTTGCCTATTCTCCAAACGGCAATTTCACAGCCATGCTCCACGTCTTGTGCTAACAGATGTGCACAGATGTTGTCAGCACATTGCAAAACAAAGTGTTGACTCCAACACATTTCAACGCTCCCTTTGTAGCAGAAACTCATGCCGATTTCCACATCTTGTGGTAGCAAATTCCACGAATCCATCCTGTGTTGGGTGGAAAAGTGCTTTCCTCTCTCCTAAATCTACTGCCTGTCCATTTAAATGGAGGATCCTACGATCTAGAATTATGAGAGAGGGAGGGGAGAAAATTCTTTCTTTATCCTTCATTTCCACCATGCAAAATTCCATAAATATCCTGCAAGCAGGAGGGGAGCACAAGAGCTCTCTCCCCCCAGCAACTGGAATTCAGAAGCTTTACTGCCTCCCACTGTGGAGGCAGAGCAGAGCCATCATGGGTAGAAGCCATTGATAGCCCTCTCTTCCATGAATTTGTCTAATCCTCTTCTGAAGCCATCCAAGTTGGTGGCCCTGGTGGGACACGGGTGGTGCTGTGGTCTAAACCACAGAGCCTAGGGCTTGCCGATCAGAAAGTCGGCGGTTTGAATCCCCACAACGGGGTGAGCTCCCGCTGCTCGGTCCCAGCTCCTGCCCACCTAGCAGTTCAAAAGCACGACAAAATGCTAGTAGATAAATAGGTACCACTCCGGCGGGAAAGTAAACGGCATTTCCGTGTGCTGCTCTGGTTTGCCAAAAGTGGCTTAGTCATGCTGGCCACATGACCCGGAAGCTGTACGCCGGCTCCCTCGGCCAGTAAAGCGAGATGAGCGCCACAACCCCAGAGTCGTCCGCGACTGGACCTAATGGTCAGGGGTCCCTTTACCTTTAAGTTGGTGGCCATCACTGTCTCCTGTGAGAGTGAGTGCCACAGTTTAACTATGTGCTGCATAAAGGACTTTCTTCATCTGTCCTAAATCTTCCAGCATTCAGCTTCACTGCATGTTCATGAGTTCTAGTGTTCTGAGAGAGGATAAAAACTTTTCTCTATCCACTTTCTCTAAACATGTTCTCTTTTCCTGACCGGGAAAGTACGCCAACCACGAGATAATTTCAAATATCTTTAAAAAAAATCAAAAATCTAGGGTGCTGTTTTTGAGACAGTGACAAGAATTGTACACAGTATTTCAAAAGGTAGCTGCAACATAGTGTTATATATGGGCACTAAAACACTGGCTGTTTCGTTTACTTTCTATTCCTTTCCTAACAATTCCTAGCATAGGGTGATAAAAGTCATACTCAAGAGCAGGCCCTCTGAAATTAGTGGACATACATTTATTTATTTTACAAATTTATGAACTGCTTGATGAGTCAAAGAACACCAAAACGATGTACAGCAAAAATAAAATACAAAAGAATACAAATTCTTAACAGAGGGCCTTTTCGGTAGTGGCGCCCACCCTGTGGAACACGCTTCCATCAGATGTCAAAGAAATAACCAGCTATCCTATTTTTAAGAGACACCTGAAGGCAGCCCTGTTTAGGGACGTTTTTAATATCTAATGCTGTATTGTTTTAACATTTGTTTGGGAGCTGCCCAGAGTGGCTGGGGAAGCCCAGCCAGATGGGCGGGGTACAAATAATAAATTATTATTATTATTATTATTATTAAAACAAGGAAACCATTCGTGGATTTACACTTATTATTTCATATATGACTAGGTCACATCTCAGGAAAAACGTGAAACCAAGTCTTCAGGAGGCATCCAAACATGATGCTGGGCACCTGTTTAATTCATTGGTAACCAATTCCAGAGGACTGGAGCCGCAGCACTAAAAGACCAATTTCTAGTACAGACTAAGCACACCTCTGGGACATGCAGTACTCTCAGCAGTGCCCCATCTGAGGCGTGCAGTTGCCAAGCGGGGATATAAGGGGCAAACTGGCCCCTTAGGTAATCTGGTCTCAAGTTATCTACCCTACAATGTTATCTAGATCCATTAATTTCAATGGGTCGGCTTCCAAGTGAGAGTAGCATCACCCATGGAATTTGGCTTTCAGCAGACTTTGATCTAGGAATAGCACATGCTCACTGTGGCTACACATCCTGATATTTTGATCAGGAGTACCAATGCCTCTTCCAGAAGCCTGTGCAGTGGGGTGGGTGGAACTGAGATCTCTCACAATTACATCGCTGTTTTATTCAGGTGAGCTGAAGCAGCTGGGCTTGTTCAATGTCGCCGGCCAAGGGAGGGTCAGATGAATTGACTTAAGGCTCAACTGCCTAGAACAGCCATTACAGTAAGATTAATTCTTTGAAATACCAAGTATGACCGACATTTTCTATTAATATGTATTGCATGTGCCAAGATGGAAACAAGGACTCTAGATTTCCCAGCAAACACAATTTATTTTCATAACAAAAGAGCGGGGCATTACCAGAATGTCGTGTGGCTATTTTGGGTATTCATGACTTCCAGTTAGTGTTACTTCGGCAACAGGTTTTTTTTAACCCTCCCATCAAAAACAAAAGACCCTCGCAAATAAAAAAATGCCTCTACTTGCCCATTTTTTAGGGGAAACCAGCCCTCTTCTCCTAGCCCAGATACCCCTCACTTTAAGAACTGCTTCTCCATTTGCATCACCACTGAACCCAACTTAGGCAGCCAGGATGATAATATGGCAACAACCTGGTCACCTCCAGAAGCTCTTGGAGATGGGTGGAGACTAGGGGTGGAAGAGTCAAGAGGTGTGGAGATCTCCCAATATTCTTTACTTGTTCCCACTCCAAAAAATTTCAAGTCTCTTCTAAGCTTGACCTCTTCAACTAGGAGGCTCCAAACATTCTCCGGGACAAAGGAAAACCATAGGGATCTTATTATGCATTGTGGACAGCTTTGCAAAGGCCCAATCTTTGGAAGAGCAGGGAACTCAAGTTATTCTTGCAAAAACTCCTCTCTCCCTTTTCAAGTGAGAAAAAGAGGGGTTTAGCAAACTCCAACAGAACCAAGAAGCCTAGGCATTCCAGTTCAGCACTGTCTTGTTAATCCTTATTTTTCTCCCTGTGAGGCTTTGAATGGCTTTCTTTGGAGAATGCACTTTTGCCCTCCTTCCCATTAAGATGCCACTGTTCACTCACTCAAGTCTAGGACATCGTCGGTTTTAATTAAGTCCTCCTCCCTCGTCAACGGCAGCTGAGTCTCTGGCTCATCCTGGAGGTGCAGCGACAGGGAACGCATCATGAAGAAGACTCTGATTGCCTGAAAACACAAGGGAGAAAAGCTGATTCTTTCTTTTTAAAAGGGAACAAACAAACAAACAAACAAACAAACCAAAACTTGGCTTAGATTAGGGTGGGGACCGCTGGCCTGTGGGCAATTTGGCCACTGAGGACATTCCCCCCATACCAAGTCCCCCTGCCTCACACCTGACATCATACATCATACATGTGAGAGGCAAAGTAAGGATGTGGCTCCAGAGGAACAATCGGATGAGCTTCCAGTTGTTCCCTAGGCAAGTGGGGCTTGCTGATAGCACACAGATCTTAATGCTACTGTACAACCTATGGGGAGCAATGGGATTCCTGAGCACCATCCCTCCCAGTTTCCCCCCTCCTCTAACGTTTACAAGAATCATGTGGCACTGCTGCTATTCCATCTTAGACAAGGCCCTGCCAGGTGAAGGCTAATGGAGAATCACTCCTTACTCTGGATTTGTTTTACTGGAAATACAGGTGAAACTTGAAAAATTAGAATATCGTGGAAAGGTTCATTTCTCTCAGTAATTCAACTTAAAAGTGAAATTAATATATGAGATAGATTCATGACATGCAAAGTGAGACATGTCAAGCCTATAATTGTGATGATTATGGAGTACAGCTGATGAGAACCCCAACTTTACAATTTCAACTTTGGGGTTTTCATCAGCTGTACGCCATAATTATCACAATTATAACAAGCAAAGGCCTGACATATCTCGCTTTGCATGTCATGAGTCTATCTCATATATTAAACTCCAGTAGCTAATGAAAACAATTGCTTACATAAATGGACTTTTCCACGATATTCTAATTTTTCGAGTTTCACCTGTAAGTATTTCTTTTTAGCAGCCCTAGCAGTGGAAGAGGAGGCAGCAAATAATCACAGCAAATAATTTACAGAGAAATGAATCCTTGGAATGCAACCTTTGTTTTTAAGAACAAATTTTGGGCATGAAGAGGAAGGCTACCACCACCACTTGTTTCTGCAGAGAGATGACAGATTAAAGGAGAAAGCTTCAAACAGCTGGTCTAGCTTCGCCTGCTTTAAATGATAAGCACATTAGCTTTGGAAGTCAGGATGGTATGACCCAAGGCTCACACAGAAGAAGAAAAGTGTTTCTGAACTTCAGAAAACAACTCTGCTAGCTAATCAGAAGTGCCTCAAAAGGAATCAAAGTTCTGTTCTAGGAAAAAAGGGTCCCTGGCTTTCCAAGAAGTGCAAGCAAACGAGGTAAGAGATAACATCCTGTGCCTCAAAGTGACAAGGCAGAATAAACAGAAGAGCTTAGAAAGGCCGTCTTGATTGCTGGTATTTCCAAGAAAGTTCTCAAGACCAAAAAGAAAAAAAAGATGTTGTCACTAATTCATTTCTTCCTCCCCGAAGATAAGCAATTCTATGTACACTGAAAGGATAAAAGCGGCCTAAACTGGAGTGTGCCATCAATACAACGGAAGCAAGCACATCTACGTGGTATTGTGTTTTCTGCAGAAAATGAAACAAATCAATTTCCTAGCTAGAGCTCCAAAAGGAAGGTTATTTGAGTACAGGTTGTTCAGCTCACCAGGAGCCTCACAGTCAGAACATGGTTTGCTGATCCAGCAAACGCCTTAAGAAACCAACAAACCCTACTAGGACAGACAGAATAGATCAATAGATCTGACCCTAAATATTTTCTTTTTCAGAGCATCTCCAGATCCTCGCTTTGCTTCTGGCAATGTTATCAGAGAGGTGTCAGGAAGCAATTGGAAAATGTAAATGGTGTGCTTAACCTGTCTGTTGTGCAAAGAGCAACACGGGACCTCTCTAAAGATCTCTAGGTGGTGGTGGTGGGGGGGACACCTCTGTAACTCTCTGGCTTATTGTTTATCTAGGGCCTGACTGCACCAAGAAGTCACATGCCAGCAATCATCAACCCAAACACACACCCATGTCAGAAGAGCTGGATGTGTTGCTCCCAAATTTTGTAGCAAATGTGGGGCTTTCTAGGAGAGTAAGAAGCGTGGCTTTCTTTTCTCCCTTCTGGTTGATCAACAGCACCCCATGGCATGGCATGGCAGTGGCTAATGCTACCAACGCACTCTTAGCTCTTTCCCAGCCCCCCCCCAAAAAAAAACTACTGGGGGAAAGAGAACACAGGCTTGCTGCGTTGATCCTGTCCCCATGGCAGCTTCTACAGGAAGAAAGGATACCAAGGGCAGTGCAGCCACGGTCCTGTCTGCCCTATGCCAGCTCTTATGGGGACAGGCTGGAAAGCAGAGGTGGGCAGGAAGAAGCACTGGCAGTGACCACAGTGTGCCTGGCTCCCCTGCCCCCCCCCCAGAACCATTTTTAATTATGTCAGTCCAGATACACCCTTGCCAGGGGACTGAATCTCCCTTGGAATCTTGTTCCTCTTTGCAGGGGGAGTGGTGATGCTGCTAATTCACATGCTTGCTTATTGTCAGGTATCCCCATGGTCTGTGTTCGAGTCAGCAGCAAGTTTGGAGCCAGTCGTGTGGAGATTCATCCTGTGTGCCACCCCCACTGGCGAAAGGACTGAACCGTGGGAATCAACACTAGTCATGGAAGCCCACGAGCAATACTGGAGCTAGCATATTGTTGTGCAGTTCTGTGGGGTGTTAGGGGAGGGGCAGTACCTCTGGTGGGGCACACACTGTGCTCCTTCTGGGGAGGTTTGTCCACCTTTGGTCCCCACCCTGCTCTCAGCTCTCACCTGTGACTCCTAGAAGCTGTCAGCATGCGACAGCAGCCACACCCTGGAAGATGGCTTTGACTGGCTGGCTAAACCAGGCGAAGGTAGCCCAGGGATCAGCAAACTTTTTAAGCAGGGGGCTGGTCCACTGTCCCTCAGACCTTGTGGGGGGCCGGACTATATTATTGGGGGGGGAGGGGAAATGAACAAATTCCTATGCCCCACAAACAACCCAGAGATGCATTTTAAATAGAAGGACACATTCTACTCATGTAAAAACACGCTGATTCCTGGGCCAGATTGAGAAGGCGATTGGACCAGATCCGGCACCCAGGCCTTAGTTTGCCTACCCATGAGGTAGCCGATGGGTCTCAAACCCTCAGGGAGTTAGGGACTTCTCCTGCATGCGAAGACAGGCTCTGGCAGACGAGAGCAACAGATCTGACCCTAAATCTCTGGGATATCTTTGGGAGAACAAAAAGGCGAAGGAGTAAACGCAACGTAAATCTGGAGTCCCTAAAGTGGTTGGATGGCGCCTTTTATGCCTCCTCCTGGCAATGCCTGCAGACAAGCTGGTGCCAAATGTATTGCTCTGCTTTCTTTTGGCCCACATCAGTGAGGATGAGTGGCGGGTCTTGTTTCCTGAGCATACACAGTGCCCAGGCTTGTGCCCCAAGGAGGTCACTCCAGTGCTAACACAGCGGTTTGACTTCACCCCCAGAGGTGCACTCCATTTATGCCAAGACGGACAGATGCCAACAACAGAGCAGTTCTCTGTCATTGCCTGTCGACCACTGGCTATGCTGACCTGGGCTGATGGGAACTGCAGCCCCAGGCACCTGGAGGGCACCAGGTTGGGGAAGGCTGCTGCACACACCCACACTCCTGAGCTCCTTTGAGGGAGGGAAAGGGGGATAAAAATGTACTGAATTTAAAAATATCTCACCCTCCGCGTTCTTTCCACATCTCCACAGGGCAGCCTCTTCACAAAGTCAATCCCAGTGAGAGGGGTTCCTGTTGGCGGCAGCAGAATGGAGGCATCCATCATCAAGTACTCGACATTCATGGGCTTAAGCTGGGAAAGGAATTTCATACTTAACATGTGACATAATCCCAAGCGCAACCTTAAAAGCAACTGTACCTTTAACAATTTTTCCCCACCCTCTTCCTGCAGAAAGGTAATAATTGTTAAAAACTATACGACGTCAGGCAACAAAAAATTGTGTACGTGGAACTTTTCCATCTTGTAAAGCCTGTTAGGTCACACCAAATGATAATTTGCCATATTTACCACTGTGCTGATATTCCATTCCTTGCCTAAGATGTTGTTATGCATAATAAGCAAATGCTGTGGAATTTTGATAACCTGACACATTATAAATCTATGAGCTCTGAGTATTTAATTAACAGGTTTTTTTTAACATTTCTGCATGTGTCTGCGCACACTTATTGTTTAACCTCTGGATTATTATTTTAAAGTGTGGTACTCTACGATGAGACACGTTAATGTTCAGTTTTGCCCTTCTCCATCCGCACGGCCATTTCATGAATTACTTACAGTCATGCTTCTGTATTCATCTTCAAACATATCCAGAAAAATCTCTTCGCCCTTTAATAGGAAACAAGAGGAATGCATTTGCCCCTCCATAAACATTCCCTCCGCTTCTCATTAGACGATGGTCTTAAAACTTCTCCCCTTACCCACATTCTTCAAGGACCATTTTTGACCAAACTAGGAATGAAAAGAGCTACAGCTTCCCTTTATCTGGATAAGCTGCCAGAAGAAGAAGAAGAAGAAGAGTTTGGATTTGATATCCCGCTTTTTACTACCCGAAGGAGTCTCAAAGCGGCTAACATTCTCCTTTCCCTTCCTCCCCCACAACAAACACTCTGTGAGGTGAGTGGGGCTGAGAGACTTCAAAGAAGTGTGACTAGCCCAAGGTCACCCAGCAGCTGCATGTGGAGGAGCGGAGACTCGAACCCGGTTCCCCAGATTACGAGTCTGCTGCTCTTAACCACTACGCCAGCTGTTTATCCCTCCCTGTCAAGGATGCGATTCCTAAATGCCACTTTGGCGGGTGCCTTGCTTGATTTGCCTCTTGTGGAAAAACATGGCGCCTGGCCTTAATTAATTAAACAAGTTACAGGTAGGTAGCCGTGTTGGTCTGCCGTAGTAAAAACAAAATAAAAAATAAAAAAATCCTTCCGGTAGCACTAAGTTTGTTCTTGGTATAAGCTTTCGTGTGCATGCACACTTCTTCAGATACCATGCACACGGAAGCTCATACCAAGAACAAACTTAGTTGGCCTCTAAGGTGCTACTGGAAGGATTTTTTTATTTTTTATTTTGTTTTAATTAAACAAAACAGCTTTGGAAATGGGTCATCGTCATGAAACGTCTTGAGTGCCTGGCAAAGAGGCCATTTCTGCTGATCTTCCTGTTTATAAGCTTCCAGACCTTTAAACAGGAAGAAGTCAGCTAAGGGTCAACTCACATGCAAGGCAGCAACGGTGGCACAATGACTCCAGTCATTGGCCGCCACCACCAAAATAGGTAGGGTCTTGGGAGGCAGAAAAACTTAGCTGAAGGCAGTGGCAGCACTTCCGTTTTGTGCTCATAAATCGGTATAGTTTATGGTAAAAACCTGCTAGCAACTCTACAAGCTGAAGTCTTATGGGGTGACTTCAAAGGCTACAGAGATGCTGTGGTTGACTATATGCAGCTCATTGGCCATCAGAAGTGCCCACCCTTGGTCTAGATTGGGATAACTAGCATGATGCCCTGCAGGCCCTGATGAACTACAGCTCCCATTAGCACCAGGCAACATGGCCGACAGCCAGTAATGATGGAAGTTGTAGTCCAACATCTTCTAGAGGAGTCCACCATGTTGGCTTTACCAGAGTGTGGTGAAAGCACCATGTAATTCCTGTCCAGTAAGTGGTGTCTTAGGTTCTAGTCTGATTAAGCTATGGAAAAGCAACCACGTACTTTAAAAGGTTCCCTGCTGGTTCCCTCTATCTTCCCCTGTATTCAGAGGTTAGGGAAACATGGAAAGCATGAGAATACTGTACCTTATAAAAACGCCGCACCAAGTGAACGCTCTCTTCTCTCGCGCCCTAGAAAGAAAAGGAAACGGCTCAGTTCTACTTCGTGGCGGGCAGCTTTCAATAAGGCTTTAAAAGCAGCAAATGTATTTCTCCAATACCATTGCTTCCCCCCCTGGAAAGCCAGTTAAAAGAAAGAGAAGGACATCTCATGGCACTCTCCAGTGCAGGGGTAGCCAACTAGGTGGGGGCGGGATTCCCATCAGCCCCAGGCGGTGCAGCCAATGGTCAGGGATGACGAGAGATGGAGTCCAACAAGATATGGAGGGCGCCATGTCAGCTACCCCTACCTGATGAGATGGGCAGAATTCAGACTGCTTCAGAAAGGTTCTAACGTGTTCAGAGCCAGTGTGGTGTGAGAGCCAGTGTGGTGTAGTGGTTAAGAGCGGTAGACTCATAATCTGGTGAACCAGGTTCGCGTCTCCGCTCCTCCACATGCAGCTGCTGGGTGACCTTGGGCTAGTCACACTTCTCTGAAGTCTCTCAGCTCCACTCACCTCACAGAGTGTTTGTTGTGGGGGAGGAAGGGAAAGGAGAATGTTAGCCGCTTTGAGACTCCTTTGGGTAGTGAAAAGCGGGATATCAAATCCAAACTCCTCCTCCTCCTCCTGCTCTTCAGCCCTGGCCCCTATTTACGCGGGGGTTACATTCCAAGGCACCCCTTGCATCAGTGAAATTGCATGTAATTGAAACCTATCAAAAAAGCCTGCAAACACCCTGTTCTGCCCTTTTAGTGACATTTCAGCGACGTCGGCATTTCTGGGTTCGGTGCGATGTGCGTATACACAGTTGGACATGTGTAAACAGGGGGGGTTCCCCGTATTAAGAGGAAGGTGCTAACATGTACCAATACCAACCATAACCCAACGACAGCCCACATTTGGTGTTCATAAGTTGTGTCGCTTTCATTTTAACTCTTTTATTTGTGCTTTTGCCCTGTATTTTTGTCTTGTGAACAGCATCAATGATTAAAAGTTCTCAGGACTGGGAAATTACCCCTTCCCTTCCCAAGACCATGGTGAGGGCTGACACCCAGACTAGGCAAAACAAGTCCAGACAGACCAATGGAATGACGTGGAACAAAGCAGTCCGATTGGGCACACCCTGGTGGCAGAGCTGTAGCAGTTTCTTCGACTCCTAACTCTTTGCTTTCAGTTCTGCTTGTAGGCATGGATTCCAGCCCAATCAAATGCTGGTTTAGAGAACTGCTAGCAAAAAAAAGTCTTAAGATTATTTTTTAAAAATGAATGTATTCTGAAAATTTTGTTTTATCTTTTTACTACGCATGTTGCCTTGACAGAGTTCTACTCATAAAGATGGACTGTTAGCAACCAGAGGACTTTTGACACTTTCATACCAGCAGTTAAGAGGAAAAAGGTGTCCAAAGCCCGCAAACACTCACCTCCAAACAGGCGAGGTGAACATCCTTTATAATTCTACCATGTTTGGACATCACCAGCTGCTTCAGCAGTAAGCAGCCAAGTTCCAACGTAGCCAAGCGAATTTTCCCGTCTGCATGTTGGGGGAGCAAAGAACAGGAAAAAGTTAGGAAAAACTTCATTGCATTGTTGAGATCAAGTTGCTGACGTCACAGCTTTACGGGCCAGCGCTTTAGTACCACTAGTCAAATTCAAGTATCTCAGCACTGTGGCATGTCTTAAGTACAAAATGCAAAACACTTCTTGCCCTCAAACAAACACTGGAACATGGAGGAGAACTGGGAAAGAACTGTTGTTTCTCTTCTACAGTAGTGTGGAAGCCTATCCAGCTTACCGTAATCCAAACCAAACCCAAACCCACAATTTGGCAAAAGCAGCTGCGCTCTCTAGAGATTAACAGAACGATTCACTGAGACCATTACAACTAAGAACTTTTAAACTCCACCCCCGCATTCTCCCCCCTCATCTCTTTTCTTTTTCTGTTGTACAGTGGAACCTTCGTTTTCAAACATAATCTGTTTCAGAAGACTGTTCGACTTGCGAAACATTCAAAAACCAAGGATCAAAGAGCTGGCTGCAAAGTCAAGGGGGGCGGGGAATGAAAAACATGCCTCAGAAGCTGTTCCACTTCTGAGGCATGTTTGAAAACGGAAGCAATTACTTCTGGGTTTTTGGCGTTCGAGTTCCCAATTGTTCGGCTTCCAAGACTCTTGAAAACCGAGGTTCCACTGTACAGTCAAACCTAGGTTCTCGAACGGCTCTGTTTTGCAACGTTTCGGCTCCCAAATACCAAAAACCTGGAAGTAAATGCTCCGGTTTTTGAATGTTTTTCGGAAGCCGGACATCCGACGTGGCTTCAGCTTGAGTGCAGGAAGCTCCAGCAACCAACTGGAAGCCGCGCCTCGGTTGTCAAACTTTTAGGGAGCTGAACAGGCATCTGGAACGGATTAAGTTTGACAACCGAGGTTTGACTGTATCTCCTAAGACCATGAACCTGATGGCTGGGATTGTCACTGATATTTATGAGCAGCTCCGAGAGCCTCTTTTAGCCAAATAATGTTGTTGTCATTATTATCAACAGGTGTTTACTTCAATTATTTAAATATTTTATATCGCCCCTTGCCGTTCTCAACCACTTTTTAACGCAAGTAAAAAAGCAGCAGTTGAGACAGTAAGGCAGCAGGTTACAAACACAGGTGAAAAGCACTGGGATACCTGGGCATATTAAAAGGGCTACGGTTCAGTTCCCACATAATGCTAGGCCAAACCATGCAAACACATGAATAAGCAGGCTCCCAGAGAGGAGATCACGGCGGCTTTGCTCCTCCTCCAGTCCCGCTGCCGATGCACTGCAGCGATCTAAGCCGTGGGCTGGCGTAAGACAGGCTCGTGGTTTGTCTCTCTTCCAAGCAAACCACGGAGCTGTAAGCCAGAAAGGCAAAAACCTCTGGTTACAGCTCACAGTTTGTCTGGGGCAAGATGAATCGCCCACCCGCCTGTTCCCACTAAGCCATGGTTTGGTTTAGCGTTACATGTGAACCAGGTCAGCCTTTCATGACCTAATTAGAAGGGCATGAGATCAGAGCTTCCACATGCAATAAAAGTTAAAAGCTTCCCTGGCTGAGGGGAGAGAGAATCTCATGTCCATGCTGAATATCAAGGCTCGGGGTTAGATTCATCCCCTGCCTAGGCAGTCCCATGACCTGTGCTTTGTGTATTGCAGGGGCAGCTACCTCCTGGCCCTCCAGCTGCTGATTCCAACCCCCATCAGCCCTGATCATTGGCCACACTGGCTGGGGATAAAGGCAGCTGGAGTCTGGCAATAGTTGCAGCAGCTTACCCCTCCCCAACCTCTGGTGTGGTCCATGCTGTTAACAACAGTCTCAGAGCTGTATAAATCCCATGCCTCTATAAATTATGCAAATTTGCTGAACTTGCAAGATCTTTTCTTTTCCATAATTGTTTTCTGCTTTGGCAGCAGATAGCAAACGCCTCGTTGAAAAGACGCAAGGAAGGAAGGATCTGGGATGCCAGCACTGCCGCCTATTCCAAATTCTTTCTTGCTCAATATGGGACTTGGAGAAGCAAGCTGTATAGACACACACACACACACAGACACACACACCCTTTTCAATGAGATCTTTGCTGTAAATGGCTGCACTGTATCTGGAATTGTTCCCCTTGAGCTCTGGTAGGATTCCTCTGTTAAACAACTGATCTCTTTACATTCCCACAAGAAGACTTTGCCTCAAGAGACTGAGAGCCAATGACTTCTTGTTCTCTGCTACTTCCGATGTGAGTTATGGTCATTGTTTGAAGACGCCTTTGGCGTGGGCTTGCTGCTTCATGCTTCCATCGTCAAACACAGCTTCCGAGTTCCTGTCTTGAAATCAAAGCAGGCTACAGGCTTGTAAATTTGTCCTACAGGAGTCTTTGCCAACCTGCTGAAGGCTGCTGTGAATCGTACTTCCAAAATGTCTGGAGGGCAACAGCTGACAATGGCTACCCTATAGCAAAAGCCCTTCTGGCCCACAAAGGATAGTGCTTTGCATACTCTTCGTTTCGGCACTTGTTAGCACAAAAAAGAAGATTGACAAAAACCCTCTACCTGGCTGAGCGGCATAGTTCATTATCCTGATGAGCCTCTCAGCGAGCACGTGATTGTACGAGGTCTTCTCCTCGGCATCCAGTGCTGAGAGCTGAATTCTCTCCAGCGTAACTGGATCGATTCCTTTGAAGACAGAAAAAGTGTTTATTGTGGCTCTGTGACAGTTTGCCAAAGCGCACTTCCAAGGAACCATGAAGCCAGTAATTAAGAAAGGCAGCCAGGCCTTGTGAAAGCACCAGCTTCCCAAGTTACCCACACACAGATTTTGAAAGACGATGAGGTAGTGAGAAAAGAGATACCGTATTTTTTGCTCCATAAGACGCACTTTTTCTCTCCTAAAAAGTAAGGGGAAAAGTTGGAGCGTCTTATGGAGCGAAGGCTCCCTGTCAGGCCAGCTGCGAGAGGCAGCGGGTGATGGTGGGCAGCGGAGGAGATGCTGCTGGATCCTCCCCACCACCTCCGTTCACAAAAAACAGGCTTGTTTGGGGGAACGGAGGTTGCGGGATGGATCCAGCAGCTGCTGCTGCTCTCCCCGCTGCTGCCTCTCCTCCACCACGTTCGGCGGGGGCGGGGGGAGTGGGGGTGGCAGTGGAGAAGCTGCTGGATCCTCCCCACCACCTCCGTTCACAAAAAACAGGCTTGTTTTGGGGAACGGAGGTTGCGGGGTGGATCCAGCAGCTGCTGCTGCTCTCCCCGCTGCTGCCTCTCCTCCACCGCGTTCGGCGGGGGGGTGGGGTGGGGTGGGGAGTGGCAGTGGAGAAGCTGCTGGATCATCCCCACCATCTCCGTTCACAAAAACAGGCTTGAAAACCTTGTGTTCAAAGGCAGCAAACCGCCGCCCCCCCTTGCGTTCAGCTAGCCAGAGCCGTCCCTGCTCTCTGTAACGCAAGTGGGGGGGGGCCGGTTTGACGCAGCATCAGTCTGGCTCTCCACCACTTTGCCTAAACTCCTTTTAAACTTCAAAGTTTCCTGATCGTTGCAATCAGAGAAAAGGCTGGGACCCTGGGGGCAAAACAAAGCTGAGGAAATCTCGCTTTAAAAAAATTACGGGTACTCGGCAAAAGGACAATGGAGCAGATCTGGGTGAGGTGAAGGGAATAAATGGAGGAATAGGGTGTCGGAAGGGAGAGGTATTCCTGATTGTCCTGTTTACAAACAAAAGATGTGGTTGTCGCCTGACAGGATTTTGTGTGGGTGGGGGAACTGAACATTTACATTTCTTGACTTCTGCCATTCTCTTGACTTCTCTAGTTTTATTTGTTCACTAATAAAATCCCTTTTCCTGTATCAGAGGGATCTGTGTGTTTTTACCTACTCTGGGATTCAGAAGCTTAAAAAGTTGGAAATAAGGGATACATTTCAGAGATACAGTATCCAAGAATAAAGACAAAAATGCGTACCCAAGTGTAACAAGTTTTCCTTAAGGTTCAGAGTTTTATTTTCAGATCGATACATTTGTATCCCCTTTCAGGGAAGATTTGACAGCTAACAGTTTTACCCTATTGTTCTTAAACGGGAGTGTTATCAGTGTTATCAGTACTTAATGAGGTGCTTTATTGGCGGTATAATGAGCCTTGCAGAGGGTTTCATTTGGCTGAAGTGGCTCTGCAAGGCTAAAAGGAAGTGAATAAGGAAAAAAGTGGGGGCTGTAGCTTTAATAGGCACAGTGATTTTCTCCCCTCCTGCTGCCTCTCTGTAAAGCAAGCAGAGAGAGCTTCTGGGCTCCTTTACCAGTACTTCTTGCTCCGGAGTTCCAAGATCACAGCGTCACCAACAGGCACCCACAAAAGTGCGTTCTCCCTCTCTCTTCCTTCCTTCCCTCCCTCCCTCTTCCAACTTTAATAAAATATTGGGGGGTAGGCAGGTAAGCCCCACCTCACATGCCCATTAAAATTAAATACGGCCGTTTAGTACAACATTTTATTCAGAATATTTTTTTCTTGTTTTCCTCCTCTAAAAACTAAGTGCGTCTTGTGGTCCGGAGCGTGCTATGGAGCGAAAAATACGGTAAAAGAATTTAAAATCCTCCCAACGCTCCGCATAAGTCTTTAGAGGCACAAAATAACCTGACCAACATCACCAAT
Organism: Lacerta agilis; assembly: GCF_009819535.1. Taxonomy (NCBI): domain Eukaryota; kingdom Metazoa; phylum Chordata; class Lepidosauria; order Squamata; family Lacertidae; genus Lacerta; species Lacerta agilis. The sequence continues at coordinate 44,082,490 of NC_046324.1, forward strand.
TAATTCAACCACCCAATTGCACCGGAGATCTCCCTGGGACGTTTAGTTTACACGCTTTCTTGACACTTTCAATCCCTGATTTTGCAGAGTTGATAAGAACAAAGCAAAATCTTGGTAATAAACTTGGTTAAACCGGAATGCTTTAACAATTAATCCCTGTTTCCGGGTGACTCTGGAAACTGCACCTGTACAGGGGGAACAGGGGGCCTCCTAACAACTCTCAGCACCCTTGACAAACTACAGTTCCCAGGATTCTTTGGGGGGAGCCACAACTTCTTGAAGAGGTATGAGACTGCCTTAAATGCATGGTGCAGATGGGGGCCAAAGACTGGTCTCCAGGTATCAAGACGCTTGTTTGCAGCTCCCTAAAATAACATGTTAATCCAACTGCTAAGCAGAAAGCATCTCTTTCCCTGCATTTAGGAATGATTCCGGCATTACATCTGATGTAAGGATAGGATCTCACTCATCTATCTGAAGATCTATGTATAAACTTTGAGCAACATGACAAGACTTGTGAATGGAGATAATCGTCTGGGGTTTATAGGTCTTCAGTCCAGTCTAGCTGCAGGGCTGGAACCTAGACAGACAACTTTTCTTGTTTATATCATATAGTATATAGAGCAGTTCCATGACAGAGTCTATGGATTGCAGCCAATTCCTAGCCCTACTCAAAGCTGAAGTTAATGGACACGACTAACTTAGGCCCATTAACTGCAGTGGGTCAACTCTGAGTAGGGCTTAGCTAGATACGAGCCTATGGGCTTGTGGTTTGAGAATCCACTAGCACAGACACCCCCAAACTCGGCTCTCCAGATGTTTTGGGACTACAACTCCCATCATCCCTAGCTAACAGGACCAGTGGTCATGGATGATGGGAATTGTAGTCCCAAAACATCAGGAGGGCCGAGTTTGGGGATGCCTGCACTAACATAACAAGCTTGATCAGATCTAACCCTTGCCCGAGCATCATCACTTGGTCGCAAGTGGCCGATAGGCAGGTGCAAAATGTGTGTGATGAATATCAAACGTTGGCCCTCAGTGTAACTCACCTGAAGTTGGCCTACAACTCATCACTGCAGCCTGGTTTGATATTCATTTTCAACCTACACTGCCCAAAATGGCAACGAGACATTCAGTTTTGCCAACTGTAACTCTGGTTTAAGGAGCCATTTGGCACCTAGCTTATATATCTGAGTTTCTAACACTGATGGGGGCATAAGCTCTGTTTCTTGTATTGATTTATTTTTAAAGTGACAAGATAAAAAGGTAAAGGTAAAGGGACCCCTGACCATTAGGTCCAGTCATGGATGACTCTGGGGTTGCGGTGCTCATCTCACGTTACTGGCCATGGGAGCCGGTGTACAGCTTCCAGGTCATGTGGCCAGCATGACAAAGCCGCTTCTGGCGAACCAGAGCAGCGCACAGAAGCACCGTTTACCTTCCTGCCGGAGTGGTACCTATTTATCTACTTGCACTTTGACGTGCTTTCAAACTGCTAGGTGGGCAGGAGCTGGGACCGAGCAATGGGAGCTCACCCCGTCGCGGGGATTCGAACCGCCGACCTTCTGATCAGCAAGCCCTAGGCTCTGTGGTTTAACAAGACAATGGAGGGCAAACAGAAAAATGGGGGTGGAGGCGGGAACCAGATCAGGAAAGGTGAGTGAGAAAGAAGCAGACAGACAGACAGACAGAAGTAACAGGGAAAGGGGGTGTTGTGCAGAAGACTGGGGTGAAAATCGAGTCCTGAGACCTGAAGAGGTTGACAACCATTGCAGCACAGCACATAGGCGTGCACAAATTTTGGGGAATGGAGCTGAGAGAAGGAACTACTGGCTTGTTTGAGCCTGCAAGTAATTTAAAGCCACATAATATAGCAAGCTGTTCCTGTAACGCAGCAAGCCAATTTCTCAGAAGAGGCTGTCTCAAAATGCCATCCTTGCTTGACAATGCACAGTACAGCAAGAACCTTTTGTAATATTTAAGGCCTGTGCACAAAAAGCTGATTGTCGTAGTTATATGTAGCCAAAGAAATATTTCCGTCATGAAAGCAGGACAATTTGCTCCTCTCCATTTAATGCCTACCAATCCTGAACTCAACTGGCCAAGCATTGCCAATGAAATCCTTTTCAACCTACACTGCACAAATGAGGGACTGGCTGCTCCAATCTTAAGAACATCTACTGATGTTTTATACGTTTATTTAAATAAAAATCAGGAGCGAGTCACCCACAAGAAAAGACTATTACAGTACACTGTTCAGAAAATTCTACTGTTTTGTCTGCAGCTCAACTACCACGATTCTCTGTAAATAATATCCATGGGAAAAATGTAAGCAAGAACAGATTATGTCATAGATTCCCAGGGATTTTTTAACCCAATATACACACAAAATCACTCTTCACCACACAAAAGCTGGGGACTTACCATGAATTCTAAAGCTAAAGTCTGGATTAGATCAAGCCAGCCCCTCCCCATCTGTGGAGGACAATACACAGCTCAACGGACATATGTTTTGCTGGCTGATATCAGACCCCAGCTTCCATTAGCCCAAGCCACCACAGCCAAAGCCTGGTGACAGAAGCTATAGTCCAACAAGGGTCCCCCAGGGGGGCCAACTCTGCGGTTCCAAAGCAGACGTCTCCAATGAAAAAGGATCTCAGGTCGTGGTTGAGGAGTAAAGGACCTCTTGGAGAGAAGCCGCCAGACCCAGAATGGAGAACCTGTGATCCTCCTAGTGTTGTGGGTTGTACAACACCCTTCATCCTTCGCCACAGACCACACTGGCTGTGCCTGATGAGCATTTGGAAGTCCAAAAGCATTTAGAGGGCCGCAGACTCTCTATCCCTGGCCTAGAGAGTACTGAGCTAGATGGATTGGTGGGTTTGACTCAACAGTATGTGGTTTCAGGTGTTCATGACCCTCTACACTGTCTGCAAAATGCTGATGACACACAGCTCTACTTCTCCTTTACGCCCGCAGGTGTGGCAGTGGAGGTGCTGAACCGTGGTCTTGCCTCGGTAATGGACTGGATGAAAGCCAACAAACTGAAGCTCGATTCAGATAAGGCTGAGGCACTGTTAGTGGAGAGGTTACACTAACAGTGGCAGGGGTACTCCTGGATCCTTTGCTGTCCCTTGAGGCCCAAGTGGCCTCGGCGGTGCAGAGTGCCTTCCATCAGCTTGGGCTGGTGGCCCAGCTGCGCCCCTATCTGGGCAGGGATAGCCTAACTTCTGCCGCCTATGCTCTAGTAACATTGAGGTTAGATAACTGCAACTTGTTATACGTTGGGCTGCCTCTGAAGACAGTTCGGAAACTTCAGCTGGTGCAGAATTCAGCGCCCAGCTTGCTCACCGGGGCAAAACGGGTTGAGCCTATTACATCGATCCTGTCCCAACTGCAGTGGCTGCCCGTCAGTTTCCAAGACCAATTCAAAGTGTTGGCTTTCACCAATTCATCATGACCAAACCCAGATCATGAGCTTTTTACAACACCCCTGAAATGGCTGGCCTACAGTTCCAATCACACCCCGAGGGTTGGCCATGCTGGCAAGAGCTGATGTTGAAACTCCACCCTTGGGCTCAGTCTTACCTTTGTTATGAGACATGGCGTACAGGAGGCACAGCACAAAGAGGGCGTAGTAATCAAATTCGGCACATTCCAGGGCATTATACACCATCTCAAGGAAAGGCCTGGAAGAAAGTGGGTGATGAGTGTTTGGGGGGGACACTCCAGCAGCCATTTATCAGGACTCTACCATATACAAATTATAACTAAAGCACACCCTCACTGTACACAATGCTTTTATAAAGGGCGAGAGGAGAGGTTCCCCACTCCATAGATTTCCCAGGAAGGGGACTGAACAGCTCCATTCAGAGACTCAGGAGCGTCACTTAACACCACCAGGCTGCTTAAAGGCACTTCAAACTAGAAGGTGCGCTGGACATTATGTGGGCCTCAAGTTGGCCTTCAGCTGCAGCTCTAGCTAAAATAGCAGCTTGGCAGAGGGAAGAAAAGCAGGAAAGATTATTACAAGTGGGACTCCGGCTCCCATCAGCCCCAGCCAGAATGGCCCAGGGTGAGAGGCGGTGGAAGCTGGGCGTCCCAGCATCATTTGGAGAACCTAGTGTTCAAGTAGGAGCTTGGCCGACAGTGCCAAATCTCCCCCCGTACCTGTTCCAGTTTGACATTTCAGAAGCGGCTGCGCTCTTTTCCTCATCCGTGATGTTTTGCTCAGTGACAGACAACTGGCATCGCTCCATGATGACCATCTCAATTTCTGCGGAGAAACAGCAGCTCATTTAGAAACATTTATAGGGAGATTGTACTTGTTAGAGGGTGCAGGGTTAGTCAGAAGTTAATGGCTCATCTATTGCCCATTGGAATTCTTGCAAAGGCTGCTGGTCTGGTCTGATAATACTTTTCTTAAGAAAGAGCGCTCAGGATCACTTAGAACAGAGTTGCTACATCATAACAGTGAATAGGTCCTATTAACTACTGATTTATAAACTTAACACATGGTGATGGCTCTCAGGGATTCTAGTTTTTTTTATAATAAAAAAGAGAGAGGAGGGGTAGACAGAAGGAAAGTAGACCATGTACAACTGGTCACTTCACCTGACACAGAGGTATAGCAAGCAAAAGGTGAATTGTATGTTACCTTTTTATAGCTCTGCAAGAGAATGTTCCAACTTAGAAGATTCACAAAAGTGTTACAAGCAATACACATAGGGTGCTTGAGGCAGAATTCCATATCAAGCATCGGTCACAAGGCAATCCATCATAGAATCATAGAATTGGAAGCGACCACAAGGGACATCTAGTCCAACCCCCTGCAATGCAGGAATCTGTTGCCCAACATGGGGCTTGAAACCACAACCTTGAGATTAAGAGTCATATGCTCTACCGACTAAGCTACCAAGGTGCATTTCCTTTATTAGGGTCAACTGAAAGTATTCAGGTAATGAGACAAAATAATAGGAAGTTAATCAACCCAGAATTAACCAAGTTCTGTTTTCCAGAGGAGCATCATTCATTGCAAATCAATTGGTTGCGGTTTTCATTTGGAGGTCCCGAGCCACAAGGATGCAAGGTTGGCTTCAACTAGGGCCAGGGCCTTCTCAGTACTGGCCCCGACTTGGTGGAACGGTCTGTCACAAGAGACCAGGGCCCTGCGGGATTTGGCATCTTTCCGCAGGGCCTGCAAGACAGAGCTGTTCCACCTGGCCTTTGGGTTGGTTTCAGTTTAACCCTGATGTTTCATTCTTTTGGTGTGATTGGTGGGCTACTTAAAAATGAGGCTGCAGTCTAAATTAAACTTTAAATTGTATTTTAATGAATTGTTTTATGTTTTTGTTGTGATTTTATTGGTGTTAGCCGCCCTGAGCCCGGTTTGGTGGGGAAGGGCGGGGTATAAATAAAATTTTATTATTATTATTATTATTATTATTATTATTATTATTATTATTATTACAGGCATGCTTACCTTCGCTCTCCCCAGTGGGCTTGATGCCTTTGGACAGACCCTCTGTGCCTTCTTGGGCGTCCTCTGGCCCCCTCTCTTCCTCTTCATCCTCCCCAACGTTCTTATAATTAGGCCTCTTCTGCAGCCTCTTCTTGCCCTTATGCTTATTAATTTCCAGGGATCTCTCTAAGGTCTCCGTAGGTTTAATGAAGCACCTGATGCCAGTCTTGATCTAAAATGTTTGACAAAGGTAAGCGTTACTCTTTAGCAGGAGGCAAAGCAACTCCAGGTGTTTCCTTGCAAAGCCACACAGCAACATGTAAGCGGCCCAACTTCGGCTTCGGGAAAACCATTACCATGCCAGAATTCGCACTGTGGGCACATCCAGGCTGCCATTATTTCTGGGTGGAATTCAATCACATACCAGCAAATTCAGGCTGAATGCTTAAGAGCTGATTGGGAGGTCTTGAGCAACAAGCCTGCTTACCCCAAATATCAGACTTGTGTGATAGGGAAAGTTACAGAAAAATGCACTGGGAAATGTGGGATAACTCTAACACAACATACTCTAGCCTCCCTGCAAACACATCAGAATGAATGCTCAATGAACAGAACATCTGGAAAAATCCTGTGTCTAGAACTTCAACTGGAACCAAAAAAAGTTTTGTAGTGCAAAACAGCAAGGAGTGGTAGCACTTAGGCAACTCACACCTTACCGGAAGCATGGAGCCAGGTAAGGGTTAGAAGAGGGAATTTTGAGATCCAGCAACTGCCTATTGCTTCTTTCCATGCAACATCTAAAGGAGTAACTGGTATTCAGGGATATACAGCCTCCAACACTGGGGGTAAAACATAGCCATTGTGGCTAGTAGCAACTGATAGCCTTACCCCTGGGCTCATGTGCTCCCCATCCCTGATGAGCACTTAGCTTTGCTTTCTGTGAGTCTCAGCTTGTTAGGTGGTCCAGACTGGGGATTGTGGTTCATAACGAATGCAGTTACCCGTAAGTTTAACAAGCCAGTTTCACAGCCCATGGTTTGAAGTTGGCTTGTTTTGAAACAAACCAGAAAGCAAAGCTAAATGCAGCTGACTACCTCCTCCTGGCTGCAGTTTAGCATGATGTTCAAACGCAGCCGGCGTTTCCCCTTAACCACGGCTGTGTTTTTGTTTCAAGCAATGTCTGGATTCCGCCTATAAAATGAATAGTGTATTATAACCAAAACATGCATTTTTTAACATTTGGGCTGGGACGCCTGCTAGGAAAAGAAGAAATCAAACCATGCTAGCTAAGTACCACCTCTAGGTTACAGGAAGGAGAGAAAGTAGGCTAAGCAGAAAGCAGCAGGAACCAGCCACATCCGATTTGGGCAGGAAGCAAGTGGAAACCATTCTGACAGGAAGGAAGGCTAAGTGCCAAATGTGACTTCTGCCTCACGTCATGCGGTGCAGATTGTGAAGGCACATGACTCACTGACCCAAGACAACCGCAAGGCAGCGAGACCACCCCATTGTGCCACCTCCCCTTGCTGGGAATACAATCACACTTCTCAGGTTTCCGAAACATCTCATAGCAAGGCAAGCACGCTCCCACCTGAACACTTCAAGCAAAACCAGAAAACAGTTATTGCTGCTCTGAAGAAGAAAAATAAAGAGCTAGCTGTAGGTGCAATTCACCAAGCTTCCACCTGATTGAAATACATATGCAATTTTAAAAAAAATGTTGTTGCATGCATGAGTTCTGTTTTTTCTACAGACATCTGCTGCCCAATCTCACTGGCAGGGTTTCCAGCATCCCAGATAAAATTGCTACTCCAAATTTCCTTAACTAGAGATGCTGGGAGTTGAACATGGGGCATTCTACACACCAGTGTGCTCTACCACTGAACTATGCAAATTACTACGAAATAAAATGGGTGCATCTATTCATAGGGATAAATAGTGGCTCCCAAGCTGCTCCTGTGAAGTGTAAAAAACAGGGGGAAAGAAGGGTGCATGCAAAAGTTGCCAGGTTCAATCCTACCACATCTCCAAGTAAAAGAATTTAGTCTAGAACCCTGGAGAGCCACACCCTGTGCATGTAAGAGAGAGAGCCACACCCTGTGCACCCTGAGCCAGAAGGACCAACGGTCTAACTCAGAGTAAGGCAGCTTCCAGATGACAAATGATTCTCCCACTGGACTCAAGAAGGTTATCACTACAAAGGATTCAAGAAGAAACCTCCAAGAAGACACAGATGCAGTACTTATGTTGCGCATTCGCTGTCATGTCCAGGCCCACCACTTATGCTGCTCTGACACCTTGCTTGCAAATGCCACTTGTACCCCCTTTCGCACTAACACAAGACTCCCGTTAAGACAGGGTTGACTCCTTGCTTCTCTGCTCTCCTTTCTCCCTATAGCTGCAGCATCTGTTCTTACAGTGAGGAAGGCTCCATTTCGTCCCACTGAATCAACGCCAAAAACTGCACAGCAGTCATCCTCCAGATGTTGCTTCATTCCAGCTCACTTCAGCCGCAGCCAGCAGAGTCAAAAGTTATCGAGATGAAGGTAGCTGTAATCCAACAACATCTGGAGCCAGAGGTTCCCCACACCTGCTGCAGAGGTTTCACAACACACACACACAAAATTAGTTGGGTTGTACTCCTCTTTCTTCTGACAAGTTTCTCTTATTTGGAGGCAAACAGCTTGGGGGAGGGGCATCTGCTGTTGTTATTATTGTAAATTACCCAAACTTCAACCCTTGCAATCACAAAAGGAAGAGGGTGTGTCCTACAAATATACATCTCAAGTGCCAGAGGTCCATGCGCATTTTCAGCATTCAATGAATATAGTGAAAGTGCCTCTGTGTGGAGGGAGCTGCACATCTTAGGGGCTGCCAAGAATAATACCCTCTGCTTGGTCATACACACACCAAACATCTGAGGACAGTGCCAAGATGTCCCCCTCTGTTGATCTCAACAGCCAATGGGGCCTGTAGGAAAGGAGGTGGTCTTTCAGATATTTGGGGCCTATGTCATTTCATGCTTTAAATATTATGTGAGCACCTTGAAATAGTCCCAGGGACTAACTCGAAAGCATTACAGCTGTTTTAAAATGGGGAACCGTAGCCAGTAATCTGGCTGCAGCATTTTTGACCATCGAGTCAACTTCAAGGGCAGCCCCACGTAGAGGGCATGAGTGCATTGCAATAATCCGCTCTGGGTACTACATGAGCATTGAAAACAGAGGCCAAGCCATCTCTGTGCAAAAGGGTCCAGATCTGGAAAGAGGAACTCTCAGCCACCTGAGCTTCCAGTGAACAATCTGGGGGTGGCCCCGAGGACCAGCTGAAGTTTCTGAGTCATCTTCAAGGGTGCCCCACGCAGAGTGCAACTGCAATAATATGCAGCAAATGGGATACAACATCGCTTGTCTCTGCAGGGCCATAGCTTCGCCCCTTCCAATTATGCCCCAGGATATACAGTGGTGCCTCGCAAGACAAAATTAATTCATTCTGCGAGTCGTTTCGTATTGCGAAAAATTCGTCTTGCGAAGCACAACCATAGGAATGCATAGGAATTTAATTCCCATAGGAATGCATTGAAATTTTCGTCTTGCGAAGCACGACCATAGAAAAATTCGTCTTGCGAAGCATGACCATAGGAATGCATAGGAATTTAATTCCCATAGGAATGCATTGAAATTTTCGTCTTGCGAAGCACGACCATAGAAAAATTCGTCTTGCGAGTCACCCTTTCGTTAGCGAATGCCTTTCGTCTAGCGAGTTTTTCGTTGTGCGAGGCATTCGTCTTGCGAGGTACCACTGTACAGAAAATATATGAGAAATGGGTGAAGGACTTTATTGGAGCACTGTGCTTAAAAGTCCAACTTCACACTGTTCCCACTCGCTGTCCTACAGCAGCAAGCCCACTTTCTGTTTTGCTAAATGAAGGCTGTACTGCAGTCCTGGCCGACTCAGAACCTTCCAGACTGTGGCGGCCGAGGCTGATGGGCTCCGCTGCCCTACTTAACAAATGCTGCTCAGTGCACAATATAGTTCCCAGATTGTGAAGCAGGTACAGAGCGCATCTTTTTTCACTTTCTTCTCATGTCTCCTGATAGGAAACTGACATCTAGAACTGGCGCTAGAACATTTTGGTTTTCTGAACGGTTACATTTACATAGAAAATTTAATTATTATTATTATTTTTTAAGACAATGTTTAGTCCTGCGTAACCTCTGCCTTCCCCGACCACAGACAGACGCAGTTCGAAATAAATCAATTAAAACAAAAAACCTCAAGCCCGAGAAAATTCTGCAAAACAGCTTTGGTGGAAGTAAAACTGCTGCAGCAGAAAAAGGCCACAAGCTTCAGACCACAGATTTCCTAGTAACAGAACCCACTTGAAGAAAAATGGGCGAGACGTAGCATGAGGTAATGTGCTGCGAAGACAAGATTGTTTTCATGTGTAACAGATATCTTCTTTTAGTATTTCAGTTCACATACAAGATCAGGTCAACATTCTCACAACTTTCCCCTCCCCCCCTTCTCTCTCTTTTTTAAACAGAACAAGGTCTGCCAAATGCAAGCGGCCTGGCCACCTGTTACATACCACAAGCTGCAAAAGTTAAGCAGCCCCCTCGCATGCCCAGATTCTTGCTAAACAAAAACAGGTGCACAAACCCTGACCCAGGGCCCCCTGGGGTTGCTGATGCAAAGGCACACATGCTTCTTTCACTTACTGAGCTCTTCTGGATGTCTTGCTCAACTTTTGAAAAAAACACCGACAGGTCTCCGTTGAGAATAACTTCGGCCAGGGAATTGACCAGAGGCGCATGATGTATGATCAGGAAAACCTGGGAAGAGGCAGCAGAGAAGCAGAGAAGAGAATGTCAGCATGGAACCAACAAAGCAGCTGCTGTTCACAGGGTCCCAAGCAGCTTTCTGACATCATGTCTGTGTGGCCACTATCACCCCCCCCAAGATCCATTTTTTGGGGGTGCCAATTCCAATATGCAAAAAGAGTACAGTGAAGTCCTGGGGACAGGGCTGTGCAGGGTTGTAGATTTAATCCCCCCTTTTTTGAGAGGGCAGGGAGAGAAGTGTCACATATTTGAAGGCTTCTACAAATCAATAATCTCCTGCAGTGGAAAGCTAGCACATCAGGAGAAGTCTTATTGGCAAGGTGGGAACTTTCCATTAAAGTGAGTTGGGTGTTTCATGAATCATTCATATTTTCATATATATATATACACACACACACACACACACACACACACACACACAAAAGAACCTATACTTAAATAACACACAATAGCATAGAGACGCCCACAAAAAAACTGAATAAAAACTAAAATTAAGCAACACACATGAATTACACATTTCGGTTGCTTCATTCACATTCCCTGGAAAAAGGTTGTTTTTGTTTTTGTTTTTGTTGCTTCCTACATTGCAGGGGTTGGACTAGCAGATGCTCGGGTCCCTTCCAACTCTACAATTTTATGATTCTATGATACTCGGGTGGTGGTGAAAGTATTTAAAATATCTGTTTTATTTATAAGTTTCAGGGTAATGCCCTTGAGATCATGTGATATTCTTACTTAAAAGCTAAATGCATAGGAGTCATTTGAACATTGCTATTATCATTAAGATATGAAATCAGCTTTCAGCATGTACCATATTTTTCCGTCTATAAGATGCCCCCATGTATAAGACGCCCCCTATTTTGGGTGATTCGGATTTAAGAAAATGGGGGGGGCAGACGGCCCTGTGTATAAGACACCCCCTAATTTTTGACATTATTTTTTTAGGGGGAAAAACTAGTCTTACACACGGAAAAATACAGTAATTGAAAGAAATCTTTCTTGTTTGTCCACTAGAGAAGCCTCCCCCACAGTCTGTAGTCGTGCAGTCCTTTTCGGGCTGTTCCACATGTTCTGTTTGCAAAGCCTTTCCCAAGTAAACCCGGCCTTGCCAAACTGTCCCCAAGTCTAGATCTCCCTATCTGCTCACCCTTTTTCATCCATGGGATAACAATGGTAAATGTCCAAGGGATGACAAACGACATAGTTGTCATACGTATTATGGGTGCTACACTGAGTCACACGCAAAATTACTGAAATTCTCAGCAATACCCCAAATGCCAACTATGGATACTTAAAGACGTACTTGCGATAACAGATACAGAGAAACCTGCAGGCTGATTTTCGGACGTTCTCCACCCTAAAGAAGCAAAGGGTCAAGAGAAAAGTGGTGAGTGTGTTTACAATGCAGAAATAAACACTTAAAAATATATATCTGCAAAATATCCAAGCTGCCTTGGGGAAGCTTTGGACTACAACTCCCAGGTGCTTTGGACTATAACTCCCAGCCCTAACATCAAAGACAGGATATTCATTTATTAAATGGAATTTCCAGCAGAAGCCAAAGAGATGCCTTCAGGAGGTGCAGGTCAAGGTGGTTGTCGTTGACCCCCAGCATCCATAAATGCTGGGTGCATGCTATGAAGTCTATGGCAGACATACAGTTGCCCCTGTATTAAAAGCCAGAGGCTCAGAAGAAGCAGGAAAATAACAACAACAAAGACACAGCGATTTTATAAGAAACAGCCGGCATCACCTTCCTAGCAGAGGCTTCCCAGGTATTTGCCCACAAAACAACAACATCCTCATCAGTGTGTGCTGCTGAAAAAAACCCAGTGTTTCTTGGTAAAACAGCAGTCATGTCCTAAAACTAATTCTGTCGCAACTTCTGCACAGGGAAAATTGCAGATGGCTCCTAATCATTATTCCAAGAATCCATTTCTCCTTTATTTTCCTCTGAAAGCAAAAGGGTTCAAACAGGTTTCTTGTAAACAATGAGGTGATGTAACAGATGTGAACCAGCAGCTCTCTTTCTCCGGAACAGTTACACAAGGCTAACTGTGCGAGGTTTAGCGAAGAAGAAGTCTTCAGTTATACCTTTTTCAGCTAAGAGAAATGCTCTTTCAACAGAATTATTTCAGGCAGCCTTAAAGGTGCAACTGACAATTAAGACCCTGTAACACTACCTTCAAAAATTAAAAGGACACTTCTCAGTTGTTAAAAGATGCCTTACCTTATCTTGATTTACTAATGAATACACATAGAGAGGCAGGAAAAGGCTATTCAGCAGGTGGTCTGTGAGGACCTCATTTAAGAATTCGCAGTTAATGATAAGGATATCGTTTAGGTAATGAAGATGGTCAAGGTGCTCGGCTACCAGGTCACTAAGTTTCCCCCTATTTCTGTGCCTGCAGAGAGAGAGTTAAAGACACAGTTGATTGTAATAAAAACCTCTAAGTGGTTTGCAAAACAAAAAATAGAACATTCAAATTATCAATAAAAGGCTGCTAAAAGCAGGTATTTAAAAACAGTCAAAAGCGAATTAGGATCAACTATCAGCTAAAAAGATAGGTGTTTTAATTCTGGCTTCTACAATTGTCCATATAGGCTTGCCTAAACAAAAATGTTTTTAGCAGGCATCAAAAAGAACACAGTGATGTCAAGGGAGAATTCTGCTGCCTCTTCTCACCTCTACAACCCCCAACTCTCCTGCAAAGTTTTCCAAATGAAAACCTTTCCGCAATTAGCAGAATTAAAAGTGCTCCCTTGGAGTCACTGCCATTCTTTCCCCATAAAAACCCATCAATGCTCAGATGGTACTACGGCTTACTCAGAAGTATGTTTTGCTCAGCGAAAGTTGAGCTCTTCCCATAAACTGTCCCTTAAGTGGAACGTCTATTCTTGCTCACTTGCCCGGGCTGTGACATGCCTGAACTGCCCCTTAATTAGCATCACAGAATCACAGAGTTGGAAAGGACCTCAAGGATCATCCAGTCCAACAAAATAAAAATAAGATGACAGGGTCCCACATGACTTATTTCACAATTAGTAAGTATGCTGCTGGCTGTGCTTTTTTTTTTAAATAACGCATTCCATAAGAATTTTAACGGGCGAACAAGAGATAGCTGGCTTGGACAAGTCCAAAAAAGATCTCTGATGACTGAAAGCTTTCAAATATTTGAGATGTGCCTAGCAGCAATAGGATCAGAGTAACTGTGGTGACCCCACCTATAATTGCAGCTGGTGGGAGCACAGGAACATTGGGAGCTCTCAATGCAAATCAGAGTCTTGGCCCATCCAGCTCAGTCCTGTTTACACTGATTGCCAGTGGCTTTCCAGGGATTCAGCACAAAGTCTTCCCCAGCTGTGCCTGTAAGTGCCAGGAATTGAACATGGGACCTTCTGCATGCAAATAATACACCATTAAGTGACATCCCTTCCCTCGTAAGCAGAGCTTCTCTGCAGCAGTTAATAGCCCCATGGCCAAAGGGCAAGGGCACAGAGCCTCTAGTAACCATGCAGAGGGCCAACAGCTGCTGGGGAAAGGTTGCTCTCCCTCATTTCCAGCAGAAATATATAATTCTGAGTCAGTGTCAGAGGGTGCTAGCTAGTCTATTGCTAGAACATTAAGGGAAATTCTGTCTGTTTGGAGAGAAGGGGGAGGAGGGGAAAAAGGACCTCGCTAAATTTAAAACAATACAACAGAAGCCATTCAAAGCCATTAAGCGGAAATATAAATATAAAAAGGAACTAATAAGTGTGATAAACAATACTAATAACAATTAATAAAAATGTCCCTATATTCCTCCCTGTTCTACAAGAACAAAACAGAGACAAAGAAGGAGGAAGGCAGTTCCCACCACCTGGGCTGGTTATAATCAGGAAGGTAGGCTTTTAATTATTATTCCTTATTGAAAGACTGAGAAGTACATAATTACAAGTGCACAGAGTAAAATAAGGCAGAATGAAAAGAAACAGTACCTATGTAGAAAACAAAACAGAATAAAAAAAAATTATACACATTACCCCACCTCTCCCCCCCCAAAAAAAATATATGTTATTGCAGTTAACCGGAAAGATGGACTTGGAGGAATAGAGATGGGGGCTGGTGGGGCAGTGCCCCATTTGCCACAATGGAACGGCCGCTAGCGCCAAGCTCCCCTCCCCTTTCCTCCTGGGATTTTTTTTTTATGTATATGCCAGTGTATGCAGATTTAATACAATGGACTAAAGCCCTAAACAGCCTTGGTCCAGTATACCTGAAGTAGCGTCTCCACCCCCATTGTTCTACCTGGACACAGAGGTCCAGCACCAAGGGCCTTCTGGCGGTTCCCTCACTGCGAGAAGCCAAGTTACAGGGAACCAGGCAGGGGGCCTTCTCGGTAGTGGCACCCACCCTGTGGAACGCCCTCCCACCAGATGTCAAAGAGAACAACAACTACCAAACTTTTAGAAGACATCTGAAGGCAGCCCTGTTTAGAAGAAGAAGAAGAAGAGTTTGGATTTGATATCCCGCTTTTTACTACCCGAAGGAGTCTCAAAGCGGCTAACATTCTCCTTTCCCTTCCTCCCCCACAACAAACACTCTGTGAGGTGAGTGGGGCTGAGAGACTTCAGAGAAGTGTGACTAGCCCAAGGTCACCCAGCAGCTGCATATGGAGGAGTGCAGACACGAACCCGGTTCCCCAGATTACGAGTCTGCCGCTCTTAACCACTACACCAAACTAGCTTTTAATGTTTGATGGATTATTGTATTTTAATATTTTGTTGGAAGCCGCCCAGAGTGGCTGGGGAAGCCCAACCAGATGGGCGGGGTATAAATAAAAAATATTATTATTATTAGTCCTCGGATCGGGCGACATCCCTCCTCACAACGAGTTAGAAAACAGGGCTTACTCTTCATCTGTTTGCACGCAGTTATCCAGTTCAATCACGTGGCTCCCAATAAACCAGACGAGATTGGAGAAGTAAGGGACAGCAGTTTTGTCTCGGATGTAGTGCAGCATAGGCTGGTTGTCCACTTAAGAGGGAGGGGAGAAATCTTTTTAAAGATCCATTTCAAAAAAGAAACAAAATGCAAAGCAAATAAACTACTCAGAGCAGATACATTGAAATTAATGGACCTAAGTTAGTCATGTCCACTAATTTAATGGGTCTACTCCGAGTATGACTAGTATTGGATACAACCCACAAATCCCTTTCAATAAATAGGCTGGCTTTCAGTAGCACAAGCCCAAATCATATTTATTTCATGCCTAAGTATCTATCACTGTTCATCATATTTTCCATCCCTCGTGTGGTTAAACAAGTCCATTAAAGTGACATTTAAGTTATTCCTGCATCGTTCTGAAAACAGGCAGGTGAAGCCAGTCATTTCTCACTTTCTAGAGAACTGGACAAAAGTGCAAGAATAAAAGCAATAAGGCTGAAAGTCAAAGTGATTAGCAGACTTACATGACACTGCATTAAGGAACACAGGATCATCAGTGAAGAAAGGGAGGGAAAAAACAGACAATGGTTAACAGGGTTAGGAATTGGGATGGCGAGACATCCTCCAAAGGGCTCAGTAGCTAAAGCACGAAGCATCTAGGCTAGAAGAGAGAGGTTAGGAGGAGATAGCAGTAGAACACCATGCTGAGTGCATGCTACCACCTGGAGCCCACTCCCCGCCTCCCAAGTGACATGGCATGGTAGCCTCCAAACTCAACTCGGGGGCAGCGGTTGTCAGAAACTTCCTCCCTTCAGAGAACACTTTCCCACATGGATGCATCTGCTGTGGGGTCTCTGACACTGTTTCCCCTTTGTGCTGCCAAAGGGGAAGGGGGGCTGGCTGTGGGCACTGGCCAAGTCTAAGGGACTGCAGCCGCTGCTTTGCAGCACACCCTGGAACAGACACAGGGTTCAGCTACAGAAGAGCACTGGAAGGGAAGATCATAGACTCACAGAACTGTAGAGTTGGACGGGACCCTGAGAATCATCTAGTCCAACCCCCTGCAATGCAGGAATCTGTAAAGGTCTATTTTCTCCATCTACCTCCACATTCAGGGGCCCTGTGCAAGGCCAAAGCAGGCTCTAGTTCATGAAAGTGTGTGCCACAGTAAAAGGCATGAATGAGCTTTTAAAGCAGGGGTGAGGGAACTTTTACTGCAGCCCAGGGGCCGCATTCCCTTCTAGGCAACCTTCCAGGGGCCACACGCCAAAGGCTGAAGTGTGCAGAGCAACAGATGTAAATTTCAACTTTGTACAGTAAGCTAGTTTCCACGCCAACACCCTCTCTATCCTCCACCCAGGTAAGCAAAAGACATTAATGGAGTTCAAGGACACATTCCAGCTGAACAAAAGCACTCAAGGGGGTTGCAAAGCAAGGCTGACGAGGAGAGAGGAGGCTATGGCTGGAGGGAGTCCCAAGGGCCAGACTGAGACGCTTGGGAGGTCCAAGTTTAAGGCTCTTAAAGGTGACACCAAATCCTTTGCAGTTTCAGCTGCAAGGGATTAGCAGCAGCTCCCGTCTGGAACTGCTCCACAGATGGCAAGCCCAAGAGGCTCAGTGGTTTAGACCACAGCACCACCCGCGTCCCTGATCCTCTGCTCTGCAGTATTTAGGACATGGAATGCAAAGCCTGCCCATGTCTTTACAGCTCTAACTTGATCCCGCTATGCTGTTTCACTCAAACCGCTGGATAAAACATTCAACCAATTACAAAACCTGCATTTTACTACACATCAGCTGTTCTTTTTTCCTCCCTCAAATATCTTCTGGTGAACTTGGGAACATGTGCTGTTTACGTGTATAGAGTGTATGGGGCAACTGCAGCACTTCTTAGAAGGAATTTCTAGTGATGTTAACTGCTAGAGCTGAAACTAAAAATAGCCAGCTTAATTCTTGAAGAGTTTCCCAAAAGGTGGGGAAAGAGAAGACCTAGAGAAATGTAGGTGCAAGACCAGAAGAGATGCAGAATTAAAATCTCCAGATGGGCTTGGAAGTTATTTCACATTGGTTCAAATGTTTATGCAGGAGCTGCAGAGATGCATTTGCAGACTTACATGTCAGTAAAATCACTCTATTGCTGGTGCAATAGCGTCAAAGAAAACAAACAAACCCAGGATCTACTGAGGTATTTCAGACACTCAGGGTCTTCAATGTATCCTTCAGCACATTAGCATTTTATTGTATTATTGGTATCCAAAGGCAAGAGGAAGTAGCTTGGGGGGCAGCCCTTTTACTTGATTCTTTGGAACTTGGCCGTGGGACCTCAATAGGCAAGTTAGCTCATTCAAAATGAATTCCTAATTCTTGGGTCCCTCTCAGCTTCTAGCATCTTTTATGACTTAGCAAGGATAACCATGGCTCATATTTCCCGAGACGGGAAATATTTTGCTCAGTTCTATTCTACGGCACACTGACATTTTCTTCACTGATGAACAAAGGAAGAGAGACACGCAACATTCAAAGAAAGAGATTTTGATCATGCAACTTAACGTTCCCCGTTTGCACAATGATTTGCATATTCTTCAGCATGTATCACGCATGCATGATCTTGCAAAGAATGACCTCTGGTGGAGCTTACAGTGTATTTCGTTTACAGGCACAACTTCTATAGAACCCTTTAATTATTTTTCACTGTTGAGACACAATTCTGTAGAACCCTTCTTTTAGAGATGAAAACTTCAAAAGTGGCAACACATAACTTTGCTTGCTCTCTCTCTCTCTCTCTCGTTTAGTAAATCTGTCAAACTGTTAAGTCTTATTTTCAGCTTTGCATTCAAGCCTCACTATTTACAAAAAAACAAACAAAAAAAAAAAACGGCCACCCAAGTACTAGCTGTTCTAAGGTTACAGGTTTAGGATAACCTACCTTTGTAGACGTTTAAAGTTATTGTTCTAACAGCAATCCTGACCATGCTTTCTGGGTGGTTGAAGAATTTAATGGCTTCAGTGTACAAGGCAAAATCATTTGTGTGCTGAAAGAGAAGACGGTTAAGTCCAGGGAATTAATTTGTTTTACGCATTTGTACCCTGTCCCTCAATACAACTGTAAATTGTTTTAAACTCTTTTTAATATTGTGTTCTGATGTTGCAACCTGCCCTGGGATCTTAGGGCAAAGGGTGGGTCATAAATAATAATAATTTCTAGATCAGCTAACATAACAATAAAATAAGGTGCAACCGATGAACAATAAATGACAACAGCAACATGATGAACAATAAATAACAAGAGCAACGCTCAGCAGCGCAAGACATAGCGCGAGCAGCTTTTTTTAAAAAAAGAAAGTGAAAAATCAATTCTCTTTTTATCATACAAAAAATACAGCCCTTCCTCTCTAGCCCCTCAGCAAAACTCATGTACAGTCCCAACCATTTGGGCTTCAAAGCACAGCGCCACCGGATGTGTAACTGTGATGATCGGGTGACTTGACAGGTGGGAAGCTCTGCTCACCTGTGCAAGTTTGGCCCAACAAGGGACAGGGCAATAATTTTCTAGCCCACTGGCCAGAGAAGATTCCCCCATCCCTGCAATAAAGACAGGCTTGCAATGTTATCTTTGCTGAGTGAAAGCAGCTGTAGCTAATGATCAACATGTTGCCTCTTCCACAGAAAAACAAACAAATACTATGTTAAAATGGAGACATTTAATCTAATGCCAAGTCAGACTGCTTAAGCTCTGGTGCCCTCTTCTGGCAAGAAGCAGATAAAGGACAAAGAAAAGCAGGGGGGAAATTCATTCCATGGCTACACTGCCGCAGAAGTATCTCGTGGGACAGATCTTTGCTCCAGTCCAAGGAGATAGCTCGTAATGTCCACAGTCTGTTGGGCAGTAGGACTAGGTTTAAAGACCATCAACAGTACAGGGCTAGATCAGGACTGGGGAAACCTGTGGCCCTCCAAAACTTATTGGATTTCAAATTCCATCAGGCCCAACCAGCAACTCCAATGGCCAGAGATAATACGAGCTGAAACCCAGCAAAAACTTGGGGGGGGGGGAAGGTTCCCAGCCTTAGGTTAGACTGACCCCCGACCAGCTAAACTGCAGTTAATTTAAATCTGCATATGTTTTTCCGAGTGAAGTACAGCTAAGTCGCTTACTCATGTTCTATTTTGTGTGGCCATATATTTTCATATATTGCTCCCTATTTCTCCCTTCCCCAAGAATCATTCAGGTATAATGTGCAGGTGATTTCTCTTTGTTGCTGCTACACTTACATCTTTCACAAAGTGAAATGCATTCATGAGTATTTTGCAGGAGTATTTAAAATAAACCCTTCTAAACAGATCTTAGCTTCTTGACTCCTGCCTGGTCACCACCCTCTTGGCTGCGGGGCCAATTTAAGAACATCATTTTCACCACCCACATTTCATAGATCCACTGCAGCCGCAACTTTTTATTTTTTCAAGTTGAAAGGGGTTCCTCTGCCTACCTCATTGTAAAAGAAATGAACCGTGTGGTTGTTGAGTTTCAGAGAAAGTGTTTTCAGGAACGAAATGTAGTATGCCATAATCTCTTCATCCGAGAAGTCAAATTTGTGCACAATGATAGAATTTACATAGTTGTTGGAGAGCAAATAGTCTGGGGGGGGGGAACACATTCATAATCAGTACAAATGTTAGAAATTGCACAAAAATGAAGAGATTCACACAAATTGTTCCATTAAGCAAAGTTTCCTAAAACTATTCCAGCATCCAATTAGAACAGCCTCTGCCAACCTAGTGACCTCAAGATGTTCAGCCCCAGTCAATATAACCATGTGGTCTGTGGTGGATGGGAGTTACAATTCAGAAACATCTGGAGGGCACCAAGTTCAGAAAGGCTAGAATAAAGAGAAGGCAAACAGCAACAATGGGAACAAAACAAAACAAAATTCATCTGCTAGAAGCACATTCAAAAGTCTGCCATCTTGTTTCTTCATCCCCCTCTAATTTTAGATAAGAGACTTTAACCTAGTAGCAGATCCCTTTTAAAGTGAAGACATAGCATATAATATGCCTCAACTCCCTAATAGTGTACTTTTCTCCAATGTAAGGAGCAGCCTTTGTTGCATATATCAACTTATAAATGCTTCTACCACACGACTCCTTCCCGGTTCCATGTGTCTCTATTCCATTTCCCTACCTAACTCCTCAGAATGAAGGCTTCCTATTTACTGCTCTAAACAGACAGGTGGCTATTTTTTTTTGACCACAGGAACCTGGAAGGTTTACGAAAACCAAGTTACCGTATATACCCGAGTATAAGCCGACCTGAATATAAGCCGAGGCACCTAATTTTACCACAAAAACTGGGAAAACTTATTGACTTGAGTATAGGCCTACCTAGGGTGCTGCCGAGAGGCAGAGGCTGGTGGCGGCAGCGACGGAGGAAGAACAAGCAGCCTGAAAGGGCTGTTTCGGGCTGCTTGTTCCTCCTCCTCCGCCGACAACAGCCTCTGCTGGGGACCCTCACTCAAGTATAAGCCATGGGGTGCTTTTTCAGCATAAACAAATGTGCTAAAAAAGTCAGCTTATACACGAGTATATATGGTATCTTTTTCAGATTTAGACTGGGTAGGAAGGAGGTGAAATGTGTGGCCCTATAAACTGTAAGGGAGAACAGTTTAATAACATTAAGTCAGCGAGAGCCAGAGCGATTTCCATAGGATTATGGCTATGGATTGCTCCATGCCTTGATTGCCATCCCTATCTCAACCAACAGGGCCCTAATTTGTAGCCCAGCTGACAGGCAACAACCATCCAGTGCAAGTTGCAAACTCATAATCTTCAGAACAGCAAAGTGGCACTTCCCAGTTCCTGACCTGGGAAAATGGACACTTAGCCCTCTCCTCCCATCCCACTTGAGAAAGGCAAGCAGCGAAGGTTTAGTACTGCAAAATCAAAACTACGCTGCTTTCGTTAAAGGCAGCATGGAGGCATGCATACTTACAGAGAGACGTTTCATGACTAATGTTCTCGAAAAGGATGTTCAAGGTCTGCAGGAGCTGCACACACACGTAACGGCCAGACTTCTGGCGCAGAATGTTCAGAAAGAACACAAACACGTTCTTCTCCAGGAAAAAACTACAACAACATTGAAAGTTGTTACTGATTTGTTTGCTGTTTGTTACATGAAGGAAATCAATCAATCCTTAAAAAGATTATTGCAAAACATTTCGGCTAAGTTGTTGATTGTTTTTCTTAGCATGCCACCCTGCAATATTCCAGGACAACAACTTTAAGTCTCTATCCCTCCATGATGTGAATTTGTTGACTCCACAGTGTCCAGTAATCCCTTTACATCTAAAAAAACACTCCCATTAAGTTTGTCAATAGGCATCTGCTGCATAGGGGCATGATTGTCCTTAACTCTTGGAGTCTTAAAGGGAGGGTTTGGACTTGGGGGAGTAGCTGTTTCATTTGGGGAGAGTTTTTGATAACTGAGCCAAGTACTCGGGGATGTCACAGTCTGGTTTAATTCTGCCTTACCATACACCAGCGGGGGCTGCAATTGGTGTTCCGAATCTACACATTTAAAGGAGCCTCTGGCCAGACTAAATATGTTACCCTCAGCTGTTCTTGAAGGTAGATACCAAAAAATTCCTCTCGAGATCCGGCTATGCCCCTGTGGATCCGGCTATGTAGAGACTGTGTCACACGTACTCTTGTCCTGCCCCCTATATAAAGATCTGAGGGATGAGACCATCACGCCGCTCCTTTCTGCCATCCCGGGCCGCTCTTGTGAGGCCAAATTGTTTTCACTTCTAGCTGACCAGAACAGCTCGATAACAGAGAAGGTTGCCAGATTTATCGAGAGCAATGAGATTGAGAGCTGCTATCTGAACGACAACAGTGTAGTCATCCGGATTCCCAGCATAGGATTTTATTATTATCATTATTATTAATATTTTACCATTTATGCTAAGTTCCAAGAAGCTATTACTTTGAGTTTTAATAGGTTATAAGGTTTTATTGATAACCATATTTGTTGTATTTTTGTTGGTGTTTGTCTTTTGGATGCTATGGCCAGTCGGCTACGCAAATAAAGTTTGAATTTGAATTTTCGGCTGCAGTTACTAGGGAGCAAGTCCTGTTTAAGACTGTGGGACCATTGCTGGTGTTGAACCATGGCCATTGTGTTAAGGCACATTTTTCCACGTATTTTTTTTTTAAATGGGAAAAATAAGTAAAGATTTTAAAAAAGGTTCTATGTTATATGGGCTGGAAACTGGAGGCCAGCGAGTCATCACAGGCACAGGGAATTGGTCTTTGGCTCCATGCCATTTGGTACAACTGCCTGGTAAATGTCAAGCCTCGCTTCTGAAACACTTAGCTGTCTGTAAAACAGGCCTTGGTACACCATCTGCATGGAGCAAAAGTTTTACTACTTTGAGGTAAGGATGAGTTTGGGGCGATGCTGAAGAGTTGTGTAGTACACAAAAACAGATGCAAAACACAGAGCAGAACCACCAGAAAGAAGCAGAGCCTACTAAGGCCTGGTTTGCATGCCACACTAAACTATCATTTAAAGTAAATTGTGGTTTAACACAAATGAGCACCATGCTAGTGACTGCTGCTCAGTAGTGCAATTTGCTGCTGCCATTCCCACAATGGGTTAAAACAAAAGGCTTAGCGTTTCATGTGAACCAGCAATTGTGTTTTTTTTTCCCTCCAAATGCACTACTATTGGAAGCCAAGGTTTGTTCAACACAATCAGCCCATTCTCTGGTTTGTTCCTCCCAGTGTGGCAAGCAAATGAATGGAAGAGGAGCAAATAGGGCAGTATTAAGCAGTGTGCATAAACACATTGAAAATTCTTAGTAAACCATAGTTTAAATTTAAACTATGATTTAACATAGTTTAACATGAACCAGGCCAATATGTACTATAAGTCCATCACAGCTTGGAAAATGTATGAGGTACCAATTTGAGGCTGCATCTCTAAATGCAGCCTGCAGCTCACTAAACCACAATGTGACTTCTTAAACCAGACATTGAGAACCTGTGGCCATGCTGGCTGGAGCTACTGAGAGTTGGAGATCATCAACATCTGAAGGGCCAATAGGTTCTCCCACCCGTATAGAAGTAAACACAGCATTAGGATGCACATCACTGATTTAAATCAAGCTACGATGGTTGCAGTCCAACATGGGCTTACTTGGGATTTAGCACCACTGACTTTCTGAGTACGCATAGGTAGGATTTACACCCCCATTTTACTTCTTCCCTTGCATCAGTGGTGTATCAGCTTATATTTCATACTGTTATATTCTATATTCAAAAGCAAACACTTAAAAGCTCTTACTCAAACACTGAACTGTCATTTTGGTCTCCCCATATTAAGATCTCAGTTATAGATCGAATCGTCTCCACCAACAGGTTGCGGTTGTGCTCAGTCACAGTGGTATTTTTGGTCAGAACATGATACATATACCTGAAAGACAAGCAAACAAGAAAAAAAAGATATGAAAACTCTGATTGCAACAAGCGTGTTAAAGTGTGACCATTTGAAATGGCTCTGCTACTTTACTTGCAAATGAACAAAGACACTCCCTGTGCTGTTGGGACTTCAATTTGCATCTGGTCATGCTGGCTGGGCTTGATGGGAGATGTAGTTCAGCAACATCCAGAGGGCTGAAGGTTCTCCACCCCTGCTTATGAAACAGTATTTTGCAAAAACAATTGCACATCCTATTTTTTAAAATCATTTTTATTAAAAATTTTCACTTTAACAAACCAATCAAATCACATTAAATGTTCCAAATTATACATAAACATAAAAATAGTCCAAATATTCTGCCAAATAATTAATTTTTGCACTTTCCATGCTTCAAACTTGAAGGGCTCTGATCAACATCAAATTTCTTTTGCATTCCATAGTCATTTCCGATGATTCCCCTAATTCCTTCTGATATTATCCTTCATTCTTTCTTCACAGCCTCTGAGTTTTTCAGACAAGCGAGATAAAAGAAGCAAAGATATATTGCTGTGTGGATTTAATGTTGATGATTCTCCCATAAATTGCAGTGCCTCCTCGCACGTTGATGCTTATGCCAAATCCAAAAGTCATTGCAGCTGGCCGTCGCCATCTCACACAGAATTGCACATCCTGTTTTAAGGTGGTTTCCAGGTGGAAAGAGCAGCTCATTTCCAGAAAATAAAAATTAACAATAACTGATGCAAACAGCTATTAAACTACACTAAATATGGTACAAACATTCTACTTTTAGGGAGCCTGTCCCATACATACTTGTCTGCCAAGTAAATCTTTGTGCTTTCAAAGCCCGCTGCTCATAGCAACGGGCCCCATACAATGGACCACACCAACCACAGTATGGTTTCCAGTCACAATTCAGATGTTGCTTGTGCCCTAAAGACTCTATGTACTCTATGCTTTGGCAAATCTATTCCAGGCAAAAAGTGTTATTTAGGAGGATGACTACACTGTTAGGATGTCCTACACATGAGTAGGACCTTGGCAGAGACACATGCCCAACTGGCATGTTCCCTCCCTTCTGGAAGATCGTTCAGGAGCTTCAAAAGCATTCCTCAGCCCAAACATCACAGCGACTGATGCCAGAAGACATCAGCACACTTAGGGATCCGCAGAGGTTTGCGCAGTTGCGTAACAGAACTCAGCAACTCAGCATCTTAGCTAATCTACTTTATTTACATATAAACACACATAGAGCACTTCAACATGACTCCCTCTCTCTCTAGCATCAGACAGCAAAGAGAAAGAACAAAGGACAACAGTCCCACTTCAGGAAACACAGTAAGACAAACATCCTGTCTACGTCACATCCCATTCTTGTGGAATCAAAACACACACTGTCATATGATAGACAACAATCCCATGACTGCACACGGGGAATGAATCTCCAACATGATCTTTTTAATTTAAAAAATCAATTCCAGTATTTCATACGACAAATTAAGAGAACTGCACCAGATGATTCTACTTAACCAGATTTAACCACACCTCCTGCAGCACTAACCATGACACTATTTTTAGCCCTTTTCATTTCTGTGGAACTTCTAATCTACTTTATTACAAAGATGCAGACTAAATTTATTACACATGCTCTAATCTTCCATTGCTAAGACACTGAACAAAATCATAAATTAGATTTATCCAAAGTCTTAGGAAAACTTATAGATACGTAGATTAGGACAGCTAAGGGGTTAACACTAGAACTGTTATGATAGATCAGGCATAGGATGTACCTGGCCCAGTATCCTGTTTCTATAGCGGCTAGGCAGATGCTTCTGGGAAGCTTGCAAGCAGGACATGGCTTTCCCCCTTTGTTTGTCCTCAGCATCTAGATGCAAAGTATACCGCCTCTGAACATGGAAAGTTCCACTCAGCTATCATGACAAATTTGTCCAGTCCTTTTCAAGTTGGTACCCATCCCTACATCTCAAAAACAGTGGAGCTTATTCTCTCTTGTGTGAAGTGCTTCCAATTGTCCATTGTCTACAAACAGTTCAAATTTTTTTAGGCTGCTTCACTACACTGGTGCAGCCTGCCATAGCTATCTGGGAACCAGTCAGTCGACTCTGATGAATCAAGGAGCACCTTAAACAAACAACTGCACTAGAGTTATTTAAAATGCTTGTGGAATGCTCTGAAGAACTTCTCCTGCATCAAGATAATATGAGGCTGCAATCCCCAGGCATATTTTCTTAGTGGTAAACCCCAGTGTATCAATGCACACACAAAGGAGACTCACAAGATTGCGAGGCAAGTCATTCACCCTCACTAAGGCCTTAGAAAAGGGATATGGGTCAGGGCTCTTTTTTCACAGAGAAGGAAAACTGAAGCCAAGAGTCAGCAATGTGCCCAGCACAATTTTGTGTCAGAATTGTTTTTTGAATCTTGCATAGAAAGAAATAGCTCATAGCCTCACATGCCCAAACTCTGCACCCACATCATCAATCCGCATGTGTTCACCTTCCTTATTTTCACCCTACAGGACTCTCAGTGGCTTCTCAGCCTTCTACAACACTCACAATCAAGTATGAGTCCCACCATGCCAAGTGACTAAACTCTACAGTCCTAAACAAAGACATACACAAATATTCTATACTGAACACTACATACGACCCATGCAAAACAGAACCCTCATGATCACAGATGGTCAAACCCTGGATATATCTTTTCCTCCTGAGTGCACACCAGACCACACCACATACACAAGGCACCAATCTCCTTATCCCCACTGGACCGAACCCGGAAATCCACACACAGATTTCATGTAGATGACAATTCAGCAAAGCTGCTTTCAGATAGGTTTTAAGGCCTATCAAGATGGAATTGATTTCAAAAATTGGCATGTCAAAAGAGAGAGGGGCTCAAAAGTAAGCACTTCATCATCTGTCTCTGCTTTGGAATCCAGTGGTGTGACTGACACTACCTTGATTCCCAGAACCTGGAGGGGAATCCATTTGTGTTTCTGATCAGTCATACTATTACTACAGGCTAAGGCAGGCACCAAAACAACTAAATAATTTCAAGTTGCTTCTGTTTTGTCAGCTGCTTTTTAAAAAAACAACAACAGGCAATTATTATATGTAATATACTCTGTGTGTGTGCGTGTGTGTGTGTGATACAGCTTTTGGGGAATGCTGAAGAGGCACCTCTTTACCTTGGCTCCTGACATTCGAGATGCATATTTTTAGGTCCCACCTTATTTCTGTGGTTGCAAGTTGTTTTTAAACTGCTTTTAATATTGAGTTTTAATTATTGCAACCTGCCCTGGGACCTTAAGGTGAAGGGCAGTTGTAATAAATTAATAATAATAATATGAAATATTTATGTAGAGTGAAAGAGAGAGTTTGTGTATGCACGCACACACTTGCCTATCAATATAAAAACAGTCCAGGAGAATGCACACATCTGTGTATGTGTGCCCATAATTGCACAAACCACTCCTTGGTTCACAGCTGTTATTCCTGGTAGGGTTTTTACCAGATTGACATATTGCTATTTTTGTCTGAATTTAATTTTGTAAGCTGGGTGGGTTTTTTAAAAAAATTCTAAAGGCAGAATCTTTTAAATACAAATGAACATACAAAGTGTCAACATATTGCCTACATTATCACAGATAAGTGAGAGGCTTAACACCCACTACAAATAAAAGGAAACAAACATCAGAACAAGCCTGTCACATGCACAAGGTCATCATGAAGTGTGCACATACACACCCCTCTATCTCACGTTCAACATTATAATTACATTTAATGACACATGCATCCTTGCCTCCATTTCCCCTCTCTTCCCTCTGTTGTCTTCCTGGTGTCAGATTTTAAACTGGAAGGTTCTCATGGCAGTGGATTGTTGTTTGGTACTGAAGTAGAACTCATAACCTTTCTCAATTTACCATTGCCTCCACCTCCATCCCTGAACACTCATCTCCCCTGTAGCTGTTTTTAGGCCGCTGAGATGCCCTCTCATAATTTGCTAAGTGCTATGAAAATGTATGGTAGAGTCGACCCACTGAAGTTAACAGGCCTAATCAACTTACAGAGGGGGGAAAGTATTTGATCCCCTGCTAAATTTGCCAATTTGCCCCATGACAAAGAAAGGACCAGTCCATAATTTTAATGGTAGGTTTATTGTAGCTGTGAGAGTCAGAATAACAACAGGAAAACCCCTAGACACCCAGAGGACAAAAGCCAGAAATTGATGTGCATTATAATGAGTGAATTAAGTATTTGATCCCTTTGCAAAAGATGACTTAGTGCTTGGTGGCAAAACCCTTGTTGGCAATTACAGAGGTCAGACGTTTCTTGTAGGTGGCCACCAGGTTTGCACACATCTCGGGAGGTATTTTGTCCCACTCCTCTTGGCAGATCCTCTCCAAGTCAGTAAGATTTCGAGGCTGATGTGTAGCTACTCGAACTTTCAGCTCCCTCCACGGATTTTCAATGGGATCAAGGTCTGGAGACTGGCTAGGCCAGTCCAGGACCTTAATGTGCTTCTTCTTGAGCCACTCCTTCGTTGCCTTGGCCGTGTGTTTTGGGTCATTGTCATGCTAGAATACCCACCCTCGACCCATTTTCAATGCCCTGGCTGAGGGAAGGAGGTGCTCACCCAAGATTTGACGATACATGGTCCTGTCCAACATCCCTTCAATGCGGTGAAGGTGTCCTGTCCCCTTAGCAGAAAAACACCCCCAAAGCATAATATGTCCCCCTCCATGTTTGATGGTGGGGGTGGTGTTCTTGGGGTCGTAGGCAGCATTCCTCCTCCACCAAACACGGCGAGTTGAGTTGATGCCAAAGAGCTTGACTTTGGTCTCATCTGACCACAACACTTTCACCCAGTTCTCCTTTGGGTCATTCAGATGGGCATTGGCAAACTGCAAACAGGCCTGTACATGTGCCTGTTGCAGGGACCTTGCGGGCTCTGCAAGATCTCAGTCCTTCATGGCGTAGTGTGTTACCAACTGTTTTCATGATGACTATGGTCCCAGCTGCCTTGAGATCATTGACAAGTTCCCCCCGTGTAGTTCTGGGCTGCTTCATCACCATTCTCCTGATCATTGCAACTCCATGAGATGAGATCTTGCATGGAGCCCCAGACCGAGGGAGGTTGGCAGTTATTTTGTGTTTCTTCCATTTGCGAATTATTGCACCAACTGTTGTCACCTTCTCACCAAGCTGCTTGGCAATAGTCTTGTAGCCCACTCCAGCCTTGTGCAGGGCTACAATCTTGTCCCTGACACCCTTGGACAGCTCTTTGGTCTTGGTCATGGTGGCTACTTTGGAATCTGCTGGATTGATTGCTTCTGTCGACAGGTGTCTTTTGTACAGGTACTATAACGAGCTGGGATTACAGGTAAGACCTCTCCCTTACAGCAGGGGCTTCTGATCTCAGCTCGTTACATACAGTGAAGATACCAGGCAGCCTGACAGCTGGCTGGTTGATAGGGGATCAAATACTTATTTCACTCATTATAATGCACACCAATTTCTGACTTTTGTCTTCTGGGTTTCTGGGGGTTTTCCTGTTGTTATTCTGTCTCTCACAGCTACAATAAACCTACCATTAAAATTATGGATTGGTCATTTCTTTGTCAGAGGGCAAATGGGCAAATTTAGCAGGGGATCAAATACTTTCCCCCCTCACTGTAGGTCCATTAATTTCAGTGGGTCTGCTCTGCTCTGAGTAGGACTTAGCTGGATGCAACACAATTATGTTCACTATATTACATACCTATCTCAGCTTTCCTCCCAGAATCTAAAGACTGGGTATATAGCTGCATCCTCTCCCTTTTTTTTTCCTTGCGACAACCCTGCGAGGTAGGTTAAGCTGAGTAAGAGTGACTGAATGAAGGTAGCCAAGTGAGGTTCATGTCTGAATGGGGATTTGAACCACAGTCTCCCCAACACTTTAACCACTACACATGTGTGCGTGCGCGCGCACACACACACAAAACAGTAAACTGTATTCAACTTTCCTTATTCAAAAAAATTTACATACTAGAATCCAATGGGGGACATTCCGTGAAGCTAAATATTGGAAGATTTCAGGCAGACAAAAGTTAGTTCTTCTTCACATGGTACATAAACTATGCAATTCTCTCCCACAAGATATGGTGATGGATACCAATTTAGATGGCTTAAGAGGATTAGAGAAGGCTATCAGTCATGATAGCTATATAATCCCTCCAGTATCAGAGGTGGTGCACCTCTATGTTTTGCGACTGGTGCAGGTCCAATTGTGACCCCGTGGAGATCTCTGGATGCCAGGTTGGTGACTGACCTCTCCATCTGGCTGGCCTTCCAGCTTTCTAAAGCAGGTAAGCAGAAGAGCTGATTTGTTGCATTTAGATCCCCCCTTTTCCTTTCATCCCCCTCCTCAGTTAATCCCTACAACGACCCTGTGAGGTAGGTTAAGAGGCTGCGACTGACTCCAAGGTCACCCAGGTCATGACTGGGTGAGGATTTGAGCCTTGTTCTCCCAAGTCTTACTCTAACACCACATCACTGGCTTCCTAGAGTACTTCTGCTATGTGGCAGCTCTATAAACTGAATAGGTAAATAAATATGAGGAAAGCAAATGTTACTTAGAGAAGGATCTGAAATATTTTTCAGGTTCTGCTTGTGTGTTTCCCACAGGACACTGCGAGAACAGGACGCTGGACGAGATGGGTCATTGATCTGATGGGCACCTTTACTTTAACATCATTCATATTATTTTTGCTTCTGCAGAATACTGACAATTGTACTGGCAACCTGTGCTGTGTTTAGTTGAATTGGCTGCTAGCATTTTAATTTGCAACTGGCTATGATGCACTTTATGGCTGGGTCTTGCCTATTGCTGGTTTGGTTTTATTGATTTATGGTTTTATTGAGCTGTTGCATGGTTTCCTTTTAATTTGGCCTCCTTTACTGTGTACATCATCAAGAGAATTTGATTTTTAATCAGGCACCTCATAAACTTAATACAAATCGTGTCACTCCATCCAGCCATAAGAACGTAAGAAGAGCCCGCTGGATCAGGCCAAAAGTGCATCAAGTTCAGAACTCTGCTCTCACAGTGGCCAACCAGATGCCCCTGGAAAGATAGTAGATTGTGCCTCCTTTAATCCCCCTCCCAGTCCATAAGGCTTTCTCCTCCAACAACGGCTGTCCCATACTTTCTCCTCCCAAAATCTAGAGATTCTCTATGCAGTCAATGCAGCTCTTCTATTTGGATTAACAAAACATAGGGCAATCTCCAGATTTAGGGAGCAGAAATCGTGGGACAGCCATTGTTGGAGGAGAAAGCCTCATGGACAAGGGGGAATTAAATGAGGCACTTAGGGGTATACAATGTGCATTAAGCTGAGGTATAGATGGGCCCTAAGGGCAGCCAGATTGATCACCTTGTCCTCCATGAATTTGGTTAATCCTCTTTCAAAGCCATCCAAGTTGGTGACCACCACTGTCTCCTGTGGAAATGGGTTCCATAGTTAAACTATGTGCTATGTGAAGAAGTCCTTTATTTTATCTGCCTTGAATCTTCCATCATTCAGCTTCACTGGATTTCCACAAGTTCTAATGAGACTGGAGATCGGGAAAAACTGTTCACTATGCACTATCTCCACGCCATGCATGATTTATACACCACCATCATAGCCCTT
The DNA here is from genome assembly GCF_009819535.1 of Lacerta agilis. Classification (NCBI taxonomy): domain Eukaryota; kingdom Metazoa; phylum Chordata; class Lepidosauria; order Squamata; family Lacertidae; genus Lacerta; species Lacerta agilis. Next base: position 44,113,894 of record NC_046324.1, read on the forward strand.
CCTCACTCACTTTCCCCCAAACCAAAAAAAGGAGCCCCTAATACAGCTTTTTCCTTCAGCAGGCCTCTTCTGCACCCATGCATAGTAGTAGCTAGAGCTCACCCATTCAGTCATGAAGCTCAAGGGTGAGACCTCTCTAAGGTGCTACTGGAAGGATTTTTTTTTTATTTTGTTTCGACTACCTCACAAGCTTGTTGTTGTGAGGATAAAATTAAGAGGGGAGAACAGACCCTATGTACTCCACCTTCAGCTCCTTGGAGAAAAAGGTGGGAATAATGCAATAAATATTTACCTATATTACACATAACACATGTAGGATATACTAGCACTGACACATATTTATGTTTTCGGAATGGATCAATTTTCTGCTAGTTATTAAATCTTTTATATCTAATTTTGTATTCATAGAAGCCAAATGAATGTTTTAAATCCTATTTGTATTCTAGAGGTTTATCCTTGCCTTACTGGACCAATGGTGCTTTTACATGTAAGAATTTGTGTTCATATTGTTAATGGTCACTGGCTACAAATACTAATAAAACGTGACTATATACGCATTGCACATTACTCTCCTTCATTACTTCCTCAAATGTCCTCTCTCTCTTAAAGCCTCTCTCTCTCACACTAAAAAATTTATACGGAAAGATATGTTATATATACAGTAGGTCCTGCCGTCTGCATACAATGAGCTGTCAGGGAATTGCTCCTTAGGCGAGCGTTCGCATAACTGATTCCTATGGGGAACTTTCCAACAAGTTCCCGACCAACACAACCTTGACCTCAAAAGGACCAGGGTATGTGGAACCCAGGGAAACAGAAGAAGTAGAAGAAGAAGTGCAGGCAAGTGAAAAAAGGCTCCCCTACTTGTCTGATCTCCCTCCCTGGCCAACCGCCTGCCAGAAACGCAAACACAAAACAGCGAGGTTCACTTATAAGGCTGCTCATGGAATCGCAGAATCCTGGAGTGAGAAGGGGAAACGCCGGGGGTCATCTAGCCCACCTCACCCACCCAACCCCCCCACCCCACATTGGAGGAACCTTGCTTGTGCACACAGTCAGAGCTGGATTTACGTATAAGCTAAACAAGCTATAGCTTAGGGCCCCACTCTCTTGGGGGCCCCCCAAAAAAATTAAAGGGGAAAAAACTGCGTGTACATTTCCAAAATATAAGATTAAAAACAAATAAAATAAAACCTACATACAGCAACAGTGACGTATAGGCTCCTATTTGTTATGTGCAAATGGCTTTAGATACCAATTAGGTCCATAAATTACCATACAGCATATATTCAACACAAGAAACAGCGGCAATTTGTTGTTGACAAAGGACAGCTGGACATATAAAGGGCCCCATTACCTTCAGCTGGACATATAAAGGGCCCCATTACCATAAAGAAGACTGATCGCTGAAGAATTGATGCTTTTGAATTATGGTGCTGGAGGAGACTGTTGACTGCATGGACTGCAAAAAGATCAAACTTATCCATCCTTAAAGAAATCAGCCCTGAGTTCTCACTGGAGGGACAGATCCTGAAGCTGAGGCTCCAGTACCTTGGCCACCTCATGAGAAGAGAAGACTCCCTGGAAATACCCTGATGTTGGGAAAGATGGAGGGCACAAGGAGAAGGGGGCGACAGAGGACGAGATGGTTGGACAGTGTTCTCGAAGCTACTAACATGAGTTTGGCCAAACTGCGAGAGGCAGTGAAAGATAGGGGTGTCTGGCGTGCTCTGGTCCATGGGGTCACGAAGAGTCGGGCACGACTGAACAACAACAACACCACCACCATTCAGTGGCTTAGGGCCCCATCAAACCTAAATCCGGCACTGCACACGGTCCGGATATCTGAATTCCGGGACTAACTCCGTGCGTTCCTATAAGCGAGGACCTTTCGGCCGCGGGGGGGTGGGGGTGGGAGAGGAGCGGGTCCTGCGTGAGAGGAGCCCCAAAGGCAGTTGAGAGGCGAGTGGGGGAGGGGCGTCCACCTGAGCCCACCTGCGTCGAGGCCCCTCCCCCTCCGGCATATGATTCCCTCACAGCCTTCCCCCCCCCCCGCTGAAAACTCACTTGAGGTGGTCGAGCGAGTGGATGTTCCGCGAGGCCTTGCCGTGCCCGCCGCCTCCCCAGCTGCGCGACCGCCCGAACATCCTGAGGGGGCGCGGGGAGAAAAAACGGGCGGGGGGAGGGCCGCGCTCGGACACTCTCTCTCAGCTCGCTCGCGCTCTCTCTCTCGCTACCGCCTCACGGCTTCGGCTGCCACCGCCGCCTCATCCTCCTTCTCGGCCGCCGCCATCCTATTCCTCCTCCTCCTCTTCCTCTCAGGCGGAAGGAGACCCAGCGCACACCCCGCCCCCACGCCCGCGCGCGCACCCTCGGACATTCCGCCCCGGCGGATGCGACGGCACAGACCCGGCAGCGGAGCCGCGGCGCGGGGCACGCCGGGAAACGTAGTTTCCCTCGGTCCGCGTCCGCCCTCGCCGCGGAATGCGTCTCAGGCGGGCTAGGGGACTGCGAGTCCCAGCGTGCCCCGCGCGGAGGTGGTGGCAAGAACACGGAAGTGGGAAGAGCGAGGAAGGTTGCGTCCCCGGCGCAGGGCGGGTGGGCGGGTCTTTGTGACCTACGCGAGGGGCGGGGCCTTACAGGCAGGTGAGGGAGGGGCGGAGGAGGGTTCTTCCCCATGGGAAATGAATTGTTAGCCGTGCGGTTCTTTGGAAATAATATCGTAATTAATTTGGAAAGCGATGCAGTGGTATTACTGTAACGGAAAAATCCCAGGTGTGGAACTGCCCAGCCACCTGGCCCTTAGGGATAAGCCCACTGGTTTCTGCGGAGTTAAATATAAGAAGTCCATACCCCAAATGAGTTTACTCGGGAAGAGACTTTGCTTAGGTGACCCCCCCCCCATAATTTCCGTAACAATTACAGTACAGTATTTGGAAAGATACGCAATTGGTAATGCAAGAATAACCTTCTTTGCTTTGACTTGGAGGAAGGCTCTTAATCGTTGGGCAAAGGATTCCTGCATCGCAGTGGGGGTTGGACTAGATGACCCACGGGGTCCCTTTCAGCTCTGCGACTCTATGACACAAATACCGGCTCGTAATCAATTGTTAGCAAGGTGTTTTTTGTTATTACTTTATTTGCAATAATTCTTGATTTGGGCACTACCTGGAGGGGTTGGCATCTGTCTCGTGAGCCCCTGGGGGTGAAGTCAAACCGCTGCATTAGTAGTGGCGTCCCTGGGGTACATGCCTTGGGCAGAGTGTGTATGGAGGTCCCAGACGACAAAACTCCCCTCTCCGTCCAAAGGAAAGCAAAGTAAGGCTTTGGCGCCAGCTTGGCTGCAGGAGTTGCTGGAAGGAGGCGCACAACAAGATGCCATCCAACTGTCTTAGGGACCCCACCGGATTTGTGTAGGGTTTAATCCTGAGCCTTTTCTTCTCCTGAAGATGCCCCGGGAGACAGCAGAGGTCTAGGATCAGAGTTGTCCTTCTCCTAGATGGGTTGCCTTCCCAGGTTGACAAGCCCCATCTGCCCCTCACTTCCTTCTACAGCAGAGGGTGTGTGTGCAAAATGACACATATTAGCCATTACAGGTTCTTTTTAAAGAAAGGGGTGAATTGACACTTTTCCTTTTCCTTTTACTGACCCTGCTCCACCCAGGACCTTTAAATCAGGAAGAGTTTATTGATTGATTTAACAAAACTTATATACCGTTTGGTTTTAAGAAACCCTCCCAGGTGGTTTGCGAAAGATGGTTGATGTGCACACACAATACCTTTGAAGTACACTGTATCCCCCACACAAAAAATAAAATCGCTGTGGTTTGTGAAGGGTCCTGGGCCTTGCAGCTACGTGAGGGATAAACTACAGCTCCCAGGATTCTTGAGGGGTGCTATATATAATTTGCATCCCACCTTTTGCCTCCAAGGAGCTCAAGGCAGCACACACGGTTCTCACCCATCCTCCTCATTTAATCCCCACAACAATCCTGCAAGGTAAGTGAGGCTGAGAGAGGCAGCGACCAGCCCCCAAGGTCACACCCAATGAGCTTCATGGCTGAGTGGGGGATTTGAACCCTGGTTTCTCGCAGATTGTAGTCCAACACTCTGTAACCACCACACCACACTGGCTCTCAGCATGTGGTGTGCACACAGCTGGAGAGACCCCATTCACCTTCCCAGAGGTTGCTGGACTCCCATCAGCCCCAGCCATGCCTGAATAGCTCAGTCAGTAGAGCATGAGACTCTTAATCTCTTGGGGTCATGGCTTCAAGCTCCACATTGGAAGAAAGATTCCTGCATTGCAGGGGGTTGGACTAGATGACCCTCCATGTCCCTTCCAAGCCTCTGGTTCTATGATTGTGGCCAAATGTTGCAGCCTGGTGGGAGCTGAAGTCCAGCAACACCTGGCTCCCAGCTCTGCTTTAAACCTTCAACAACAGCCTGCCACAGAAACTTTAAAACGTGCATGCACACGAAAGCTCATACCAAGAACAAATTTAGTTGGTCTCTAAGGTGCTACTGGAAGGAATTTTTTTTAAAAAACGGAATGACTTTGCTGCCTTAATAACTAGGCTACTGTTAACAGTGTGGTTTAGGGGTTAGAGTGTTGGACTAGGATATGGGAGACCAGGGTTCAAATCCCCACTCAGCCATGAAGCTCCCTGGGTGACCTTGGGCCAGTCACTCACTCTCAGCCTATGGAGCCGCAAGCAAATACCAACCAGACACTCAAAAAATAAAGTAAGAAGACATCTTTCCCATCTCTTTATCTCCACACTGGGAAAAGCTGGGGATAGGAACAGGGCCGGATTTAGGTCTGATGAGGCCCTAAGCTACTGAAGGTAATGGAGCCCTTTATATGTCCAGCTGTCCTTAGTCAACAACAAATTGTCAGTTTTTTGTTTTGAATATATGCTATATGGTAATTTATGGAGCTAATAGGTAGCTCAAGCCATTTGCACATGTTGCCATGCAACCAATCCATGCAGAATGTAGGCACCCTATATATAGAAATGAGCAAACCAGTGATATTTTTGGGTGCAGGCAGGGCCCATTACTTGCATCACAGGAGCCTATACAACACAAAACACTGTTGCTGTATATAGGTTTTATTTTATTTGTTTTTTATCTTATATTTTGGAAATATATATCCATTCCCCCCCCCTTTAATTTTCTTTTGGGGGGGCAAGAGAGTGGGGCCCTAAGCTATAGCTTGTTTAGCTTATAGGTAAATCCGGCACTATCATAGGAAAGCAATCCAGAAATGATTTAAATAGAATAAACTCAGGTCCTGCCAAGGGAAGCAAGGAATCAGCAGTCAGACACATTGACTTGGAATTCAGTCCCAGCGAGCGCAACGGGACGAAGCACCCAATTGATCCGGGATCAATCGGCAGAGTATGAGACTTGATCTCCGGGTTGTGGGTTCGAGCCCCTGGTTGGGCAAAAGATACCTGCATTGCAGAGGGTTGGACTACATGACTTTCGGAGTCCCTTCCAACTCTACACTTCCATCCAGGCGCCTACCTAACACAGGACTGGCCGCAACCCACTGGAACCCCCCCCCCACTCCTAGCTCTCTCCCCCCCCCCGCGGCTGTCACTCACCCTCCCCTGCGCCAGCCAATCCGCGCTCCGGAGAGGCGGGCCTTTGGCACTTGCGGGGAACAGCTGCTTCTGCTACGCGGAGGGAAGTGATGCGTCCGGGGAGTGTGGATGCAGAAAGAGAGGAAGGAGGGGGGCTGTCCCTTGGAAGAAAAGGGGGGCTGCACTGAGCGGGGAGGAGCAGCGAGCCCCTTGCATTAAAAAACGGAGCGGGAGCGAGCTTTTGCTTTATTGAAGACTGGAGGAGCGTTAGGGGGGGGGGGTGGAAGAGGTTGCCTCTGCAAAGCCTCCCCCTCTTGCGGCGCATCTGAGGCCTGAAAAGTGAGGTTGGGGCGGGGGGGGGATCCAGTTGTATGGAGCGGGGCTGCAGGGCGAAGTTACTCGCTTGCAGCGCCAGCTTCTGGGTGTAGAGATTTGCAGAGGCTGGAAAGGAAAGAGGCGGGCGCCCCGGCATGGAGGGGTGGTCTGAGGACAGCAAGGGCATCGTTGGGGGGCGCCCTCTTCCGTTTGGAGACTGCTGCAGGGAGGGGTGGGTGGGTAGGTAGGTAGGCGAGGGCGCAGGGGCTCTCTTTGATTCCTGGAGATCTCCTCTGCCGCCTCTGACTGCTGCTTGCTGCTACTGCCTTCCCCCAGTCTCCAGCCTCCGCTGTGCCCGGGCCTCCTCCACGCTGGATGCCCTCTGCCGCCTGCACCCAGCTGGAGCCGTGGGCCCCCCATGCGCCGCCCCCGCTGCCGCCCTCTATGTTCTACGTGGGCTTGTTCTTCGTCAACCTGCTGATTCTCTACTACGCCTTCCTGCTGGAGTACATCGCCCTCAACGTCGGCATCGTCTTCCTGCCCGAGGATATGGACCAGGCCCTGGTGGATCTCGGGGTGGTCTCCGACCCGGCCCTGGGACTCTACGAGCTGGACAGCGAGGTGGAAGTGCTGGACGGCTACTGGGAATAACGTGGGCACCCCTCCCCGAAAGAGCATCGGCACGTTGCTGCCAAGAGGAGCGTCGCTGCATCCAGATGTTGGCACGGCTGGACGGACCCTTTGTAGACTGCGATGGGGGCACAGGAACAACAGCCAAGGTGGGAAGGTGCCGGGGATGCCAGGAGCCCCTCTGCCCCGCCTGCCCCAGTCGTGGGTTTTCTGCTTGAGCCAGAAAGACTGGGGAGAGGGCCACGGACTTTTGGGGGTGCCATGCTAAAGGCAGGCAAGACGGCGGCGCGGCAGGAAGAGGGGGCCGGAGTTGGCACGGACGGACGGGGTCCCTTTGGGGCACTGAAGTAAGTGGCGTTTTAAGGTTTGATCCAGCTGTGCAGAGGGGAAGAAGTTGCACGTTGGAAAGGTCTGGGGGCGGGGGTATGATCCTATATCAGAGTTCTGCCAAGCTGGCGCCCACCAGGTTTTGGACTACGACTCCCAACAATAACAGGTGCGTTGGCTGGGGCGGTGATGGGAGTTGTAGTTCGCAACGCCTGGAGGAGGGCGGAGGCTCTCGTACATATTGGCATGCCTCTGTGACGATCCGAGCTGTTGCTTTTACCTGCCTTCCCCTTTCCCTGTTGGCAGAGAGCAGGTTCAAAACTTGCCCAGGTAGAAGGGGACTGCTAGGTGGTCCCCCCAAACTGCTGTGGAACACAAAGGGTAAGATTGTCGGTCCAGCTAGCTCAGTATTGTCAACACGGACTGGCAGCGGCGCTCCACATCGACTGGGCTGCCAGTCCTAGATACAAAGTAAGAAGCCTCGTGGCGCAATGGGTCCCTGTGTCTGGCTGTTAACTACCGGTAGGAGGTTGGTGGTTCAAGCCCACCCTGGGATGGCTGTGGGCAGGATTCCTGCAATGCAGGGGGTTGGACTAGATGACCCTGGGATCCCTTCCAACTCTACGATTCTACGAAATTCCATTCCTCATGATTTGGTATAAAAGGCTGCCTTATACAGAGTCAGATTGAGCTCAGTATTGTCTACACTGGCCGGCAGTGGCATTCCAGGTTTGCAGAGTGGGGACAATCCCTGGAGATGCCAAGGATTGAACCTGCGACCTTCTGTCTCGCTAATGTTTAGCACTGAGCACTCTCCACTATGTGATGCCTCTAATCTGACATGAACACCAGCCATGAAAATGCAAGGACCCCCCCCCCAAGGCTGCCTGCACACTTTCATTCATTCCTAACCCAGATGGGGCTGGGACACCCATTTCTGCAGAGCCCCGTCACCTCCCAACACAGTCAGCAAGGGTATTTTGTGTGCATAGTGCAGATCCGCAGCATGCATTCCACACCCTTAAAAAGTGTGTGGCTTTCTCCCAAAGAATCCTGGGGCCTGTAGTTTGTTAAGGTTTCTGGGAACATGTAGCTTTCTTTGGTGTGGTGAAACTACGGTTCCCAGGATTCTCCAGGGGAAAGCCACGTTTACCTGAACGAAATAGCTTTCAGCAGGTGCCAAGAGTGTGGTGAAGGCGCCTGCCTGCCGTCAATAGGCAGGGAGTTCCAAAGTGTGATTTCTTGCAAATGCAGCATGAGTATTATGCAGAGCGAGTGGATGGGACCTGAGACCTTCTGCATGCAAAGCAGATGCTCTGAGCTGTGGCCCTGTCACAGATGACATGGTGGCTGGGCTTTATGGGAGTTGTAGTCCAGAAGGTGCCAGGTTGAGAGAGGCGAGATTAAACTCAGATTGAAGTAAAAAAACAAAACACCTTGGATCTGATCTTATACATCTGCCAGATATTTCTATCTAGTCAAGGCCAAAAGGAGTTCTGTTTTCTCTCTCCCTACCCAGCTGGCTCATATGAGTTGCGCTTGGTGGTGTGAAAAACTTACCTTACCCTCAGACCGGTACTGTTTGTTGCTCAGTATCTGCTCCTTCAGCAGAAATGGACATAGTTTTAGCATGGTGCTTGCTATTTATTCATTTACTAACTGCAATTAAGCCCCATATCTTAAGCACCTGCACCAGATCTACAAGGTAACTAGACCTCTGTTGCTCCCATTTCACAGACGGGAAGACTGAGAGCTGCTAAAGCACATCCTAAGCACCTGCAGCAGATCAAAGCAAGGTGGTCCTGGTGGGATAATGCAAGTCAGGACCCAGAAGGGACTTCTTTCCTGAGCACCTGCGTTCATTGCCTTTTCTTGGGAGGGTTGTTCTCCGTTAACCCTCCCAACCTCCTTGCTAGCCGTCCCTCAGCTCCCTCAACCTTCCCTAAAAACGTGAGTTATATTATCGCATATCTTGGTATCTCTCCAGAATACGGAGAGAGGAGCCATTGAAAATGTCAGCGAAAGCAGTTTAAGCCTTAAACGAATGAGGTTCAGATCTCCCTTCCATATGCAGCTATCAGCATAATGAGATTTTTATTTTTTAAGCACGCTGATTTGTACTGAGCGTTGTCGTGAACACATAACTAGGAAATGGAATTCTCTGGATCCAGGTCAGATAGAAAACCACGCCGGCTGCCACTTCAGTTATTTGGCCCGTAGGCCAGATCCTGACCATCCTCCCCACCACCACCACATCGACAGCAGGGGACAATTACAAAGGGGTGCTGATCGGATGGGTGGGGTTTATATGAACCCCCTCTGAAGGGGATGCAAACCGTGTCTGCGAAGGAACTTCTCCTTCTCTGCAGACCAGCAAAGGTGCCTGCAAAACCATTGGTGCTGCCCGTGAGCTTGGCATGCCAAACCTGGGCTAACCCCCTCACTGCCCCTGCAATGGACACTCCTCAAGTCCATTAGCCTGGCTGGGATGCTGTCCTTGAACTGGGATGCTGCTTGCCTGCCTGGATAGAGGCTTGAAGATGCCTCTGAGTGTCCTGCAGCTGGAATGTAGCAGTGGCAAAAGTTACATCTGGCCCCACCCACAATTGTCCTCCCCCACAAAAGTTACACCAAAGGGGGGAAAGGGTTAACTTATCAATACAATGCCCCTCTGTACTGCATATTTAAAACGTCACCATAGCAATGTAAACAGTCATGGCTTCCCGTAAAGAACCCTGGGAACTATAGCTCGAGAGCTGAGTGTTGCTGGGAGGCCCCTATTCTATGCCGCTACAGTTCTCAGAGTGGTTTCACAGTTGCTTCTCCCCCCGCCCCTGGGAACTCTGGGAATGGGAGCTCTGTGAAGGTCCTAACTTCACAGTGGCAATCTGTCCATTTTTCCTCAGGTGGTAAAATGTCCTGGGATGGCCCTGTAAAGCCCTATCAGTGGCGTAGCATGGGTTGCCAGAGCCCAGGGCAAGGAAATTATTATGCTTCCAGGCAGCCCTGCTGCTGCCGGACAGAGCGGGACATGCGTGTGCACCTCCTCAGGCTGGGGTGCTGCCACCGCTGTGAGCCTTGCCCTCTGCCCACCTCCACCACCGGTGGGGAATGCAAGGGCCTATCCCAGTGTTGGCCAAACTTGGCCCTCCAGCTGTTTTGGGACTACGACTCCCATCATCCCTAGCTAACAGGACCAGTGGTCAGGGATGATGGGAAATGTAGTCCCCAAACAGCTGGAGGGCCAAGTTTGGCCACCACTGGCCTATCCTCTCCCACTTCTTGCTGAGTGTGTTGCTTCGGTGAGACAGGCGGAACGGGGAACACCTCCAGTCGGGGCAGCAGCTGCAGAGGCTCCCCCCTAAAAATGGTTGCACCCAGGGCAATCATCTTGGTAGCCTCCCCCCCCCCATGCTGCGCCTCTGGCACTCTTAACAAACTACAGTTCCCAGGATTCACTGGGAGAAGCCATGTTTAATTAAAGTGGTAGGATACTGCTTTGAATGTATAGTGCAGATGGGGCACAAACTTGCCACCTTCCTCAGATTGCTTTGCCCAGGTCTGAACTCAGGACCGGATTTAGGTTTGATGAGGCCCTAAGCTACTGAAGGTAATGGGGCCCTTTATATGTCCAGCCGTCCTTTGTCAACAACAAATTGTCGCTGTTTTTTGTGTTGAATATATGCTATATGGTAATTTATGGACCTAATAGGTATCTAAAGCCATTTGCATATGTTGCCATGCAACCAGTCCATGCAGAATGTAGGCACCCTATACGTAGAAATGAGCAAACCAGTGATATTTTAGGGAGCAGGCTAGCAGGCGGGGCCCATTACTTACATCATAGGAGCCTACACAACACAAAACATGATTGCTGTATGTAGCTTTATTTTATTTGTTTTTTATCTTATATTTTGGAAATGTACACCCAGTTGTTTTTTCCTTTAATTTTTTTGGGGGGCCCACAAGATAGTGGGGCCTTAAGCTATAGCTTGTTTAGCTTATACGTAAATCAGGCACTGTCTGAACTGCACAACACTGTGGTCCCGGTGTGCGGTGGGGCTGGAAGCCGACCATCATGCTTCCTCCATGAGAGCAAGTCCCCAAAAGCACCCCCTCCCTTCGTCCTGAGTCGCAAAGTGCACTTTTGGCCACTTGAGCAGAAATACCGTTAATGCGCTGACTTTGCAGAAAGACGGTGACCAAACGGAAAGCATTAAAAGGAATCTGTCGCTGCCCAAAGCTGTGGCAATTGTTCCAATGCAGGACATATAAAAAGCAGAAAGGTTCGGCTTGGCACTGCCTGCGCCTCGGGAATCCATCAATGTCATACAGATTTAGCAAGCGCAGGAGATGATGTGGTTTCAAAACAGAAGATGTTATTGACTGCTCAGCCTCAAGGAAAGCTGTGTAAAATGGTTTATGGGTTCCTGCAGTAGGAACGGCAGAATATGAAAACAATGCACAATAATACCCGCTTGCATTACCTGTGATAACTGGCATCGGCCTTCGGTGAAGGGTCGTAGCTCAGTGGGTAGGACATCTGCTTTGCATGCAGAAGGTCCCAGGTTCGATCCTCAGCATCTCCAAATAGGGTGGGGAGAAAGAGTCCTGTCTGAAAATCTGGAGAGGTGCTACCATTCAGTTCTGGGATAGTTGGACCAATTGTCTGGCTCGATAAAGGAGAGTTTCCTAACTTCCTATGACAACCTTTTCCCCAGAACCATGTGGGATCAGGGCGTGTTGAATAGCTTAACTTTCAAATTCGAAAAATGAGGGGTGCTAAGAAGTTGTAACATGACTTGGGGATTCAAAAGATGATTTGGTTAAATTAATATAATTTAGTTTTTCTTGGTAAGTAAAATGTGTGTAAAACTGCATAGAAATGAATGCAAACGATAGCTAAATATTATTATTATTATTATTATTATTATTATTATTATTATTATTATTATTACGTATTATTATTTATTTAGCATTACATGGCATTTCCAGAAGGTATAATAATAATAATTAATAATAATAATAACAATAATAATAATAATAATTAATAATAATAATAATAATAATAATAATAATAATAATAATAATCTGGCTTTTGTGGGGGGGTATTGGGTTGCTGTTTTTATTTTTATTAGGCATTTTATGGTTTTATATCTTGATTTTATTCTGTGAACTGCCCTGAGACCCGTAGGTATAGAGTGGTATATAAATTCAATCAATCAATCAATCAATCAATCATAATTAAAATACTTTGGTTTTCCAAAAGCAGTTTATGTGCTTCTTCATCAGATGTAGACTTACTAAACTAAGTATTGTCCAATCACAAAAATAATAGCAGGTTTGAATTCCTCACACCCAAAAACGTGTTTTCAAGACCTCTCACTGCAGAAATGTGCAAACATTTATGTTTCAGACCCTAAAATGGCACGCCCTGATTTTTGCAGGATCTTGCTTTATCTGGGGGAATGGCCATAACTCTGGGGTGTGGAACATCTGCTTCAGATGAAGGAGGTCCCAGGTTCAAATTCCAGCATCTCCACATACAGCTGGGAAAGACCCCCTGCCTGATACCCTGCCAGTCAGTGTAGGTAACATTAGGAGCTAATCAGAGGGTAGGACCTGAACCCATGGCTTCAAGTCACAAGAAAGGAGATTCCAACTAAACATCAGGGTGAACTTTTGGACAATAAGAGCTGTTTGACAGGGGAACGGACTCCCTCATGAGGTGGTGGACTCTCCTTCCTTGGGGGTCGGATGACAATCTGTCAAGGAGTTGAGATTCCTTCGTTGCACGGGGTTGGACTAGATGACCCTCAGGGTCCCTTCCAACCCCACAATTCTATGACTCTGACTCAGTATAAGGCAGCTTCTTATACTCCTACGAGACAAACGTGTATTAGGGAAATAATTGGAGCTAAGGCTTTCTAATTCAGCACCCTGTTTTCCGTCTCCAACCATAGATGCCTGTGTCAGTAGTCTCCATTAATTCCAATAGGTCTACTCTGAACAGGACTAACATTGAGATGTAACCTATCGGGGTTTGAGCACTGTGAAAGAGGGAGGGAAATCTCTTCCTGCTTCATGCTTAATTTTACCCAGCTCTGTCTTCTCCCCAGCCATAATTTTCTATTGCGTAATGTTTCCTTTTCCTTTTCTGAAATCCAGATTTGCACACGCTTTCTGCACATGTGAAAAAGAAGCTGGGAGCCCCAGATTCCGGGGCAAGGCAGCACGGCCGTGAACTTGCATCTCCGCGAGAGGAAACGCTTCCAGAGCAACGTGGGCTCCCTAACAGCCTGGCTGAGGATGTCCTCAGTATTTGCTTGTTTTTTTCAGGGATTTGCCATGATTCTGCAGGAAATTGATCATGCACAGCTATCAGAATTTGCTTAGAGATTCCAGAAGGGCTTCCAAGTCACACGAAACACTGTCGGGTCATTTTTAACGGCGAGCCAGGCTGCCAATCACACGCCACAAACTTCCAGGGAACGCAGGAGAAGTCGTTGCCGATATTTTGAGCTAGGTGGTGCTGTCAGGATAGGAAGCCTGAGTGCAAGTCTGTGGCGGGAGGGGGACCTCTGCCCCCCCCAGATATTGCTGACTACAAATCCCATCAGCCCCAGCATGCACGGCCAATGCCCAGGGATGATGGGAGCTGCAGTTCAGCAAAATCTGGAGGGCCAAAGATTTTCCCCACGCCTGCTAAAGTGGTTGATGGAGCAGGATGGTTTTAGGCGGGTGGGGGAGACTTACAACCATCCAGATGTTGCTGAACTATAACTCCCAGCATCCCTGAGCATCAACCATGCTTTCTGAGGGCTGACAGGAGTTGGCATTGAACCACATATGGAAGGCTCCCAATCCTTGTGTTGTTGTTTTTTAAGGGGTGCTGGAAAAACCGCCATGAGATCTCAAGAAGTATTGCAAGAGAGCACTGGCACAATAATGCACCATCCACACACAGTTATAGAGGGTTGGTTCTGGCAGCTCCCAAACCTTGCATGCGGTCCTGGGCCCAGTTTGCACAGCCCGGTCTCACGAGGGTAGCCACTTTCGGTTCAGGACCTGGTGCATTCCTTGTGTACAACTCTGCAATGCACGTGAATCTAAAAAAATCTCTGCCATTTCGAAGTTTGTCTGTGTATGGAAAACTTGCGTGTCATTAAAGGAGCCTTCTCCCTGACATGTTAGATTTCTACAAGCAAGGGAGAGTTTGATGTGGGAACACGAGGGGTCGCTTCACTTGCATCAGAGTTGTTACTAGCCCACAGGGACTTGCAGTTTGCACCCTTCCTAAAACATGCAGGATCTACTCTGCCACCATCATAACCTCCCAGCCGACAATCTGCATTTGCTGTTGATGAGCTATAGAGAACAGGTCACACTTTTTTGAAAGGGGGGGAAAAAAACCCTATCCCATTAAGCTTCAGGAACACATTTCATAACCCTCAAAACGTCGCCTTTCAAAGAATAAAAATGAAGAGAATCGCAGGGAGTCGGTATGTCTGCCACACAGTGTTACGGGAAAGAATTGCTTTTGTAAGTATTTTTGTAATTTTGGGAAAGGAAGGGGGACTTGTTAATTACCACGTTATTTTGCCTAGTGTTGAAATGCAGTTCTTATGTTTAAAAATAATAATAATAATGTAAAAAGCAATATATTGATAACCAGCCTCTTTCAAATACACAAGTACGCAGGTCAACTGATCGAGAGTGTTGCACATTCATTGATCTGTTTCAGTTCCCGTGTCGTCTTGCGGTTATCTTGTGTCACTCCAGACAGCAGGATCCGAACCATTGTGTTCCAATGGCAAGCAGAAGGGTTGAAAGGAAACCTTGGAAGGTACTGCCTTCTCCATTAGAGACTTTTAAGCTGAGCTTGGATAGCAGTAGACCTTCTGCGTTCTGCCTGCGGTTGGATTTGCAGCCCCAGCTCTGTTTCTCGGATAAATAGCCCTCTCTGCAACCATCAAAGAAGGCGCTTGAAATTGGTTACCTCAAAGATTTAAACACGCATTTATTGAAGATTATATGCATATTTACTGAAGGTTGTACACACCGTAAAACCGTGTTCAAATGACACACAGACAGAGATGGGGAGGGGGCATGGGAAATCCACAATGGTGTGTACAGTGGTATCTTGGTTCTCAAACGCCTTGGTACTCAAACAACTTGGAACCCAAACACTGCAAACCCAGGAGTAAGTGTTCAGGTTTGCGAACTTTTTTTGGAAGCCGAACATGCTCTGTTTCGAGTGTTATGCTTCCAATTTGAGTGTTAGGCTTCCATTTTTAGTGGCACACTTCCATTGTGTGTGTTACACTGAGAGCTGTCTGTTTATTTAGCGTTTCTGTTTTTGCTGCTCTTTTTTGTTTGTTTTTGTGACTGTGTGGAATTCAGTTCAGCTACTGATTGATTGATTGATTGATTGATTGTGTGTGTGACTGCAGTACATTGTCTATTGCTTTCATTTTATGGATCAATGGTCTCGTTAGATAGCAAAATTCATGCTAAATTGCTGTTTTTAAAAGTCTGGAACGGATTAATCCATTTTGCATTACTTTCTATGGGAAAGCGCGCCTTGGTTGTGGAACGCTTTCGTTTTGGAACAGACTTCCGGAGTGGATTAAGTTTGGGAACCAAGTTACCACTGTATATACAAAAAGACCTTGCACTGCTCCACAGTTGATTCATCTGCTAAAAGATCATCTTGGAGAAACTGTGCTTTGCGTTCTCTGGTGGCTCCTCAAAACCGTGTCAAGCTATTTCCCAAATGCATGCATTCAGGACAGAGGCCCCCGTAGCCGGATGTTGTCAATTTCCCATTTTCATTCATGAAGCGCCCCATGGAAAATGTCAGGCGTTTCATCTTCCTTGGAAGGATGTGCCTGTCAAGTCATAAACACACACATCTTTTCTGGCTTGCTTTTAAGGGCGTAACATCAGAACAGTCTTGCATCCTGATTTCACAGTGGCCACTCAGACACCCGATGGGAAACCTCCGTGCAGGACCCGAGTGCGAGAGCCACACTCTCCCCCTCCTGTGGTTTCCAGCACCTGGCATTTATTTGGGCGCACTACTGCCTCCAACCGTGAAGGCCTTTTGGGTTAGTAGCCATCGGTAGCCCTCTCCTCCATTAATCCCCTTTTAAAGCCCCCTAGCCTGCATTCGCCGAAGAATTGATGCTTTTGAATTCTGGTGTTGGAGGAGACTCTGGAGAGTCCCATGGACTGCAAGAAGATCAAACCTATCCATTCTCAAAGAAATCAGCCCTGAGTGCTCATTGGAAGGACAGATCCTGAAGTTGAGGCTCCAGTACTTTGGCCACCTCATGAGAAGAGAAGACACCCTAGAAAAGACCCTGATGTTGGGAAAGATGGAGGGCACAAGGAGAAGGGGACGACAGAGGATGAGATGGTTGGACAGTGTTCTCGAAGCTACTAACATGAGTTTGGCCAAACTGCGAGAGGCAGTGAAGGATAGGCGTGCCTGGCGTGCTCTGGTCCCTGGGGTCACGAAGAGTCGGACACGACTGAACGACTGAACAACAACAACAACAACAGCCTGCATTCTGAAGCCAACGCATAGCTGTCAACTCTCCCCCCCCCTTTTTAAAGGGAAATTCCCTTATTCCAAATAGGATTCCTCGCAAGAAAAGGGGAAAGTTGACAGCCATGAGCCAATGTTTTCATGTGATCTTCTCCCTGCGGTGCTATGCAATGCAAAGACTTAAGGGTGGCGTCGGAGCAGACCCATTGAAATAAATGGACACGGCTGAGCTAGGTCCATTGCTTTCCATGGGGTTTGTTCTGAGCAAAAGCTAGCTGAATACAACTTTCTTGCTAAGACCTCTCAAGAGGGCCAAGAGGACATAGAAAGAGCTGGATTGGACCAGTGGCCAGCAAGAGGCATTCCCTCCTGGGAACTGAATGCCTGTATGGGGCGGGGCTAAAAGAGAAAATGGGTGGGGCAATGGAAGCAATTTCCAACTTTGCCTTCCAACTGTAGGTGGCGCCAGAGCCGATGATGATGATGATGATAATTTACCGGTATTACTTATTCCCCAGCCACTCTGGGCGGCTTCCAACAGGAGATTAAAAATACATTAAAACTTTGGCCATTAAAAAACTTCCCTAAACAGGGCTGCCTTCAGATGTCTTCTAAACATCAGAAAGTTTTTTTACAGGACAGCGGAACGCAGGACCCAAGAACATCCTAAATACTGATTCAAAATACTTACGCATTTCAAAATCCCAACCTTCTTTGGCCTGGTTTTGCTGGATCTAGAGCAATCTGATTCGGGAATCCATCTGCCGCAGATGATCTAGAAGCCCATGGGGAATAGTGGGGTTCCATAGCCTGAAAAGGGGGGGTTAAAGAAAGGAAAACAGAAAAAGGAAATTTCCTTTTTTTTGATGCCCCTTATTTTGAGCAAGGATATACAAATCTCTGGATTTCATTTTCTCTGTTTTTTGTGTTTCCAATTTTCAAATCTCTTCATTTCCATGTAAGTTTGCGTTTCTTTCAAAGTCTTCATTAAATACCAGCATTTGAGTACAAATTTCTCCTAATACAAACAGCTTTGCATGCCCTGTTGCCCTAATACAGACGTTTTTGCAAGGCATTCCCTCCCAAGGCAATGCATTTTTAATGTTATTTTTTCACTAACATGCATTCTTATGTACACTTTATCCTGGTGCATGCATCTTTCTGCACATTACTTGGCACCGCATTGCAAAATTTGGGGAAGCGAAGATTTCGAAGACAGCTGCGTTTCAGTTCATGCAATTGGCAAAATGTGTTCACCTTCAAATGTTTGACTGCATTGCGTTTCTCCCCCACCATTATTAGTAAAAGTACACACACATGCATAGGGATACGATATGCAAATAACAGAAGAGACCCCGGCAGAAATGAATGGGAATCTAGATAATATAGAGAAATGATTCACAATCATGGGTTTTGTGTATTAATGGTAAAGGTAAACAGAACACTGTGACGGAAACAAGAACCCACAGAAATGCTGTTTCCCTTCCCATCGCAGCGGTACCTATTTATCTACTTGCACTGATGTGCTTTTGAACTGCTAGGTTGGCAGGAGCTGGGACAGAGCAACAGGAGCTCACTCCGTCACGGGGATTCGAACCGCCGACCTTCTGATCGGCAAGCCCGAGTGGTTTAGACCACAGCGCCACCCGCATGGTCTGACGGATGCATTGGGGAAGCCATGGCTGTTTAAAGGGGTATCATGCTGCTCTAAATGCACGGTTATGGATGTGACCAGGGACCGCACACAGCTGAGAACATTTGAGTGTGCTGCATGCCTAGCTGTCAACTTTTCCCTTTTCTTGTGAGGAATCCTATTTGGAATAAGGGAATTTCCCTTGAAAAAAAGGGAAAAGTTGACAGCTATGGCTGCATGATCAAGGTGGGATTTCAAGCCAGGCAAAGACTTACGCCACACTCTGGACACGGGGACATTTCCTCAAGCTGTCCGTCAGGTGCTGCGCTCCAGCAGCCGTTATCTTGTTGCAATGGATGCTGGAAAGAAACGAACATGCCAACTGTTAGCCTAAAAGAGCCTCATCTGCTTTGCTAAACCTCAGCAGTAGCAGGGCGGTCCTGTGTCTCCTTACTTCATTTGCTTTAAAAATTTAACAAAAACACACACACACTTACACTTCAAACCCCCCGCCATTTCCCCGTTTTTCAACCCTAAGCGTTTCATAACATAAAAACAACAAATAGGAATAGGAATAATTTATTGGCCAAGTACATTTTCCAACATACTTGGAATTTTGCTTCAGCTACATTGCAATGTAAACATACCTTATACAAACAGTGTTCCACTCACAATGCAATGACACAGCAAAGAAACCCCACCCGCAACTGGCCTCCCCTTCCGCTACACAACTACGAATTTAACAACTTAATGGCACAAGGGGGAAAACTGTTCCTGTGCCTGGCCGTTTTTGTGTATAAAGTCCTGTAGCAACGTCCAGATGGAAGTAAGTCAAACAGATGATGACCGGGATGCAAAGGATCTGCGACAATTCCCTCTGCTCTCTTCCTAACTCGGGTAGCATAGAGTGTCTCTATTGAAGGCAAGGTAGCACCAATTACCCTTTCTGCAATTCTTACTGCTCGTTGGAGCCTTTTATTGTCCATCTTGGAGGCTGTGCCATACCAAGCAGTAATAGAATTACAGAGAACAGTTTCAACTATGCCTCTGTAAAATTGGATCAACACTTCCTGGGGCAATTTAAATTTCCTTAGTTGACGCAGAAAATACAACCTCCGGTGGACCCTTTTAATAATACTATTGATGTTGCCTGAGAAATTAATTTAAGTTTTGAGAAATTATAGAGCCCAGGAACTTAAAGGACTCTACAGAGCCATGAAAACAAAACCACCACCAGTAAATGAGGAGGGGGAGAATCATAGAATTGTAGAGCTGGAAGGGACCCCCAAGGGTCATCTAGCCCAACCCCCTGCTCTCTGGGAATCTCAGCTAAGGCATCTGGAACGCCACCTTGAGCTCCTTGGTGGAAAAGCTGGGGTATAAATTAAAGAAATCAATAACAGTAGTCAAAAACGCATTTAGAAACAAATAAAAATGTGATTGTGGGAGTGGGCGGATTGTACAGATAGAAGCAGGGGCCTGATTTCACGCGACAGGGAAAGCCGAGACACAAAGATGCAGCCTTACAAGATGTCTGCAGCAAATGATGTTTTGTGATTCATATAAAAAGGGGTAAAAGGTAAAGGATCCATGGATGGTTTAGTCCAAAGACGACTATGGGTTTGTGGCGCTCATCTCGCTTTCAGGCCGAGGGAGCTGGTGTTTGTCCACAGACAGCTTTCCGGGTCATGTGGCCCGCAGGACTAAACCGCTTCTGGTGCACAGAGGACCGTGATGAATGCCAGAGTGCACGGAAACGCTGTTTACCTTCCCGCTGGAGCGGTACCTATTTATCTACTTGCACTGGTATGCTTTCAAACTGCTAGGCTGGCGAAAGCTGGGACCGAGCAACGGGAGCTCACCCCGTTGCGGGGATTTGAACCGCCAAACTTGCAATCGCCAAGCCCAAGAGCCTCAGTGGTTTAAACAACAGCCCCACCAGCGTTGCATGTAGGGCAGAAAGAAGGGCATCCCCGAAATGAGGTTTTGGTTAGGGTGGCTTTGGCAGATTCTGGTAGGGGGGGGGGAGGAGCATAGAAGGAAGGAAGGGAAACTCCACACAGAGCGCCTTGCAGTATTTATGAAAATATTTTTATACCATTATATCATGGGGGGAAATACCAAAGCCGTTTACAGCCGTAAAACCAACTAAAAAGCCATCTATCTATCTATATAAATAAAAATGTAAATGTTTGTTTGTTCAAAATCTTAAATCTTAGACAGTCCTTCACCGATTGCTTTGAAATTTTGACACAAAGTTGCATTCGAATAGGGGAGTGTTTTTATATACCCATCTTATATAGATGTCACACCTGTGACAGGTAAAAACATGATTATTATTTTTTGCAAAACAGCGTCATCTGCTGGACGGTAATTCCATTTCAGTGTTTCTGATTTACGAAGCGGGGTCGTGTGCATGGGGGGCGGAGCCAGCACTTCTACGCTCGGGGGGGGGGCGGAGCCAGCAGTTTTGGCGGAAAAATGAAAGCCATTTCTGAGGGAGGAAGAAAGGGGAGATTGGGAGAGGGATGGTCTGAGGGGGGACTTTGGAGGGGAAGGTGGGGAAGGAGCCTCTCCACTGGGAGCGGAGGCAGGCGGGAGTTCAACGGGAGAAGCTGTGGGGAGGCAGGTGAAAACGGGGTCTCCTTCCAGTACGGGGGGGGGAGATATTTGAGGGAAATGTCTGAGAGAGGGGGGAGGGGAGGGAAACGGCCCCTCCCTCACGAACCCCCCCCCCAACTCTGAATCCGCCAGGGAAGCAGGGCTGCATCCACTTAACCCCTCTGAGCCATAGCAACGCGTGGCCAGGTACAGCTAGTTATAAAGTTAAAAACAGACACTCTTTGTGGGAGTTACGTGCCCTAAGTTTCCGTGGCCAAATGTTTTATACTTACTCAAGCACTCTCAAAGAAGCTGTCTCTGGGAGCACTCTGGCAAAATGTTCTGCCCCAGCATCTCCAATGTCGTTATTGTACAAGCTGCAGGAAACAAAGGCAAGGGTGACCGTGGATCCGTCTGAGCAAGAAGCAGGGCAGGGCATCGCTTCACAAGAACGTTCTGCTCGTACATGTGTGTGTTTTTAACCCATCCGAAAGCCTCCATCCATCTTCAAGTAATAAATCGTACAAACACACAGAGTCCGGCATGCCCAATGGAGCTGACATTTTTTTTAATAAAGAAGATGTTTGGGGAAAGGACTAGGTCACGGGTGGAGAAACCCTCCTGAAATTGTTGGGCTATAATTCCCACCGTCAAAAGGAAAGTGGAGGCTGGTGCCCACTGGAAGGAACTGGTAGGGCAGGAGCCAGGGAGCTGGACACCAGGTGGCGCCAGAGCCCATGACAAGCACAGGCAAGTGATTCCAGCCCCTACTCCCAAAGAACAAAGCCCTTTCCAGGGCTATGCTTAAAGCATTTGTTTGTACCAGGTGTCAGAAGAAGGAAGCACCCATCCACCCGCCCCGGGTGGCAAACAGCCTTCTGCCATGTTAAAGCAGTGACAGGGGTGGGACTAGAAATATTGCAAGTATTCCATCTGAACTATACATTCAGAACAGGATCATACCTTGTTCCTTTTACAGATCTACAGCTCCCAGAGTTCCCTAGCAAGGAGGGTTGATTGTTAAACCACTCTGAAAATTGTAGCTCTGTGAGGGGAATAGCGGTTCCCTAACAACTCTCTCTCTCTTTTTTAAATTCTTTATTGGTTAAAATCATAAACACACATACAAATACATCATATACATTTTATATATACATTTTGTATACCTTTTTGTAGAAATGTACATATAACTACTATTCCAATAAATTTTCGCCTACACTTAAACTTCCCATTATTCTCGTTGCATTCTATATTATTGTGTTTCTCAATTTGTTTCTCAATTTCTCATTTGTTTCTCAATTTTCTTCTCCTTATTTCTTTTCATTCATTTATTTGAACATTTAAAGGTTCAGTCGATATCTGCCTTTAGGATTCCATTAATACCTTTACTCTCTAAGTATTCTTTAAATAGCCTCCATTCTTTCCGTACTGTTTGTTTCATTTGTCCTCTTATTTTTCCCGTTGTCTTAGCTAATTGTAAATATTCTGCCATTAAATTTTGCCAATCTGTTATGGTCGGTACAATTTTGTTCTTCCAATTTCGAGCTATTAATACTCTTGCAGCCGTTATACCATACATACATAACACTCCCTAACAACTCTCAGCACCCTGAACAAACTACACTTCCCAGGATTCCTTGCGGGGAAGCCGGGACTGCTTAAAGTAGTTTCATACTGCAGTGCAGGTGGGGACCTAACGTAAGGAGAGCTCTGCTCAATCGGACAAAGATCCCTCTAGTCCAGCATCATATTTGTCCACAGAAGCCCTGCCCTGCAATTGCCCTCCGGCAAGTAATATTCAGAGGTAGACTGCCGCTAAACATAGAGGTGCCACACAACCAGCATGACTAGCAGCCCGTGATAGATCTCTCTCTGTGAAATCTTGGAGGGTGTGGGAGTTGTTAGGAAACCCCGCAGAGCGTTACAGTTCCCACCTTCCTTAATAAACTGCAGTTCCCAGAATTCTCTGGGGGAATCCATGCGGCTGTGTATATCAAAGCACTTTCCCCTCCACAGAATCCTGGGAACTGTCGTTTACCCCCACAGAGCTCCAGTTTCCAACACCCTTAAACTACAGTTCCCACGATTCTTTAGGGAGGTGCCATAATTGCAAAAGTTGCACATGTCTTATTTCTTTTCAGCTGCTGTCGATCTTAATCACCTTTTCAATATTTTGCAAATAACGGCTTCGGTTTTTTAATCAGTAATTCAAACGTTTCATTCTGGAATTTCGTAAACGGCCTATGGGCATTTTTTTTTTTTTTGCTACAATCAGGTGGTATAATAAATTTTGTCAAATAAAATAAATGTGTCGTGTGTGCACAGCCCATGACTGCTAAAGAGATATAAAAGTGCTTTAAATGGTATGGAGATGCTAAAGATGAAGACAGCTGCACTCACCTTAGTGTCTTCAGCGAACGCAAAGACGGAAGCGCTTTGGCTAACTTCTCTGCCCCCAGGTCTGTTATTTTGTTCCCCGACAGGCTAGGAAGAAAGCATTGCAAAGTTCAGGATCTGCGCTTAGCTCCTTTGGGGACAAGGGTGACGGCGAGGATGGCATTTCTCCCACCTTAAACCAGACAGCTTACTTTAACATTTCCAGGTAGGACAAACGAGGAAGGATGATGCTGAGGCTAGCCACTCCTTCGTCTCCGATCTCATTCTCGATGGGAGAATCCAAGCTGCAAAAATGACAGGGAAAGATGGTCACCAAAGCCGGGTGCCTGCCGGGCTCTGGCAAGAGCCCACGGGGTCCCAGGCACCTACGGTAAAAAGGTAAAGGACCCCTGAACAATTAAGTCCAGTCAAAGGCGACTATGAGGTCGCAGCGCTCATCTCGCTTCAGGCCAAGGGAGCCGGCGTTTGTCCACAGACAGCTTTCCGGGTAATGTGGCCAGCATGGCTAAACCGCTTCTGGCGCAACGGAACACCGTGACGGAAACCAGAGTGCATGGGAACGCTGTTTACCTTCCCACCACAGCAGTACCTATTTATCTACTTGAACTGGCGTGCTTTCGAACTGCTAGGTTGGCAGGAGCTGGGACAGAGCAACGGGAGCTCACCCTGTCGCGGGGATTCGAACCTTCCACATTCTGATTGGCAAGCCCAAGAGGCTCGGTGGTTTAGACCACAGCGCCACCGCGCCCCAGGCACCTGAATGGGGCCTGTGTCCCTTTGGAGATTAGAAGACATGTCTGAGACCGTTGTGGCTTTAAGAAATATGGTTTCTTCACCTATTTACACATTCGGTCTGCATGGAGGGATCTTATAGCATGGTTATTTCAGAGGCGGCAGCACCAGCAGTCAGCCTCGTCCAAAGATGGACCTATGACCTTTTTGCTCCTTCTTCCTCCCAGCAACCCTTGCCACACACCCCCAGAGCAGTTACCCTGGCAACCTTCCAAATACCCAGTCTCTGCTCACACCTGGGGCAAGGGGGTAGGAGCAGAGCAGCCTTTATCATTGGGTTTACTGGCGTGTTGCGCCAGGGCGCCGGCCTCTTAGGGGCACCCCCGGGGGGGGGGGAGCTGAGCGGCTTTGCTGGCGGTCTCCCCTTTCCCTCCTGCACGCCCGCCAGCTGCGCCCTGTCAACCATATGGCTGGTGGATGTGCAGCTTCCGTCCCAAGCCTCCGTGGGAGGAAAGCGATCCCCGCAGAGGCTTAGGGTGGAAGCTGCGCCCTGCCAACTATATGGAGAGTGATCCCCAGAGAGGCTTGGGCAGGGGTGTAGCAAGGGGGGTGGAGGGGGCGGGGGGGCCCGGGCAGCGCCCCTGCTGGGGGTGACACATCGGGGGCGGCCCCGCCCCTTGGGCTTTTTTTTTTTTAAAAAAAAAAGAATTATTTTTTTATTTTTTAAAAAATTCTTTTTAGGCTATTTTCGGCACTGCCGGGGTGGAGCCGCAGGGGCGGCCAGCGAGGAGGGGTGTCAACCCCCCTTGCTGGCCGCTCCTGCGGCTCCGCCCCGGCAGGGCTGAAAATAGCCCCCCCTTCCAGCGGCGGAGCTCGGCACGGAGGCAAGGGGCGGGCCAGCGAGGTGGGGTGCCACCCCCTCCTCGCTGGCCCGCCCCTTGCCTCTTTGCTGAGCTCCGCTGCTGGCTGGCTTGCGGAGCCGGGGCATGGAGAGGGGCGGGCCAGCAAGGAGGGACACCCCTCCTCGCTGGCCCGTCCCTCTCCCTGCCCCGACTTGCGCTCCGCCAAAGGAGCCTGGGCGGTGGATTCGGGAGTCTTTGCAGCCCGCAAAGACTCCCGAATCTGCTGCCCAGCCCCCCTTCGTGCAGCGGCTTCGTGCAGTGTGACATCATGACACATGCACCGCAATGCCCCACCCCCAGGGGTGCCTCTTGGCTTCCCGCCCCCGGCAGTCAAGGGGCTAAGAACGCCCCTGGGCTTGCGAAAAGTTTGACAACTTTGGGAAATGGGGGGTGGGGCGCCGGAGGGATCTTTGCACCATGGCGCCGGATATGCTTAAGACAGCCCTGGGTAGGAGTTCCCATATCACAAATAACCCAAATCCTAGCATTTATTCATTTAACCCTAAATTTAAAAACAATATGGTGGTGACATAGAGGGAGTTGTGACAGCTTTTTGTCTTTTATTGATGTCTGGGTATATCTTGTTTTCCATCTGCGTCAACTGGAGACATGGCTCCCATTCATACAAACACACACACACCGTTTTGCCACTCACTCTAAATGTTGCAGCGCAGGAAATGTGCCCAGGATCCCCACCAGCTTTCGGAAGCCCGTCAAGCCACAGGCGCGACCCAATCTGCACAGGAAAGAAGAAAATAACTTGTTGGCGTCTCCCCCCCCCCCGAGGTGTCTCAAAGCACAGCCAACAAAGTTCGCTTCTGCCTTTTCCAAGGGACTGAGTCAAGTTCCATCCCCAAACATGTCCGGAGAGAGGTGGAAGATGGGAAAAGGTATCTTTAAGCCACATCGGACCATCAATTCCTCTAACTCAGTACAGTGGTACCTCGGTTTAAGAACTGCCCTGTTCACGAACAATTCAGTTTAGAACTCCGCAAAACAAGAAGTAGTGTCCTGGTTTGCGAACTTTACCCTGGTCTACAAATGGAAGCCGAACGGTGGAAGGGCACCAGCGGCAGGAGGCCTCATTAGGGAAAGCGCGCCTCGGTTTAAGAACGGTTTCGGTTTAAGAACGGACGTCCGGAACGGATTAAGTTTGCAAACCGAGGTACCACTGTACACTGCCTGGCAGTGGCTCTCTGGAGGTTTCAGGCCAGGGGGCGTTCCCAACGCAACCCTGCATGGGATGGGAAGATAGGAATCTCCCAGTCTCCCTGGGCTGATTTACTGAACTTTCTCCATTGCTAGACAGATCTCCAGGCCTTCGTTCTCCAGGCCTCCCTTGTTAGAAGCGACATCGTTTGTGTCTCTGCCGCTGAGATGCAAGAGCAAGAACCTTAGCTGATTAGAACTAGGATTCCCCCCGCCCCTTTTAAGCAGCTATTTCCTGCAATAAACTTAGCTTTCTTATGTTCTCAAAGTAAGGGTCTCAGGAGGACTCGGCTACATTAGCCAAAAACAGCGTTTTGAATGTGTTATAAACATGCAACAGTAGATGGCGCTGGAGAGCAAAAAGAAAAATTCTATGCTATTTTCCATAGTGGTTCTCCCCCCCCTCCCAGTTACAACAATTTGATTTCTGACTTATTTATAGTGGGTTTTTCCCTGTGTGTAGATCCACCCTCAGTGTGGTTATATGCAAGGTGAAATGTGCCCCTCCACCGTGGACTCAGTGTTAATTTTTGTACTTAAACCAGGCCTTTGGATGATTGACACCCTTTGAAATGTCTCATGGGACAGGGGTGGGATTATTGGTTTGTTTTTGTTCTTATTTTCACTATGTGTTTGGTGTTTTGAATATTGCCACTCTATGTTGCGAACTGCCCTGAGGTCTACAGATGAAGGGCGGTATACAAATTTAATTGATAATATTATCAATAATAACCCTTCCTGGAGACGCCTGGGATCGAACCTGGGGCCTTCTGCACGCAGAGCAGGTGTTCTAACATTGATCTACAAAAAACTCAGCTCAGATGAATTGGTCCCAAAGAGTTATTCCTGGGGCTTTTAAAGAACTGAGGCCAGACCAAGGTTATAACAAGATTTGCATTCTCCATCATCTGTAACACAGGTAGATGAAGGCTCAGGTGCAGAGCTCGAAGGCAACTGTCCTCTCCTATGGGTTAGTCTGGAACTCAGCAGTACACTGCCTTGGCATATGGAGGTTCCATTTTTCACCAGTAGCTGCTGAGAGACCCAAATCCTCGGCCGGTTTTTAAAGATTCATTTTTATTTTTATTTTGACCAAGTAATAATCATATATAAATAAGAATAAAAATGTGCACCCCAACACCGAGGCCATTCCACTTTAACTATCCAACCTCCCAAAATTTTGACATCTCTTGTGATGGTTTTGACTCCTTTTGTTTTAACAGTACAAATTCTACAGACACCCTCCCATATCTCCTCGAAATCACTACTCCTGCATATTCCCTGTCTTACCTTAATGGCACATGTTAATATATCATTAACAGCTACACCCCACACCTCTTTATACCGTTCTTCCATTTCATATTCTGCTTGCCCCTTCCGCTTCCTAGCTATAATAATTCATGCAGCTGTCAATAAATTTGTGAGCGAGGCCTTCATAGCCTGTGAACCTTCTGCCCCATCGTAAATTAATAATAATCCTGCCTCTGGACTTTTGGTCAGCTTTAACCCAGTGATTTCTGTTATCTCCTTAAACACCCTTTGCCAGAAAAACTGTACATATTTACACCCCACAAAAGATCCATTTAAAAAACCCTCTCTTACTTACGTGAATTCTAACTGTTTAAGCTCTGCAACGGCAGGGATGAGGCGGATGCTACCACCAGCTGAATCTGCCCCACTGAACAAAACAACAGCAAGAATTTGGTTAGATATGTTACCAGGGCTTAACATTTTCGAAAAAGATGAAGATGAGACAACCCCACCCCCGGAACGTATTTCTTCTAGGGTGTAAAACATACGTCTCGGGCTGTCTCAGGAGAAATTGTAGGTATGTTGTACTCCGCTATGGACTGCAATTATTTATTGCATTTATATCCCGCTTGTTTTCTCCAAGGAGTTCAAAGCGGCATACATGAATCTCCTCCGCTCCTCATTTAATCCCCACAACAACCCTGAGAGGTAGGTCGTGGCTGAGGGGGGATTCGAACCCTGCTCTCTTCCAGGTCCTTGTCTGACCTTTTATCCATTATGTTGGTGATCCCTCCACTACAGGGACTAATTTATGGGCTGATCTGTAGGGCAAGGCTGTTGCTGGACTCCAGTTCCCTTACTCTAACTATCTTGGCCCCTCTTCTGATTGTAATTGTCACGCTTCAGGGAATCTGACCCCCCCCTCCCTCGCAGCAGGCTGCCAGTAATGGAAAAAACAGAAGCTCTTACCAAGATACTTTATTCAATGTTCACAGAGAGAGACGTAGGATGCCGTCTCTGGGGTAATGGCGTTGCTCCAAGTAAAGCCCCTCCATCTCTCCTATGGTACATCATCACTACGTTGGCTGATCTGTGCTTTCTGCCTCTGAGCCATCTGTTCCCCTACTTTCAATGCCCTCCGGGTCATAGGGGAAAGGGGCAGGGGCAGAGGAAGGAGGGTGATGGAGGCGGTTTCGCCCCAGGTGTCATCACTGAGGGGGGTGACATTCGGCACGCCACCCGCCTGCGACTCCCAAGCCTACCCCGAACATTGGAGTGCAAGCTCTTATAGAGACTTTTGAAATTGCCTACCCTGTAGCTCAAGACCACCCCCCCAAAAAAAACATACATCACAGAAAGAGGTGGTCCCCCGCAGAAATTTGAGTGTGTTGCTTTTCTCCTATCTGCCAGGATACCTGATAATACCTTATCTGATTGCCTTTTCTGCGTAGCCTGGCCATTCCTTTGAGATGGTAAATACTTAGTTCCTGAACCTCTTACGCATATTGATAGTGTGCTCAGCTTAACAGATACTTGCCAGGCTGTATTTTAAAAGGGAGATGTAAGCCCTTCCAGTCCAAAGACAATTGGAAAGCTTTTCCCATTTCCTTCCTCCTTGCAGAGAAATATTTGAGGCCAATTTGGGAGAGTCAAAATGGCTTCAGGACATTTCAGACACATGGTTTATATAGTTATGTATGTGTTTGCCTTGTACATTTATGAACATTTATTGTATATGTATATAAGACCTATTTATATGGTTTTCCCAGTAGTAATGTACGGAAGTGAGAGCTGGACCATCAAGAAGGCTGATCGCCGAAGAATTGATGCTTTTGAATTATGGTGCTGGAGGAGACTCTTGAGAGTCCCATGGACTGCAAGAAGAGCAAACCTATCCATTCTGAAGGAAATCAGCCCTGAGTGCTCACTAGAAGGACAGATCCGGAAGTTGAGGCTCCAGTACTTTGGCCACCTCATGAGAAGAGAAGACTCCCTGGAAAAGACCCTGATGTTGGGAAAGATGGAGGGCACAAGGAGAAGGGGACGACAGAGGATGAGATGGTTGGACGGTGTTCTCGAAGCTACTAACACAAGTTTGGCCAAATTGCAAGAGGCAGTGAAGGATAGGCGTGCCTGGCATGCTCTGGTCCATGGGGTCACGAAGAGTCGGACACGACTGAACGACTGAACAACAACAAATAAGACCTAAGAATTCCCATAACAAGAACAAACGCTCCTACCTTTGGGTCATTTTCTCCTGCATGTCGACAAGAGCACAGAGATCGTCAATGTCTCTCATTGTCTTGGCTTTGAACGGAACAACAATAAACTTCTCAATGGCCGACTGCAGTTGGTCTCTTTCCTCGGCTTCCCACAACTGCTTCCAGAGCCGGACGGCATCGCTGAGGGATGCCCTGCAGAGAATCAACATGCCACACTGAGGTTGAGAGCATCTTTGTGAAGGACGGGGAACCTCAGGCAATCCACTGCACAGATTTCAATGGGCCCCAGGGCCCCGTGACCTGGAGCTTGGCTTTCGTTGAGGTCCAACACCCGTGAACATCACCACCCCAAACATACCTGAACGACGCAACATTCTTCAGGGTGACCAGCTGTCTGAATCCCTCTGAGTCAACGGCGCTCCCTCTCAAATCTAAAGCAAACTTCCTTTTGGCTTGTTTGATGACAGAGTGGAGAATGTAGACATTGGGTGGGGTGAGAGCAAACCCCAAGAAAGAGAGGTCACACTTGAGTTCTGAAGCCATTTGCTTCAAAAGGCGAGGATCTCCCGTTTCGTAGAGACAGTGGAGAAGATCGAGGAGCTTGTCCGGACTGAAATTACGCTCCATGTGTTTCCGGACGTAGTTCGAGAAGCTTCTCTGCTTCTTGCCGGCCAATGTCTTGGTGTCCATCTCCCCCTCCTCTCTGAAGAGGACAGAGGAGCTCAGCTTGCCCCCTAAAAATAGCAAGCCTGACAAAAAACAAGGTACCAAGCTCCACGAGGAGAGAAACTTCTTGGATTTGGAGAGCAGCCGAAGGTATTTGGTAAGTGTTTTATCCTTGATCTCTTTAGCGAGCACCAAATGCAGCGCAACCAGGAAATTTTGGACCACGAAGCTAGGGAACACATAGCCACATTCCTCTTTCCCGCTGCTCGAGTCTTTCGGGAACGCGAGGGGGACCACTAGTCCGCAGCTGAGAGCAAACTCCTTCACTTCCGTGGATGGAAAGTTGTAGCTCATGAGTGCGTTCCGGTGGTCCAGTCCGGAAGACCAGGCCACCTGAGCTAAAGCGGCGATATTCTGGTGCTTGGGGGGAGATCGCTGCGTTGACGAACGCATCAGTTTTCGGAGCAGGAACTTGGCCAACAGGCCGGTAAGCGTGGAAGGCAGTTTCTTGCACCCTACTTCAGACATAGCCTCACAAACGAACCGACACAGGTCAGGAGTGTAGCAATGGCTGAAGAGGTAAGGGCAGTCCCTGATAAAAGCCACCGTCTCGCCACAGCAGGGCGAACTTTCAAAGTACCGAGCGATGTACGACTCGGCTTGCTGCGTGGAGAACCCCGCCAGTTCGAGCGCCGCGTCCATCTTCGATAAATGCTGCTGCAACTTGCCCTTGGGGCGGGAAGTTAACAGCACCGTGCATCCGCTGAGAAACTTCTTCTGGAAGATGCCGGCCAGGATGCCTCCAATGCCTGAGGGCTCCTTTTGGGGCAGGCTGTCCACACCAGGTGTTAAACCATCCCGGTCCTTCAGCTCTTCAAAACCATCAAAAACGAGGAGGACCTTTTCCGGGTACCGCAGAACATGCCTGTAGATGTCGTCACCGCCATCTTGAGGCCCTGAGGAGAGCTCAAACAGCAGCTGTTTGAGGCTGTAGTGGTTTGGGGGGAGGAGGCCCAACATCCGGCAATCGAATCGGAAAAGGAAGCCATAATTGGGCAAATGGCCTCTGGACCAGTCCAGGCAGATCTTTTGGACCAGCAGGCTTTTCCCCATTCCAGCTTTCCCCAAGACGGCAACGACTTTGGTTCCCAGGTTGTTCTTCCACGGCAGCTGAAAGATCTGGTTGCTACCCACCGCAACCTTCCGTTTCTCTCTGAGGTCGCAGGGCCTCGGATCGGAATTTTTCCCAGCGTTCTTGCTTTCCACGAGGCACAGCGCCAAATCGCGTTCGATGTAAAGGTGGTCCAGGGTGAACTCTTGCTCCATGGGCACAAATTGGCATGTCTTCCGGAAGTGGTCTTTTAGCCTCCTGTGAAACGCATCCACAGGGCCTAGGATTAAAAAGAAAAGAAGGTTATTTTAACCTTCTTGTAGTAAGGTTAAAGCTCACTGGGAAATGATATATAATGAAATGAAAAGGATGTTTCGTTTAAAATAACCTTCGTTAAAAAAAAACAAACCACGCACTTTTCTTTTGGGAATTATAGGGACAGAACTACCTAAAATGCTTGGGATGCTTGGAATGAACTAATTCAGCTGAACTAATTCAGAACTATCTGTATTACACCTGAATGTAGTTTCTATAATTTCTGGGTGAGTTAAATGTTCACATCACACTGTGCACGTGTGTGTTTGTTTTAATGTTTTCTTTGTCCCCGTCAGTATATGTTATACCTTAGCAGAGCAGCTTGTAAAAACCTGAAGACAGAAAAATAAAATGCTGGGGACCAATGGAATGAAATTTGAATTGAAGAGAATTACCGTATTTTCCTGTGTATAAGACTACCTTTTTATTAGAAAATTATTTTAAAAATTAGGGTTTGTCTTATACATGGGTAGTGCAGAGAGGGGATTGGCAATTGGCTGCTGACATGAGCCAGATATTCTCAGCATTGATAGGGCGGGTGATTGATTGGCGGCTGTGTTAAGGGCTTTTGGCGATTGGCAGCCACAGCGGCAATTGGGAGGGCTCTGCGATGTGTGCGATTGTCAGCGTCTGTGGGGCGGGTGAGTGATTTTTGGCACCCCCCCAAAAAAAGCTCAACAACTCTGGGCAATCTCTCCCCCCCCCATTTTCTTAATTTTGAGTCCCCCCAAACAGGGGGCATCTTATACAAGGAGGCGTGTTATACACGGAAAAAGATGGTAATCCCTTTTTGGAAGGGTTGAACCAAAACTGCAATTAATTCTTCTTCTTCTTTTTTTTTAATGAATTTACCAAGCATTTCGACAACTGCATAGAAAAACATCCCAAGCAGCACAATCTTCCTTTCTTTCTCATTCTTAAGGTGGGAAACCTGGCTTTCTGAAATTCTGAATGAACCAGACCAGCAGCAGGAAAAAAACCCCTCAGTTTTGCCCTTCTTTCAACCTTTACCTCTCAGGTTTTGGCGGGTGTGTGGTTTCGATGTGAATAATGGAACTTCTGGAGACACTCCTCAAAAACGGGGGTGAGGGATCTGTGGCCACAGGTGAGCCACTCCTGCTCTCAAATCACCTGGCTTGCCGCACCGGCCCTCGGCATTGAAACTGGTTAAAAAGCAGCGACACTCACCTAGTCGTTTGTGAGCTTGCTCTGAATGAACAGGTGGGGCTTCAGGTCCTTTGTCAACCACAACCACATCTATGAGTCAAAAAGGACGACGTTGAAACACAGCAGGCCTGTAAACCCCCTGTAACGTCCCCCCACCGTGGGATAACCAGCCTTAAGTCTAACTTCCTTAAGCCTAATTAATGCATGAAGGGGTTAATGTCATAGAGTAAGCTGTCCTGCCAGACTTAGCTAGGTCATTCCCCCTCACCTTGGGGACAGGATGCGGGGTGGCGCTGTGGTCTAAACCACTGAGCCTCTTGGGCTTGCCGATCAGAAGGTCGGCGGTTTGAATCCCCACAACGGGGTGAGCTCCCGTTGCTCTGTTCCAGCTCCTGCCAACCTAGCAATTGGAAAGCACGCCAGTGCCAGGAGATAAATAGGTACCACTGTGGCGGGAAGGTAAACGGCATTTCCATGCACTCTGGTTTCTGTCATGGTGCCTCGTTGCGCCACTAGTGGTTTAGTCCTGCTGGCCACACGACCCAGAAAGCTGTCTGTGGACAAACGCCGGCTCTCTCAGCCTAAAAGCGAGATGAACGCCACAATCCCATAGCCACCTTTGACTGGACTTAACCATCCAGGGGTCCTTTACCTTTACCTTTTTACCTTGGGAAGAAGGTAATCAATTGTTGTACCTCCGTCTACCTGAGAAGCTCAGTGGGTAAGGAGGTCTGATCTGCTTGGGTCCCTTCCAACTCTACAATTCTATGATTCTATGAATGCATCCTGCACCCGTGTTTGCATTGCAATAGCAAAGGGTTTTAATCACACCTGCAAAAATCTGATATGAACCACTGATTCTTTGCACTGGAATCCCATGGTCCACTGGAGGCATTTTTGACTGATAAACCAATAGTGCATGGGGGCTGCCAGCAGGGAAAGAGCACAGCTAGGCTCTGTGTTCGTACTTGGTATCAAACTGAAGGAGCACCAGGGCCGTCTTAGAGGGATTGGCCGCCGTGGCGCAGCGATCCCTCGACACCCCCGGCGTGCCGCTCTCCGCCCACCTCCCTCCCATGCTGGCCACCCCTCGGGAGGGGGGGTGGGCGAGCGGGGGATGAGGGGCGTGGCGCTGGAGCGGCGCAGGGCTTTGCACGCCCTTCCAGCGCTCCAGCTGGGGCTCCAGGAGGCGAGGGTGGCTGGCTTTCAGCCCGCCCGCGGGGGCGGGGGCGGGTTGGGGAGGGGGAGCCCGGTATGCCGGTGGGCTCGCAGGGGCGCCCCTGGGGGGCCTGGTGCCCTGGTGCGCCGCGCCACCAGCCCCTATGGACGAGACGGCCCTGAGGAGCACCTTGCTGGAAGAGATGAGGGTCCAACTAGCCCGGGGTGCTTTGCAAACATCCCAGTAACCAGGAGGCACTAGGGCAGCCTGCCCAAAGCTGGCCAGCAGTCCAGGCTTGACCTTATGCTCATTCCTGCCATGCATGGTAATCTTACCTCCAGGCTACGTTACCATAGCACTAAACCTCTGGGGGGCAGCAGAGAGTGAGAAAAGCGGAGCTGATTCTTCCAGCAGGATTGCAAATATATTCTAATATCTCTGCGCCCAACGAATGTCTTCAAGAGCCATAGGGAACTTTACCTTAATCATGCCTTTGCATCTGCAAGCGGGGAGGACTTTAAATTTTATTTTAGAGACCAGGGCTACAGCCCCAATGGAAGGGCATTTAACCCTAGCCTCCCATGCAATTCTCCCAACAAGAGTTGTGCCCCCCCCCCCAGTCCAGTAGCTGATATTGCGACCAACAGCAGTTCTCATCCTGGGGAGAAATAACAAGGGCGGAGACGGGTGCAGATTATGCACAATTGCAGCAAAAATCATGATGCTTACCAAGACAGTCATTAATGATGGCACTTTCTGGCCCAGCAAGAATATTCACGCGCTGATCGAGAGGCTCGAAGGCAAAGACTACCTGAATATCTTCCACGCCGAGTGGGCAGTAGTACAGGTTGGGGCTTGCAAGAGGCTCTGCAAATGAGGAGAAAGGGGTTTGATCGTCAACATTGGCTCCCCAGCAATTGTCTGAAGAAGGAACCCATTGCCCCTGTTGCTACAACTGCAACAGCAGGGCTCATTCTGTTTGTAACTCAAGGGTTAATTCCATTAACGTTAAAGTCAGCTAGCAACCAGGCAAACTGGCAGGATCAACACGTGCTCTGATTTGCAGTGTAGTTCTGAGGGAGTTTCTACACACACACCCTGTACGTTTGATTGCATGTCTTCCTGCCATTTACAAGGCCGGAAAGGAAGGAAGACAAGGCCGCTCTGTTCATTTCCACTCAAATTACACACTGATTTGTCCCATTTCCTCAACCAAGTGTATTCAGGATTTCCTTTCCCTCTGGACTCCATCTGCATTGTTTAAATGACAGGGCCCGGCTTGCAAGGATCGTTGCTGAAATATACTCGAAGTCAAGTGTGAATTTCATGCTCTTTATTCAGCTCATAGTAGCAAATAATGGATCTTCCCCCAAAACGTCTGCTATATATACAATATTTACACAATGGGCCCCACGTGATTGGCTAATTCCGGGCAACTCCTGTAGGCCAATCAAGTGGCGGATTCACTTCCTCCAGGAGCCTGATTGGCTGCTCTTGCAGGCCAATCAGGTCGCTGATTCACTTCCACCTGGAGCTGGATTGGGTGGCTCCTGTGGACCAATCAGACTGCTGCATTCTGGATCCTATTGTTTAAGGATTCAGCTCAGTACATAACAGTTTCCCCTCTCCATCTGTGTGGTGGGCAGCTGCCCAGAACAGCAGGAGGAGAGCTGCTACACTGGAGTAGATGAGAGTGCCGGCTGGGAACCATGAAGTAATCTCCCTTTTATCGTGCATTTGTGAAGGAGCCCTTAAAGCAAGATGCAGTCCTCAGATGCAACGCAGTGTTCGGAATGAAGCCCACCTTATAGTGGGTTGGCATTGCAGTGTGGAAAGCAGAGGGTGCTGTTGTAAGAAATTACGGATATATATATATATATATATATATATATATATATATATATATATATATATATAAATGTTTGTAAGTGTTCCAAGCAAACAAGGCCACATGTCTGAGGCAGACAGGCCTCACACCATTTTGACTCTCAAAACTGACCAAATGTTTACCAAATGGATCTCTGCAAGGAAGGAGGGGTGAGAGAGTTTTTTTTTTCCATTGTCCCAGGAATTAAAGAAGATTACCATCTCTTGGGTTCCATGATCACTGCAGATGGTGACAGCAATCACGAAATTAGAAGACGCCTGCTTCTTGGGAGAAAAGCAATGACAAACCTAGACAGCATCTTAAAAAGCAAAGACATCACCTTGCCGACAAAGGTCCGTATAGTTAAAGCTATGGTTTTCCCAGTAGTAATGTACGGAAGTGAGAGCTGGACCATCAAGAAGGCTGATCGCCGAAGAATTGATGCTTTTGAATGATGGTGCTGGAGGAGACTCTTGAGAGTCCCATGGACTGCAAGAAGATCAAACTTATCCATTCTCAAGGAAATCGGCCCTGAGTGCTCACTAGAAGGACAGATCCTGAAGTTGAGGCTCCAGTACTTTGGCCACCTCATGAGAAGAGAAGACTCCCTAGAAAAGACCCTGATGTTGGGAAAGATGGAGGGCACAAGGAGAAGGGGACGACAGAGGATGAGATGGTTGGACAGTATTCTCGAAGCGACTAACATGAGTTTGGCCAAACTGTGGGAGGCAGTGAAGGATAGGCGTGCCTGGCATGCTCTGGTCCATGGGGTCACGAAGAGTCGGACACGACTGAACGACTGAATAACAACAACAAACAGTGGAGGGGAGAGG
This sequence comes from Lacerta agilis, assembly GCF_009819535.1. Lineage (NCBI taxonomy): Eukaryota > Metazoa > Chordata > Lepidosauria > Squamata > Lacertidae > Lacerta > Lacerta agilis. The sequence goes on from NC_046324.1 coordinate 44,150,374, forward strand.
TGTATCTTCATGGTGGGGCATTAAGAGTGATTAATCTCAAGAAGGGGTTTTAGAATAAATAAATTTATAAACCATGCCTCCCCGTTTGCTCCTCTGGAAAAGCAGAACATCAGATCACTTTGGGACCTACAAGTAAGGCATCTCAGGGCATCAAGGATGTTTAGAAGTGTTTTGTCTTCAGTCTGTTGGACTTCTCCTTTTCACCTAGCTGCTTTTTATTTATGTAAATAATTTTTGTCATCATCTCTGGGTCCGAAGTCTGCTACCCGCAAACAGTATCAGGCAATAAAGCAGCCCATTATGCGATAACCGAAAACAAACAAAGCGGTGGGAGGCATCAGAGAAGCAGGAATTGAAATCCTGTTGAAACTATGTGGGGCTGGATGTTATCATTCAGCTTGGGGGTGGTGCCAAGAGTTAGACACATAGGCTCAAAGAATCGTAGGTTGGTGGTATTTAACACCAGTCAGATTAAATCAAGATGAACAAGAAATATTTGGTGTTATGTTGGAGGGGATGCCAAGAAACAGGGAATTATGTTCACATGTGGTGGGGGTGTAAATATGTTCTATTAAAAAAAATGGCAAAGGGTGTTTAAGGAGATAACAGAGAAATCACTGGGTTAAAGCTGACCAAAAGTCCAGAGGTAGCATTATTATTAATTTACGATGGGGCGGAAGGTTCACAGGCTATGAAGGACTCGCTCACAAATTTATTGACAGCTGCATGAATTATTATAGCTAGGAAGCGGAAGGGGCAAGCAGAATATAAAATGGAAGAACAGTATAAAGAGGTGTGGGGTGTAGCTGTTAATGATATATTAACATGTGCCATGAAGCTAAGATGGGGGATATGCCGGAGGAATGATTTTGAGGAGATATGGAGGGTGATTGTAGAATTCGTACTGTTAAAACGGAAAGGGGTCAAAACCATCGCAAGAGGTGTTGAAATTTTGGTAGGTTGGATAGTTACAATGGAACGGTCTCGGTGGCGGGGTGCACATATTTATTCTTATTTATTTATGATTGTTACTTTGTCAAAATAAAATGAAATGAAATTGTAGCTTGGAAGGGACCCTGAGGGTCATCCGGTCCAACCCTCCTGCCCACAACCGTCACTCAGTGGCCTCGAACCACCAACCTGATGCTTACCAGCCAGACGCCCTCACCCGTTGCACCACCTGAGGCAGTGGCGCATATACAGTCTGCATTTCCAAGCAACCTGCAATTTAGGTTTTGCCATTTGCTCCAATTCAGTGCCACTCTCCCAACTTCCTCTTTCAGCTCTACGTACTTTCAGGGTAGCCACCCTGAAGGCCAAGGGGGTAAGCGAGAGAGTGGGAAGGCTCAGGGGCCTCATGAGCACCCGAGGGGCACCACTGCACTCACAGGCACCCCATTGGCACTGTTGTAATCTGCCCTTATTCCCTTATGGGGTACACAAGAGCCCTTGCAAAGTCCTTTGCAGGTTCTCCAATGGTAGGAGTAAAAAACAGAGGCCAACCAGAGAAGATTGAGAAGCAAAGCAGCTAGTAAGCTTGATCTTTATTGAAGCTGTTGCAACAGCAGTGATTCTCAGGGAGAAAGACCCAGAACAATGCAGCCATGCTCTTATAAAGACATTTCAAAATCCCTCCTGGAGTCTAGCCCACCCCCAGAAACCTCACACATGCATCACAGAAAAGGCGTTATCACTGGCGGCACGGCAACTTTTAAAAGGCCACAATGCGCGAACAGCAGCACAGCGTCTGTGCTGCTGTTCGTGCGCTGCAGCCTTAAAGGTTGCCGCACCGCATGGAAGGGGTGCCGGCCGATCGCGCCCGCCATCTTGGGTGGAACTGCGCATGTCCACCCAAGATGGCGGGCGCGATCGGCCGACACCCCTTCTGACCGGCGCCGCGCCGCACCGCGTTTTAAGGCTGCAGCGGGCGAACAGCAGCGCTGTTCACCACACATGTGCAGTCCACCCAGGAAGCTGCGCACGAGGGGAACGGTGCCTTCAAGTTTTCTGCCCCAGGTGGCAAAGCGGCTCGCTACGCCTTTGTCTGAAGACCAGTTTCTGGAAATCACAGTTGTGATCGGGTTCTGCTTCCAGGCTTCCCACTGAGACGCCTGGTTGGCCACTGTACGAACAGACTGTTTGGACTAGATCAGTGTTTCCCAACCTTGGGTCTCCAGCTGCTGTTTTTGGACTACAACTCCCATCATCCCTAGCTAGCAAGACCAGTGGTCAGGGATGATGCGAACTGTAGTCCAAAACCAGCTGGAGACCCAAGGTTGGGAATCACACTGGACTACATGGTCTATGGACCCGATCCTGCACGGCTCTTGTTAGGTAGAGCTCTTTTAAGTGCTTTGAGAACGAACAAAACTAGTTCATAATGCCTGCCTGCGCATAGCAGTTGCTGGAGAGAGGTAAAGGTAAAAAGGACCCCTGGACAGTCAAAGGCGACTATGGGGTTGCGGTGCTCATCTCGCTTTCAGGCCAAGTGTATCTGACACTGAGCTACATGGGCCAAGGTGTCTGATTCCGGAGAAGGCAGCTTCGTACGCAACCTGATCTCCTGCAGCCGTTACGCTTCTGCACCGGCTTCTCTCAGGGATTTGTTCTCTCCATCCAGATGACAAATGCTTGGGCTGGTGCCAACAGGGTCCAGTTTTCCAAGCAAAGTGTCCCCCCCACTCCCACCCCTTACACTGTGGTAGTGGCCCAAAGGGCCATAATGAATGTGATCATGCGAACCCCTATAAATCTAATAGAGAAGCTATGGTATCCTGTTGCTTAATGAAACTGATGATTTGGCAAGTCGCCGTCCCCCACTGGGACAGAAGGACAGCTGATGCGCAAATCACGAAGATGCAGCTCATAAGCTGGAACAGTGGTGGCGAACCTTTTGGAGACCGAGTGCCCAAACTGTAAACCAAAACCCACTTATTTATCACAAAGTGCCCAAACTTGTTGAGCTTTTTTGGGGGAGCTGCCGACCAAAGTTTTGGAGCTTTTTTGGGGGGATCGCACAAAAGTTGCTTTGCTTTTCTGGGGGGCGCCCCCCAAAACTGCTGAGCTTTTTTGGGGGGGAGAGAACAGAAATAAATGACAAATAATACCTTCGCTGGAATTAACATGCAGCGCCGATATCATCGTCTGCCAAAGCGCCAAAAAAAACACCACACAGCACAATAAGGGTTAAAAAAAGAACGCTGTTATGCCCAATCAGAAACAACTACTGACGCAGCAAATTGAAAAACAAATCAATCGCGGAACACAATCTCCAGCGACTAGCAAAAAAAAAAAAAAAAGTTCAAGGTTTCAACAGCGGACGCAAGCCTGGGGAAAAAACAACAACAACAGCATGGATGGGCCGATGGTGCGCGTGCCAGCAGTGAGGGCTCTGCGTGCCAAAGGTTCGCCACCACTGAGCTAGAACATAAGTTGATACATGGTGCAAATGGCTACACGTAACACAGGTTCCCAACATGCATACTAAACACAATGTAACTGACCACGGTGAGAATCAAAGCTTAGTCAGCAATGCTTATTGCACATGTGCATTAAACATGAAATGAGGTGATGATGTACATGACTGGTGAAAATTGAAATCCTTTGTTTGAAATGTTATAAATACCCCTGCCCGAACCCTTGGGTGGGGTTGCAGTTTTGCGAAAAGATTTGACTGTAACCTATTGCCTAGCAATAAACAACAGTGGACTCCTAACTCCTCTTGACTCTGAGTTTTATTGGCGTAACTCAGAAGATAAGCCATTTTTCGCTTACAACAATAAAACGCTGTAACTCTAATCCCAAACTGATGCTGGAACTCCAGTTTCCAAACTCTTCCACGGGTCCATGCACAGTTTCAGCATGCTGCGACGAAACCCGTGCCTTGCCAAAAACGCCTCCATCACTTAACAGGGACAGAAACTTCATTCAGTAAATAAACAGCAAAAATAGACAGACCTCAGCGTAACACTCAAAACGGAAGTGTGGCATTCGAAACGGAAGTGTGGCACTCAAATCAGAAGCGTAACACTTAAAATGGAGCATGTTCGGCTTCCGAAAAAAGTTCGCAAACTGGAACACTTATTTCCGGGTTTGCAGTGTTTGGGTTCCAAGTCGTTTGAGTACCAAGGCGTTTGAGAACCAAGATACCACTGTACTGATAATCCCAAAGGGCGCAGAACGCAAACCTGCAAGTATTGCTTCTCATACCGAAGGCAGGGCTGATGGTGGTCACCGAAAACTCCATGTGGAAGTCGGGCAGTGAGAGGGTGTCGGGCGGGGAGCAGCTCAGAGGGATGGCGATGCAGTTGCCGCTGACGACGCAGAGAGCCGGTGGATGCCCTGAGCGAGGAAGCCAAAGCAGAGCGATGTCACAACGGGGAGACAGTTTTGGTGTGACTTCATCTCCAGGCTACTATCACACTCAGGACTGGCTTATTTATTTATTTTTAAAAAATGTTTATATACCGCTGTATCATAAAAATGTATCACAGGCAGTTTACGACAATACAGGCGTCTCCCTCCCCCCCCCCGGCCACTTAAGCATGCTCATGCACGATCATGTACATGAGTGCAATATGCACCAGGAGGCTTAGTTTGATCAGAATCAAGTACACACTTCTAGAGTTAATGCTAAATACATGACATCTGGTAAATGAGCCGCCATAGCTGCTGGAGGACCGTGAAAATGTGTGTCCCAGGCATTTCAGACTCATTTACCCATGTACTACCTGAAACCAAAGGGGCACATTGGTTGCCAGATGTGAAATATATGGACATTAAAGGGACACGGGTGGCACTGTAGTCTAAACCAGTGTTTTTCAACCTTTTTTGGGCAAAGGCACACTTGTTTCATGAAAAAAATCACGAGGCACACCACCATTAGAAAATGTTAAAAATTTTAACTCTGTGCCTATATTGACTATATATAAAGTAATTTTCCCACGGCACACCAGGCAACATCTCGCGGCACACTAGAAGGTCAGCGGTTCAAATCCCCATGACGGGGTGAGCTCTGTCCCAGCCAGGGGCGTAGCAAGGTAAATTGGTACACGGGGGCAAAAAAATTCTTGTCAACCCCCCATTGATTCCCCCCCCCCCGCAAAAATTGTTTTACATTATGTCATATTTTCTTACAAAGGAATAATAACAAGTAATAATAATAATAATAATAACTTTTATTTCTATCCCACCCTCCCCGGCTGAAGTCGGGCTCAGGGTGGCTAACATCAGATACATAACATTGGTATAAAATCAAACAATAATTAAATTACCTCCTAAAAACATCTCAAAATCAAATTGAAGTCTAATTAGATGGCTTTCCACAGGGTTAGGGTTGGGAACAGTAAGTGCTCCACTGAACTGAAATTTCAGCCTTCACGACATAGGAAAACAGCCAAGTGAGCAGCTATTTTGGTGGAGGAGGGTCAAGATGTTAACCGATATGCATGAAATTTCATATATAGCTATATAATCCCTAGTATAGTAAGATAAGACCTTTGGAGCAGGCATTCTTTTTTAAAAAAAGTTTTTTTTTGAACCGCCCTAGTAGGACAGTAATTGTTCCTTGATAATTTGTCACCCCCTCCATTATGGGAACTGGGGCGGAACACCCCCTACGCCCCCCCTTGCTATGCCCCTGGTCCCAGCTCCTGCCAACCTAGCAGTTCGAAAGCACGTCAGTGCAAGTAGATAAATAGGTACCGCTGCGGCGGGAAGGGAAACGGCGTTTCTGTGCGCTCTGGTTTCCGTCACAATGTCCCATTGCACCAGAAGCGGTTTAGTCCTGCTGGCCACATGACCTGGAAAGCTCCCTGTGGACAAACTCTGATTCCCTCGGCCCAAAAGTGAGATGAGCGCTGCAACCCCATAGCTGCCTTTGACTGGACTTAACCGCCCAGGGGTCCTTTCCCTTTTCCCTTTACAAATGTTGGCATTCTTTTCATCTCTCCTACCCCACGACTTAGTCACCCACCATTTGCAAGTGACAGGAAAACGAGATAAGAACATTGTGTGCGTGTTTCTTTGCAGAGAGGACGTAGATTTGGAGGGCCAAGTTCCATTGTGCATGTCAAAAGAAGCAAGCTCTTTTACACTGCCCTGGCTAGGTGCATCTATCTCGCTGCTGTGCCCAGGTATTGACGCAACCCCCCAACTCACCGAGTTTCCTGCGTTTGGGCTCTGGAGCATCAGAGCAGCTGCCTGTGGGTGGAAAGAAAGGAAGTTAAAGGCACAGTGCCTTGAACAATGACTTCACCAGGTGTGACTCCTCTCCGCCAGAGCATCAGGGATGGAAGCAGCCACACACCTGGGAGAATCCTTGATATTTGCAGGTGGCTGTGTGCTTTTGAATTACGTTCCTGTGGGGTGGGGATTGATGCCAGGACAGATTCTGAGAGCCCTTCTGGTCCCCTAGAGACTTATGAAATAAGCAAACATCTTGAAGGTCAATGGTTCCTTACACCTGCTTTAAAAATAACTATGGACCATAAAGAAGGCTGGTCGCCGAAGAATTGATGCTTTTGAATTATGGTGCTGGAGGAGACTCTTGAGAGTCCCATGGACTGCAAGAAGATCAAACCTATCCATTCTCAAAGAAATCAGCCCTGAGTGCTCACTAGAAGGACAGATCCTGAACTCCAGTACTTTGGCCACCTCATGAGAAGAGAAGACTCCCTAGAAAAGACCCTGATGTTGGGAAAGATGGAGGGCACAAGGAGAAGGGGACGACAGAGGATGAGATGGTTGGACAGTGTTCTCGAAGCTACTAACATGAGTTTGGCCAAACTGCGAGAGGCAGTGGAGGATAGGCGTGCCTGGCGTGCTCTGGTCCATGGGGTCACGAAGATTCGGACATGACTGAATGACTGAACAACAACAACATCGTGAGGTTTTTCGTCTCCCGCTGTAACATGTTGCTTTCATGCGTTCTCATACATTCTCTTCTGCTTTTGTAAGCTGCCTCGGGGCTATTTGCATAAACCTGGTTATAAATACCTAAAATAAAAGCCTAAAATAAACAAGGAACTGCAAGATGTCCCACCCTCGGTTGCCGCATGAACCCCACCGATTCTCCTCCCACTGCTAGAAAACTTACCCCGTTTCTTTGCATCCCCTGAGGGTTCAGCCACTGCCTCATCTAGAACCAGGTTTCCTGTTTGGTTTGAAATAAGAAAAGGAAGAGCAGGTTGTTTATTCATGATTGGACAAGGCCGCATCAAGACCTTTAGAGGCTGTACATACGGAAGTCTGTTGTGAGACAGGCTGCCACGAGGGCATCTCAAGTTCAACGCTTTTCTGGAAGGGGGGCACACAAGAATCTTACCGAACAGATCTTCCTCAGGTTTTTCTTGCTGGTCTTTTAGCACGTATTCAGCCAAGGAAGCTAAATTGGGGTTTTTTTAAATAAAAAAAGAGGGGAAGAATGCAAAGTGAGAAGCTGTACAGGTGAATTCTTCTAGAAATAAAAGCTCGAACCTTCCTTGCAGATGTAGGGAACCTTTGGCCATCTGGGTATTGCTGAACTACAACTCCTTGCATCCCTGGACATTGGCCTCAGCAACCATGGCCAAGCATCGAGGGTGCTGGGAGCAGGGGTGGTGTTACAGTCCAAGAAAACCTGGAGGGCACCAGGGACCCTTCTGTGACGTAAGAGCAGCTCATCCAATCAGCACCCAAGGCTTCTGTACACTGCTTGGGTTGCAAATGCAGAAAAGTAAGGTTTTGTTTTATTTATTTATTTTTTTTGAAAAAAAGAAGGGACAAAACATATCGACTAGGGTTGTGCATTGGATTCAGCTGAAGCCCTGAAAGGGGGATGGACGGGGTGTCACTCGAGCTGGGTGGAGACAGTCCCAGATCGTCGTGGGTCGCGTTGGGGGACTCAGAGCGATCTGGGTCTGTCAGGCAAAAGGAGAAGCAGCCATTGCTGAGGAGGTCAAGTGGGAAAAGGGGGGGGAAGCAGTGAAAAGGTTTAGGAGAGGCCTGCAGAATTGGCTTTGTCTTCCCAAAAGAAGGTTTGAGCTGTGTGGAGTAACAATGCAGTGATGTAGTCGATAATATCTCAGCTCCTTTGTGACCTCTTTGCAGGGAAGCCGCTTGCGAATGGAAGACCCCGCAGGATTAAACCCTGCCACCAGCCGCTCTTGGTCAGCCGCCCTCTTTCTTCTGACCCTATGTTTAATTAAGGTTAAACCCCAAATATACACCAGGTCTTCCCCCTGATAGATTTGGGCCCAGATCTGTGGTGGGTGATCCCTGGGTCAGAGGGAAGGAGTAGTTTGTGCAACCGTAAGTGTCAGGGATTTGCCCTCTCCTCGCGAGGTGAGTCTGGGCGGAGGTCCTACTTGTGAGGAGAGCCTGGGTGGGAGTACTCCTTGCGGGGAGAATGGAGAAGGAGATTCTCCTTGAGGGGAGGATCGGGGTAGGGCACCTCCTTGAGAGGAGGTCTTGCTCAGGTACAGGGAGCCCCAGCCGCTTCTGTCATCTGACTCCTCTCAAAGTCCGTCGCCAGAGCTCTCTCCCATGGAGGAGGAGGAGCAGAGGGTCAGGGATGCTGGGGAGAGACCCAGCAACACCAGCCAGACCCGAACGGAGGGGGAGTTGCAGCTTCCGGCGCCAGTACAGCATCGGGAGGTGGGTGGGTCAGGAGACACAGAAGACGTTGTTTAAGGGTGCTGAGGTTTTGGTGCTGGGTGGGAAACAGGAGAGGGGCACTTCCGGATTCTGCAAGTGACTGAGTGGTCATGTTTTTAGCTAGCTCTGCACCTTAAATAATTATGCACAATAAAGTAGTCTTTAGTGTAAGAGGACTCCGTCGTTACTCATGAGCAACACCCTGGTGTATCCTGACAGTAATGTTTGCATTGTTTTTGTTTATTAAGAACCACACCACCGTTTTCAAAGTTTTTGACTGCAAGACATCCTAACGAGAAGATCTAAAAGGAGAAGGTCTTGTCTTTTTCTTTATTACGTATTTTGTGGTTTTATATTGTGATTTTATGTAGCAATTCTAAAATACAGGTGCGCTTTTACTCCCACGAGATTGAATGTATTGCCCTTGGCTGTAGTTGAGGGACGATTCCAACAGATTGCTTATGTCCCTGCAGAGACGGCAGTACCGAATTGGTGGCGCATGCCCTTTTGGCTTGCCTTTTTTATAGAGAATTGACAAAGGAGTTCATCTCCCTTCTTTTATTGTCTATTCCGGGTCGCCCAGCCACTGCCACAGTGTCCTCCTTTCTCTTGGCAGATCAAGATGAGCTTTGACAGCAAAGGCTGCAAGGTTTTTGCTGAGGCAATCGGAATAAGACCCACTATTTGATTATTGATTCAAAACCCTAAAATGTATTTTATATAATTGACTTTTAATTTTTATTCTTTGTGTATCGTATTGTTGTTTTATTGGTATGGCCAATGGCTGACGCAAATAAAGAGTCATTCATTCATGGTGATTTTATGTTGTGAACCGTCCTGAGACTTGCGGTTAGAGGGCGGTCTACAAATTTAATAATATCTAACAAACAAACCAACAAGCCGGGCCTCACCCAGCTCCTCTCCACCCTTGAAATTCCAGCTTCCTACCTATTTTATCATAGGCCTCTCCAGTGTCCGCACACAGGCAGACTTGTTCTCCACTCTCGTTACTTTCCACCGTGTAAAAGAGATCAGGGTTGTTTTCCTGATCATCAGGTTCTAGAGTTCAAAAAAAATAAAACGAAAGAGGCATTAATAGTGCACAAAAAAACACCTACGCAGCATCTATCTTACCACACAAAGCATCGACCGCAGAAACACCTTAAATATCTGCAGAACCCATAGAAATGAGAAACTTTTAGGACTCCCAGGACTAGATCTTTATCAGCCATCGACCAGTCCAAAATAGAGGATGAAGAAGACTGGTCAGTGCAGAAGGACTGTGAAAGTAAGGATGAGGATTAATATGGGCAGCAGCTGCAATGAACCCCAAGCCAGCCAAAGTGGTTTTATTTCCTAGATGCAGACAGGCAGAACTGCCCTGGAAAGGCCTCTTCCATTGTTTCTGCACTTTCATCTTGTCCCCTTTGTCATCTGACTCTTGACGTGTCTTTTGCAGCTTTCACAAAAATCAAATTATGGGGCAGCAGGCAGATGAAATTAAAAGACACCCGCTTCTTGGGAGATAAGCAATGACAAACCTAGACAGCATCTTTAAAAGCAGAGACATCACCTTGCCGACAAAGGTCCGTGTAGTTAAAGCTATGGTTTTCCCAGTAGTGATGTATGGAAGTGAGTGCTGGACCATAAAGAAGGCTGATCGCCGAAGAATTGATGCTTTTGAATTATGGTGCTGGAGGAGAGACTCTTGAGAGTCCCATGGACTGCAAAAAGATCAAAGCCTATCCATTCTTAAAGAAATCAGCCCTGAGTGCTCACTGGAAGGACAGATCCTGAAACTGAGGCTCCAATACTTTGGCCACCTCATGAGAAGAGAAGACTCCCTGGAAAAGACCCTGATGTTGGGAAAGATGGAGGGCACAAGGAGAAGGGGACGGCAGAGGATGAGATGGTTGGTCAGTGTTCTCGAAGCTACCAACATGAGTCTGACCAAACTGCGAGAGGCAGTGAAGGATAGGCGTGCCTGGCGTGCTCTGGTCCATGGGGTCACGAAGAGTCGGACATGACTAAATGACTAAACAACAGCAGGCAGATGAAAAAACAAAACAAACACGGGATTATTCTTCCTGCCGCCCGGGGGGGGGGAACTCACCTGTTTCCACTACCTGCTTATACAGAACTGGAATGTCGATGTCACTGAACAGCAGGTCCAGGTAGCTCTTCCCAGCCAGGACTCCTGGGTCCATGGTGTCACCTGAAAGCATCACCACTATCATCAGTAAAACGGAAGATGTATAATTCAGCCGCTTCTGGCATTTGCCTGGCTCACAGGTCACCTTCCGCTCCACATGCTTCCAAATTCCTGCACCCCCCCGACCTTTGCTTAATAAAACTTGTTTCATTTCCTCTATATTAGAGCAGAAACCGGTTAGGACTTACTCTGTTTAGCTCGTGTTTTTCTCACGCCTCAAAAAATGCCCACATCTGGGGTGGGTTTTTTTTTTTCTAGCAAAGGTCAGAATTGTACAAAAAGGTGTGAGTTCGTGTGCATTTTTAAAAGGCAGGTGCTGATGTGCCTCAGTGCTCAGTGTTTTAAAGGGAAGTGCACCCCAGTGCTCAAAAACAGGAAATTATATATATGTGTGTGTGTGTGTGTGTGTGTGTGTGTGTGTGTTAAATGCTTGCAACTTTGTCTCGTCGGCATGGATAATTAAATAGATTGCCTTCATTCAAAGAGAAATCTGCATGGTTCTCCTGCCCTTTTCACCCCATGGCAACCCTGCGAGGTAGATTTATCTGACAACGAGAGTGTCTGGGCTCAGTGTCCGCTTGTTGCAACTCAGTTGCCAGGTCTATTGCAGCCCCTCTATCATCTATTTTATCCTCTCTCCTATCCCAGAGGTGGTCTACAGACCATTCGTGTGGGTGGGGGAGGGGATTTTCTAAATTTCCACATCCTTTTTTTTCCAACTGGAAAAAGAGGGGATCTTGGTCTGCTTTTTATTTGGAGGGATATCCTTGTCACATAAGGGTAATATGCCCAGTTCTTTATAGCATTGCCTTGTCAGAACCATGACTAATTTCAAGGTGGTCAGAGCGACTTTAACGAGTTCACGGTTAATCTGACGGGCTGCAAGGAGGAGGAAAGATTTAAAGTTCCTTCTAACAGCGTCCTCCTAGCAACTCCCGGAATGTTTTGCTGATAAGACTGCTGGTTTGTAGTTATTATTTCTGAATTGAGACTCTTCTCAGTCTCTTTATCAGCGTATTATTGTTATGAACGCTCTTACTCACGCAGACAAAGCGGAGGGATAGCTTGCCTTGACGCCATTATCCCCCGTGTCAGCCAATGATGTTCATGGCTGAGGGGGAATTTGAACCTGCAGCTTTTCAGCACTCTGACCACTGCACTGCACTACCTCAGCAGCAATCTATCACAACATCACATTCACAGCATGATCCCTGATTGGTTGGGATCCAACAATGAAGAAGCCTTTCCGAGTTAAATTTCTTTCAAAAACAAAGAAATGTGGCGATCTCTCTTGCTCTCCGTTTAACAGCTCGTACCCTCCAACGTTTCTCCAATGAAAATAGGGACGTCCCGTTCCATAATGGTAATTTTACTATTTATACCCCCCGCACACATCTTATTGGGGTTGCCCCAGCATTCTGGGCAGCTTCCAACATATATAAAAACATAAGAAAACATTAAACATAGAAACCTTCCCTATACGGGATTGCCTTCAAAAAAAGGCTTGGGAGTCAGATAACTCCATACCCTCCAATGAAACTAGGTACGTCCTAAGGAAAAGTGGGACATTCCAGGATTGAATCAGAAACCGGGACGGCTTCTCTAAATGAGGGACGTCCCTGGAAAAGAGGGACATTTGGAGGGTCTGAGAGCTGGCTTTGCATTTAACTGTCAAACAGTAGAGGTGCAAGAGGAAGAAGAAGAGTTTGGATTTGATATCCCTCTTTATCACTACCCGAAGGAGATTCAAAGCGGCTAACATTCTCCTTTCCCTTCCTCCCCCACAACAAACACTCTGTGAGGTGAGTGGGGCTGAGAGACTTCAGAGAAGTGTGACTAGCCCAAGGTCACCCAGCAGCTGCATGTGGAGGAGCGGGGACGCGAACCCGGTTCGCCAGATTACGAGTCTACCGCTCTTAACCACTACGCCACACTGGCAAACAGTGGCCAACTAGCCTTGAAGCCCTGGCAGTTTGCTAATTGGTCTTGAGCAAAACCGGTGCATTAGCTAGCTTCATGTTTTGCTTTTCAGAAGAATGAAATGCCGTGCCCATTTAATCCTAAATTATAGGAGGAGGAGGCTGAAAACATTAGGACGGAGGTGGCCCCCTTTGCCTCCTGACCGTGACCTGGTTGTGGTCACAACATGTGATACGCCTCCCCACATGAGGTTTGGCGGCATCTGGCCAGCCACTGTGGGGGAAGAGGATGCCGGACTAGACGGAAACCACTTTGGCGGTCCCCCCCCCCCTTAGACATTTCCCTTCTCCCAACCCACAGACAAACTGCTGCTGTTAACAGGAACAAGCTTCTGCGTTTCGATTTGAGTATGTTTTTGGTAACGTAGCTTGCGTGGCAGTTGGCTCCAAATAAGACAAGATAGAAAGTCCCGCTGAAGATTCACCCCCTAAGCAGCTTCTTGGACCCCAGTGCGGGACTTAGGACTGGTATAACAGGAAGCAGGATGCTAAAGGAGCTCAAAATCCTGTCTTCATTTGCGGGCGGGTGTGGGGGACTCCCTGGTCCTGAATGGGGTAACTGTGCCTCTGAAGGACCAGGTACGTAGCCTGGGAGTCATTTTGCACTCACAGCTATCCATGGAGGCGCAGGTCAATTCTGTGTCCAGGTGTCTACCAGCTCCATCTGGTACGCAGGATGAGACCCTACCTGCCCCGCACACTGTCTCGCCAGAGTGGTGCATGCTCTGGTTATCTCCCACTTCCACTACTGCAATGCGCTCTACGTGGGGCTACCTTTGAAGGTGACTCAGAAACTCCAATTAATCCGAATGCGGCAGCTAGACTGGTGACTGGGAGCGGCCGCCGGGACCATATAACACTAGTCCTGAAAGATCTACATTGGATCCCAGTACGTTTCCGAGCACAGTTCAAAGTGTTTGTGCTGACCTTTAAAGCCCTAAGCGGCCTCGGCCCAGTATACCTGAAGGAGATGACTGAATCGTCCTATTTGGGTCCTCATTACCCCCCCCCCCCAAATCTTACATTTCGTTCACAGCTTTTAGGCTGCTGAATGTAAAAGAATATAGTGCAACTGACTTTTGGGGTTGGTGTGTTGTGCGACAAGCACACAGAGTGCAATGAGATTCAGTGTTTGGGGGGGGGAGGGAGGCTCGGTTAATTTCATTGTACACAGGTTGTACATTGACAATAAAGGTAAAAGAAGAAGAAGAAGAAGAAGAAGAAGAAGAAGAAGAAGAAGAAGAAGAAGAGGAGTTTGGATTTGATATCCCGCTTTATCACTACCTGAAGGAGTCTCCAAGCAGCTAACATTCTCCTTTCCCTTCCTCCCCCACAACAAACACTCTGTGAGGTGAGTGGGGCTGAGAGACTTCAGAGAAGTGTGACTAGCCCAAGGTCACCCAGCAGCTGCATGTGGAGGAGCAGAGACGCGAACCCGGTTCCCCAGATTACGAGTCTGCCACTCTTAACCACTACACCACACTGGTGTATTATTATTATTATTATTATTATTATTATTATTATTATTATTATTATTATTATTATTATTATTATTATCATCATCATCATCATCATCATCATCATGAAAACTCTCCAGCTATTATTTTCAGTATTTATTCATTTTATAAAAAAACTCGCCAGCATTTCAGTGCGAATTTCTCCCAACAAACACATTTTAGAATGCTGTTTTGAAGAGCGCATGGATCCTTCCAATAATTCCCCCCAAATATAATGCAACTTTGCATGTCATTTTCACGAATATCTTCATATCCACATTTCCACAACAGCTATACACACACACACACACACACACACACACACGTGTGTGTGTGTGTGTGTGTGTGTATGTATATGTATATATATATATATTCCTTTGGAAAATTCATGAGCATTTCTCACCATATATGCATTTTGCATGCCATTTTGCCAAATTTACACCACCACCCTTTTTGGGGTTCCCCAAATCCAATGCTTTTGTTTTGTATGTTATTCTCACTATTACATATATGGGCAGACACAACTTCACTCCAGCAGACGCATTTCTGTACACTTAACTCAGCTGGAGAACAGCAATGCAAAATTTGGAGAAGTGCGAATTTGGATGGGAGGTTGTGTGTCCTTTGGAAAAGTGGAAACTAGTGAAACCCGCCTTTAAATGCAAATTGATTCAAATGTCCCCCCCCCCAATCCCAAAGGCTGGACCACTCCACTGTAAACTGGGCACCACACAGTGAGCAATTGGGCTTAGAATCCCCCTTGCGTGCTCATCTTTAAGCCATTTTTTGAAAATGAAAATTGAATACCTGGGGTTTTGGTGGTTGGTGTTGGGATGTGCTCACCCCAATCCCCCCACCTGCCGTTTGCTTTCAGCCCACGTTGTTGCCCCACTCCCCAAACCACACAATGGGCAACAAACCAAATCAAACCCAACTTTTCCTTATCAGCAGGGCGCCCGTAGCTCTGAACACCATTTTGCTGAATCGTGACGTGGGTGGCGCTGTGGGTTAAACCACAGAGCCTAGGGCTTGCCGATCAGAAGGTCGGCGGTTCGAATCCCCGTGACGGGGTGCGCTCCCGTTGCTTGGTCCCTGTTCCTTCCAACCTAGCAGTTCGAAAGCACGTCAAAGTGCAAGTAGATAAATAGGTCCCGCTCCGGCGGGAAGGTAAATGGCGTTTCCGTGCGCTGCTTTGGTTCGCCACAAGCGGCTTAGTGATGCTGGCCACATGACCCGGAAAAACTGTCTGCAAACGCCGGCTCCCTTAGCCTGTAAAGTGAGATGAGCACCGCAACCCCAGAGTCGTCCGCAACTGGACCTAATGGTACCTTTACCTTTACCTTTAAGAGTGCCTGAAGCTTTGTTATCGCGGTAAATGACTCATTGGCTCGCCGCCAGGAGAAAAAAAAGGGTAACGCAACAAAGGATTGGCGTCGGTTAGTGGAACATCAATAGGCACGATGGTACTCAAATTATTGGTGTATGTCTAAAGCAAACCCACAAGCCCCCCCCATACATTTATTTGAAGCATATCCCCCTCACAACCTTTGAGAAACAGGAACAGAGGGTTCCCATAGGTGAAGGGGAGCCAGAAATTTAAGGGGAGGGAGCTGAGCGCTAAGTCATGTTAGCATATTCTTGATCCTCGCCCTACTATGAGAAGAACGTATCAGAGACATCTGAAAAGCAGCAGGGAGCCTTCCAGATGGACGCTCAATCTGCGATCAGCGCTCCCTCCACCCGTGAAAGATTTACGCAGTGTTTACACAATGCCGTTGGCATGAAAACGCCCTCCTGTATTTCCCTTCCCTCTGTTATACTGGATTTAACCCTTTCCCCCCCAGGGTGAACCTGATAAGCAGGCCGGGCACCAGCAAGGCGGCCGGATCGAGCAGCAGCCAAGGGGGGCATGGGAGCCCCTTCACCAGCCCGACTCATTTGTGGCACCCTTCATCTTCCCGCCGGGTGTCTGGATGCAAGCAGAGCATTCGAGAGCACTGCTACCCAGGGCCGGTGCTAGGGTTTTTTACGCCCTAGGCGAGATCACCTTCTGGTGCCGCCGCTCCCCGCCAATCCCTAGCGCCGGCCCTGCGGAGAAGCCCGATTTCGGGCTGCTCCCCCTCCCCCACCACTCTGCCGCTGGCGGAACGGCACTGGGCAGTGGGCAGGCTGGCCAGCACCCCCTCCATTTTGGCGCCCTAGGCAACTGCCTAGTTTGCCTAAATGGACGCGCCGGTCCTGCTGCTACCCATCCCTAGTTGAAGTATGTCTGGGGCCCCAGTGGAGGGCACAGAGTGGTGCTGCCCCCAGTGGTGGCAGCAGGGGAAACAAGTGACACTCATGGCTGCTGTGATCAGACCAGGCCCTGACATGGCCAGAGGGTGCATGTGTGTGAGTCCCACTGTTGGCATCATGCCAAGCTCCCTGAGCTCCCAAAGGCTGGCGCAGGCCTTGCCAATGAGCTTACCAAAAGAAACCCAGCCAGTTGCCAACGCCTCATTTGCAGTATCTGAGCGACAGGACCACAGGACCAAGCCCCTACCCAGAGGCGTAGGAAGGTCAGGTGGTATACCCGGTGCTGAAAATTTATTGTCACTTCCCCCCTTGCAAAAATGGTTTTACGTTATTTCATATTTTCTTACAAAGGAATAATAACAAGTAATAATAATTTAAAAACTTTTATTTATATCCCGCCCTCCCTGGCCGAAGTCGGGCTCAGGGTGCCTAACATCAGATACATAACATTGGTCTAAAATCAAACAATAATTAAATTACCTCCTAAAAACATCTTAACATAAAATTAACATCTCAAAATCAAATTAAAGTCTAATTAGATGGCTTTCCACAGGGTTAGGGTTGGGAACAGTAAGTGCTCCACTGAACTGAAATTTCAGCCTTCGTGACATAGGAAAACAGCCAAGTGAACAGCTATTTTGGTGGAGGAGGGTCAAGATATTAACCAATATGCATGAAATTTCATATATATAATCCCTAGTATAGTAAGATAAGACCTTTGGAGCAGGCATTTTTTTTAAAATAGTTGTTTATGAACCGCCCTAGTAGGGCAGTAATTGTTCCTTGATAATTTGTCACCCCCTCCATTATGGAACATGGGGCAGCCCACCCCCTACAGCCCCCTTGCTACACCTCTGCCCCTACCAGGTGGCCCGGGACAAAGACAAATTTAGCAAACCACATAATAAGGTAACCCTGCCTCTGAGGGCAAAAAACAAAACAAAACCCGGGTGCAAAATAGGGAGAGCAACTTCCCGGGTGAGGACAAGAAAGCAAAGTAACAGCTGTTTGGATTTCCTGTGGCTCAAATAGACTTTCCTAGAGGAGGCAACAACAACAACAAAAACCCAAACACCCCAAACCATGGGAAGCACTGCCCTGCACCCAAATATTTTCTAGTAGGCAAAGCAGGGATCAGAAGGAGAAAAGGAGGCAATGCTCTCGAGAAAGAAGGCCATTTGGAGAGGATGAGAAAGAGAAGGAAAACTGACCTTGGAGCAGCTGGCTGTCTAATGGTCCCATTCTGAAAACCTGCAAGGTGCAGATTTTACAACTGAGATGCTCAAGAAGCACCTCAGTCGTGTAACAGAAGAGGAACTACTGTAATTAAAGTGATCTCTCTCTCTCTCTCTCTCTCTCTCTCTCTCTCTCTCTCTCTCTCTCTCTCTCTCCCCAGCCCAGAAGTTGGGAGTTTGGGGCTGGCCATCACCATACTGGGGAAATCCCGGAAAGGGGACAAAATAGGAAATTCCCTTTTATTCTAGCACCACCGGTCAAGAGCAGGAAGCACCCTCCTCCCTGCCTCACAAACGAAATATGCCACCTGTTGCACAAACTTGAAGGCAGCCAGATTTAGTTTCCTAATCTGCCTCGCTGCAAAAACAAACAAACAAACCCACAGTCCTTCCTCCAAGTAGACCTTGCAAAGCCAGAAACTTACCGGACGCTGGGAGAGTCCTCTGCTCCGCTCTCCCCCCCCCCTGAATGTCAAGACAGCACACGAAACCTCAGCCTCAGTCCCACCCCAGGAATAAAAACAGACCACCACATGAGACCTTCTGCTCACCGCCCATGCAACATGCAGCTCACGAAGGCAGAAGTGAAATTGGGCAGGAGTGTGTTTTATTTTCACTTTCGGTCCTATTTTGATGCCTGTGACCCAAGTTTATCATGCCAAAAACATCTCTTTGTTCAGGAAGCCTGCGGTACACTCCCACATTAACTCCGACAGAATGACTAATTATTGCTGCCTACCAACCCTACCTCCAAGTGATGTAATAAATAATAATAATAATAATAATAATAATAATAATAGTTATTATTATTATTATTTATGTGCCACCCATCTGACTGGTTTTCCCCAGCCACTCTGGGCAGCGTCCAGCAAATTAAAACACAGTAAGATAAGACATCAAACATTAAAAACTTCCTTAAACAGGGTTGCCTTCAGATGTCTTCTAAAAGTCAGATAGTTCTTTATCTCCTTGACATCTGATGGGAGGGCACAACCACTGAGAAGGCCCTCTGCCTGGTTCCCTGTAACCTCACTTCTCGCAGTGAGGGAACTGTCAGAAGGCCCTTGGCACTGGATCTCAGTGTCTGGGCTGAACGATGGGTGTGGAGACGCTCCTTCAGGTATACTGGACCAAGGCCGTTTAGAGCTTTCAAGGTCAGCACCAACACTTTGAATTGTGCTCAGAAACGTACTGGGAGCCAATGTAGATCTTTCAAGACCGGTGTTATATGGTCTCGGTGGCCACCCCCAATCAATAGTCTAGCTGCTGAATTCTGGATTAGCTGTAGTTTCCGAGTCAAAGGTAGCCTCACGTAGAGCGCATTGCAGTAGTCGAAGTGGGAGATAACCAGAGCATGAACCACTCTGGTGAGACAGTTCGCGGGCAGGTAGGGTCTCAGCCTGCGTACCAGATGGAGCTGGTAGACACCTGGACACAGAATTGACCTGTGCCTCCATGGACAGCTGTGAATCCAAAATGACTCCCAGGTTGCACACTTCTTCCTTCAGGGGTACAGTTACCTCATTCAGGACCAGGGAATCTCCCACACCTGCCCGCCAGGAGGCCCAGGGTTCGCATTTCCTTTTGGGAATGAGGCACAGCGGAGCCTGTGATGTCTTTAGGATATCTGGCTTATTTACACATCTATTTGCAACCTGAGCCTACGATGGAGGGTTCCCATAGCATTATGAACACCCCAATACGGTCTTGCTTCTCCCAAAGCCACAGCCTTGGATTCAAAGCAGAAATCAAACATTGCTCTGACTCTCTGCTCGACTCTCTCTCCAGCTTGCCGCTTTCACTTCTAAGTCACATTAACCCCTCTAAAACTCTCTATTCTAGTATGCCACAACAGCTGCAAGGATTTTATTAGCTAAAAACTGGAAAACTGAAGAGATACCAATGGTGGAAGAATGGAAAATGAAAATGATCGAATATATGGAGCTCGCAGGACTGACCGGAAAACTCCAAGACCAGAGGGACGAAGAATGGAAGAAATTCAAGGACTATTTGAAAATTTATGCTAAGATTAGTATTTAAGGAATGAACTAGAAGACAGGTTAGGCTACAGTTATGGAAAATAGATAAGGTTAAGGAAGATAGAAATAAATTAAGGAAATTAGATTAAGAATAAGGTAAGGTGTTACTGATGATTTACAGTGTTAGGAAATTACTAAAGATGTTATACAATGAACGCAGAAGGAGAGGATGTGAGGAAGTCAGTTAACAATGTTAAGGAAGGAATAATTATAGCTATATCAATTGTTTTGTGTTTATTGTATTTCTTGGTTGATTATTGTATTTTGTTAAAAAAAATATTTTTAATAGTGTGTAGTGTAAGTTTTTATGTATGTGTTTTATTGTTGAAAACTTAATAAATTTTATTATAAAATAAAATAAAACTCTCTATTCCAAACTCTGGCTTTATTTCTTGAGGGAGGGGGGCCCTGCACATTTGCAGTCTTGCACCGTGCCCCTTAGGAGTCCTCCTTAATGGCTCATCATTTCTATGGGACCCGGTATGTCAGTGGCCTCCTTGGCTCTTTCCATCAGCCCATATGGGACCAACATGAGAGGCCGGGCCTGGTGAACTTTTAATTCCTTACCCCTACAGTTATGATTCGTGGGTTCCCACTTGATTTTATTTTGATTTTAAATGCGATTTGAATTGTTTTTTAAACTAATCGTTTGATTTTTTTTTAATGTATTATATATTTGGTGTTAGCCGCCCTGAGGCCGGTCTCAGCCGGTCTCGGCCAGGGTATAAATAAAAATTATTATTATTATTATCACCCTGCCAGTCACCCTCAGGATATCCTGGCTAGTCCAAGAATGAGAAGCTTTGATTAATTTCTAACACTACAGTGGTACCTCGGGTTAAGAACTTAATTCGTTCCGGAGGTCCGTTCTTAACCTGAAACTGTTCTTAACCTGAGGTACCACTTTAGCTAATGGGGCCTCCCGCTGCCACAGCGCGATTTCTGTTCTCATCCTGAGGTAAAGTTCTTAACCTGAGGTACTACTTCTGGGTTAGCGGAGTCTGTAACCTGAAGCGTGTGTAACCCGAGGTACCACTGTACCTGGTTCCAGAGATTAGAGGGGTCTGGCACCCAGCTTAACACCCAAACTCAGAACATTATTTTTATTTTTATTTATATCCCGCCAGCATCCTGCTCTCACGTCGGCCAACCAGATGTCTCTTCTAGAAAACTGGCAAGAAGGAGCTGAGTCCTAGAGCACTTTCCCCTCCTGTGGCTTCTTGCAGCTGGCATTCAGAAGCATTGCTGCCTGCAACTGTGGAGCTGAAGCATAGCCATCATGACTAAGGGGTAAAGGGACCCCTGACCATTAGGTCCAGTCGCAGACGACTCTGGGGTGGAAGGAGAAGAGTTTTATTTCCTATTATGCTTTCTTAGATTTTAAGTTTTCTCTGTATATTTGGATTTGTAAATGCAGTTCCTAATTGGCATAAGCAGAACAAAGGCCTCTCATTCGCAGCGCAGTCTGCCAAGTGTCTCAAGGTTAATGCACGCTGTCTGGAGGGAGGTGAGATAGAGCGGCTGGCCTTGTTTGAGACAGAAAACAATGCAGCTTAAGTCTTAAAAATAGCCTGAACACCCAGCCTGCAAGACAAGAAAGGGGGGAGAGGTCCTTCGCCGGAGTGCATTTCCCAATATATTAAGCTTCATATTTTAAGTTAGCCTTATATTCAGTAATCATATTTTAAGTATCCAGCTAGATATTCCATTGAAGTTTGTTAGGGTATTTTAATTATGTTAGTATGTCCTTTTGCTATTATTGCTTTTATGCTCTTGTATGTTTTGTTCATACCCTCAATGGTCCCCAGAAGTTCTTGCTAATTAACCGAAGTCATGCTTTCTTGCTGATTGGCAAGCACAGGTGCAAATATAAATAGACCGAACCTTGAACAACGGATAGTGGACATTCTCAGACACGAAGGTGGGCGGAGGCTTGAAGGTTTCGATTTCCCAGAAAACACATGAATTCTCGTAAAACAGGTGATCTAATTATGAATTAAGTTTCGAATTCCTATAGTCATGTATAAAAGAATGTGCACGCCAGTTTCTAGGTGTGCAGTTTGGCGAATTATTGCCCTGCACCTTTTGCTTTGCATATGCAATCCAAAATAAACCTGTTGTATCCTGCATGGTGTTTGCCTCTTTGTGTTCATGTTCCTGGCACTTAAGACCCCAGAATGGTCTTACAGGGTTGCAGCGCTCATCTTGCTTTATTGGCTGAGGGAGCCAGCGTACAGCTTCCGGGTCATGTGGCCAGCATGACTAAGCCGCTTCTGGCGAACCAGAGCAGTGCACAGAAACGCCGTTTAACTTCCCACCAGAGCGGTACCTATTTATCTACTTGCACTTTGACGTGCTTTTGAACTGCTAGGTTGGCAGGAGCTGGGACCAAGCAACGGGAGCTCACCCCATTGCGGGGATTCAAATCGCCGACCTTCTGATTGGCAAGCCCTAGGCTCAGTGGTTTAACCCACAGCGCCACCCAAGTCCCTGCCATCATTACTAGTAGCTACCAATAGCTCTCTCCTCCATGAATCTTATTCTCCAGGCTCTGGCCTTTGAGGTCCTGATGGTAGGACATGGGTAGGCAAACTAGGGCCCAGGGCCTGGATCTGGCCCAATCGCCTTCTAAATCCGGCCCACGGATGGTCCAGGAATCAGCGTGTTTTTACATGAGTAGAATGTGCCCTTTTCTTTAAAATGCATCTCTGGGTTATTTGTGGGGCATAGGAATTCATTTATTATTATTATTTTTCAAAATATAGTCCGCCCCCCCACAAGGTCTGAGGGACAGTGGACCGGCACCCTGCTGAAAAAGTTTGCTAACCCCTGGCCTAGGAGGTTCATTTGGGAGTTATAGCTCAACTGCCTCAGGCACATCTTCCCATCTTCTGCAGCCAGCTCTGAGCCCCGACCCAGA
This sequence comes from Lacerta agilis, assembly GCF_009819535.1. Taxonomy (NCBI): domain Eukaryota; kingdom Metazoa; phylum Chordata; class Lepidosauria; order Squamata; family Lacertidae; genus Lacerta; species Lacerta agilis. The sequence goes on from NC_046324.1 coordinate 44,173,184, forward strand.
TGTGGTTCCATATCTGATGTCCCTGCAGCACCCAACTCTGTGCCCAGATCACTTCTGGATAAAGGGGCCGTGCCCCATCAAAAGATGGGGAAGTGATCCGATTCAGTTTGGATCTGAAGGCAAACTGCCCCTAATCTGCACTTTCTGAAACAATACAGGAACCAAAACACGACCAATCCCCCGGCATCCAGACTTCTCCAAATGCTGCAGTGCCAAACAAGCTCAGCGGAAATGCATGCGATGCTCTGGTAAAATGCGTACAAAATGCATCCATCTGTGAAGAGTGAGAGAAGATTGCTTTGCAAAAATGTGGGCAAAGTCTGAACACAGACTTGCACGGATCAGGAGGAATCCGCTGGTGAATTTTCAAGAGAACTTTAAAAACCAGTAAATCGTAACCTGATGCGGAAATGGAGAGGTCTGAATTTAGGATTGGGGAAAGGAGAAACCGAGGGAAATTGATAGATTCACTTGCCCCTACTGCCTGCTCCATCTGCTCTCCAGGTGCTAAATGTTGACGGGCAACCTCAAAGTCCCTGCTCTCTCTTCTTAGGGTCATGTAATCATAGGATTGAAGAGTTGGAAGAGACCCCAAGGGTTCTCTATTCTGACTCATTGCAATGCAGGACTCACAGTGGAAGAATGCTGGGCAGATGGCCATCCAACCTTTGTTTAAAAACCTTCAATGGAGGACAGTGCACCACCTTCTGAAGGAATCCATTCCACTGTCAAGTGGCTTTTATCATCAGGAACTTCTTCCTAATGTTTATTCGCAACCCCTTTTCTTGTCATTTGAATCCATTGGTGCAGGTCATACCCTCTGGAGCAGCCGAAAACAAGCTTGCTCCATCATCCATGTGACAGACTGTTAAGTATTTGGTCATTTTCCTTTACTGGACTGGGTAGCCCTTAAAATAAAAGGCTCCTTTGCCCAGAAATGCCTTTGGAATAGAGGACTGCCCATTGATAAATAAGGCACATAGTCCATCCCATCACTCGCAGAACTGAGAACAGATGGACTGCAGGATTTCTGCACTGAAAATTTCGAGCAAGTGTATGATACCGTATATACCCGAGTATAAGCCGACCCGAATATAAACCGAGGCACCTAATTTTCCTACCAAAACCTGGGAAAGCTTATTGACTCGAGTATAAGCCGGTTCACCTTTGCCGCTGTGGAGGAGGAGGAGGAACAAGCAGCCCGAAAGCAGCTGCCTGGGGAGAGTAAAGAACCACCGTTCTTGTACGCTTCTTAAGGAATGGTTAACTGGGGAGAGCGGGTGGCGGCACGAGCGGAGAGAAGGGGCTTCTTTCTCGCTGCCCCTACCACCCGCCTCACTCAAGTATAAGCCGAGGGCAGCTTTTTCAGCACAAAAAATGTGCTGAAAAACTAGGCTTATACTCAAGTATATACAGTAAATGAAGAAAAAGAAAACTTACTACTCATGCTTCTAGCTGATGCAGCACTATGTTGGCTCAGTTGCATGGCCGATTTTTCCACCAAGGTCAATGAAATCTTCCTTGCTAGATCTTCTCTGTCCCTTTCATGGAGCAACGTCTGGTAGTATTCCTTGGATATGACTCCTCCTTCCAACATGAGGTTTAAGAGCGCCTGAATCTGGGTGGGCGACGCATCACAGACGATTCCTCTAACCCCTGGCAAGATCTTCCCAAAGAGATCCATGCTGGGGACGCCAACGGTGCGAAGAGGATTTGAGACCGACTCCGGATTGTCAACACTTACTGTGTATGCATGTAAAAGAAAACACGCAAAAAGCTGAAGTGAAAAAGAGAGTTGTAGCAACAGTTTCTCAGGACTCTTGCAAGTGCATTTCCTCATTTAATTGAAGTTATGGATGCAACTACCAACTAAATCTAACCACAATGTTTCGATTTAATGCTAGCGCAGCAAAAAAACATCTTCAAACCATGCGCGACACCTATGAAGAAGAATTCGGGGTCCTTCTGGTTCCCCATCCTGGTCTCACAGTGACCAGCCGGATGCTCATGAGAAGACCACAGACCATGGAGGAAAGCTGTTGCAAACAAAACTGCCAATATCTATGGGGTGCTGAGACCACATTTAGGCCACATTCATAGTTATAGTAAACCCCCCCCCAAAGAATTATGGGAGCCATAGTTTGTTAAGGATGCTGAGAGTTGTAGGGAGGTGCCCTATCCAAGCTACAATTCCACCCATCCCCTGGGAAGAGGGACTGATTCCTAAGCCACTCTGGGAAGGGAACAGGGGTCTCTCCAAACAACTCTCAGCACTCCCTTTATGGACTACACTTCCGGGATTCTTTGGGGGGAAGAAGCCATGATTGCTTAAAGTGGCATGAAACCAGAAGGGGCGAGAGAGCGGTTGTCGGCCTGCTGGACTGGCAGGATTTCGAAGCTTCGAGACACCAGGGCCAGATATACTGTTAGGTCTATAGTGATAGGGTTGCACTCCCTCTGAAGGAGCAGGTATGTAGCTTGGAGGTAACATCTGGATCGTCTGCTGTCGCCTGAGGCTCAGGTGGCCTCAGTGGCACAGAGTGCCTTCCATCAGCTTTGGCTGGTAGCCCAGCTGTGCCCCTACCTGGACATGGAAAGCCTAACTACTTTTCCTCCTCCTCCTCCTCCTCCTCCTCCTCCTCCTCCTCCTCCTCCTCCTCCTCCTCCTCCTCCTCCTTTATTTCAACCCTGCCCATCCGGGAGCAGCTCCCAACAGAATATTAAAAACACGATAAAACACAAAACATTAAAAGCTTCCTTAAACAGGGCTGCCTTCAGATGTCTTCTAAAAGTCAGATACAGTGGTGCCTCGCAAGACGAAAATAATTCTTTCTGCGAGTGTCTTCGTATAGCGAATTTTTCGTCTTGCAAAGCACCAAGGCAGAATAGCGGTTTTCACGAAAAAAATTTATTTTAGTCTTGCGAGGCAAGCCCATTGACTTTTTTGTCTTGCGGGGCAGCCTTCCGCTAGCGAATGCCTTTCGTCTAGCGAGTTTTTCGTCTAGCGAGGCATTCGTCTAGCGGGGCACCACCGTAGTTGTTTATTTCCTTGACATGTGATGGGTGTTCCACAAGACGGGTGCCACCACCGAGAAGGCCTTCTGCCTGGTTCCCTGTAACCTCACTTCTCGCAGGGAGGGAACCGCCAGAAGGCCCTCGGCGCTGGACCTCTGTGTCCGGGCTGAACGATGGGGGTGGAGACACTCCTTCTGGTCTACAGAGTCTACTGACCATTAGGGCTTTAAAGGTCAGCAGCAACACTTTGAATTCTGCTCGAAAACTGCTGCCTATGCTCTGGTGACCTCTAGGATAGATTACTGCAACGTGTTATAGATTGGGCTGCCTCTGAAGGTGGTTCGGAAGCTTCAGCTGGTGCAGAATTCAGCAGCCAGCTTGCTCACGGGGCAAGAAGGTTTGAGCATATTACACCGATCCTGGCCCGACTGGTGGGGTATAAAAAATGAAATTATTATTAATAATATCATCATCATCATTGAATAGGACGTCCCTATTTTCATCAGAGAAATGTTGGAGGGTACGCATACGACGGCTATGTTTTGGTTTTCATACTGTTTCAGGAGATGCAAATTTAATAGGTTCAGCTTCCAATGCAAAATGAATGGACTCCCTCTGCCTTCCTTGCTCTGAGGCAACTTTGACACGGTTAACTTCTTAAGCTTTCTGAAACTGGGAGGCTGCCAGAGGTATCTGCCAAAAAGATCTCCTTTAACCTACTGTATATTGCCTTCTGTTAGACAATGGGCCTGAGTTCTCAGAAGTCACGTGATTTCTCCACTCTGTTTTCTGCAAAACGCTTCCCTCCCAGATCAGCAGGTAACGCTGGCACGGTAACTGCTTGGATAAACACAGAAGACAAGTTTCGGTTTCAGAGGTCAGCGATTAAAATATGTCAAGAACAAGAAGCCCTGTGGGTAGCTCAGTCAGTAACGCACGAGATTCATAATCTAAGGGTTGTGTGTTCAAGCAAAAGAGTAGGCAAAACATTGCTGCATTGCAGAGGGTTGGACTAGATGACTCTCATGCTCCCTTCCAACTCTACAATTCCATCGTTCTAAGCGAACGGATCTTGCAAATAATCAGAAAGCAATAAGACCTTTTAAAAACTGAAACGACCTAGTGAGCGGAGGCAGCTCAGCTAGTATTCCGCCCCTCCCTTAAAGAACAGTGAAGTTATTTTTTGTGAAATGTGGATTTGTATGCATGTGGCCACCAGAGTAACTAACAACCAGATTCTCTGGACAGGGAGACTCATTGTAAAATTGCTGCACTGTGTAGAGCATAGCAGTGAGCCTGGTTCAGGAGCAAGCCTGTCTTTCTGGAATTACCGTAGATCATCAAGGGCAATGGCTAGTTTTGGACTGGTTTGACTTCTGCTGCATTTCGTTACCTATTTGTCCAGACCCTGCCTCCAAGTGTCCCTATTTTCCCGGGACAATCCCAGATATACAGAAGCTGTCCTGGTTTCTGATTTGATCCTGGAATATCGTGCTTTTTCCAGTATACCTGAAGGAGTGTCTCCACCCCCATTGTTCAGCCCAGATACTGAGGTCCAGCTCCGAGGGCCTTCTGGCCGCTGCCTCCTCCCCCCCCCACAAGCGCCCGAGCGGCTTCTTCTTCTGCCATCCCAGGTTATTTATTTGTTGAGCATTCATCCTGATTTATGGGCAGCTGGGGCTCATCAAGCTGGGAAGCGAGCCCATGCATGTAGGAGGAGAACTCTGGTCCTAAATCTCCGCTACTTTGTCAGGTATCTTTGGAAGAAGAAAAGCCTCAGGACTGAAACCTGCACAAATCCAGAGTGGCGTCCCTAAGATGGTTGGATGGCACCGTGTATGCCTCCTTCCAGCAACTCCTACAGCCATGCTGGGGCCAAACATCCTTTGAAAGCCAGTGTGGTGTAGTGGTTAAGAGCGGTAGATTCATAATCTGGTGAACCGGGTTCGCGTCTCCGCTCCTCCACATGCAGCTGCTGGGTGACCTTGGGCTAGTCACACTTCTCTGAAGTCTCTCAGCCCCACTCACCTCACAGGGTGTTTGTTGTGGGGGAGGAAGGGGAAGGAGAATGTTAGCCACTTTGAGACTCCTTCAGGTAGTGATAAAGCAGGATATCAAATCCAAAACTCTTCTCTTCTCTTCAGGGATGTCTTGGCCATTGAGGATACTGGCGCAAGGTGCCACGGCCCGAGGAGGGCGCCTGCGCCCTCCAGCCCTGACGGCAGCGCTCTCGCCCACCTCTTCTTGGGATGCGGACGCGGGGAGGCCGTTGGCGAGCCTCCTGTCGGCGCTGCAGCCAGGGCTTCCTGGACGGCAGTGCCGCACTGCCGCCTTGGGCAAGCAGGTGGAGGCAGAGGCGGAGGTGGAGCACTTTTTTTAAAAAAAGTCCTTTAAAATTAGAGGCACCTGTCAACAGCATACAGTCTCCAAATCTGCCCTTTCACAAAGCTGCTCCTAATCTGAGGACAGTTAACTCCCCTACCTCACCCCCCCCCCAATCCAGGCAAACTCTCCCACCCACTCTCTTCTCAAGGTTGTCCTTCTTCCACCTGCACAACACCTTTCTTCCATCTCTCCTCTTCTCCCATCAGCCTTCAGCATGGGCGTAGCCAGGATTTTTGTTGTGGGGGGTGGTAGCAGGCCTTTCATTGGGGGGGGGCAGAACCTCAGCTAGCTATGTATTTTTCTGTATTTTTATTGATTTAGGGGAGGGCACCTGCCCCTCCCTGCAGCCCCGCTTGGCTACATCCATCAGCCTGCCCAAAACTGCCTTCTTCTCCTGCATCTCTCTGCATCACTGCACTCCTGTCTCCATAGCAACCGGCCAGGAAGGAGAAAGTGGATTGAGCATCACATCACATCCGCAGAGAACAGAGAAGAGGAAGGAGCCCAGACTGCAATGATGAAGCAGGTGAGGGGGAAGGAGAAATGCCGCAAGCTGCAGGGGGCCGTGGGCAAGAGAGTGTGAAATGGGGAGGAGAGTATTATGGGTTGTTGTTGTTGTCAATGGGCCTACAGGGTGCCTAGGTGTGACAGTGAAGCTGTGGGGCCTCTGTGTGGAAATGTTTGGTGTGAGCTGGCAAGGCTTTCGCTGTGAAAAGGAGGGCAGCCTTATTTGGGAATAAGGCTGTGTACATGACATACATTTGCAGCATACACACCCCTCCAAGAACCCTGGGAACAGTCATTTGTTCCAGGTGCTGGGATTCGTAGCCCTGCTAGGGGTAAACCACAGCTCCCATGATTCTTTCTTTCTTTATTTTTTACTGGTTGAGTGTGCATTAAATCAACTGGCTATAAGAAGCCTACGTTGCCTTTAAATAGCTCTGATTTATGACAGGAAGACCAGCTAAATTCCAATTTGTGTTGCTTTTGCTGTGGAACGTCCATGATTAAAAAACAAACAAACACATCTGCACAACTTTCCTAGTTGTTTCTTTTTAAAACTACTTATATTGTGAAACAGTTGTTGGTTGGGCTGCCTATTTAAATATTTTAACTTTGGTCACCTCAGCTTTGCAGAAGGAACTCAAGGGCCTCCTGGAAATTTAGCTTTGCGCAACTGAAGTGGATTAAAGAGCTCGGTTTCCCTGGCACGACAAACCCATGCTAAAAAAACCCATAAAACTCCCCAGACTTTTTTTTGTAGTTCATAAATCTTCCTGTTAATTGTTTGCTCATCCCACACGCGTCTCAACCCGTTTCCTGTCACTTTCCTAACCATAAGAAGTTTGTCTCTCTCTCTCTCTTAAAAAGTGGCAGCCATGTTTCTGAATATTGGTTTGTTGGAAATCGCAGGTGGGGGGGAGTGCTCTTGTGCTCGGATCCTGCTCACGGGTTTCCCTTGTGAGCATCTGGTCAGCCTCTGTGAGAACAGGATGCTGGACTAGATGGACCATTGGCTTGGCCCAGGAGGGCTTCTCTTAAATTCTCATGGAAACCATAGGGGGGGGGCAGAGTGCTCTTGAGCTCTGGTCCTGATTACGCGTTCCCCATAATACACATCTGATTGGCTGCTCCGAGAACAGGATATTGGACTTGATGGGTCTTCAGCTTGATCCAACCAGCTGCTCTTCTATTCTTTTGATTGGTTGAGCTAGGATAGATGTGGGGAAGCAGTTTATTTAAAAGAATTACCGTATACAAGTTGCTAGAAGCTGCAAGAGAGGAGAGTAATTTATGAACTCAAGTCCTGCTTTTTATCTTCCCACTGTGGGCCATTGCACCCCCCCATTTCTCTGATGAAAATAGGGACATCCTATTTAACAACAACAACAACAACAACAACAATTTTATTATTTTTACCCTGCCCATCTGACTGGTTTGCCCCAGATTTCTCTGATGAAAATAGGGACATCCTATTCAATCATCATCGGGATGCGGGTATTCAATAATCATCATCGGGATGCGGGTATTCAATAATCATCGGGATGCGGGTAGCACTGTGGGTTAAACAACAGAGCCTAGGGCTTGACGATCAGAAGGTTGGCGGTTCGAATCCCTACGACAGGGTGAGCTCTCGTTGTTCAGTCCCACCTCCTGCCAACCTAGCAGTTCGACAGCACGTCAAAGTGCAAGTAGATAAATAGGTACCACTCCGGTGGGAAGGTAAATGGCATTTCTGTGCGCTGCTCTGAAGTGGCTTAGTCATGCTGGCCACATGACCCAGAAGCTGTACGCCGGCTCCCGGGGGAAATAAAGCGAGATGAGCGTGGCAACCCCAGAGTTATCCGCAACTGGACCTAATGGTCAGGGGTCCCTTTACCTTTATTCAATCATCACCATCAGTGCTTCCCCCCCCCTAAGGGTATGCAGTACCAGCACCCTTTTCCTCCCCAAATGTTAAAAGTGTGGCACTTACTAGAACAACTGCATGGTGAGTACTGGCACATTTTTTTCCTTTAAAAAAAGCACTGGCTGTTGTTGTTATTTTACTAGTCATACCCTACCCATCAGACCGGATTGCCCCAGCCACTCCAGGCAGATTTCAATATATATAAAAGGTAAAGGTACCCCTGACCGTTAGGTTCAGTCGCGGACGACTCTGGGGTTGCGGTGCTCATCTCGCTACATAATGAAACGTTGTTGTTGTTGTTGTTGAGTCGTTCAGTCGTGTCCGACTCTTTGTGACCCCATGGACCAGAGCACACCAGGCACTCCTGTCTTCCACTGCCTCCCGCAGTTTGGTCAGACTCATGTTGGTAGCTTCGAGAACACTGTCCAACCATCTCATCCTCTGTCGTCCCCTTCTCCTTGTGCCCTCCATCTTTCCCAACATCAGGGTCTTTTCCAGGGAGTCTTCTCTTCTCATGAGGTGGCCAAAGTACTGGAGCCTCAACTTCAGGATCTGTCCTTCTAGTGAGCACTCAGGGCTGATTTCTTTGAGCATGGATAGGCTTGATCTTCTTGCAGTCCATGGGACTCTCAAGAGTCTCCTCCAGCACCATAATTCAAAAGCACCAATTCTTTGGCGATCAGCCTTCTTTATGGTCCAGCTCTCACTTCCGTACATTACTACTGGGAAAACCATAGCTTTAACTATACGGACCTTTGTCGGCAAGGTGATGTCTCTGCTTTTTAAGATGCTGTCTAGGTTTGTCATTGCTTTTCTCCCAAGAAGCAGAACATTAAACATTATTTTTTAAAAAAACCTTCCCTATACAGGGCTGGCTTCAGATGTCTTAAAGCTTGTATAGTTTCCTATCTCCTTGGTTCAAGGGTCGCATAGCTCCATACCCTGCAATATTTCTCTGATGGAAATAGGGACATCCTAAGGAAAAGCGGGACATTTCGGGGTCAAATCAGAAGCTGGGATGGCTTCTGCAAATGCAGGACTGTCCATGGAAAATAGAGATACTTGGAGGGGTCTGTCATTATGAGAACAGGATGCTGGACCAGATGGGCCACTTGCCTGATGCAGCGGACTCTTCTTTTGCTCTTAACCTTTGGCCCTCTGGGTGCTGCTGAACTACAACTCCCATCAGCCCCAGCAAGTGTGACCAATGTCTAAGGATGATGGGAGTTGTGGTTCAGCAATTTCTGGCATGTTCCGGATTCCTCACCACATGCCCTAGAGCAGGGCTGTCCGACTTCCAAGAGACTGTGATCTACTCCCACTATAAAAACACTGGCAGTGACCTACACATTGGATTAACCAAAGTTGTTCAGCTTTTCAATTTGCAGATGACACCAAGTTGGGAGGGGTGGCTAATACCCCAGAGGACAGGATCACACTTCAAAATGACCTTAACAGATTAGAGAGCTGGGCCAGAGCAAACAAGATGAATTTTTGCAGGGATAAATGTAAAGTACTACACTTGGGCAAAAAAAATTGAAAGGCACAAATACAGAATGGGTGACACCTGGCTTGAGAGCAGAACATGTGAAAAGGATCTAGGAGTCTTGGTAGACCACAAACTTGACATGAGTCAACAGTGTGATGCAGCAGCTAAAAAAGCCAATGCAATTCTGGGCTGCATCAATAGGAGTATAGCATCTAGATCAAGGGAAGTAATAGTACCACTGTATTCCGCTCTGGTCAGACCTCACCTGGAATACTGTGTCCAGTTCTGGGCACCACAGTTCAAGAAGGATACTGACAAGCTGGAACGTGTCCAGAGGAGGGCAACCAAAATGGTCAAAGGCCTGGAAATGGTGCCTTATGAGGAACGGCTTAGGGAGCTGGGTATGTTTAGCCTGGAGAAGAGAAGGTTAAGGGGTGATATGATAGCCATGTTCAAATATATAAAAGGATGTCATATAGAGGAGGGAGAAAGGCTGTTTTCTGCTGCTCCAGAGAAGCGGACATGAGGCAATGGATACAAACTACAAGAAAGAAGATTCCACCTAAACATTAGGAAGAACTTCCTGACAGTGAGAGCTGTTGGACAGTGGAATTTGCTGCCAAGGAGTGTGGTGGAGTCTCCTTCTTTGGAGGTCTTTAAGCGGAGGCTTGACAGCCATCTGTCAGGAATGCTTTGATGGTGTTTCCTGCTTGGCAGGGGGTTGGACTGGATGGCCCTTGTGGTCTCTTCCAACTCTAGGATTCTATGATTCTTGGGGTGGTTGGCGATTGCTCAGGATCACACAATCAACCAGGGTCGACCGGGGCGCCCCGCAATCGGTGGGTAGATCACAATTGACCTGTTGGATAACCCTGCCCTAGAGCAACAGAGCATTGCTGTTCGGGACCATTGCTTGGTCCCCTTCAACTTCGTGGCTTCTATTTCCTCCTAAAGTCATCCACCCACCCACCCAACCAACCAACCATCTTAAGCTTCCCGTCTGCTTTGTGCCAAACATGATGGGGGGATGTTCCAGGGGGTTCACACTGGCTGCGTGCTGCGTTCTTTTAACCTCCCTCCCTTTCCCACATCTGGAAAGATAATTCCCCCATTTGCTGGGAAAAACATTCCTCGGAGATGACATCCCATGCCTGGCTGGACTTCCCCACCCCCACCTCAAACTGGACCTCCTGTGGCCATGCAAGATTCAGATTCAGTTCAGCCACTCCCAATGTAAGAAATACCACTTGCAAAGAAAAGGGGCCTTTCCTAATTCCCCAGGAGGTTCAGATTTCCAGCTGGAGACCAAATGAGTTATTTTGGATGGGAAGTAATTGACCTTCCTGGTTCTGCTTATGGATTCCCAGCTACTGAATTACTGGATGTGCTGTGAACAGAGCTTGGATGTACAGTATTTATTTTTTACACGTTGATTCTGCTTGAGTAAATGCTTTCCCGCAGGCAATTTCATAAGGATAGTCTGCTGGATGAGGCCAATGGCCCACTGAGTCCAGCATCCTGTTCTCCCAGTGGCCAACCAGATGGCCGTGGGAAACCAGCAAGCAGACGAGGGATTTCAGCACAAGAGCATTCTCCTTTCATGTGGTTTCCAGCAACGGGTATTCAGAGGCATCCAACCATGGAGACAGAGCAAAGCCATTGTCGCTAGTAGCCGTCACTAGCCCTTTCCTCCATGACTTTCTTTTATTCATAGATATAGATATAGATCTTGAGACTCTTGAGAGTCCCATGGACTTCAAGAAGATCAAACGTCACCGGCTGCCTTTAAGGGTCGTGTATATTTTGGACTGCAAAAAGATCAAACTTATCCATCCTTAAAGAAATCAGCCCCGAGTGCTCACTGGGCGGGCAGATGAAATTAAAAGACACCCACTTCTTGGGAGAAAAGCATTGACAAACCTAGACAGCATCTTAAAAAGCAGAGACATCACCTTGCCGACAAAGGTCCGTGTAGCTATGGTTTTCCCAGTAGTAATGTATGGAAGTGAGAGCTGGACCATAAAGAAGGCTGATCGCCAAAGAACTTACGCTTTTGAATTATGGTGCTGGAGGAGACTCTTGAGAGTCCCATGGACTGCAAGATCAAACCTCTCCATTCTGAAGGATATCAGCCCTGAGTGCTCACTGGAAGGACAGATCCTGAAGCTGAGGCTCCAAGACTTTGGCCACCTCATGAGAAGAGAAGACTCCCTGGAAAAGACCCTGATGTTGGGAAAGATGGAGGGCACAAGGAGAAGGGGACGACAGAGGATGAGATGGTTGGATAATGTTCTCGAAGCTACCAACATGAGTCTGACCAAACTGCGGGAGGCAGTGGAAGACAGGAGTGCCTGGCATGCTCTGGTCCATGGGGTCACGAAGAGTCGGACACGCCTAAGCGACTAAACAACAAAAGATATAGATATAGATAGATTTCCAGTTTTATACATTTCAATATTTTTACTACCATTTTCACATTTCAAAACTTGACTTCCTTCTCCCTCTTTCCACAATTCCTTAAATTTATTTTAATATTTTCTGGCAAATCCAAATTAACTCTTAATTTGCGCATCCATTCATCTACTTTAAATATATACTCTTATAAAACTGCAGGTTATTGCAATACAGTGGTACCTCGGGTTAAGAACTTAATTCGTTCCGGAGGTCCGTTCTTAACCTGAAACTGTTCTTAACCTGAAGCACCACTTTAGCTAATGGGGCCTCCCGCTGCTGCTGCGCCGCCAGAGCACGATTTCTGTTCTTATCCTGAAGTAAAGTTCTTAACCTGAAGCATTATTTCTGGGTAAGCGGAGTTTGTAACCTGAAGCGTCTGTAACCTGAGGTACCACTGTAATCCTGCCAATGTTTTTATCTGTTTTACACTTTGTTTTGTAAGTATTAAATAAACTATTTCCATTCTTTTGTAAAAAGTTTGCTATCTTGTTTTCTTATTTTTCCGGTAAGTTTCGCCATTTCTGCGTATTCACCACAAGTCCTTGCATCCATTCTTTTTTTGCTGGGATTTCTTTTTTCCATTTTTGGGGGCAAGTAACATTCTTGCCGCTGTGGTCGCATACATGAATAAATTTCAATACAGTTTGGGTAGTTGTGTCCCTATAATTCCCTAACAGACGTTATTTTAAACATATTTTTCAATTCATTATATGTCATTTAATTCTTTTTGAAGCCATCTAGGTGGGCAGCTACCACTGCCTTCTGTGGGGATGAATCCCATCCCTGATTCAATTGATTCTATATAGTGGACTTCCAGTCTTTGGGAGGAAGAGGCTTATGCATGGCATCAACTGCGAAGGAAGGAGGGAGGGAAGGAAGGAAGGAAGGGAGGGAGGGAGGGAGGGAGGGAGGGAGGGAGGGAGGAATTTCCACTACATCCTTCCTTTGATCAGTACTTTTTAAAAAGCGCATGTGTGCTCGTGTGTCTTCTCCAGACTTTAGCAGACGACACTGAAGACGTGTCTCTTGACTTCGGAAACGAAGAGGAGTTGGCCTTAAGGAAAGCAAAAATCAGGTAAATTAAGTAAATTAATTTTATTGTCTCTAAGTCTTATGAACTTACCTGAAAAACAAAGAAAACAGAAAACTGAGCTAAGCATCTGTAAGAACTGAGCTAAATCAGTCATCACAAGTTCATCTTAGTTTGGGTAGTTCACATAGAATCATAGAATCATAGAGTTGGAAGAGACCACAAGGGCCATCCAGTCCAACCCCCTGCCAAGCAGGAAACACCATCAAAGCATTCCTGACAGATGGCTGTCAAGCCTCTGCTTAAAGACCTTCAAAGAAGGAGACTCCACCACACTCCTTGGTAGCAAATTCCACTGTCGAACAGCTCTCACTGTCAGGAAGTTCTTCCTGATGTTTAGGTGGAATCTTCTTTCTTGTAGTTTGAATCCATTGCCCCGTGTCCGCTTCTCTGGAGCAGCAGAAAACAACTTTTCTCCCTCCTCTATATGACATCCTTTGATATATTTGAACATGTTTGGGTGGCATCTTGCAAGTAACCGTCTCTTGCTTACAAAAGTTGATACATGTTGTTAAAGTATTATTGAAATAATTGTACATATATTTTTTCGCCAACGTGCTGCACGAGTCGTATTTTCTTCCACTAACAGCACAGGTTGTATTTTTGTAGTATGCTATTCTGTTTGGCTACAGCCAACATTCGGTTGCCTTGTTAGTGAAATTTGAATCTGGATGTAGGAGGCTGTGAAAAAGATGCTCTGTCCCCAGGGACACACCAACTTCTCCAGTCTCGAAGAGTCTCACAACGGTGGAACTGGGGAGACTCTGCACTAAATGAACTGTAAGAACTTCAGAAAAGACTCCCCGTTTCTAAAACCTCGGCTGCACTTTTCAATGTACATAGAAAGCTGAGAAGTTTGGGACTTTTTGTTGTTGTTGTTGTTGTTAAACCACGACTGCTAATACGACTCCATGTGCAACTTCATTTTTACCACATTCCGCAAAGGGAAACCCCAGGCTTCTGTTAAAAACAACCCCAGACAGAACAAACCGGTACAGGAAATGAGAAACCCATAGCTTCTGATTCTGTCTCTTTACAGTGAAGGGATCTCAAGCATGGCTGTTGCAAGTTCTCTGCAAGTAGAGTTTTTAAATGTTTCCATGCATCATCATTTTTAATTTTTTGAAATTACATTCCAATTCCTTTTTAAGAACAAACTCGAGCAGCTTGCCCAAAGAGCCCGTTAAATGCAATAGAAGTGGTTTGAATGACTAAGTATATAACCAGTATATAATTCTTAGAATCGTAGGTCCCAGGCTTCATCTAGTCTAACCCCCTGCAAGGCAAGAATCACAGATAAAGAATCTAAATAAAAAAATAAATAAAAATTCCTTCCAGTAGCACCTTAAGGTAAAGGTAAAGGGACTCCTGACCAATTGCAGTCCTTAACAGTCGTCAACAGGTTTTCCACACCTATCAGCTGATCACCCATTCCCACCACCCTTCTGAGTAATACCCCTCCCCACTCCCTCACTATATTTAAGGGTCTGGTGACTTCTGTTTCAGTGTATCTGCCCATCTGACAGTGCATGCACACGAAAGCTCATACCAAGAACAAACTTAGTTGGTCTCTAAGGTGCTACTGGAAGGAATTTTTTTATTTTGTTTTGATTGGACCCCTGACCATTAGGTCCAGTCGCAGACAACTCTGGGGTTGCAGCGCTCATCTCGCTTTATTGGCCGAGGGAGCCAGCGTACAGCTTCCGGGTCATGTGGCCAGCATGACTAAGCCGCTTCTGTCGAACCAAGTTTGATATTGGTATGAGATTTCGTCTGCATGCACACTTCTTCAGATACCAAAGAATCCCTGACAGATGGCCAGCCAACCTCTGCCTAAAAAAACCTCCTGTTCTGAGCTCCACTACCTTCCAAGGTAGTCCATTTCACCGTCAAACAGCTGTTTCATACAGAAAGTTCTTCATAATGTTAATTATGATACCTGAATAGCATCTCCACCCCCATCGTTCAGCCTGAGGTCCAGCTCCGAGGGCCTTCTGGTGGTTCCCTCACTGTGAGAGGTGAGGTTACAGGGAACCAGGCAGAGGACCTTCTCGGTAGTGGCACCCACCCTGTGGAACACCCTCCCATCAGATGTCAAGGAAATAAAAACAACTATCTGACTTTTAGAAGACATCTGAAGGCAGCCCTGTTTAGGGAAGTTTTTAGTGTTTGATGTTTTATCGTGTTTTTAATATTCTCTTGGGAGCCGCCCAGAGTGGCTGGGGAAACCCAGGCAGATGGGCAGGGTATAAATAATAAATTATTAGTAGTATCCTTGCAACAACCTTGTGAAGTAGGATAGGCCACCCATGAAACGCTCTGGCTGAGTGGAGATTTGAACCAAAATGTCCAACATGATAAGCCAGAGGTTGGCAACCCGTGACCTTCCTGGTGTCGTTAGAAGTCCTATCAGCTTCAGACAGCTTGACGTATGACTAGGGATGATAGTGGCGTCAGCCCTGTGGAACGCCCTCCCATCAGATGTCAAGGAAATAAACAACTACCGTTTCTGACTTTTAGAAGACATCTGAAGGCAGCCCAGTTTAGGGAAGTTTTTAATGTTTGATGTTTTACTGTGTTTTCATATATGCTGGAAGCCGCCCAGAGTGACTGGGGCAATCCAGTCAGATAGGTGGGGTACAAACAAACAAACAACAACAACAACATTCAGAATAAAATAAAATAAAATAAAAACTTCCTTCCAGTAGCACCTTAGAGACCAACTAAGTTTGTTCTTGATATGAGCTTTTGTGTGCATGCACACTTCTTCAGATACCTGTATCTGAATATCTGAAGAAGTATCTGAAGAAGTGTGCATGCACACAAAAGCTCATACCAAGAACAAACTTAGTTGGTCTCTAAGGTGCTACTGGAATGAATTTTTTTTATTTTATTTTGTTTTGACTATGGCAGACCAACACAGCTACCTACCTGTAACTGGAACATTCAGAATGTTAAGTAAAAGGTTCATCCACAGGAGTCAAAACAGCAGTGGCTTTCAGAGTAGGTGTCTGTGCAATGGAGGGGGACACAAGGCAGAGGAGAGAAAAAAGGCCAAGGTGGTGCTAAGCCAGCCTCCGCCAACCTGGCGCTCTCCAGGTGCTTTAGACTCCATCTCCCATCAACCCTTGTCCAGCAGCCATACACTTTCATTAGAACGTGCTGCCTCACTGTATAATAAGTCCTGCACTAGTGTAGAATCTATAACTGGAGGTAGCATGCAGGTGTGAATCAGCAGGTAATCACATCACACACGTGCTTGAGGGAGGCTGCAGATAAAGCACACGTTCCCTGTTCAATGCCTGGTATTTCCATGCACGACTGGGAAAGACGCCTGCCAGGAACACAGGAGAGTCACTGATGGGTTGCATATACGATACTGAACCGGATGGAGGAGGTATAAAGTAGAGGTCGGCAACCTCCAGCTCGTGGGCCAGGTGCAGCCCACGAAGGCCATTTTACCAGCCCACGAGCTGCCCGCCAACCCAGCTGCCCGTGCGGCAAGCCCCCCGTGTGCTGCGTTAAACCATCACGGCATGGGGACTTGCCAAGTGGTGCTGGAAATCGCAGGTGCGATTTCAGGCACCGCGGGCATGCGCAGACGCAGTTTCTGGCATTGCGCTGCGCATGTCTGGCCCACGGACACTCTCCGTGGGCTTGATCCAGCCCATGGCCGGAAAACCTTGCTGACGCCTGGTATAAAGTGTAGGGTTCCAGCTTCATAAAAAAGCCTAGCATCTTTGAATCTAATTAGTGTGTGAAGGGGTTAAACCATAGAGTAGGCTGTCCTGCCAGTCTTAGCCTTTGCCATCACTTCCTACCTTGGGAGGAAATAGGTCACCAAGCCTTTGTTATCTCTCCCTCCTTGTAGACTTCAGTATGTAAGGAGCGCTGAGCTGGTCGCTCCAGCCACATGGCTTTCACCAGCCTCTTTTGTTTCAGACCAGAATGGAGTCTGAAACTAACATTTCTCTCTCCCCCATTAGTTTAGAAATGTTTACCTTTTGTAACTAAGCAATGTTTTTACTGCCTGTGCATATTTCCCGACTGCTGTATGGAAAAGCACATGGATCTGACCTTTGAAGAATTTTGTAAGTAAACAATTTTATGACTTACCAATAAAATCTGTCTCTATGCTAGCTTGGAAAAAAACTTTGAAGGGGGATATTTTGGCACTCACTGGAAATGCACATTTAAAAGGTTTTACACCTGGACTTTCATGCTTTACTTTGCTGTGTATTTTGTGATTTTAACTGTCTGCTGGGATTCTTTCACCATAGAGTACTCGCCCCAAATTTTGGTCTTGACTTCCAGGATGCAACATAAAGCAGCTTAGCATATGTTCCGGAACGTTCTCTCCTAGGCACCCTCTGGCCACCTTCTTCCACCTCTTTTTCCGAGTGAGTGCCATCGTGACCTACCTAGTCTGTGACTGGTTCAGCAAAAGCTTCATTGCCTGTTTCGTCCTCATTCTCCTCCTCCTGTCCTTCGACTTCTGGTCTGTGAAGGTAAGCATGCTCTGGGCATCTCACAACTCAAACATTATGCCACCTTGTGCCATTTTGTCTTTCATCCAAGGGCGTGAAACAGTCTGCCACCTCCCCTCTCCCTAGTCTCTCTTTTTTTTTTTTTACAAATCATATTTATTGTGGTTTCCAATAAAACAATATCATATGAAACATTCCAAATTACATTCCAAATTATTTCTCCAATTATAAAACAAAAAAAGGTTCCAAATTGTCCAAATTATTACTTTAAATTTTATTTAAGGCTTCCCATGCTTCAAATTCCGGAGGCTCTATTATCATAAATTATTGCTTTGCTTTCTCTTCCAGTGTTTTCACAGCCGCTGATATATCCAACAAGTAAGATAAGTCCAAACAAGCAGTATCACTGTGTGATTTTAAGTCTGTACTCCACATTCCTTCTTTCGTTTTGCTGGTTGAAATCCAAAAGTCGTATTTGTACAGTCGCCATTTTCTTCTTTATTATATTTCGTATATTTTCCACTTTTAAAAGTCCCGATCTGCACCAGGTTATAAATCTTTGGAGGTTAGCCATCTCACTTATAAATCGTCACGTAAAAAGAAAAAGAAATGCAGCCTTGTCCCTCCTACGATCTCACGTTGCAGTCCGGGCATAATTCTAACTGCGTCATTTCTTGGCAGTCAACCAAATTCTTCCAATTAAAGTCCGTCAATGTCCAAGGGATTCATTTCATACTTCACACATTTATCATTCAAATCTCACTTGTTATATAAACGTTGGGTCTTCTGGGGGGTATTTGCCCAATATAAAATCATACAATCACATAGTCCAGGGCTCCTCCCCCCCTTCTGTCCCGTTTCACATATTTTACATACCGATACAGTCGTAAATTCTCATCCTCTTCTTTTCAAACAGTGGCTGGATTCTTTAGCAAAATACTTTCTCCTCTTTCGTTTGAAGCATGCCCAAGGTGACTCACTAATTTATATTTCTTAGCGTTGGGAATCCCGGACGGACAGGCCGGTCGCAGGAGTGCCGAACCTCAGGGGGGCTATCTGCCCTGACTCCCCTGCCCATTTTCCCGAAGGGTCAGAGCAGGTTTTGGAGCACCGTGGGCGAGCTGCCCTTCCCACATGCCTGGGAAGGTTGGGAGGCTGCATACTCCCAAAACAGCCTCAAAATTCCCCATGGAGGTCGGGAGCAGATGGAATTCCGACCATACCAGTCCGTGCCGGAAGCGGAAGCCCCCCTCTCCTTAGTCTCAGTATTGTCCTTGTAATGCTCTGCAGGGGGGGGGGGAGGAGGATAGAGACAAAACCAGAATCATTTGGCACCGCCACACATTGGCTTGGGCGCCACCTACTGTTGGTCCTCCTGCCTTCTACCCTACCAGTCCCAGTGGGCACCACCCAACACTGCCTTCATCATGGCATAAGTACATAAGAACAGCCCTGAAGCTGGATCAGGCCAGTGGCCCAGCTAGCCCGGCACCCTGATACAAAAATACAGATCTCTCTATGAAAACGGTGTACTGGTGGTATTTAACTCCTAGTAAGTTAGCAGCTCCTGCCAACCTAGCAGTTCGAAAGCACGTCAAAATGCAAGTAGATAAATAGGTACCACATTGTGCGAGAGATACTGCCTGTGTGGATCTGGAGAGGTGGAAACTACTGGCCACATACTCTTGCGATGCTGCTTCTACGAGGAGGTGCGAGGCGAGTTTATCCATTCGATGCTAGCTGAGCTACCTGGACGCTCGGACAATTTCTATATAGAGTGGCTTCTCTCAGATGCTAACGCTAATGTGACAGCAAAGGTAGCCAGGTTCTGTGCTAGAGCCATAAAAATTCGGTCCGAACTAGTCCGCAGTACCCACACAGCTTCAGGACAGAGCTAAAGACGAACCAGTGCTATAACCGGCTGTGTAGCCCACCTTTTAAAGTAGTGATATCTTCTTTTATCTAAAAAATTTAAAGCTTAAAGTTTATATTTATAGTTCATATTTTAGCATGTATTTTGGATTGTTTTTTATGGATATGTACGTGCTGGTTGAGAGCCGTAATAATAAATCTATCTATCTAGGTACCGCTCCGGCGGGAAGGTAAACGGCATTTCCGTGCGCTGCTCTGGTTCCCCAGAAGCGGCTTAGTCATGCTGGCCACATGACCCGGAAGATGTACCCTCGGCCAATAAAGCGAGTTGAGCGCCGCAACCCCAGAGTTGTCCGTGACTGGACCTAACGGTCAGGGGTCCCTTTACCCTTTACCTTTAAGTTAGCAAAAATGCAAGTACAAATACCTGCTGGAAATGTAAAGAAAAAGAAGGTACCTTTTATCAAATGTGGTTGTGTAAGGTAATAAAAGCATTCTGGGAAATGATATATAATGAACTGAAAAAAACGTTTAAAACAACTTTTATTTTAAAAAAACAAACCCCAGAAGCCTTTTTATTAGGAATTGTAGCTACCGATACACCTATTTATGCATGTGACAACAGCTACACGGATGCTATTAACCCAGAGGTGGAAAGAAGAAAAAGTCCCTACCAGAGAGGAATGGCAAACCAAGCTGTTGGACTATGCTGAAATGGGAAAACTGACCGGAAAGCTCAGGAACCTAGAAGACAAAAACTTCAGGAAAGAATGAGAAACATTTTTCATTTATTTATGAGACCACTGCAAGCAGATGAAAACAAATACTATGGACGATATGGACAGATACAAAATATAGATTATGAAATAATATGCAGTTGAAAATGTTGACAATAAGACCCATGGAGGGGGTGGGGAGATGTCTGGAGATACAGGGGAATTTCTAAATATGGATGTGTATTTGGTATTGTTGCAACTTTACACTTGTGAAATCAAATAAAAATGATTATAACCCCCCCCCCCAAAATACAGACCTCTCTAGCTGGCTGTTTTTCACCCTCTCATTCAGAACGTCACTGGAAGGCTGCTGGTCGGTTTGCGATGGTGGAATCAGATTGATGAGGATGGGAAGAGCCACTGGGTGTACGAAGCGAAAAAGGTATCCCTTTACATTGTCTTCCACAGAGCATAGAAGGGTCCTTGCCAGTGGACCATGTGTTGCAACAGGCAATAGCTCAGTCATTAGATCCTGAGACTCTTAATCTCCCAGGGTTGTGGGTTCGAGCCTCACGTTGGGCCAAGGATTCCTACATTGCAGGGGGTTGGACCAGGTGACCCTCATAGTCCTTTCCAAGTCTATGATTCTATTATTCTAAGTGGTTCCCAAACTTTTTCAGACCCCCCCCTCGGTTGCATAAACACATCAGCAGTGCCCCCCTTTGTTGTTGTTGTTCAGTCGTTCAATCGTGTCCGACTCTTCGTGACCCCATGGACCAGAGCACTCCAGGCACCCCTATCCTCCACTGCCTCCCGCAGTTTGGCCAAACTCATGCCAGTCGCTTCGAGAACACTGTCCAACCATCTCATCCTCTGTCGTCCCCTTCTCCTTGTGCCCTCCATCTTTCCCAACATCAGGGTCTTTTCCAGGGAGTCTTCTCTTCTCATGAGGTGGCCAAAGTCTTGGAGCCTCAGCTTCAGGATCTGCCCTTCCAGTGAGCACTCAGGGCTGATTTCTTTAAGGATGGATAAGTTTGATCTTCTTCTTTTTTTTATAAGATTTTTATTATTTTCAATTAAAACAGAAGAAAAACATAACATAAACACCAACATTAACACCATAAAAACAAACTACATAAACACAATCAAACATTAACAATAGAAAGAAAAAGAAACTTATACAAACCTTAAACTAACACTAATCTTCATACTTTCCTTGTTTCTATCTTCTCTATTTGGGGACTTCCCCCGTTCCCTCCACTGTCTTCAAAATCATATATATCTTCTAGGTAGCTTTATATCTTGTTCAGTTAACATTTGCCCAGGTTTTAATATTCTTAACTTTACTTAATCAAATACCTAATTAACTATATCTTAACGTATTTTTAGCAAATAAATCATTCGCACAAAAAATTTCCTCTTAACAATTTTATCTAGCATAAACCTACTAAAGCCAATTCTATTTAATTCTGCTCAAATATTCAATTTAACTGATTTAACTAAATAGTCTTTAAATTTTTTCCAATCCTGTGACACCTTCTCCTCCCTCTGGTCCCGGATTCTGGCGGTCAGTTCTGCGAGTTCCATGTAATCCATCATCTTCATCTGCCATTCTTCCACCGTTGGTATCTCTTCACCTTTCCATGTTCTTGCCAATAAGATTCTAGCTGCTGTTGTGGCATACATAAAAAACACTCTATCCTGACTGGGTATCTCTTCATTGGTTATGCTCAGAAGAAATGCCTCTGGTTTCTTACAAAAGGTAACTTTCATTACCTTCTTAAGCTCGTTATAAATCTTATCCCAGAAAGCATTTACCGCTGGGCACAACCACCACATATGAAAAAAGGTACCTTTCGCATGTTTACATTTCCAACATACATCTGACATTTTGGTATTCATCTTAGCTATCTTAACTGGTGTCAAATACCATCTATAAACCATTTTCATTATGTTTTCTCTTAAACTATGACAAGCAGTGAATTTGATACCTTTCTGCCACAATCTCTCCCAGTCATCCATCATAATATTATGTCCTACATCTTTCGCCCAATCTATCATTGGCGATTTAACCAGTTCATCTTTCGTATGCCACTCTAGCAAAAGATTATACATTTTGGAAAGGTTCTTAAAGTTCGATTCTATCAGTTCTGTTTCCAGTTTTGATTTTTCTACTTGAAAACCAACTTTTTTGTCCATTTTAAATGTTTCATACACCTGGTGATATTGCAGCCAATCGGGGACCTGGCTTTTCACTTGGTCATAGCTTTTTAGCTTAAATGAGTCCCCTTCCTGCTGCAATATGTCCATATATCTTAGCCAACTTGCAGACATGTTCGGTCTCTTATAGGCCTTGGCCTCCACTGGAGAAATCCATCTAGGAGTCTTTCTCTCCAAAAGGTCTTTATATCTAGTCCAGACCTGATACAAGGATTTTCTAACTATATGAGTCTTAAAAGTTCTGTGAATTTTAACCTTGTCATACCAAAGGTATGCATGGCAGCCGAACATATTGTCGTGTCCTTCCAAGTCCAACACATCCACATTCTCTAATTTAAACCAGTCCTTTAACCAGCAAAAGGCCGCTGCTTCAAAATAAAGTCTTAAATCCGGCAGGGCAAAGCCTCCTCTCTCTTTAGAGTCTGTTAGGATCTTAAACTTGATTCTAGGCTTTTTGCCCTGCCATATAAACTTCGATAGGTCCTTTTGCCATTTCTTAAAGCAATCCGGTTTATCCAAAATTGGTATGGCTTGGAATAAGAACAGCATCCTTGGTAGGACATTCATTTTAACCACTGCTATTCTTCCCATTAACGACAGTTTAAGTCTTGTCCAAATTTCCATATCTTTTTTTATCTCCATCCACAGTTTTTCGTAGTTGTCCTTGTACAGGTTCAAATTCTTAGTTGTGAGATTGATACCTAGATATTTTACAGTTTTAACAAAGTTGAGGCCTGTGGCTTCTTGTATTCTTTGAATCTGTTCTGCACTCAAATTTTTACCTAAAACTTTGGTTTTCTGCTTATTTAATTTGAAGCCAGCTACAAGTCCAAATTGTTCAATTAATTCCAAGGCTCTGGGGACACTGCTTTCCGGTTCCTGCAGGGATAACATCAAATCATCTGCGAAGGCGCGTAATTTGTATTCTTTCTCTCCCACTCTAATTCCTTTTGTCTGTTTGTCTTTTCGAATCATATTTAGAAGGACTTCCAGGACCGTAATGAAAAGTAAAGGGGAGATAGGGCACCCTTGTCTTGTTCCTTTCTCGACTTCAATCTCCTCCGATATCACACTGTTTACTATTACTTTTGCTCTTTGTTCTGTATAGATGGCCTTGATGCCATTTAAGAATTTTTCTCCAACTCCCATCTTTTCCAAATTCTTTTTCATAAATGTCCAAGATACTTTATCAAAAGCTTTCTCTGCATCAACAAACAGTAGTGTCGCATCTGTATTTATGTCTCTCTCCAGTTTTTCTAAAATGTCCACAATAATTCTCGTGTTATTGCTTATTTGTCTTCCTGGCAAGAAACCTGCTTGGTCTCTATGTATATAGTCTTTCAACACTCTTTTCAACCTTGTAGCCAAAACATTTGCGAAGATTTTGTAATCCACATTCAAAAGGGATATTGGACGATAGTTTTTCATCTGAGTCTTATCTGTATCTGGTTTTGGAATCAGTGTGATAAAGGCTTCTTTCCACGTCTCTGGTGCCCTATCTCCTTCTAGTATTTTGTTGCAAATTTCTCTTAACGGCTGCGATAGCCAATCTTTCAATGTCTTATAATATTTTGCTGTTAATCCATCCGGTCCTGGGGCCTTCCCCAATTGCATATTGTTTATTGCATCTTCTATCTCTTGTGTCGATATTGGGTGGTTGAGAATTGTTAGTTTTTCCTCTGGGACTTTTTGCAATCCATTCTTTTCCAGAAATCGGTCTATCTCTGCTTCATCTATCTTCTCCTCCTTGTACAGTTGCTTGTAAAATCTCTGAAAACACCATCTGATTTCCTCTGGTTTCTCTACATTTTTTCCATTTACTACCAAGTTGCAGATGACATTTACCTTTTGTCTTTTCTTTAGTTGCCAAGCTAGTAGTTTTCCACATTTATTAGCAGATTCAAATGTTCTTTGTTTCATCATTTTCACTTTCCATTCGATATCCTGATTCATAATATTCGCATATTGGGATTGCAAGTATTTAATTTCTTTTTGAATTTTGACACATCTGGGATGTCCTCTTAATTCTTTTTCCTTTTCTTTGATTAATTTCAACAGTCTCTCCATTTCTGCATTTTGTTGTTTCTTCTTTTTTGCTTTTTCACTTATGAGGAATCCTCTCATTACCGCTTTACTTGCATCCCAAGCAATCCTTTTCTCCACTTCGGAACTCCAATTAATTTGAAAATATTCTTTCATCTTTTTCGCCGCTCTTTCTACTAGCTTGGTGTCTCTCATCAATGCGTCATCCATTCTCCATCTAAAAGAATCCTTGGAAATCATTTTTAAATTTAGCTGTACCGGATTATGGTCTGAAAACGTTTTGGGACCAATTTCTGCCTTTTGTATTTTTGGAGCCAATTCACTCGAGATCCAGATGTAGTCTATCCTCGACCACGACTGCTGAGGTTCACTGAAGTACGTTGCCTCTGTTTCTGTGGGGTTTTTTAATCTCCAAGAGTCCACCAAATTCAAATTATCCACCATTTCAAAGAAAGTCTTTGGGAGTTTCCCATCATTCGTTAATTTAGCTCTTTGAGATCTGTCCATTAATGTGGAAACTGCACCATTAAAGTCTCCAAGGCACACTACCTTGTAATCCAAATAGTCCAACAGCAGGTCATGTATTTTTTTGTAAAAAATCGACTTTCCATCATTTGGTGCGTAAAGTCCCAGAATCAAAATTTTTTCGCCTTGTACGTTGATTTCAATTGCGATGTATCTCCCTTCTTCATCTTTAAATAGCTGTCTTGGGCTATATTTCTCCTTTGCATATATCACTACTCCTCTCTTCTTGACCTTGTCCGATGATATAAACTCTTGGCCTAGTTTTTTATTTTGTAGTAGTCTTCTGTGGCGTCGGACTATGTGGGTCTCCTGTAAACATATTATGTCCAAATTCTTCTTTTCTATGCTGTAAAACACTCTGCGTCTCTTTGGTCTCTGGTTCAATCCCCGAACATTCCATGTCATTAACTTGAGCGCCATTTTCCTTTATTTATTCTTCTCCTCCAGTTGCCTCTCCTTTCTTACCTTCCTCTGGATCCTTCTGACTTGGCCCTGGTAATCCCGGCGGTGGTGGAAGTGTTTCTGGAAACTTGTAGAGCTGTGCTGGATCAAGTGGAGTACCTTTAAATTGTTCCAGATGTTTATCCAAAAACTTTTGCTTTTCCGCCAAGGACCTTATTCTTATCTTTTTCCCTTCAAACGTGAATGCAAGGCCTTCTGGAAATTCCCAACTGAAGGAGATCTTTCTTCTTCTTAGCTCAGTCACCAAATCGTTGTAAGGAGCTCTTTTGTCTAAAAAAAATCTGGGGATGTCCTTATAAAAAATTACTTTATTCTGCTGTACCACCAGGTTGTTTCTGTAATGTAAGTCCAGAAAGTAGTCTCTGTCGTGTCTATCGTGTAGCACAATCAAACAGTCACTGACTGTTTTGGTGCTTTTCTTTCCTCTGGAACCTCTAGGTCCAAATCTGAAGGCCTTCACTATGCGTGCTGAGACGTTTACCTCTTCTAACTCCCAGTACGTTGAAAATTGCTCCACAATGTAGGCTTTTAGGTCTTCTCCTTCCAGTTCTGGAAGACCCTTAGACGGATGTTTCCCTCTCTCTGGTGAAGTTGCAGAAAAGCAAGAGATTCCTCAACAGTTCTCTGTCGTGTTCCAATATTCTCTATCTGCTCCAAATCTAAATTGTCCAATTTTTCCTCCACCTTTTTTATTTTTTCTCTGACCACTTTAATTTCCTCGGAGTCCTTTTTCAAAGTGGTCACCTCCTGCCCAATTTTATTAATTTCTTCTCTGTTCTTCCTTACATTCTCCTCAATTTGGCCAATTGATCTTTCCAAGGTCTGGGTGGAATTTTTAATATCAGCTTTTATATCAACTTGGAGTTTTTCTATTGCAGAGTTCACTGTTGTATTTACTGATGACACTGAATCCTGTGTTTGCTTCAACCCTTCAGTCACACTTTTCAGTCCTGCTGCAATTTCTGCCACGCTAACAACCAATTTCTCCATTTGTTCCTGAAGAGTTAGGGAAACAGAGCCTCTTTTTTGTGCAGAGCTAGAGCCAGCTGTTTTAGATCTAGTGTCCATTTCCTGTGGGCTCTGCAATTGTAATCTCAAGGTCACTCCAGTTGCTGTAGTAACAATCTCAGACATTCACAGCAGAAGACCAACAGTCCCAAAGATAAACACCAGGTGGCCAGCAGCTTGCTTCTGAGAACAAAGAGCCTGCTGAGCCAGAAGCCCACACCAGTCCAAAAATCCAACTTTTAGGCAAAGAGTTCCAATTTTTCCAAAGTTATAGATTCCTTAAAGCCAAGAAAAGTTTATTTAAATAGCCCAAGTCAGTAGCTGTTTCTCACTTGCAGTGTTACCACCAAGTCCATAAAGTAACTTGTAACCGGCTACAAAGAAGTCAAAATGTCTCCACTGGTAAACAGTCACTGAAACACCAACAAAGAAAAAAAATGGCAACAATATATTGCAGCCCGCTACCGACCCGGAATCCTAGTCCAGAGGGC
This sequence comes from Lacerta agilis, assembly GCF_009819535.1. NCBI lineage: Eukaryota > Metazoa > Chordata > Lepidosauria > Squamata > Lacertidae > Lacerta > Lacerta agilis. The sequence continues at coordinate 44,199,851 of NC_046324.1, forward strand.
GAGCGGTGTCTTCTTTTGCCATATCAACTGTTTTTAAGTCTGTAAACATCCTTCAAACAACTTTTAAACAACTTTTAAAAAGTTTGGCAGAGTTCGCAAAACTTTTCCCGTTAATCACGGCTTTAGTCTTTTAGCGCTACCAAGCTCGCGCAAACAGTTCAAGGGGAACAGGCTTCCTTTTTAAGTTTCCTCTGCAAGCAGTGCTCTCCAAACTTGTAAAACAGTCCAAAACTTTTACTTACAGAGTTTCTTTGGAAGTTTCTATGTCGGAAGTGCCGGGTGCTCGAGTCTGGCGGGATCGCTGCTTTGATCCTCCGTAGGCAGTCGCTTCTTCAGTCCCGTGCCGGAGCTTCGCTCGCCTGATTTTCCCCCTTACGAGGGTCAATCAGGAGCGGAGACGGCACGTCTGGGACCCACGAAGCAGTCGGTCCACGGGACGCTCTTCCCGTGGCTTTAAGGGACCCGTGGCGCAGGCACGGAAGTCCCTGAAGCCTAACGGAGGACGGAGCCGTCGGACTCCCGTCCGCCATTGCACCGGCACCAAACGGAAGTGCACCCTATTATTACTATTATTACTAATAGGTACCCCCCTACACACTATTAAAAACATAAATCAGAATATAGACATACCTTGGTTTTCGAACAGAAGGCGTTCCGGAAATCCGTTCGACTTTCGAAACGTTCAGAAACCAAGGCGTGGCTTCCGATTGTGTAAGGTGTGACAGAAACAATAGCGGAAACCGCATCGGACATTCGGCTTCCAAAAAACCCCCCCACAAAAAACCTACTTCGAAAACCGGAACACTTACTTCTGGGTTTCAATCGTTTGGGATCCGAAACGTACGAATACCAAGGTGTTCAACAGCCAATGTACAACTGTAGTGGCTCACACAACCCCCTAAGGAAGATAATAACATAATTGAATTCAAAACAGAAACAATAAGTGCACATTATCCACAATCCAATTAAGACCATTTAGTTTGATTAATTTGACAAAATTGATAAACATGTCCCAGTGATACCAGCCTTTACATCTCCAGCAGCCCCCTGCTGCCCCCTTGCCTCTTAGCAAGGTACTGTGGTACTTGGTTCTCGAATGGCTTAGTTGACGAACAAATCGGCTACTGAACGCCGAAAACCGGAAGTAAGTGTTCCGGTTTTTGAATGCTTTCAGAAGCAAATGTCTGGACATGGCTTTCTGCTTGAGTACAGGGAAGCTCCTGCTGCCAATCGGAAGATGCACCTTGTTTTTTCGAATGGTTTCGGGAGTCGAATGGCCTCCCAGAATGAATTAATAACACCGGTCTTGAAAGATCTACATTGGCTCCCAGTACATTTTCCGAGCACAATTCAAAGTGTTGTTGCTTACCTTTAAAGCCCTAAACAGTCTCGGCCAGTAGACCTGAAGGAGCGTCTCCATCCCCATCGATCTACCCGGACGCTGAGGTCCAGCGCCGAGGGCCTTCTGGCGGTTCCTCACTGTGAGAAGCCAAGCTACAGGGAACCAAGCAGAGGGCCTTCTCGGTAGTGGCACCCGCCCTGTGGAACGCCCTCCCACAATGTCAAAGAGAAACACCGACTACCAGACTTTTAGAAGACATCTGAAGGCAGCCCTATTTAGGGAAGCTTTTAATGTTGGATGATTATTGTATTTTAATGTTTTGATGGAAGCCGCTGTAATAAGAATATTAAGGTCATATATATATAATATAATAAATGTTCATAAGTGTGCCAAGCAAACAAGGCCGCATGTGTGAGGCAGCACAGGAAAACAGCCCTGAAACCATTTCTGACTCCCAAACTGACAAACTGTTTCTCTGCAAGGAAGGAGGAGGGGGGGGGGTTAGAAAACCTTCCATTGTCTCAGGATTATAATGATTATCATCTCAAAGGAATGGCCAAGCTACCCAGGAAAGGCAATCAGATAAGACATTATCATATAAACTGGCAGGCAGGAGAAAAAAAACGCTCTCAGATTTCTGCTGTAGACTGCCTTTTTCTGTGGTGTAGCTATGATGTATTTGGGAGATGGTCCTGGGTTACACCCCTTCTGTGACGTTTGTATGGGGGTTTCTGGGGGTGGTCTTGAACGGCAGCGTGGGCAATTTAAAATTTCTCCTTTGTTTCTAGGTCTTTCCCCTACTCTCCTGTGTGTGGGGCAAACACCCTGTTGCAACAGCCTTAATAAAGATCAAGTTTGCCAGCTGCTTTGCTTCTCAACTATTCTCGGCTGGCCTCTGTTATTACCTCCTACAATGGAGCAACCTGCAAAGGACTCTACGGGGGCTCTTGTGTACCCCATAAGGGAATAAGGGCCAGATTTTGTTTATTACAGCACCCAGAGTGGCATGGGGAAGCCCAGCCAGATGGCGGGGGTATAAATAAATTATATATTATTATTATATTATTATTATTATTATAAGTTCGAGACTCCTTCATGGATCACTGCCTTGCTGTGGCAAAGGGGCTTGAATAACTCAGGGAAGCTATGAGCTATGCCATGCAGGGCCACCCAAGATGGACAGGTCATAGCGGAGAGTTTAGACTAAATGTGATCCCCCTGGAGAAGGAAACTGGCAAGCCACTCCAGTATCCCTTGCCAAGAAAACATCCATGGACAAAGTTTATTTTTGGTCCATTGGGTCACGCGGAGTCTGGACACAAACTGAACGACTGAACAACAACAAAAGTTCGAGAACCAAGGGTTCTATCGTAATCCTAGCTAATCCCCACTTTGTGAACACTGGTTTAAAACATACAGGGAAAGCACAGGAAGAGGTTTGTAACGTCAAGAATAGGGACGGTGGGGGAGTGGATGGAGATAAGCTTTTTTCTTCTCCTCCCACAGTATTATTGCTCGGAGTCCTCCAGCATATGACAGGCAGAAGAAGGAACTTCTTCAAATATATTAAGTTTTGACTACACCATTGTTGGATGCAGATAAGCCATCCGAAATGGGGGATACCAAGCAACAGTTGCCACATTTAGGCCTGGAATTTTATGCCATCTTATGTGTATGGCAAATTTAATAATAAATTTATTACAGTGGTACCTACTCGACTTACTCTACTCGACATACGAATTTTTCGACTTGCATATGAAAAACGTGCCTGCACACCTACGAATTTTTCGAAATCCAAAGGACATCCGTTGGCAGTTTAGTTGGGGTTTACTCGACTTACGAATTAGATGCGGTTTACTCAATTTACGAATTTTTCGTTTCCAATGCATTCCTATGGGGAAATTGCTTTTTTTGACATACAATTTTTCGACCTACGAATGTGCATTCGGAACGGATTAAATTAGTAAGTCAAGGTACCACTGTATTTATGCCACCATCTGACTGGACTGGGTTGCCCCAGCCACTCCCAACAAAATATTAACATTTAATATTAATTTTTTTTAAAAAAAACCAATAAAACAAACCATTAAAAACTTCCCTGAATAAAGCTGCCTTTAGATGTCTTCTAAATGCCAAATCTGCTCAACAACTTTTGGGGTGTCCTTGTTTTTACTTTTGAAATATCAACCCTCCCTCTGCCTGCTTACACATTTGGTGATAGAGGCCATTTCCCCAAACGACTCTCTGTTCCACACTGATGACAAGTGACTCCAGGTGTGGGAGTTCTGGAAATCTATTGCAGTTTTTCATTTAAAATACCGCTTAGTGTTTTGTTTTTTAAAGACTCAAAGCCACGTGCAAATGAAAGCAATGTGTATCAAATGAGCATAAAACGCAATTCTAAAGTGACCATTACGATGACGCGGCCAATATTTTGAGTAAATGAAAAAAAAGAGAGGCCTTTTTTAAATGCATGGACCAACATATCCACCAAAGATACCAAATTTTGAGGAAGTTTATTGCCGATAATGAGGAAATGAATCTATTTTCCTAGAATCAGATTGTATATGGCAGAAGTTCCCATTTCTGTTGAATTCTGTTATTTTTGCAGATATTTCAGCTGACGGCAACCCACCCTCTCTTCCCCCGCTTCTTCTCCTCCATAGGTCCCGTCAACCGTAGCTGCCCCCACCGAAGTCGAAGCCCGGATATTCTGGCTGGGCCTGATTATCTGCCCGGTCATCTGGACCCTTTTCTTCTTTAGCACGTTGTTTTCCTTGAAGCTGAAATGGCTGGTAAGGGGCTGGACCAAACTTTGCAAGAGCCCAGGGCAGTGGCGAGCAAGCTGACCAGGCCTGGCGTGGCACGCATGCCCTGCACCCAGGGGTGGGGCCAGCCGGGGAGGACACTCCATGGGGCCTCCAGGAATCTGCCTACCTCCTCCCACTCAGCCGCCCTATAGCTGAGGGGGAGGCAGCAGGCGGACTGTTTGGGGCAGCTCCAGAGTCTGCGGGTGCCCAAGCCACTGCGTCACTCCCAGGAGAGACGCGCGGCAGGCACGCTGCAGGCCCCACGGTGACCTCGCCACTGTGATCCATGCGCGGTGATGGTCACCTCCAGGCTTGACTATTGTAACTCACTCTACATGGGGCTGCCCTTGAAACTGACCCAGAAACTCCAGCAGGTGCAGAATGCCGCAGCGGACTCCTTATGGGGGCCTCGCCGCGGAATCACATTCACCCAGTGCTGTACCTTCAAAGCCCTATACGGCCTAGGACCCTCGTACCTATGGGACCGCCTCTCCTGGTATGCCCGCGGAGGACCTTACGGTCTGCAAACAACAACACTCTGAAGATCCTGGGCCCCAGGGAAATTAGACTGGCCTCAACCAGAGCCAGGGCCTTTTCAGCCATGGCCCCAGCTTGGTGGAATGCTCTCCCACAAGAGACTAGGGCCATGCAGGATTTAACATCTTTCCACAGGGCCTGCAAGACAGAGCTGTTCCGCCAGGCCTTTGGCCAGGGGGCAGTCTGACCTACTTTCCTTTGTATAAGAACAAGCATGAAGGAGGCTTCCCAGCCTGTTCACATGTCCTCATGTGATCAGTAAAACAGTTAGTCCTGGAAAGTATTAACTGCTCTCAATCGTAACCGATAACTGCATTTGTCCAGATTTTAATTTGTCTGAATTAAGGATTCTTAATTAAGGATAATTAATTAAGGATAATTAAGGCTTCAGGATAAGAACAGAAATTGTGCTCTTGCAGCACAGTGGCAGCGGGAGGTCCCATTAGCTAAAGTGGTGCTTAAGGTTAAGAACAGTTTCAGGTTAAGAACGGACCTCTAGAACAAATTAAGTTCTTAACCCGAGGTACCACTGTAACTGGTTAAGAGCGGTGGACTCGTAATCTGGTGAACCGGGTTCGCATCTCCGCTCCTCCACATGCAGCTGCTGGGTGACCTTGCGCTAGTCACACTTCTCTGAAGTCTCTCAGCCCCACTCACCTCACAGAGTGTTTGTTGGGGGAGGAAGGGAAAGGAGAATGTTAGCCGTTTGAGACTCCTTCGGGTAGTGATAAAGCGGGATATCAAATCCAAACTCTTCTTCTTCTTCTTCTCTCTTCTTAGTACCACCCACCATTTTGTCATCCCCTGTCAGTGGTGACACCCAGGGCAGCCTGCCCCCACTGCACCCCCGTTCCTCCACCCCTGGCCCAGGGGGCAGAGGTGGGTTATGGAGGGAGAGGAAGGGCTGTTGCACAGGCAGAAGTCCTTGCTCCAGTGGGACATCTTTGTTGGATATGGATGCGATAAATAATATTGGCTATAGCTCTTCACACCCAGATCATAGCACGTGAAAGAACAGTCATAACTCACCACCCAGCTTCTGGTTGAAAAACTTGGATCTGCATTAAGGAAAAGCAATACAGTCACAGAAGTCTCTTCAATCTAGGAAGGTAGCCATGGTTAGGGGTGGAGGAAAAAATTGACTCAGTACACAATTAAAGCCAATTTATGAAATTTGCACTGACCTAGAGCACAGCTTCCTTTGAAATTTGCCCCTGTCTGAATTTTGCAATGCAGTTGTCCAACTATCATTTACAAGAAGGCATTGATATTAATTAGGGGAAAGTGTGCACAAATATGAAGTATTCATGAATGTTATAGATATGATTCTGTGAACCGCCCTGAGGTCTTATGACGAAGGCAGTATATAAATCTAATTAATAATATATTAATAATAATACAGAGAAAATGCTTTACGTTAGGGGAAATTGCTTGCAAAATGGGTGCATTCGTCAAAACTGCATTTGTGTTTGTTAGGAGAAATTCACAACAAAATGCTGCTGGAAATTTCACAAGATTTCGTATACTTTTGCAAATTTCTGCAAAAGGTGGAGAACTGAAATTCATATTGGAAAACAGAAAAACTGAGAGAGCTGAAATTAACTGCTCTATCCATCCCTAGTCAAGGTGGATAAGTAACTCCCAACAGAATATCTGAGAAGATAATCTATTTGTTTTTTTTGCATTTCTATCCACCTTTTCCTCCAAGGAGCTCAAGGTGATGTCCCTACTTCTCTGTCATTTCTTCTTATTATCATATCATCATCATCATTATGCGCACACAGTGGTGCATTCTGTGCATTGCCAATGCACTTGCTGCTAAACGTCCCAACCTGCTTCTGTTTGCTGTGTTGCAGGCTCTCGTGATAGCCGGCATCTGCCTCCAAGCTGCCAACCTTACGGCTACGTCCACTGCAAATTAGGAGGCTCGCAGACCATCCACAAAGTCACCTCGAGATTCCCGGCACAACAGATGTTCCAGAGGGTGAGTTAGCACTGGCTGTTTAGCCAGCCTTCAATCGAGGTGAGGGACGGTGGTCCACGTCCAACACCACAATGGAATGGAAATGCAGATTGCAGTTTTGATATGTCAAGAGTAAATAAGACTGACAACATTGCTGTGGGTTGGGGGTTGAGTTTTATGAGGCCTCGTCCCTTCCAATTCTTGGGCTCCTGTACCCAGTGAGGGTTAGCATCTAAGAAACGTTGCCTTATGAGGAACGGCTTAGGGAGCTGGGTACGTTTAGCCTGGAGAAGAGAAGGTTAAGGGGTGATATGATAGCCATGTTCAAATATATAAAAGGATGTCATGTAGAGCAGGGAGATAGGTTGTTTTCTGCTGCTCCAGGGAAGCGGACACGGGGCAATGGATTCAAACTACAAGAAAGATTCCACCTAAACATTAGGAAGAACTTCCTGACAGTGAGAGCTGTCCGACAGTGGAATTTGCTGCCAAGGAGTGTGGTGGAGTCTCCTTCTTTGGAGGTCTTTTAAGCGGAGGCTTGACAGCCACCTGTCAGGAATGCTTTGATGGTGTTTCCTGCTTGGCAGGGGGTTGGACTGGATGGCCCTTGTGGTCTCTTCCAACTCTATGATTCTATGATTCTAGGTTGCCGATTTGGTCAGAAAAGTTTCTTTGCAAGACAATGACCTTAGCTAGCCACTTAAGTGTCCTCACTGGCATCCCAAGAGATAAGAATAGAAGAATAGAATAGATAGAATAGATAGAATAGAATAGAATAGAATAGAATAGAATAGAATAGATAGAATAGAAGCATTCCTTCTAAAAAAGGCCCAGGGCAGAAGAGGGCAGTCTCTCTCTCTCTCCTTTTCTCAATCAATACAGCCTGAACACAAAGGAACATACCATCATACCTTGGATCCCGAACGCCTTGCAAGTCGAACCTTTTGGCTCCTGAACGCCGCAAACCCGGAAGTGAGTGTTCCTGTTTGCGAACGTTCTTTGGAACCCAAACATCCGACGGGGCTTCCGCAGCTTCTGATTGGCTGCAGGACCTTCCTGCAGCCAATCAGAGGCCGTGCTTTGGTTTCCGAACGTTTTGGAAGTCGAACAGACTTCCGTAATGGATTCCATACGGCTTCCAAGGTACGCTTGTATAGTCACCAACAAGCAAGGTTGGATAGGAGAGGAAAAGCAGTAGCTGCTGAATTCTTTAGTTTGGGGGGACTGATCACGACTAGTTGATGCAATCTAACAGACTTCTGAAGGGGGCTCAGGCTGCCATGACAAAGACGCAAGACGTTTTATGTATGTTGCAGGAAATGCCGGAGGATTTTCAGAAGACTGTCTTGAAGGGCATGGGGACACGAAACCATTAGAGCAGAAAGAAGTGGGGAAAAACGATTACCGGTAGGAACAATTTGATAGCACTGTTCTTGTGCTAAAGGAAGACCATCAGTGTTTTGTTTGAAAAGTCCAGATGCAGCACCACCTCCCATTTGTTGCACTCAGTGGCACCAGCCAAACCCCGAGCCCCCCCCCGGTGCCTCCTCACTTTTGCAAGCTATTCTCGTCTCTTCCTCTATTAGAGATTCTGGTATTCCCCTCTGTCCAACTCATCCCTAGCACAAAAACTGGCAATTTTGGTCGCACAGGAGGAACTGAAACAAACTGCTTCCACCCGTCGGCACAACCAGTCTCGGGAGCCATCAGTCAAGGCTCGTTTGGTCCATGGGCTCTGCCAATTCCAGAGGGCGTTGTTGACCCACACTGTCAACAGAACCTCTAAGCAGAGCTGGAGCATCGTATAGGGAAGGGGTCAGCAAACTTTTTCAGCTGTCCCTCAGACCTTGTGGGGGGCTCGACTATTTTTGGGGGGGAGGGGAATGAACGAATTCCTATGCCCCACAAATAACCCAGAGATGCATTTTAAATAAAAGGACACATTCTACTCATGTAAAAACACGCTGATTCCTGGACCGTCCTTGGGCTGGATTTAGAAGGCGATTGGGCCTTAGTTTGGCTACCCATGGTATAGGGATTTGGTCCAATTCAGATTTCATTTCTTAGTCATGTTCCCGCTGGCCAGCTTATTTCTTGAAAGAACTGGGAGTGTGGGACCCTCCATTGCTGCTTTTCGGTGGGACAGTGGTGCACAAACAACCGCACACACTTTGGCACAACCTCTTTCTGGCGCTTAGGGGGAGAGGTAGTTGGGAGCACTAACTAGTTATCCAATCTGCAAGGTTTCCTGCGTGGAACCTTGGAGAGCCCCTGGCAGTCAGAGTAGACAGTACCAAACTAAGTGGCCCAATGGCATCAATTCTGTGAGAGGCAACTTTCCTCTTTCCATGAGCCCTTTCTTCAGAATTCATGAGGACTAGAATATTTGATTCTAGAGGCAGAGGTCACTGGTAGAGCATACTTTGCATAAATCCCTGGCATTTCGAGGCATGACTAGGAGAGACGTATCTTTCATCCTGAAGAGCTGCTTCTAGTCCATGCAGACAATATACCAAGTTTGATGGACTGTTGGTCTGACTCTGCACAATTTGCTGTGCTCCTGGGAACTAGCAGTAGACATGGAGTGGGGCAGACTTTGCTCATGGGCCTGGGGTTCCCTACTCTTTAATGTGGCAGTGTTCCAGTTCACAATCAGACTAAGGATCAATGGAGCTAGTCCACAGCACAGAACGCCCCCCCCCTAACAAACACTTAACGCATTTGCTATTTAAATTAATAACTCTTAAATGTATTCTGATCTTCCAGATCCTTCACGGAGAAAGACTGGCAGTTAAGAGAACCTGCGGTCTAAATATGGATCATCCCCAACAACTTAATTCATCGACAATACTGAAACAAACTAAGGTGGCTGAAACAGAACACAGAAATGATTGTGAGAAACCCTCCTTAAAGAGAGAGATGTACATTTCTAAATAAAAGTTCTTTCTACCGAGTTATGTGTGTTTTAATTTTAGTTATTCTATTTTACATAGTAGTTCTAAAACTGTTTTTACCAATAACTTTATTGTTTCATGTTCTTTGTAAATGGCTTCCGGGGGCTTTTTTTTTTAACACAGCCAAGTGGTGTATAGTAGGTTTTATTAAATAAACAAACGTTTAAGGACTTTTGCTGATGAAGGTAACAGCCCTTAAAGGTAATCTAGCAATCAGAAGCAGACTTGCAGCATGTGCTCAGTGTATACATTCTGAAACGGGCATACTGAGCCACTGTCCAAAAGGGAGGAGAGACAGGGAGGAAAGATGACTAAAGCTGTGACATTACTCAAAAATTTATTTGCTTGCAAAACAAAGGCTTATATATTCCTATACAGACAGGCTTAAGGCGATCAACGCTTTCCTATGGACCCTTCCATTGTTTGCTGTTCAAGTATTGTTTTCTTCCTGCGGGTGGTTGTGGCTACAGAAGTCTTGGATTCCTGCAGAAAGACACAATGCACGATGGATCAAAATGCTGCCTCAGGTTTTTGCCCTGGAGGCTGGAAATGCAAACACACTTCTCAGTGCATGCAGCACAATTTACTGGGCATTCTCCACCACAAGCCATGTTTGACCAGAAGAGGAGCTCTGGTCAGTGGAGGGTTGCCCTGGAGAATTTCCTAGGCCCCAGCATTAATGTACCACATTTTTCCATGTATAAGACACCCCCTCTTTTCGGGTACTAAATTTAAAGAAAATATGGGGAGATGACCCAAAGTTGTTGAGCTTTTTAAAGGGGGAATTGCACGAGCGCAATCATCCCAGCAGGGCCGTTGCTGGGGGCCAGCAAAGTGGGCAGCCGCTCTCCCCACACCACTGTGGGCAGGAAGCTCCCTAGAGCGTGGGGCGCCAGCCAGCCGGCTGGCGGCTTCCCCTCCACGCTGCTGCGGGAAACACTTCCTAGAGCGTGCGCCTCCCAAAGCGGCATGGGGGGGGATTGCACACCTGAAGCACATCCGTGTATAGGACGACGCTAGTTTTTTGACATGATTTTTTAGTCAAAAAACCTTGTCCAATACACTGAAAATACGGTGTCCCTTCACTCTGTCCATCCTTAGCTGCAGAGTTCACTGCAGCAGTCACCTGCAGTCATGTGAGAGCTGCTTCCACTGGTGTCAGCTCATTTTGAAACCGAAGTATGAATTTGCACAAGGTCAAGTATGACTCTTTAGTTCTCAAAGTGGGGACATTTTAATTAGGAACTGGAAGCGGGGAAGGAATCAGATCTAGAACTGAACACCTAGTAACTCGTGACTTACTCGGTTAGGTGTTTAACAACTTTCAGGCTAGGTATGAGTCACTTCTAGTTCAATGTTGCTCAGAATCCTAGATATGCCATTAGAAAGAGCTAGAGCTCCTAGCCATTCATATGCATCTACAAGCCACAAGCTGCCTTCAGCAGCGGACTTGGCTAGCTAGGCCAACATGGTAAACGTGGAAAGCATCCATTCGGAGCTACCAAGAGTCGCTTGTGGGTGCACCTTTAAAATATGGAGTGCAAACTTTCTCGGTTGCAGACTCTTTCTGGGATACTGTACTTACTCTGGATGATGTTCCTGTAGGATAATGTAGCTGGAGAATTCGGTACCTCGGACAAGAACGAGGTCCCGCATCACAGCTTTTTCCTAGCCCGGCGGAAGAAACAAGCAAACCCCAGTCAAAGGGCACAAAGATGGATTGCCAGTGTTTAGCTCAATACAGTCTATCTCCCACCCCGCACTTGCATTTTTGTTCCAAAGAACCCAGCACAAGAGGGATGGGAAATTTGAAAGACCCCCAGATGCAGCTGGAAGATCTTTTTCCCACTGAATGATAGTTAAGTGGCATAAACCAGCCTCTCGCCCCATTTACAGCTGCTTACTCTATGCCAGCTGCTACTGCTAGACCCATTAAACTACGATTCCCTGAGACCCCTGGCCATGTTGGCTCGACCTGATGGGAACTGGAGCCTGATAACTTCTGGAGGGCCCACAGGTTCCCTATCCTTGCAATAAAGATATTTATTTGCACTGTTTGTTTGCGTGCAACTTAAATCCCACTGAATACACTCAGTGTAACAAGACCGTGAGCAAGCTCGGAAGGTGCTTCAATGTGCGGCATTACCTATTTGTGGGTCCAGAGGCACCTTGCCCAGGAGAGGCACGTTCAAACTCTGGCACATGGCCTCTGCGCCACCAGTGTCGGGGGGAATATCTGCGACTCGTTCTGTAAATGAAGATGCCATTGAACATGAACCCAGAAGATACAAAAGAAAGAAAAGGAGAGAGATTGGCGGTAAGCTTTCGGTCAGCAGATGTGAGTTTATAATGCCTAGTACTGTGGTACCTCAGTTTATGAACTTAATCCGTTCCGGAAGTCCATTCTTAAACCAAAACCGTTCTTAAACCGAGGTGCGTTTTCCCTAATGAGGTCTCCTGCCGCTGGTGCCCTTCCACCGTTTGGATTCTGTTCTTAGACCGAGGTAAAGTTCTCAAACCAAGACACTGTTTCAGGTTTTGCGGAGTTTGTAAACCAAATCGTTCTTAAACTGGACAGTTCTTAAACTGAGGTACCACTGTACACTTCCAAGTCCAGAACTCCATCTGGATTACAACCCTCAGTACTGAGTTAGACGGGCCAATGATCCGACTCCAAATAAGGCAGCTTCCTGTCTTCCGAACATTTCCCACTCCTATATCGATAGGGCCGTAATCCTGCCACTCAAAGTGCTCAGCCGTACGGAAACTGGGGCATATCTTGAAACATCCTTGGTATTAGGGGCCAACTCAAGTTTGCCTCAGTGAGTCTTGACCAGGGGCCGCAAAACTCCTGGGAAATACAGATCCAAACCCTGTCAGAATGTGGAAGGGGACTGTGAGTTAATGCATCAATAATTTGCGTGACAGCCGCGTTAAAGCTGGGAAAGGCTATGATTGACGCAGGGTAGCATCTCATGAAAACTGCTTACGGGGGACATTCTTCTGTTGCTTAATGACCTGGTAGAGCAAGGATAATTCTCATGCTTAAATGTATGCAAGAAATATTACCTTACATTTCGGGCAAATAAAGCCACTCATATTTTCAACTACTCCTATGATTGGCAGCTTCACCTTACGGCAGAAGTTTATCTCTTTCCGAACGTCCTGAAGAGCGACTTCCTATTTAGAAACAGAACAGTAACCCAACAGAATGTTAATTCAGGTTCCCCAGATCTGTTTGATACTCTCCCCGCTTTTATTATAATGAGACAACAGAGCTTATTTCACAGGGATGCTGTACAGTTCATTGAAAGGCCCCTTTTGCACATTTAAAGTGAAGGTAAAGGAACCCCTGACCATTAGGTCCAGCCGCAGATGACTCTGGGGTTGTGGCGCTCATCTCGCTTTACTAGCCGAGGGAGCTGGCGTACAACTTCCGGGTCATGTGGCAAGCATGACTAAGCCGCTTCTGGCGAACCAGAGCAGCGCACGGAAACGCTGTTTACCTTCCCGCCGGAGCGGTACCTATTTATCTACTTGCACTTTGACGTGCTTTCGAACTGCTAGGTGGGCAGGAGCAGGGACCGAGCAACGGGAGCTCACCCCGTTGCGGGGATTCGAACCACCAACCTTCTGATCGGCAAGCCCTAGGCTCTGTGGTTTAACCCACAGCGCCACCCGCGTCCCAGTTTGCACATTTAAAGGGGAGCCAAATGACAAAGCCGAGCCTTCTCTTACCATAGGGGCATATGAAGTCTGTCCTAAAGCCCTTTCCCCAGAGGACAACTGCGCTACAACCTCCTCTTGGATAAACTCAGGCTGCAATCTATTTACCCACAAGCCCCAATGCATTCAACAGAGCATATTGGTTAGGATTTGCACTATTAGTTGTGCTATCTCTGCGCTGAGAGCAGGGATGGGAGTCTGAAGTCGTCCAGCTGCTGTGAAACTGTTAAGTCCTGTCATCTCCAATATTCTCCAGATACTGCTGCACTACAAATCCCACCACCCCTGACCTCTTGCCATGTCAGCTGCGGCTGATGGGGACTTGGAGCCCAAACCGCACTGGGGGGGGGCACAACTCCTCCCATTCGTGGTTTAAAGCGATATTTGAGATTACAGAGAATGACCGATTACCCTCTTCTGGGTAGGTGGTGCTTGTGGCCCCTCGCTGGTCAGCCGCCATCCCCAGCAGCCAAAATAGCCGCCCATGCCCAGCCCAGCCACTTAGAATTCGGCTGGCTGCAGGGCAGGGCAAGATTGCCTGCCCAAATCCTTCAATTAGAACGGGCCAGTTAGGGGCCCACTAGTGGGAGTACCCTCGCTGGCGGACTGTGAGCCGGATGCTCCCACTCCGGTCCTCCAGCAACATATAAAAGCCGACTGCACCTGGCTCCTACTGCCCTGGCTCCATTATGCTCCCATCATTTGTACTGTTTAACCTTTTTATTGCATTCTAGGTCTCTTGTTGTGACGGAAATCCAAACTTTTTTTATACTGAGCCAGAGAACTAGTTACTGTACAAATTCAATCTGGGCCTGACACCCGGTTTTTATACAGTATTCCCTCCTATTGAAGCTTCCAAAAAAAGAAAAGAAAAAATGAGATGGGTGGAACTGAGCAAAAGTCATTTAGTTAGGGCTTATCCCCACTTCTATTTGCCTAACTGCTTTCCCTCTGGGGAAGCCCAATCTTTATTGCTGAATTGGAACAAATGGCAACTGGGTTTTCTGCAGATTGCTGTTGGTTCCGATTTAGCTCTAATGACTGTGTTTTCCAGGGGAAAGCATTGGAGCAAAGGCAAAACCACTCAGACTCACACTTGCTGGGCACAGGAGAAGTGGAAGTTTGGACGTGCCGTGAGTCTCCTACTCAGCTAAATCTCTGAGTTTTAACCACTAGAGTTGTGTACCTTACCTGAGGGGTGGTGATTACCACTGCCCCATCTATATTGGCAGCACTGAGGTACTGTACTATAGATAAGTGCTCATCCGATGTTCCTGGAGGTGTATCTACAATAAGGTAGTCGACTTCGCCCCAGTCCACATCGCGGAGAAAACTGCTTAATCATTCCTGGAAAAATGACATGCATGATTAAAATTGGGTGTTGATATTTAGCTCCCTGAAACTGTATCCAGCTGCCACCATTTCTATGGCTCAAATGAGAATCGTGTCTAAGTGTCAGGGAACTGTCCCCGGCGCAGCGCAAAGGTGGTGGAAGGGCTCTCGGGATGCTACAGAGAGCACCAGCCCCACCTGACCAGCAGCACCTCCTCTGGCAGCGAAAGGAGCAGCGAGACTTCTGGCGAGGAGGGGCATGGTTCTCAGGGGAAGGGGAGTCAAGGCTCTGGGGATGTAGGAGAGACCCTGCACTCCCCTGGTCCCAAGGGCGATGCAGGGGGGACGCAATTTCCGTCGCCCCAAAGGCGTCGAGGGGTGAAACGAAAGGAGGGAAGGCAGGGTTTTCATATACCGAAGCTCTTTTGTTGGGTGTCAGAACCGGAAGGGGCCATTCCCGGATTCTGACACCGCTTGATACAGACATGAACTTATTAGCTCTGCACTGTATATAGTTTTGCACAATAGAACTATAAAAGGAAAACTCTGAGTTTTGCCTGCTTATTCATGAGTAACTAACCAAGGACCTTACACTAAGTTACTTTGATTTCTAGTTTGAAGATGCTTTGGTTGGTTTTAAATCTTTGTGTGTGTGTCAGCTACCTTGTGAACTCTGTTGAAAGCCTGTCTCGAGATATGCTATTCATAAATTTAAAAGAAAAGATACCCTTAAAGCCACAATGCTATTAGCCCCAACTCATCCCTACCACGAGCTGACAGAAGTCATATTTTATCAAGTGTGACTCTACATTGCAGCTTCTGCATGTTCACAATCCCTCTTCGCTTCTTTTCTGTGTGACCACCCCGCAAGCAAAGCACCAGAAATGTTGCCAGTTCCTATCAAAGAGTAAAAGTAACATACAATGTTATGAACTAACGATTTAAAAAAATAACCACAGAGCTAACTGAACTTCAAGCCCTTACATTCTACGAGGCAAGTCTTGGTTGGTACTGATCATTGTGAGACACAAACCATTTTTTTTGGGTCCTCTCCAAATAACAGCATCATCAGGGCTGCCGAGTAAGAATCCCACCGACATGACTCCTAAGTTTTCTTCAACGTACTACAAACAAAAGCACACATGTGTTTGGCAAAACGGACAGTGTAGGTTAAATAAATCATTGCGGCTTCTGAACAAGCAGCTGTGGTTGTCTTACCACTTCTAGCATAGATATGTGTGTGTTTGTTTGTGTATAAACAAAGTGAAAACATGAACTTTCTGGTGCCCAGCTTAGTTTGCCTGATTCAAATCACTTGGCATACAACCAGCCAGTAGGCAGCTTCAGGTAGTTCAGCATCAAAACACATTCCAACACAGATGAGGCGTGTAATAAGATTATTTCCCCTGCCCACCCCCAACACCCTTTTTTTGGGGGGGGGGAGAAGTGCCATTATCATTACCTCCATGAACCAGGAAGAGTATTCACATGGTTTTTTTGTTTTGTTTTTAAAAAACAACTCACCACTGGAGACCATCCAGAACCACTTTGGTGAACCTGAAAAAGTAAACATTTTATATTAATGTATGTCCGGGGAGCAGGGACCCAGGTGGCGCTGTGGGTTAAACCACAGAGCCTAGGGCTTGCTGGTCAGAAGGTCGGCGGTTCGAATCCCTGCGATGGGGTGAGCTCTCGTTGCTCGGTCCCAGCTCCTGCCCACCTAGCAGTTCGAAAGCACGTGAAAGTGCAAGTAGATAAATAGGGACCGCTCTGGCGGGAAGGTAAACAGCGTTTCAGTGCGCTGCTCTGGGTTGCATTCCATCAGGGATCTCCTTTTAGGGGCTGCATGACAGTGTTGGGAGGAGGCAAAACTAGCAGAGTAATAACTGTGGGTGTGCAGGGATTATTTTGTTATTGTTACTTGGGTATGCATTTCTTTTTCCTTTTTTATACTGTAAACTGCCATGTAATTCTCAGACAAAGGGTGGTAGAGAAATCAAATAAACAAATAGCACCAATGGGTGGGGCTGCCCCTTATTACTCCCTCCCTCTCCCCACCCAGTGGGCTGCCAAGAGTGGGACACATTGTTCTTGCCCAGGGTCTGGACACACCGCTTGCAGATGGCTTTACAACAACTCCGTCTGGATTGAGACCCTCGTGACTGTACTCTAAAGTGCTCTATGTGGGGCTTCCCTTGGGACTGGTCCAGAAGCTGCAGCTGGTGCAGAAAGCTGCAATCAGTTTTTCTGAATGGAGCACATGGACATGGACACACACACATTCCATGGCTATGGAGGGGACAGCACCCCCGTAAACCACCTTTTCTCATTCTAACAAAGGCTCCTGGTGAGCCAAACTCATCAAGACTCCTCCCAAGTTATTTTTCATTTTTGAGCATTTTAACAGAAGCTAAATGGTAGTGGTTTATCAACAATTCTGTGCAGTCTAAGCAGCTGTTCCCTGTTGAATGAATCATCGAAGCAAAGCTGAAAGGGACCTCTATGCTCATTCAGCCAAAATATTGGCATATAAATTTGTATAAAGGTAAGGTAAATGACTGTGGCCACTTTGGTAAGGTACTTTGGCCACCTCATGAGAAGAGAAGACTCCCTAGAAAAGACCCTGATGTTGGGAAAGATGGAGGGCGCATGGAGAAGGGGACGACAGAGGATGAGATGGTTGGACAGTGTTCTCGAAGCTACCAACATGAGTCTGACCAAACTGGGGGAGGCAGTGGAGGATAGCGGTGCCTGGCGTGCTCTGGTCCATGGGGTCACGAAGAGTCGGACACGACTGAACGACTGAAGATCAACAACAAGGTAAATGATCCCTGGATGGTTAAGTCCAGTCAAAGGCAACTATGGACTGTGGCGCTCATCTTGTTTCAGGCCGAGCAAGCTGGCGTTTGTCCAAAGACAGCTTTCCAGGTCATGTGGTCAGCAGGACTAAACTGTTTCTGGCGCAACAGAATGTGATAAGTGACAGAGTGCACGGAAACGCTGTTAACCTTCCCGCCACAGTGGTACCTATTCCCGAAAACAGCTACAGGGCAGACGCGCTTCAAGTCTAACAAACCCTAAAGAAACATCTGACCAGGCAGATCAGACGTGGCAGTGGTTCCACAGTGTTTTCTTCCATTTATGAAGTCATATCATACCTGTTCCCCTTCCAGGCCCATGATTTTAGGGATGGATGGACCACAGATGTCAATGTCCAGCACGGCAACCTGGAGGGAAGTTGAGGAAGGGGAAGTTAGAAGTGAGCAAGCAGGACTTGCAGCAAAACGTTGCATGTCTGTCCAGGGTTTTTCAGAGCTGTGGACAGTCATGCCCTGTTCCAAGTTACTAGACACCCTCCACCTGACATTTTTGTCCCCTTCTCCCTAGCAGTAAGTCAGCACACTGTGATCACTAAGTATGCTGTTTTGAGGTAACCCCCCTTTAAGGCTTTCACCCCAAAATATTTTTTGTACTGCAAACCTAGAGATTCCCCCAAGCCTGCTGGCATTTCCCTCTTGTGATGAATGGTGCCATTTCTGGCTACGTAAGGCCTGGTACTTAAAGCATGACCTTGTCATGATTACGTATCAGGAATAGAGAACCTGTGGCTCTCCAGATGCTATTCAGTTACCTCCCATCATCCCTCCCCCACTGGTCATGCTGGCTGTGGCTGATGGGGGCCCAATATCTGGAGGACCAAAGGTTACCCATCCCTGGTATACATGTTGGAACACTACGCACAGAAAAATTCCAAACACTAGGAATAGCAAAGTGAATTACAGCAAAGCAATGTGAAGTCCAGTCCTGAGTATGTTTATTTGATCAATGTATTTTAGTGTAGTATATGCGAGTAGACAGAGATATGCTCTTCATCAGGGTAAGATTACACAAACACACATGCATGCAGTTATTGGTAGTTATTCAAAGGCTGTAAACTTTATTCTAAAATACTAGATGTGAAAAAACTGTTGCCCTCCAGACGCTGCAGAACTACAACTCCCAGGAGCCCCAACAAGCAAGGCCAATGACTAGGGATGATAGGAACATCTGGAGGGCCAAAAGTTCCTAACACCTGTGTCTACTTTCCAGTTATGTTTGGCTGTCATATCACACACACAGGAAAAGGAAAAACGTGTGCAATATTCTTAATACAACATATGAATAACGGCTCACTGTTCATCTACTTTCTGGAATATTTTCCATTAGTTCCTACAGGTACATCCATTATCGCTATTAGCAAAATGAACTATTTAAGAGCCAGGGTGGAGTAATGGTTGGAACATTAACTAGGAATGGGGATATTTCAAACCGCATCACCACTCAACTGTGAGGCTCACTAGGGGCTAGTAATACCCCCTCAGCTTAACCCCTCTCACAAGGTTGTTGTAAGGATTTTAAAAAGGGGTTGGGGGAACCATATACTATGTTCTGTGCAACACAAAACAAATATAAAACATAATAATTTTTTTCACCCTAGAAAAATACAATATTTGTCCATTTTAAACCCAAGCTACATTATTTGTGTAACTATATTTAAATCACTTATTGCAACCATGTCAATATTTAGAGATGAATTGTCTCCTTTGTCACCATTTACAATTTAATAATATGGGCTTCAAAAACAAACAAAAGGTATAAACAGGATCACACTCACCTGTTTGGTTTCATCTTCAGCCAAGCCATGCGCCAAGTGAGCACTGAATGTGCTCTTCCCTACTCCTCCTTTCCCAGACAACACCAGTAGTTTGTGTTTCACAGCTTTCATTTTCTCTTTGATTTCCTCAATAGCTTAGACAGAAAAAAGGCAAAGCACAGAATTTGTGTGGGAAGGATGCCATTCGAAACAGAATCTGTTCCCTCACGCAGCATGAAGGTGCCCAGTTCCTAGAGAACTCTATCAATTAACCAACCAGGTTTGCAGATTAATTTCTGTTAAAAGATATTCCTAATGCTACAGATCTAATAGCTGCCTGTACAAGTCATGGGATACAAATAAAGTCTGCAGGTGAGGCTTTGCCCATTGCCACATTTGCGCAATTGGGGGGGGGTGTTCAGAAAAGGGAAACCAAAATAAGAACATTAAAGAGCCTGCTGGATCAGGCCAATGGCTCATCTAGTCCAGCATTCTGTTCTCACAGAATGGGAAGCTAGCAAGCAGGATTCAGGCACAACAGCACTCTCCCTCATCCTCCTGTGGACTTCAGCAAGTACTGTCCAGAAGCATCAGTGCTTCCAACCCCTGAAGCACAGCATAGCCAATACATTGTAGCTGGCACCCCCTGATACGGTAACCTTATCCTCCTCCATGAATCTGTCTAATCCTCTAGTTGGTGCCCATCACCCCTGTGGGAGGGAGTTTCACAGCTTAACTAAGTGCTGTATGAAGAAGTACATGACCCAAGTGGAATGGTGTGGCTCTCCTATGAGAAAAGGTTACAACATTTGTGCTTTTTAGAAAACAGGGGCGGGAGAGAGGTTAATTGGGAAAGGAATTTAGAATAAAACCTGCGCCTGAAGCAGCCTGGCAATGCCTCTCTTCACCCCACCCTCTTGAGATGATATGCTTTAGTTGAGATTCCTGCACTGTAGAATAATAGAATCGTAGAGTTGGAAGGGACCCCCAAGGGTCATCCAGTCCACCCCCTGCAATGCAGGAATCTCAGCTAAAGCCTCCATGACAGACGGCCATCCAACCTCTGCTTTAAAAACCCTCCAAGGAAGGAGAGCCCACCACCTCGTGAGGGATACCGTTCCCCTGCCAAAACAACTCTTACTGCCAGAAAGATGTTCAGCCTTAGCCTCCTTTCTTGTCGCCATGGGTTCGAGTCCTACCCTCCGGAACAGGAGAAAACAAGCCTGCCCCGTCTTCCGTGGGGCAGCCCTTGAGATACTGGAAGAGGGCTGTCCTATCTCCTCTTAGCTTACTCCTTCCCAAGCTAAACATACCAAGCTCCTTCGATGCAAGGGGGTCGGACTAGATGACCCCCGGACCCTCCCTACTCCACGGTTCCATACGATCCTTACCTGGGTCGGGTCCCACGGGTCCCCTGGAGCACACACCCTGGTTGGGACACCCCTGGCAGGCTTCGGCCTTGCCCGCCTGGTCGCTGCCGGTGCCTGGGCATTCTGGGAGAGGCGAAAGGAAAGAGAAGGCCCCGCGTTAGTGGAAGCTGGCGAAGAGCACACCCCCCCACACACACACACACCGACTACCCCTGCCTTTCCCCTCACCCTGAGGCGGCACGTCCAGCAAAGCCGGCCCAGCCGCCGCAGCCATGGCGGAACCAGCTGGAGAGAAACGGGTTGAAAACACAAACACAGGCACTTCCGGCGACAAGAGCCACCTTCAAATGAGTCCCCCTTTCCCCACTTCCGGTTGCGACCTCGAAAATGGGTCCTTCCCGAGCTTAAGCCGGTTACGTTTGTTCCGATTACAGCAGCAGGAAGGAGGAGGAGCAGCAGCAGCAGCATCTCGGAGCCCCGCCCGATTGCCGGACGCAAAGGTGCGCATGCGTATGCTTGAAGGCGGGTCGTGCGAGGTGATAGCATTGAAAGGCGGCGAGCTGGGCGGGTGGAGGGGGGAAGAGTCGCCGTGTCACGTGGCCTGATCCGGCGTTTGCGATTGGATGGCCCCGAGGCGAGTTTGTGCGAGTTCGCTGAGGGAACTCGAGCGGCTCTTTCAGTCCGGAGCGGGCGGCGAACCCGCGTGTTTCCCGTGGCACGTGCGCGTTAGTTCACACGTTATTCTTAAAAAATAGTGCTCCCTCTAGCTGAAAACAGTGGGCCATGCGAGCTTTAAAAGCACACACACACACACACACACATACGTGAAAATAACCAAAGGCAATAAAATAAAATTTACTGAAACTTTTTTAAAAATTGCATGAATATTGCTGCAAAACAAGAAGATCTGCCCATTTCTCCCGTAGTATAATTAAAATAACTAATGATTGGAATGTATTGCCTGCCTTGTACTCCTGAGGTCCCCTAGGTTGCAATGACTGAAAGTATTATTAATGTTTAAAAGCAGTATTAAAAACCACAGGAAACCATCCATAGACCCTCTTATCCCCAGTGCTGTCAAATAACTTCTGAGAATAAAACTAAATAATAAAACTTTCCCTCTTCAACCATAACGTTTGTGTCAAATGCCAGCGATTTGGGTCGGCCGCTGAGTTTCTCCTCGTTTTTCTTTTCCCTCAAATAAAGGCTAGCTTCCCCCCCCCCCCCGTCAGTGAAGTCAAATGCATTTCCTCACAGTCCGCATGCCTGCCGCCGCATCATCGATCTCAACCCATGCACTGCTTTTCAGGTCCGTTTGCATATGCAAACATATGTAAAAATGCTGGATCTCTCAAGTGTGGGCTCCATATCAAGCCAAGTTAAAATGGAACGTTGTAGCCATGACTGCTAACTCTGCTTTGCCGCAAGTTCCGACCCAGATACAGCTAGATTATGGCAATGTCAGGTTTTGGGAAAGCGGCTCCCTCCCTCCCTCTGGCCGCGGAGAAGCAAAATAAAGCAAAAATAGTCTCTTACCATTTGAAGAGATTTTAATTATCACAGCGAAAGAACAAAAAGTCCATTCTAGAAGGAGTAGAGGGGCTCCCAAATAAGGTTTACACCCACTTCCCCCCCCCCCGAGTCACCCTCATCACTTCCTCGTCTTGCAACCTGATCTCGCAACCACTGTGCCTTCTGTGCCTTATCTAATCTCCGTGACCTTGGACCCATCGGCTGGATACTTTCCAACGAACCGGAGTCCATTAACACACCCTCTCCCGGTTCTTCTCCTAGCTGTTCACCACCCAGTTCTTCCCAATCTTTGTCTTCTGAGCTATGCCCCTCTGCGAACCACTGTTCCAAATCTATACTCTCCCACTGCTCCTGGGAAGATTCAGGATCCAGATCCGGAGCAGGGGGAGGCTCCCACCATTCCTCATCTGTGCAGCCCACCTCAGCACGGTCCCTGACAGGTTTTAACACACACCCCCTGAAAGATTTGATCCAGGAGTGACTTTCTCACACACTAGACGCACCTGTAATGATTATGCCACACCAGACCTTATTGCCTCGTGTTTTGAGTTGCCATTTCTGGTTTGGGTCTGGTTGGTTTTTTTTTTAAGATACATATGTTTTTGGAAAACAAAACAGGCAGGCTGGGTGAGCCTCTCAGGACCCCTTTGCTGGGGCCACGATGCCCTCACTAATCTTCTGTGACACCGTCACTGAGTCACAGTGCACGGGGCAGCAGCCTCTGCCTTATCTCATGCTCCTGACCTCCAAGCAAGGTTGAGTGGCTGGTTCAGGGAGTTTTTAGATGGAATTCCTTGGCACTACCCAGACTGCCAGCTACTGCGGACCAAGGAAGAGCTGCCTGCTTCCAGAGGTGGCCCCGACCACTATCAGCCAGGACAGCTACCAGTCTTATTACCTGCCAGGCTACCGCTACCTGAACTCATGGCGCCCCAGCTTGTTCTACAAAGTGTCCGCCTTCCGGCCCAATGATGAGGGAGCGGGGCGCCTCTGCGCCCCACTGCGGCCTCCCACCATCCTGCCGGCGGTACGGTCCTCCTTGTACGCACGCTACAGCCCCAACGACTGGTACAAAGCCAACCAGCTCCAGATCAAGGGCTCGGAGGCTTACCGGCACTGGGCCGGGAGGCTGAACGCCGACACCGGGAGGCTAATACAGGACAAAGACCAGCTGACACGGCAGCAGCAGGAAGACTCCGGGAAGAATATTGGGCAGAGGCTAGCGGACATCGATTTCTGGAGGTCCGAGCTGACCTATGAACTCGAACGGCTGCTGGCCGACACCCGCATGTTGGACACAGCCAAGAGGCGCCTGGAATGTGCTGCGGATGAAGCCCAGGGGCCACTGCAGGTGGGTGCTGAGGATGGTCCAGGTATAACAACAACAAGAAGAAACAACAACAACAAACAACAACAACAACACACTCATACCTCAGGTTGCGAACCCTGTGGGTTACGTTTTTTTCGGATTGCGCCCTGCGCCGAACCCAGAAGTACCAGAATGGTTTATTTCCGGGATTCGGCAATCGCGCTTTGTGCATGCACAGAAGCACAAAATTGCGTCACGCATGTGCGCAGGCGCGGCGCTGCGGGATATGAACGCTGCGGGTTGCAGACATGCCTCCGTCACGGATTACGTCCGCAACCCGAGCGTCCACTGTAGTAGTAGTAGTAGTAGTAGTAGTAATAATAATAATAATAATAATAATTTTACTTGTACCCCGCCTATCTGACTGGATTGCCCCAGTCACTCTGGGTGGCTTCCAGCTTATATGAAAACACAGTAAAACATGAAACATTAAAATCTTCCGTATACAGGGCTGCCTTCAGATGACTACAGAAGGTTGTATCGTTGGTTCTCTCTTTGGCATCTGACGGGAGGGCATTCCACAAGGCGGGTGCCACCACCGAGAAGGCCCTGTGCCTGGTTCCCTGTAACCTCACTTCCCGCAGTGAGGGAACTGCCAGAAGGCCCCCGGAACTGGATCTCAGGGTCTGGGCTGAACAACAGGGGTGTTCTTAACTTCTTTAACACTCTTGGTTTGGTATGCAACTGTGCTGAGAAGCCATATGGCTGGGCAACTTCTGTGGCCAAAGTGGTGGTCCGCCCTCCTTCCCTCAGTAGAACCATTCCCTGTTTCTAACATCAAAACAGCACGACTCCCGGATCTTCAAAACGACAGTCATGCTGCAAGCCCTGGGAAGTACTGTAATTTACTGCTTGTTTCCAGAGCTTTATTTCAGCCAGAACTCACCGGAACTCAGTTCCGGCACCTCTCAGATGGGTGCCATTGCCATTGTAAGAGAAGAAGGGAGGTTGTTCATAGTGAATTCTGTCACCTCTTTTTCTAGAAAAATAGCACTGCTCGTTTCCAACGTTCTGGTACCTTATCTTTCCATAAAACCGCAATCAAGGCAATCAGCAGAAATGAGATAAGCAACAAATGAAGTATGAGTAAGAAACCACCATACCACAAAAAAATAATAATACTGTAATAATCATAATCTAAAAGCAATGATCTAGATCAGCAATGTCCAACCTGTAGATTGTGTTTGCTGCTCTGGCGGCAGAGTGGGGAAAGGAGGGTGTGCCCCCCCCAAAAAAAGCTCAACAATTCTGGTGTCTTTCCCTAAAAAAAGCTCAAGAACTATGGGCAATGACAATAGGTAGATGACTGCCAGTTTTTGCCGGGGTTCGGTGCTGGAGCTCCCCGTGCGTGAGTTTAGGCTACCCACGCACGAGGTACCAGTTGCGGGGAAAAGCGGCCAGCGTTCCGCGTGCTTATGAGCACGGGCGCCGGCCAAGTCTCACAATCCGAAGGTAGCTGAGTAAGACGGAAAATGACTCCGAAGATGCGTGAGTGAATGAATGCCTCGAAAACTAAATGAATGCCTCGAAAACTAATGGATGCCTCGAATACTAATGGATGCCTTGAATCGGAACTGCATTTAATAATAAAGGAAATCAAACCAAGGATGTTATATTAAAATTAAAAATTCTTAAAACCTTTACTCTTTTCCCCAAAGGACGACAGACACCGGAATTATCTTTAGTGGCTTTGGCCAAACCCGCGTAGGCTCGTTTTCTAGCCCTAAGCTAAGTTTCCCTGAGCTCTCAGTCCCTGCGCGCCAATTCTTCCGCGATACTAAACTAAATAAAGCTAAACCGAATATCTTCTGCAAAACTAGCCCTAAGCTAAACCTAGAAGCCTAACTAAAATCTCACCGAAATATCTTCCGCAAACTAAACCTAACTAAAAGAAAAACCCATCCAGCCCATCCAGCCCGCTCCCAAAACCCTTAAACTAAACTTGACTGAACTGAACGTAAAAGAACCCAAAAGAATAAAACGTGCCTAAGCGGGGAGCCTCAGCCTTTTATTTGGGAACAGGTATGACATCACGATCAATACTTTAACCAATAAAACCTCTGTTGCTGCCCTCCAAAAAGGCGGGAAGCAGGGTTAACGTTCATTGATAACTTTGAAACATTACCGGAACTACAAGTTAAAGGCAGATTAATCCTAATGGCAAGATGTCTCTTCATTCTTACTTTCACTTTCACTTTTAAGTGTAAGGATATGAAAAGTAGTTCTCAATAACCATTAAAATAAACAAATAACCGCGGATCTTTAACGGATCCACGAAGTGTATTCCGACAAGTTTTATTATACTTGCAGTAGATCGCAGTCTCTATAGAGTTGGTCGTGCCTGATCTAGATGGTCACAAGCAACCGCAGTCAAATTTTATTTAAAAACACCATCCAGAACTGGTCCGCTGAGATAAGGCCATTTGTAGTCACATAACACAGCACCCCAGACCTACTTTGCACCGGGCAAGGGGGGAGATTTGAATTGAGCGTTCCTCCAGCTAAGCTGGCTTTCTGCCACCCCATGGAGCGAGGTGTCACTTTCCCCTCCGTCTGCAAAATGTGCCGGTGGGCAGGAATGCTGAGGATGGGGTGCCCACCAGTGGTAGCCGGCAGAAAGCCCCCAGATGGGGTGGAGTCCAGAGGTGGGTGTGGGGCTGGACCAGCCTGAGATCTGTGGGATCTAGGACCAATCTCCCTGCCATTGAGCGACAGTGTCGGGGACCGATTTGGGCCCATTCGCTGCGCCAGCTCCAGGCTCCCAAAGCAATCTTACTGACCCCTCTCTGTTCAGCTGCTTCATAATCAAGTCCCACTGTGAATGGGTGTAGGTTTGGACTGCACCCTCAGGTTGTTGCAGTGAGAACGACAAATAATATCGGGGGCACACGGAAGAAAATGGATGAGATTCACTTAACCAGCCCTGTCACCGGAAGCCCTGAGCAAGGACAACTGAAGGACGGTTTCTGAACTGTCTTCAAAGTCAGCCCCATGCTTTATCTGTGCACTCGAGGATCAGTTCTTTAACCCGACTGTTGAGAACCTTTGGTTTCAGAACAAAAAAGCTTCCCTAAAGGTGTAGAAAAGTCCACACAACACACAGGTCCCAAAATTCAGAGAGTAAAAGGCAAGCTTTGTTGAACAGTGACGTGCAGCAGTTAGGGCTGGTGGCACCCTTGCCCTGACTCTTCCTAGTCCAGTCTTGCTTTGAGTCTAAAACTGGCCACAAGGTGGTGTACTAGCCATGCTTTTCAAATAGACGTGGCTAAGTTTTCTTTTGGGTAGAGCAGCCAAGACGGGTTGCAAGTCCCCTTCAAGCCTGACAGGGGTCAAGAGGCAGAAGTGCAAAGTTTCCAGTAGTGTAGCGAGCCCAGGGTGTGTGGGTGGTGGTCCACACTGGAAGGGAGGGGTTTGTAGGGAGGCACGGAAGTCTGTACTGTGCGCTGGGGGTTGGGATTCTGGGGGGCAGGGGAGCTTGAGGGTGGGCCAGCGGTGGTTGGGTATGTTGTGCGTCCCTGAAATCAGCGGCTGTCCTAAAAAAAAAGCTGATCCGTTTTGATTTTTGCCCCAAAGCTGAACAACTTTGGTCCGCCCCGGGCACCAGTGGAGGTTGCTACGCCACTGAAATCTTCTTTTAGTTTTTTTTCCTTCCACGTTCACAACTTTGTGCCATGTGCTGTGATTGGATGAAACAACTGCTGTCTTCTGGGAGGGAGATCTGATGCATCTTCTTCAAGGACATTCCAGCCTTGCTGTATCTGAAGTACTTGGGCTGGGGTATTGTTTGGCAAAAACAGCATGCAAAAATTCGTAATGGGGGAAATTGTTTCACAGAAATCTGTGCATTAGGGAAAATTGCGTACAAAAAAAAAATGTGCCGATTAGGAGAAATTCATACCACAACACCGGCGAATTCTCACGAGGACCTTTTAAAACAAATGAATTGCAAACTGATATGGAAACATGGAGATCTGTTTGCTGGCTGGTTGCTGAAGTGCCCGTAATGTCTGCAGCTTAGGCATGCTGTTGGACAAACTTGAAGATGTACAAATCTTCCCTAAGGATCAGCACTTAATAACTAGGCCAGATATGGAAGAGGAAAACATACATTAATCTGTGAATTTTCAGGGGGAGAAATGCATGTAGACAAGTATTTAAATATACAGCATATTTTAAAAGGTATCTCCCTGCAAAATACACATTTTGATTCTTTCTCTTTTTTTGAGATGACAGCAGCATTGGGGCATCTAGGAAGTGTAAAAGTCAGTGAATAACTAGCAGTGCAATACCAACCATATCTATCTGCTGAGTAATCAGTCTCGTTGATGGGGTTTACTCCCAGGTAAGTAGGGTTAGGCTTGCAGCCTCAGCGCTGCTCTACACCTCAGTTTGGAGAAGGGTGGGTTGAATAGTTTTTGTGTCAAAATTCACAAAACAATTGAATTCCTTGTGTCCTTAGAGGGGGAAAAACGGTCCAGAAATTTAGCCGCTAATGGGTCTCCTAATTGCCATTTTGATCATCCAGCGCTTTGGGTCCTAGCAACAAACAAACACCCATTCATCCACATGGTTTAGTTACAGGTTAACCATTCACAGATATATTTGGAACAGTTTTCTTCCTCTATTAGGAGATCGAACGCGGAAAAGAAAAATGCCTTGCAATGTTTTTCCAAAGGCTCACCATGAGTCTTTACCCCTCTGAAGGAGTTATTTGAACCCCTGGTTTTCTTGTCTGCTTTCAGGTGGCCTTGGAATGCCTATACAATCGGGAGAAACGGATGGGGATCGACTTGGTCCATGATGACGTGGAAAAGAATCTCATTCAGGTACAGCAAGCCTTGCCGGCTTTGTGAAATGAGTTTGTAGAAGGTAGCCAGAAATAGCACTCAAGACACGTGTGTTCCGTTTGCTTGATAAAACCCATTTCTTGGATTCTCAGGGAAGTCCTCGTTTGACCTGAAACTTCAGGGCAGCGTTTCCTAGCCTCTGGGTCAACGACCCACAAGTGGATTCATGAAGCCTGTGCGAGTGGGTCAGGGGCTGTAGGAGTAAACACCCGAAACAATTTATGGCTTGTAATTTATGGCTTTTTTGTTTTGTTGGCATATGACCATGCTGTGTTGACACTTGTCACTAAACACCAGAAATGCTATGAGTCTTGCATCTTAAGACCTGGGAACCGCGATCTGGTGGCAGAGAAGACCTAAGGTCCAAAATTCACATGACAATAAATAACATGACTAAACTAATCACAGTTTGAACCTAAAGCCAGATTATTGTACAAAAGGAGGAGATAGTTGTGTTCCTGTTTGCCTCCTTAATTGTTTTTATTTTTAAAAAGCTCAGGAGATGTACATCATAGGTGTACATTGGGAAGGGACAGTGCCAGGTTTTTAAGCTTTTCCCCAATCTCCAAAGTGCATTTAAATTCTTTTTTTGGGGGGGGGGGGAATTTTGTGCATTGTTACTCGGAAGTCTAAAGTTTAGCTGGGAAAGATTCCTTTCAGCATTATGCTATTCTCATGCCAGAGAAAGGGTTAGGAAAACAGGCCCAAACCAAAACTGACATAAAATTTATAATTATGTTAGTCCATTAAAGCAAAAATCAAAACAATTAAAAAAAAGCTTAATTTAAGGACAAATAGATGTATGGATGGAGAACTAGGACTCATTTTATCACGTTTTAGATGTGCTATCCTTCCTCAATGGGCATTTATTATTATTGCATTTCTATCCTACCAAGATGTTCAAGGTGGCACACATGGTTCTCTCCTCCTCCATTTTAATTTCACAACAACCCTGTGAGGTAGGTTAGGCTGAGAGACAGCGACTGGGCCAAGATCACCCAGTGAGCTTCATGGCCGAGTGAGGCTTTCAGCCCTGGTCTCGCAGGTCCTAGGCCTTGACATGCCCTCCACTTCTCCACTACTCACAAGGTACACAGATGTGAGACAATTCTGCATAAATGTACATGAGATAAACACAGTGACCAGTCCCAAGAACAGTAAAATAGGCACCCTAGTTTTCCTGCCTTGATGCTCCCTTCCTTTCTTTGGCGATCACTCGTAGCCAAGTAAGATTGTCTTCCATGAACACGGTCTTAACAGTGAGTCCGTAAGTGACTGTGGAGGCCAATTCTGGATCCACACGTCCTTCCACAGTGGGGACATAGGTTTCCAGGCAGGAGTTGATCCCGGTGAGGGTTTGCCAAGTGTGCCTTCCTCTTAGCACGTTTCTCCCTTTCGTCCTGAGTTCGAGCAACTTCACAGCCCATGACACCTTTGGTAAAGGCTGTTCTCCAGTTGGAGCGCTCGCAGGCCAGTGTTTCTCAGTTATCGGTGTTTATACTATTTTATTTTATTTTTAAGATTTGCCTTGAGAGAGTCTCTGAACCTCTTTTGCTGCTTTGATGCACATCTGTAGTGGGAGAGGAATCCTTTATCTCAGTTCAAGCCTAAAGCCGTAGAACCAAACTGCCCGCTTACAATAATTCGCTCATTCGTGCTAAGATCCCTATTGAGGAAGACACGTGCGGGAAGCAACTTTTGTAGTACGAGAAGCAGAATGCAATCAGAAATCTGTGCACGTTTCCATCGCTCACCGGTCCCCAGTTTTCTGGGGTCTGGGGACAAATTTGGAAATGTACAAAACTGCCATGGGTGCCACAAAACACGGATGCTCAACATACCCCCCCCCCTTCAAAGCACAGGCAAGACACCTCCAGCCTGGGAAGAAAACAAAACATAGACCTAAAAAACCAGGCAAGCCCTCTCCCCAAGAAGGCAACAACATCCCAAACAAACAACAGCAACAACAATGGGAAGGGCAGGGAGGCTTGGTGGATGTTGAGAATGTATGGCAAAGGATCCTCTTTCAGCCTCCAGTTTTACAGGATCAATGACAGCAGGTATCTATCTTCCATTACAGGAGGTTGATCTGATCAGAGCATGCCAAGAAAAAATGAGAAAGCTTGCAGAAAGGATTGAACAACAAATTAAGTAAGTTTTTTCAACACACACACAACATATTTGTTGTTGTTGTTCAGTCGTTCAGTCGTGTCCGACTCTTCGTGACCCCATAGACCAGAGCACGCCAGGCACCCCTATCCTCCACCGCCTCCCGCAGTTTGGCCAAACTCATGCCAGTCGCTTCGAGAACACTGTCCAACCATCTCATCCTCTGTCGTCCCCTTCTCCTTGTGCCCTCCATCTTTCCCAACATCAGGTTCTTTTCCAGGGAGTTTTCTCTTCTCATGAGGTGGCCAAAGTACTGGAGCCTCAACTTCAGGATCTGCCCTTCCAGTGAGCACTCAGGGCTGATTTCTTTAAGGGTGGATAAGTTTGATCTTTTTGCAGTCCAAAAGATATACGGCCCTTAAAGGCAGCCGGTGAGTTGGGCACCCCGTTCATTTGCGATGTCTCAGCCACCGTTAGAGTTCCTCAGCCTTTGCCTCGAGAAATCCTCCTTTAGTGTGTAGTTCTCCAATGGAGGGCCATCAGTTCTCTTGGCAGTTCTCAACAGCAAAAGCCCTTCAACCTTCCTGGGTTGCCCGGCCATCTGGAATGGATCCAGAATTCACAACACTACCCAGGAAGTCACACCCAGCCCTCAAAGGGAGGAACGGCAAACGTTTCCCCGCTGCTAAAAAAAGAAAGAAGCATAATTGTTGGTACTACTGGGTTTTTCTTTAACCCTGCCCCATGGGGTTTCTATAATTTAAGCAGCAGGCAGAAATCCAACAGGTAAGGCATTTACTGGCAATAATATTGGTGGATCTTCCTTACCTGTTCAGCTTCTGCCTGGAAAAAGGCATAGGTGTCATTCCGCCCATATTTTAGGCCGAAACCCACAGCTTGTTTTCACGGTTTTTGAATATGGAAATGGAATTTCCGAGACTTTGGAAACTGTCACCTGCAAAATGCTTTGAAATTGTAAATATGCTGCTTTAACAGAAATCCTCGTCCTCTTACATAGTGTTAACAGAGATGCCCAACATGCTCTCGAGAGGGACCTTGGGGACAAGAACTCGGCCCATTTCATCGATGAGAAGTGCTACAACCTGAGGAACACTTCCGACAGCATCAATTTCTACCACGGAGTGGAAAAAATAGATGGAACGTAAGTTTGAGGCACTCTGCTTATAATAGCCATTACTAGAGTGGGTTGTTGAGTATGCTGGATATATGACAGATCCCTAGAATCATAGAATCATAGAACCCTAGAGTTGGAAGAGACCACAAGGGCCATCCAGTCCAACCCCCTGCCAAGCAGGAAACACCATCAAAGCATTCCTGGCAGATGGCTGTCAAGCCTCCGCTTAAAGACCTCCAAAGAAGGAGACTCCACCACACGCCTTGGCAGCAAATTCCACTGTCGAACAGCTCTTACTGTCAGGAAGTTCTTCCTAATGTTTAGGTGGAATCTTCTTTCTTGTAGTTTGAATCCATTGCTCCGTGTCCGCTTCTCTGGAGCAGCAGAAAACAACCTTTCTCCCTCCTCTATATGACTTCCTTTTATATATTTAAAATCCAGGTGTGTAAGCAATCCTAATAAATGGAAAGTAAACTTCCTGGATTTCCAAAGATGAGCAGTTGTACCTATTGTACAAAGCAAAGCTTCAGAGGGGGGAGGCCACAACGTTTGTCCTTCCAAGTGGATGCACTTAGTGTGTTTGTGAATTCGGCCTTTGAACATACAGAATTTTTTATACAAAATCCTTTTGTACAATTACAAACTGTATGGTGCCGTGGTGTCGTGGATATATAAATTTCTTAAATTAAAAAAAAGAACACAATTTATTTTGCGTAGTGTCCCACAGCTCCCTGGAACACTGGACGTCATGTTCCAGTTTTCAGCAGTAACCCGGATTCTTACGCCTTGCAGAGTGACGGTCCCTGAAACGTGGGCCAAGTTTAGCGATGACAACATCCGGTATTCACAGAACGCACGTGCCAACACAGCCACCCTCTGCAACGAAGCAGACCACACCCTGGAAACCACTTCCGATGATATGTGGAGGCAGTGGACAAACACGAATTTGGCCTTCAGCGCTCGCATTTCAGAAATAGCGGACTCCAAGAACCAGCTGCAGGCACAGCTGGCCAAGGTAGGAGGGCGTTGGTCTTCAAGAGGCTGGGTGGGTTAGGCAGAGACTGCTCTGCTGAGTGCTGGGGATGGAAGAGGCTTCAGGTAGAAATGGAGGCAGGAGTGGAAATTGCCCGTGTTCCCTCCTTCCTCCTGGGTCCAGAATGGAGACCAAACCAGTGAATACCACCAATATTTCCCAATAAGAAACTGCCCAGCTGCTAAGATCCTTTGTTTTGGCGGTCCTAGAGCTCTCCCACCTCTTTCCCCTAGCTGTATAAACACACCTCCTTTCCCTAGCTGTAAAAATGTAGTATAAGCACCGACAACTGGGAAACACTGGCCTACAAGCACTCCAATTGGAGAACAGCCTATACCAAAGGTGTCATGGACTTTGAAGATGCTCAAACTCAGGACGAAAGGGAGAAACGTGCTAAGAGGAAGGTACGCTTGGCAAATCCACATCGTGGTCAACTCCTGCCTGGAAAGCTATGTCCCCACTTGTGGAAGGATGTGTGGATCCAGAATTGGCCTCCACAGTCACTTACGGACATGCTGTTAAGACCGTGTTCTTGTAAGACAATCTTACTTGGCTACAAGTGATCGCAGAAGAAGAAGAAGAAGAAGAAGAAGAAGAAGAAGAAGAAGAAGAAGTCGAGCTCTCTCACCTCTTTTCCCTTGCTGGGCAAACTCTAACTAGGTTTTGGGAAGGAGGAAGGAAGGCTCTAGGACTCACTTACCGGGCTCTGGGAAGGCAGAACAAAGGCTGGGGAGGGCCGCCAAAAAAGGCCTCGAGGGCCATGACCAAGGATTCTGCTACCCTCTTGCAGTGGGAGGCAGCTGTCCTAGATGATAACTTTTGAAGGCTGCTATGTTTGGCAAGATGGGTGCCGTCCTTTCAGTCGAGTCAGCTGGCCTTGTGGATTCCTCAGCTCAGGGATGTGTAGACCACCCAAGCTGCACTGTGATGTCACCATGCCATGGAACCCAGACAAGACCCAACAATGGGCAGTCATAAAAGGCATGAGCACGGGAAATGTGGCAAGCCCCACTAAGGTTGGGCAGCACGGGCATGACATGAAAAGGAGGTGCGGCAATCATTTTCTCTGCTCAGTCTTTGCTCCCAGTGTGGGAGAGGAGGCACATAGAATTGGAAGGGATCGTGTGTGTGTGTGTGTGTGTGTGTGTGTGTGTCATCTATCTAGTGCAACCCGCTGTAATGCAGGAATATGCAGCTGATCCTTACGGAGATTGAAGTTGCATCCTTGACATTATCAGCACCATGCTTCTAACCAACTGAGCTGTCCAAGCTCGGTGAATTGTGACAGTGCGACAGTGAATTGCTGCTTTCAAGTATTGGCCATGATTTTGATGCTCTTGGCCCAAGGCAAAGACACAGAATTATAGAATCATAGAAGGGACCCCACAAGCCATCTATTTCCACCCCCTGCAACGCAGGAATCACAGCTAAAGCATCTTTGACAGATGGCTGTCCAACCTCTGTTGAAAAACCTCCGAGAAACGAGAGTCCACCACCTTCCGAGAGAGTCCGTTCCACTGTCAAATGGCTCTTGCTATCAGAAAATTATTCCTAATGATTAATCAGAATCTTCTTTCTTTTGATTCGAGTCCATTGGTTCAGTTCCTAATGCCCGGGCCAACAGAAAATAGCCTTGCTCCACCTTCCATGGGATAGCTATTCATATATTTGAAGTTACAGGTAGGTAGCCGTGTTGGTCTGCCATGGTCAAAACAAAATAAAATAAAAAATTCCTTCCAGCAGCACCTTAGAGACCAACTAAGTTTGTTCTTGGTATGAGCTTTCGTGTGCATGCACACTTAATCAGATACCTGAAGGTATCTGAAGAAGTGTGCATGCACACCAAAGCTCATACCAAGAACAAACATATATTTGAAGATAGCTATCATGTCACCTCTCGGTCTTTTCCTTTCTAGGCTAAATGTACCCAGCACTCTCTAGTATACAGTCATAAGGCTTGGTTTCCAGATCTTTGATAACCCAATATTGACTCTTAATACCTATATTTAATGAACATCTCTCCCCCATTAAAAAAAAACCCCTTCCCATTTTAAAGAACCTTTTTGTGCGCAGGAGGGAGAAGGTTCAAACAAATGCCGCAGAACCTGTGTACGCTGTATAACCTCCCTGCAAACTTGGTGCAAAAAATTGAATGCATCTCGGTAAAATTGATAGCTAGATCAACTGGAAGCGAGAAAGCACGAATTCAGAGTTGAAGCGCCACAGGTGCCATTCTGGAGAGACTCTTTGGTGCAAATTGCCTCTGCAATCTGTATGCCGCAAATACGAAGATTTTCTATGCATAACAAGCCCGTTTAATGAGACAATATAGAACCACTAAGCAAGATGCATGCACTCTGTAACGCTGGTGGATATATTTACTGTATGTGTTTTGTTTTTAATTTTATAGTTGCTACAGTCATTGTTCTCTTAAAAACAATTAACAAAAAATAGCACAGTTGAAACGACGACGCCATGGATTGTCGGGAGTGGGAGAGCCAACGCGTGCAGCATTCTTTGACCTCCCTCATCTTGAATACCACTTAGCACATTTTAGCCACCCAATTTGAATGCCAAATTTGCTAGGTGGTTCACACTGAGACGCACCCCTTTGTGTGTGTGTGTGTGTGTGTGTGTGTGTGTCTGTGTCTGTGTCTGTGTGTCTGTGTGTATGCATGATGCCACAGCTCTTGCTCCGGGTGGAATTTTGTATAAGGTGAACACTTGTGTACAGGGAATGGGGAACAACAGAACGAGAGAGAGAGAGAGAGTGCTAGCTTCTGGAAACGGCGGGGGAGTAGGGTGATTGGCGGCTCCAGCAGCGGCAGGCAGTAAGGAAAGAAGGAGGAGTTGGCCTTCTCTGCAGGCGGAAACTGCAGATCCATTCCAGCCTTTTTCTTATGCCTGCACCTGTTTCTGCCTCATTCTGAGCTCCCTTGGCCACCCTTTGTGGAGAAAGATATTTGGAACAAAATAAAAAAAAATCCTTCCAGTAGCACCTTAGAGACCAACTAAGTTTGTTCTTGGTATGTGCATGCATTGGTTGGTATCTGAAGAAGTGTGCATGCACACAAAAGCTCATACCAAGAACAAACTTAGTTGGTCTCTAAGGTGCCTTTGCAGATATTTAAAGGCTCAAATAAATGGAAAGGGAAAGAGGAGAAAACTATATATATAGGCATGCAGAAAAAACAAAAAGCAGTATAATGCAACAAAGTGATGGCTGAGAAGCAAGGGGGGAAGGAAGGGGTTAAGGGAAAAGGGGAGGGAGGGGAGGGGTCAAGGGATAATGGGAAACTGTAGAGCTTATTGTGAATTTGATTTTATGTCTGTTTGTTTTGTTGGATTTATTTGATATGCAAGATAGTCGTTTTTTATTTGTTTGTTTTTTGTAACTGTGTGAAAATTAATAAAGCTTGTTTTAATTTAAAAAAATAAAATAAAAGATTTAAAAAAGTTGGTCTCTAAGGTGCTACTGGAAGGATTTTTTTAATTTTGTTTCGACTGTGGCAGACCAACACGGCTACCTACCTGTAACTAGAGATATTTGGGGGCGAGAAGTTGCTTTTGAGATGCACAAGCAAAGAGGAGGGGAGGAGGAGGAGGAGGAGGAGGAGGAGGAGGCGGCATTGCACCCTCAGCCCTCTCCAGATCTGCCCTGCCTCTGGAAATCTGGTCTTTTTCTCTGAAGTTAAATTCTCCTGTTTCGGCTTCTTGACCCTTGTTCTGGTTGTTTTGTTTGTCCCCTCAACCCCTGTCCCTCTTTCTTGCTTGTCTTGTTGTTTTTCGGCTTCCCTTCTTCGTTCATTGAAATAACAACAACAACAACCACAACAAAATATCCTGGGGGCACACCTTAATGAAATGTGCTGTGCACACCCATTGCAGAATATTTTTAAACCAAGGGCAATTACCATAAAAATTGGGTGCAAGGTGCACTTTGTCCCTGCCTACGATGGAGGGGTGGTGGTGGGGATTTGCAGATATGGTGAAGAACGACTGAACAACAACAACAAGCCAGAGGGCAGACTTGTACTTATTCTCTGGAAGAGTTGGGTGTACGGTTTGGCAGATATATATATATGAACTGATCTCTACCCAGCCTCTGGAGTGTGTGCTTGTGTGTGTATGTGTGTGTGTGTGTGTGTGTGAGAGAGAGAGAGAGAGAGAGAGATTTGCTTCCTAATTCTTGGAATATAGCCACAAAATGATGTAGTTTGGTGCAATACAATCTGGTCACTTTCCCCACCAATCCGTTTAAGCCCTTTCAAGTGATGCAAGTTTAATCTGGTTGTTGTTTAGTCGTGTCCGACTCTTCATGACCCCATGGACCAGAGCACGCCAGGCACTCCTGTCTTCCACTGCCACCCACAGTTTGGTCAGACTCGTGTTGGTAGCTTCGAGAACACTGTCCAACTACCTCGTCCTCTGTCGTCCCCTTCTTCTTGTGCCCTCCATCTTTCCCAACATCAGGGTCTTTTCCAGGGAGTCTTCTCTTCTCATGAGGTGGCCAAAGTCTTGGAGCCTCAGCTTCAGGATCTGTCCTTCCAGTGAGCACTCAGGGCTGATTTCTTTAAGGATGGATAGGTTTGATCTTTTTGCAGTCCATGGGACTCTCAAGAGTCTCCTCCAGCACCATAATTCAAAAGCATCAATTCTTCAGCCATCAGCCTTCTTTATCATCCAGCTCTCGCTTCCATACATCACTACTGGGAAAGCCATAGCTTTAACTATACGGACCTTTGTCGGCAAAGTTTAATCTGAAGCAATGTGTAAATCGCACTGTGCAACCCAAGGCCACTTGTAGCAAGTTTCTGCCAGGTGTGAAGGGTAGTTGCTCTGCAGAGACAAACCCCTGTCCCTCTCCCAGCATCTCCCTGATTCTTAATTATATTTTTAAAGCAGAAAAAAGGAAGACAGGAGACAGCAGCCAGGAAAAGAAGGGTGACCTTAAAACCAAACATACTATTAAACTCCTAGTTGTGGGTTAAAAGACGAGGCAGTGTTTGGTTTGGGAGTTCACATAAAGGTTCGAACAATATTTTGTTTCGGAGGCTGCCAAGGGAGGAGATTCCTGGCTGCGTTATCAGTTATCCTCTTCCTCTGGGGGCAGCATCTGGCAGGAAGGTCTCCTGCAGAAAAAAGCCCCAGGGGAAAAAATCGGTCCTTTGCAAGAGGGCCAAAAAGGCAGACATG
The DNA here is from genome assembly GCF_009819535.1 of Lacerta agilis. Classification (NCBI taxonomy): domain Eukaryota; kingdom Metazoa; phylum Chordata; class Lepidosauria; order Squamata; family Lacertidae; genus Lacerta; species Lacerta agilis. The sequence continues at coordinate 44,237,740 of NC_046324.1, forward strand.
TACGCGATTCTGAATTAGGGATGGGGGAGAGATTTGATGCGGTTCACATCTAATGTCAAATCTGCCGAACTCGCCTGAGTTTGAACCAAAACGCAGCCGCCTTTTGAAACTTGTATTTCCCCGAATTTTGCAATGACGTTGACCGTTAAGTATAATAAGTTGGGGAGTGTGGTGCAGCGGTAAGCCTAAGCTGTAGAGCGTTTAAAAACATCTTAAACAATGGAGCTAAAACCATAAAACTTAACTAAAAGCTGGAGGGTTTGATTAATGCTGCCGTGGTTGTTGTCATCTTATTGGCAGATCCTTCCTAAGAACAGCCACGCAGATTTCCCATTCCGATGTACAGTAGTACCTTGGTTCTAGAACTTAATCTGTTCCGGGAGTCTGTTTGACTCCCAAAACCGTTAAAAAACCAAGGCGCAGCTTCCGATTGGCTGCAGGAGCTTCCTGCATTCGTGCAGAAGCTGTGTCGGATGTTCGGCTTCCAAAAAACGCTTGCAAACCGGAACACTTACTTCCGCGTTTGCGGTGTTCGAGAGCCGATTTGTTTGACAACTAAGCCGTCTGAGAAACAAGGTACCACTGTATTCAGCAGCCCCCATTCCCCCAGGCATGTTTCTTCCCAAAGAAGCCCTAAGAAGGAAATACTTTCCATTTGAATGGGCCCAGATGTCAGGGATTGGATTGAGGAGGAATGGTGGAGACAGCCCCAGCCCTTCTCCTGAACCTTCCCAAGAAGAGGAGGGCAGTATAGATTTAGAACAGTGGTTTGCAGAAGGGCATAGTTCAGAGGCTGCAGAGGGGAGAAGCTGGGAAATATTGGGAGAGGGGCAGGAAGGAGAAGAAACACCAGGGGAGAGGCAGCTGACAGACTCAGTGTCTTTAGAAAGCATTCCTGACCCCCCGCCCAGGACCTTGCGGGCATTGAGAGTAGGAGAACAGAAAGCTCAAAGGCAGAAAGCACAGATCAGCCAGCAAAAGGGGTTAAGTAGAATAGGAGAGACGGAGGGGGTGGGACTTTACTCGGAGCAACGCCATTATCCAAGAGAGATGGCATTTCAACGTCTCTCTCTGTGAATATTGAATAAACGACTTGGTAAGAGTGGCGGATGTCACATCAGTCAAAGAGGCAGAAAGCACTGTAGGGTGGAGGGAAACAACCCTATCATTTTCTTCTCCTTCTCCTTTCAGACACTGCAAGAAATCTTTCAGACAGAAAATACAATAATGTTGCTGGAAAGAGCCATAATGGCTAAGGAGAGCCCACTCAAAGTAGCCCAGACGCGCCTTGAAGCCCGAACATGGCGACCAAATATGGAGTTGTGCCGGGACGTACCCCAGTTCAAGTGAGTGAGCCCCCTCCCTCATCTCCCGCCCTCCAGATATTGCCGCCTGAAGGCCTACCGCATTGCAGATCTATTTGCTGTTGATGCAAAACGCATCGAGGATTATTAGTGTTACAGGATTCGGGGAGTTGGTTTGGATGCCGTCTTTGAGCTCCCTTCGCTTCTATTTCTGCAAGATGGAATTCTGTAATCAGCGTTTATCTAACTTGGGTCCCCTCCACCTTTTATGGGACTACAACGTCTATCATCCCTAGCTAGCAGCAGCGGGGCAAGCCAATCGGGCACCTGGGGCGGCACATGTGCCCTGCGCCCAGGGGCGGAGCCAGCTGCCCGCAGTGTGTAGTGAGCAGGTGCAGGATGCTCCGCAGGGCCTCCAAGGAGTCTGCCTGCCTTCTCCCACTCAGCCGCCCTACAGCTGGGGGGGGGAGGCAGCAGGAGGACCGTTTGGGGCAGCGTGGAGCCTGCGGGCGGCCAAGCCACTGCATCACTCCCAGGAGAGATGCGTGGCTCGGGCGCATTGCAGGCCCTGCGGTGAGTGCCGCTTGGCATTTTGTCGTCCCCCCTCTCAGTGGTGACACTCGGGGCAGCCGCCCCCCACCGCCGCCCCCATTCCTCCGCCCCTGGCTAGCAGGAGCTGTGGTATGAACTGTAGTCCAACAACAGCTAGGGATCCATGTTTGAGAAACATAGTGCCGGTAGAAGTGGTCAAACCAGTTGGTGGTCCCTAGCCAAGTCTCCTAGACTTCTATTTACATGACTAAGGACAACTCCACTCAACTGCTTTATTGCAGGAGTACAGCGGTACCTCGGGTTACAGACACTTCAGGTTACAGACGTTTCAAGTTACAGACACTTCAGGTTACAAACGCTTCACGTTACAGACACTTTAGGTTACAAACGCTTCAAGTTACAGACACTTCAGGTTACAGACGCTTCAGGTTACAGACACTTCAGGTTACAGACGCTTCAGGTTACAGATGCTTCAAGTTACAGACACTTCAGGTTACAGACGCTTCAGGTTACAGACTCCGCTAACCCAGAAATAGTACCTCAGGTTAAGAACTTTGCTTCAGGATGAGAACAGAAATCATGCGGCAGAAGCAGGAGGCCCCATTAGCTAAAGTGGTACCTCAGGTTAAGAACAGTTTCAGGTTAAGAACGGACCTCCAGAACGAATCGAGTTCTTAACCCGAGGTACCACTGTATTATGCAAGATGCTCTTGACGCAATGGGTCCGTCCATACCGCTGTTTGTCCTGTGGTTTCTTGTCAGGGGTCCGAGAGGAGTTATTTTCGTCCCACTGCTTTCCCATGGTTTATGGCTGAATTGGAACAAATGCTAATATGGAGAAAACCCGATTTGTTCCAATTCAGTAGTAAACTGTGGGGTTTCCCAGGGAAAGCGGAAGGACCAAAAGAAAGAAGAGCTTGGACCCCCGGCTAAGAAATCGTGGGATAAACGGGAGTGCGGATGGGCCCAGTAATAATGGCGGATTTATTCTGCTTTATGTTTGTTACGCGACGCTTCCAAATATGCTAGTACATTATTACTGTCTGGACGAGCTATAGCGTAACAAAAGTGGGACAGGAATAAACCAGAACATTTGCGCAATAAAAAGTTATGGGACTTCAGCAAGAAGTTGCAGGGGTTGCACTGGTTGGAAATGAAGTAGTGTGATTGCTCCAAAACTTTTGCAGGTGCAGAAGTCGGCTTTCTCTGCCAACTTTTAAACGCCTGCTGAGAGCTTTTTATATTCTGCCAGGCCAGTACAGGCAATTAAGAATACATCCTTTCACAATGGCTAATTAATGTCTGCTTTAAACCTTCTTTATGGTGTTTATTGTACAATTTTATGATGGCTGTAAACTGCCTTGATATATTTTTCATGACATAGAGGTATATTAAGATCTTTATCAATAAATATAAATAAATAGTATTGAAGGGGGGAATCGTGTACAACAGCCCCAATAGCACCACGAGTGTTTCTCTGTGCATTTCACAGAATAATTCTTTGCTCCTCGCAGAACTACGGTTCCCAGGGGCACCCTCAGCAAACTACAGTTCCCAGGATTCTTTGTGGTGGGGGAAATCCTCCTCTTTGCCGTGGATGTGACTGTTGTAGACTATATCTCCCATCACCCCTGACCATTGGCCATGCTGGTTGGGGCTGACGGGAGTTGGAATCCAATGATATATGGAGGGCACCACATTGGCTAACCATGCCCTATGTTTCTGCAGTGCTTCTGTTCCATTTCTCTTTATTTATTTTTTTCTAGCCACAAAGGGGCCCGGTGTGCATCTCCACCCTGTTTTCCCTTCTCATAAAGTTGGGAGACGCAGGATGTTTTGACACCAGGCGCTGGCGGCTATCGTGCTAAGGGTCGGAGAAGCTCTTTGCCGAAATCGTGTTTTTTTTTCCGAAGCCACCCTCCCCCTCCCGAGAAAAAGAGAGAGTTGACTCATCTTTTCCTAGTGCACCTGTATGAGCCTCAGTGGGTGGGAGCGATAACATCTCCAGCAGAACAAAGCGTTTTACAGGATCTGGCTAAGCATCAGAGCGGTTTTATAGCAGAGCTTGCAAACACGGCATCTGCTCCGTCCTCTGCAAGAGCAGGGACAAAAAAAACAGAGACAAGAAAAGGAGTGTCACACTGGCACACAATAGGAACACAGCAAGCAGGCTTGTTATATTGAGCTTTGGTGCAGCTAGCTCAGTATTGTCTACACTGACTGGCAGCAGCTTTCCAGGGTTTCAGAAATAATAATAATAATAATAATAATAATAATAATAATAATAATAATAATTGTATGGCACCCATCTGTGGCTTCCAACAGATATGAAAAGATATTACAGTCCTTTTATATCCGTTGGAAGTCGCCCAGCATGATGGCTGGGGCAACCCCAGTCAGATCGGTGGCTTATTATCATAATTACAGTGGTACCTCGGAAGTCGAACGGAATCCGTTCTGGAAGTCCGTTCGACTTCCAAAAAGTGCAGAAACCAAAGCGCGGCTTCTGATTGGCTGCAGGAAGCAGCCAATCGGAAGCCGCAGGAGCCCGTGAGACGTTCGGCTTACAAAAACAGTTCGCAAACCGGAACACTCACTTCCGGGTTTGCGGGAGCCAAAACGAGAACTAAACTGTTCGAAAACCAAGGTATGACTATGTCATCATCATCATCATCATCGTTACATATCCTACAAGATTTCTCTGATGAAAATAGGGACATCCTATTCAATCATCACCATCAGTGCTTTTTTTCCCCTGGGGGGTCTCAAGGGTACGCAGTACCAGCACCTTTTTCCTCCCCAAATGTTAAAAGGGTAGCAGCACTTACTGGAACATCTACATGGTGAATACTGGCACCTTTTCCCCTTTAAAAAAGCACTGGTTGTTATTGTGATTGTTGTTGTTGTGGTGGTGGTGGTTGTGATTTTACTATTCATACCCCCCCCCCATCTGACTGGATTGCCCCAGCCGCTCCGGGCAGCTTCCAACATATATAAAACCATAATAAAACATTAACGCCCACAACCCAGAAGTGTTTCCGGAACGCGTGCGACCCGTGCACGACCCCCAGATGCGCAGAAGCACTCAAATCGCGCTTCTTCTGGGTCCCCCCCATGCATTCACGACACACACACACCCGCGTTACGTACGGCGACCCAGAACGGATCACGTACGTAACCCGGGGTCCCTCTGTACAGTGCTGCCTTCAGATGTCTTCTAAAGGTTGTATAGTTTCCTATCTCCTTGGCTCAGGGGTCGCATAACTCCATACCCTCTATGTCCTCTATGTTCCTCTATGTCCTAAGGAAAAGCAGGACATCAGAAACGGGGACGGCTTCTGTAAATCCGAGACTGTCCCTGGAAAATAGGGACACTTGGAGGTTCCTTTATTATTTATAGCAAAGGGCTGCAGGGCTCTGATCTGGCAGAACTGTCTGCGTTTGATGTTTTATCATGTTTTTGATATTCTGTTGGGAGCCGCCCGGAATGGCTGGGGAAACCCTGCCAGATGGGCGGGGTATAAACAAACAAACAAATTATTATTATTATTATTATTATTATTATTATTATTATTATTAGGGCCGGATTTAAGTTTGATGAGGCCCTAAGCTACTAAAGGTAATGGGGCCCTTCAGATGTCCAGCTGTTTTATAACGGGATCAAAATAAGTAAATTAAGTATTACATGAAATCAATCAGCAGGCATAAGACTCATACCTTTAGTCTACACTGCCTGATCATCAGTCCACAAGCGCTCTTTAATATTAGGTAACAGGTACAACAGCTTGACCTGCATTCAACTGTGCTGCGCTGCAGTCTGCAGCTGCATGCTCCATGTTGCCATGCAACCAGTCCATGCAGAATGTAGGCACCCTATATATAGAAAGGAGCAAACCAGTGATCTTTTAGGGAGCAGGCTAGCAGGCGGGGCCCAATACTTACATCATAGGAGGCCACACAACACCAAACACTGTTGCTGTTTGTCGGTTTTATTTTATTTGTTTTTTATCTGACATTTTGGAAATGTACATCCAGTTCTTTTTTTCCTTTAAAAATTTTTTGGGGGCCCCAAGAGAGTGGGGTCCTAAGCTATACAGCTCCATCTGGTACGCAGGCTGAAACCCTACTTACCCGCAGACTGTCTCACCAGAGTGGTGCATGCTCTAGTTATTTCCCGCTTGGACTACTGCAATGCGCTCTATGTGGGGCTACCTTTGAAGGTGACCCGGAAACTGCAATTAATCCAGAATGCCACTGGAGTGGCCTCCGGGACCACATAACACTAGTCCTGAGAGATCTACATTGGCTCCCAGTACGTTTCCGAGCACAATTCAAAGTGTTGGTGCTGACCTTTAAAGCCCTAAATGGCCTCGGTCCTGTATACCTGAAGGAGCATCTCCACCCCCATCGTTCAGCCCGGACACTGAAGTCCAGTGCTGAGGGCCTTCTGGCGGTTCCCTCACTGCGAGAAGCAAAGCTACAGGGAACCAGGCAGAGGGCCTTCTCGGTAGTGGCGCCCGCCCTGTGGAACACCCTCCCACCAGGGGTCAGAGAGATAAACAACTACCTGTCATTTAGAAAATACCTGAAGGCAGCCCTGTTTAGGGAAGTTTTTAATCTGTGACATTTTAATGTATTTTAATATTTGTTGGAAGCCGCCCAGAGTGGCTGGGGGGACCCAGCCAGATGGGCGGGGTATAGATAAATTATTATTATTATTATTATTATTATTATTATTATTATTAATAATTCAGCAACCTGTAACTGAAAGAAATAAACAACTATCTGATGTTTAGAAGACATCTGAAGGCAGCCCTGTTTAGGGAAGTTTTTAATGACTGATGTTTTAACGTACTTTTAATCTTTTGTTGGAAGCCACCCAGAGTGGCTGGGGAAACCTATCCAGAAGGGCAGGGTATGGATAAATTATATTATTATTATTATTATTATTACTACTACTACTACTACTACTACTACTACTACTATAGCTTGCTTAGCTTATACGTAAATCCGACACTGATTATTATTCTGAGTTGCTGGTGCCACATCTAAGCAGGAGCCCTTCCTTGATTCGTCCCTTCCTTGAAGGATTTGCAAACCGCTTCAACGGCCACAAATGTTTCTGAGGTTCTGAGTATCTGTGTCGTTGTCTCTCTCTCTCCCCCCCCACCCCGTTTCAGGCTGGTGAACGAGGTTTTCACCATCGACGACACGCTGCAGACCCTGAAGCTGCGTCTGCGCGAGGCTCACGACACCCTCCAACTGCTGATCCTCAACAAGTCCAAGCTGGAGCACGACCTGCTGGTGAAGGCCAACTCCCTTTTCATCGACAAGGAGAAGTGCATGGGGATGAGGAAGACCTTCCCCAGCACCCCCCGCCTGGTCGGCTACACCTGAGCTTGCCCCGCGACCTCTGCTCTGACATAAAAGCTTTGCAAATGATGGGAGACCGTTCTGCTCGTTTCATTGCTATTTTTTTTCCTTTGTTTGTTCGGTTAGCCAGCTTGACAAAGGAAAAAAAGAGAGAGAGAGGAAAGAAATTGGATGGCAATAAAGCATAAGAGAAACCAAACTGGAGAAAAAAGGGTTGCAGGTTTTTGTTGCTCAGGGGGGGGGGGGGAATGCGAGCCGGGGGGAGGGGCGTCTCTTGCTGTGGGAGGAGCTACAGTGCACGCAATGCATCCTGGGAAAGAATTGGGCGCCGGGGCTCATCTTTCTGTCCTGGCAAGCCCACCTGCTGCCCCGACTTCAGGGCTCAAGGAAAGCACATTTGGGACACGCCACCTGCGCAATGCAGATTTTTGAAGTCCAAGCTTCATTTTTTGTTGTTGTTATTTTGGCGGAATCCAGACACATATTTTAAAAATGCTGTGAAAATGCTTTTTTAAAACAGAGTTTAAAAAATATATACAGTGGTCCCTCAGTTTTTGAACATCTCCATTGACGAACGTTTCAGAACTAGATGCCGTAAAACCGGAAGTAAATTCTTCCATTTTTGAACGCGCCTCGGAAGTCGGACGGCTTCCGCTGAGGTACCACTGTGTTCTTCTGAATTTTCTCTATTAAATTTGCAGGCCACCCTTTGCGCCTCGGTTTTCAAATGTTTCAGAACTCAAACAGTCTTCCGGAATGGATTACGTTCGAAAACTGAGGTACCTCAGTATATTGAATTTGCCGTTAACTCACCATCACCATCTAGTGTCACCATGATCGACTCCTGCCCTATGGGAACCTATGTCCCCACTGTGGAAGGACGTGTGGGTCCAGAATTGGCCTCCACAGTCACTTATGGACTCACTGTTAAGACCGTTTACATGGAAGACAATCTTACTCGGCTACGAGGGATCGCGAAAGAAAGAAGAAAACATTTGTATAATGCACTCAAAACATACTTAAAATTTGCAGCTGTACAGCCGAGTCCTTGGTTGTATTATTACATTTCTATCCCTCCTTTCCTCCAAGGAGATCAAGGCAGTGTTTGTGGTTTTTCCGCCCCCATTTTCATCCTCGCAACAATCCTGCCAGGTAGGTTAGGTTGAGAGACGGTGGTTATATCCACAACATACATTTAAGTGCATTGCTTCCCCCCAAAGAGTTCTGGGGGTTGTAGTCTGCCCCACACAGAGCTAGAATTCCACCAACCTCAACAAACTACAGTTCCCAGCATTCTTTGGGGAGTACGCCATGTGCTTTAAATGGATGCTTTGGATGTGAGCAGCAATTGGCCTAAGGCTATCCAATGAGCTTCAACTCGTAAGTCGAGATTTGGACGCAGGTCTTCCAGATCACAGACCAGAGATGGGGGACCTTCGGCCCTCCAGATGGTGCTGAACTGGGTGCGAATCAAAGGATTTTTAAGCAAGAAAAGAATTGTGGAATATTTGGAAATTGAATATTTTATTTTTTTAACAAGAATTTATTATATTTTAAAATAGAAACATACAAAATACAAACACTACAACACACTACAAAACACCACAGAAATACAAAAAAGAATAAAAACACCTTAACTAAACAGAAAAAATAAAACCTTTCACAAAAAAAATACAAAATAAAAGTCTATTTAACTGCTCTAAACTTATTTGAATCTTACTTAGTGGACTTCCTCACACCCTCTCTTCTGCGTTCATTTCAAATTTACTGTAGTAACTTTATAACAGCTTTATCACATCATTAACAACTAATCTTATTATTTATCTATCACCTTATCACTATAATCTTATTCTTACTCTATAATTATACTAAATTACAAATCTAACACTTATATCCTACTTTTAAAAACAATTTATGCTATCACCATAACTTCTGCTGATTTCCAATTCAAATCTCTATCTTTTCACGTTTTTTCATATAGTCTCTGAATTTCTTCCAATCTTCTTGTACCTTTTCCTCCCTCTGGTCTTGAAGTCTCGCGGTCAGTTCTGCGAGTTCCATATACTCAATCAACTGGAAATTGAATACTTTAATGTGATCACATATTGGACACAGAAGGAAGAATTTACTGAGCATGGAGGCGGGAATTATTGGGGGTAAAGTTGACATTGAAGCGGGGTGGGAAACCATGGATGACATTTATTAATAAAAAAATCAACTATGGTGTTTTCCAAGGTGGGTGGTTTATTGAGCATCCATCAGGATTTGCTTGCATGAGGTTTACGGGGAGATTGCACAACACTGTCTCTCCGCTGAGCTTTGATTCTGATTTGTGTGTTTGGCCATTCCCCATCCCTTTAAAGGTAAAGGGACCCCTGACCATCAGGTCCAGTCGTGTCCGACTCTGGGGTTGCGGCGCTCATCTCGCTCTATAGGCCAAGGGAGCCGGCGTTTGTCCGCAGACAGCTTCCGGGTCATGTGGCCAGCATGACAAAGCCGCTTCTGGCGAACCAGAGCTAGGTGGGCAGGAGCTGGGACTGAGCAACGGGAGCTCACCCCGTGGCAGGGATTCGAACCGCCGACCTTCTGATCAGCAAGCCCTAGACTCTGTGGTTTAACCCACAGCGCCACCTGGGTCCTGCCAAAAGACCGGTTTTGTGGGGAAGCGTATTAGATGCACAAAAGCGCCGAAACTCGCTGGTTCTGCCAATGTGCGGTTGATTCCCACCCATAAACAGCAAGGATCAGGAGGCGCCCTTTGAGTCTACCCAGACAAAGTGCAGAAAGCAATGCCGTCTCCCAAGACTTGTTTTCCTGCCTGCGACAGGGCATGCAGAAACACAGAGCAATTCAGCGCTTGCCGCCCTCCGCTCCTCCCGCCCCCGTTCTGACCTAAAGGCAGCGCGGAGCAAAAAGTCAAATCCTTGTATGTCACGCAGGAACATATTCGCAGGGAACCCGTCATTAGATCATTGTTTCCTCCGGTGCCCTGTTCAAAGAGACTCTCTTGCCCCAAGCCTCCACCTCCGAGTCTCTATATATAGCCTTACTTTCATTTCTAAAACCGTCTGTTTTAAATTTCTGAAAAGAGATGCTGGGCTGGGCTTCCGCCAAGTTCAGATACTGCGCATTCCTAACTTACAGTGCAAATGGATTCCATACTGTTACAAAAGTTGGGTGCCACCCACACTCCCTGCTGGGTGGCAGCAAAATTCCAAGGGGTTCCCGGCACTCGCCCAGGGTCTGTGTTCCTTTGGAGAATTTAGACACGGAGGGGACTGTCCGTAGTTTTAAGATATGTGGTTTATTCGCCTGTTTACACCTTCAGGCTGCATGGAGGGAGTCCAGATCTTACATCATGGTCGTTTCGAGAGGAGCTGGTCCCCCATAGCAGGGCAGCCCTGGAGTCCAAAACACCTCTCCCAGTCAGCCTGCCCAAAGTGGACCCAAGGGTGGATCTACGCACGGGGGGGGGGGGGAGTCAGAAATGAAATCATTATAACAAAAGAGAGAGGGAAACGCTATGTAAAATCACCAAGAAATTTAATTTGCTCTCCAGCGCCCTCTGGTGTTGCATGTTTATAACGCATTCAAAGCAAAATGTGAATAGAATCAAATCCCCACCTCCTTCTTTACGACTTACCGTATTGGCATGAATATAAGCCTCCCCCCCCCCAATTCCAACCGTGAAAAGTTAAAAGTGCGGCTTAAATTCGCAACCTTACAAAAATTGGCTTTTACGCTATCGCTGCTGAAACAGAGATACAGTAAAATGGGACGGGTGTGAGCTCCTGCAGAATATTAAGGGAGCGTCTTATATTCGGGCGTGGCTTATTTTTATATGCGACAACTGCAGCAAGAACTTCAATAGCTCAAAACTGGAAAAGTCTGAAGAAATACCTAGGAAAGAACAATGGCAAGGAAAATTGATGACCTACGCAGAGTTAGCAAAGTTAACAGACAAATTACATGAAAAAGATAACAGTGACTTCAAAAAGGAAGGGGAGCTGTTTACAAGATATTTGCAGAAACAACAACAAGAAATGGGACTCGTTGGCAGGATTTGAATAAACTTCCACAATTTCATTGAGTTTAAACACGGAGGACGACGACATTGTAACACCTAATAGTATATATACATGCAGAATATAACAAACAATGTAACAACAAGCCAGAAGACGAAGTTGAGGGAAGTCGGGTGGGGATGGAGAAGATTGTAAATGTAACGGCAAGGTAGGATTGGAGATTGGTATGTGATATATGGAATTTGCAATTATAAAAAGGCAATAAAATTATTATTATATATATATATATATATATATATATATATATATATATATATATATATATTCGGGTGCGGCTTATATTCGGGTCAATACGGTACATCTGCATGACCAGGGACCTGCTCAGCACCTGGAATTGCCATCTCAGCTGCAGCCAAAGCAGCATCTCCTGGCTTGGGTGTGGGAATATGTTTTTTTTTTTTTTTAAAGAATTTATTGGTTTTTCCAGGACAAAGAACAACATATCACAAATAACAACACAAACCCAAACCCACTCCCAACAATCAAACCACAATAAAACAAATACAAATACACCAACAATTCTTTTACATGAAAAAAAAACTTTTCTAGTTCGAATCATTGTTAAGTGACTTCCCCCGTTTTCTCTCCTTCGGTTCCAATTCCATTTTTACTTTAATAACTTCTCAACAAAATTAAATCATTTAAAAATTTAAACTAAACATAAATCCAATCAATCCAGTTCTAACTTCATGATAGTTAATAGTACAACTTCATAACACAACATATTACATCTTATGTCAAATCATATCAAACATCTTCTTTCCCTTAGGTTGCTGCTAATAACAAAAAATTCAAATATCTCTTCTTTCATTCAAAGCTTAAGATCTTAACACTCCGGCTTCAGGGTACCATAGTGAACCATCCTAATTTTATCCCTAATACATTTCACCCTATCCCTTTTCTATCCATTTTCTTACGCCATTTCGGATTCTCCCCCCACACATTTCTCCATCTTAGACCAATACAGATTTCTAGAATGTCCTCTTTTCTTGCAGATCCACAGTTCCAGATGTAATCTACAACATTCCTTGCAGGGAGCATCAGGGGGCACAAATCATCACCTTCCAGCATCTCCGGTTCTAAATGTGGGAATATGTTTTTAAGGTGCTACTGCACCTGTTTGTTTGTGTATACTTTAGGCAGAGCCGTCTCATCCATTGGGGCTGGTGGCGCGGCGCACCAGGGCGCAATGGCCCGGAGGGCGCCTCCGCCCTCCAGCCCCGCTGGCAGCGCCTGCCAGCAGCGCCCTCTGACTCCCGGCAAGGGAGCTGGCCGGCCACGCCACGCCCTCTGGCTGCCCAGCAGAGCACAGGAGCTCTGTGCGCCCTTCCAGCGCTTCCGGGACAGGAGGCGAGGGCGGCCGGCTCGCGCTCCCGCGCGCAGCCGGCCGCCCGCCCGATGCAGCGCGAGCTACCCAGCCGCGCCGCGCCGTCCGGCTGCGCGCGGGAGCGCGAGCCGGCCGCCCTCGCCTCCCGTCCCGGAAGCGCTGGAAGGGCGCACAGAGCCCTGCGCCGCTCCAGCGCCACGCCCCTCATCCCCCGCTCGCCCACCCCCCTCCCAAGGGGCGGCAAGCGCGGGAGGGAGGCGGCGGAGAGGCGGCATGGCGGGGGCGCCGGAGGGATAGCCGCGCCAGGGCGGCAGATCCCCTTAAGACGGCTCTGACTTTAGGTATCCTTCCGCGTTAGGAGGGAAGGGTAAAAGATCCAGCAGGGACTCTTTGCTGCATGGATCCCTCCGCGTTTGGGTGAAGCGCGCCAATTTAGCCGGTGTAACGGTCAGCTAAAGGTCTCCCGCCCAAAAGCTAGCACAGTAACAAGGTTGTGATTGGTTAATGTAAAGGCTATGACGATGTTTGAGTCTTCAATAAATAGCCTCCGCTCTCTGTAGCGAGCGTGGAGAACGCGCGAGACAAGCTAGAGAGATCATCAGTGCGTGGCAAGCTAGAGAGAGAAACCAAAACCAAAACCAGCCGCACAGAGCAGTTGAGAGCTTCTTCACCAGACTGCAGTCCTGTTGTGTTTATTTCTTTTATTTAAAAAGCTTTTATTTGGCCTTCTAAGTTTTGGCCGCTACCTAGTTTAGTCTATCTTCTTCTCCGGAGACCTCCGGAATCTTCGGAACTCACAGATTCCTGCAGAAAACCTTCCGAGGCTTCAGCAACCTTCAGAACTCACGACAACTACCTTCAGACCATAGCCAGCGGACCCTTTCACGACGCAGTGGGAGCAGAATCTCCGGGATTACTGGTCGTCCCATCTGCTGGCTATCCCCACACTTGGGGTACCCTATGATCCTGTGGCGTTTTTTAAGCACACAATCCTGAACTACTGTGTCGTCCCCTTGCCCTTCAAAGGGCCGTTTCATCACCTCCGCCCCTTCCACAAACAAGGCAATCTTTACAGGATTAGTTTCCTTCGGAGGGCGAAATCCCAGTGATTCTTCTGGCGCCTGCTCATGAATCTGTTTGCAAATATTCAGGCTGAGCCCCGTGAGGCCACTTCGGTTCTCTTCATTTTAAAGCACGATGATGCCGCTCCGAACAGTTGTGGCTTCCCTCAAAGGATCCTGGGAGCTGTAGTTTGGCACTGAGAGTTGTTCGGAGACCCTCCACATCCCTGAATCAGTTTGCCCCCCACCCACCCCCCAGAACAGATTTCATGAAAATTCACCAGCATGCTGGCGAACATTTCTCCTAGAATACACACATTTTTGCAAAGGAATTCTGCCCCATCGACTGCATCTTGACATGTTGCTCCTGCTATAACAGATTCGTTTTTGCACACAGTGCTTTGGCGTTGCAAAATTAGGTAAAAGGATGGCTGTGTTTCAGAAAGCATGAGTTAGACAGGTTGCCTTTTAAGCGGGAACCAAATCCAGTTTCTCACGCAGGCCCCAGTTTACAACTGGAGTAAGGTCTGGATAATGCAGGCAAGGCCTCCCAGTGCTTCTTGCAGCTAGCGACCCGTCCAGGTTTAGCAAAACATTGCCATCGCGAGATGGCCTTCGGATAGTCTTTGCGGACTGCCGTTTCTTCCATAATCGGGCTGCATTCTTTCCCTTCCTCAGCAATGTCAGGGTCTGAGCGGAGGACAAAGTGGCATTTTGTTCCCCTTTCTGGAACAAGTAGTCACTTCGCGGCCACGTGGGGCAAGAAGGGAGGGAAAGGCACGAAATAAGCAATTAAGATTCCTCTTAATGTTGTCAGACTTCCTGCATACAGAACATTCTTCTAAGGTTTGCAGAGCTAACACCCAGTTGATGCAGGCGAAGTTTTCTGGAACGTGGAGAGCTCGTAGCCGGGCTCCCCCCCTCTTCCGCCCACCCCCAGTCGCTTGCCAAATACCTCACACCTCCGTGCAAAAAAAGATAAATCCGACCTACCATCTGCGGCGTGCTCGCAGGGAGTCAGACCATTGGTCCTCACAGCCCCGTTCGGCTGCTGCATTCTAGTTTTAGAAACAGCCTTCTTCTAAGATCTCAGGAAGGCATCCACCATCTTTAAAATTTATCCATGGTACTTATGGATAAGTCCTAATAGACTTGTGGAGTGGCTATTGCTTAGGCTTGGGACCGGAAAAGACACGGCACATGAGGAAAATGGGAAGAGAAGGAGGAGGAAAAAGCAAGTTCTTAAAGTGCCTTTTGTGTGCTGTTTTCACTAACTCGTGCTTTTTGATGCAAGCTTTCACCTATCGTATATTGGCACGGTGTAATAGTGAGACTGTTGGCCTATGACCTGGGAGACCTTTCACCAATCACTCACACTCAGCCTAACCTATCTCGCAGGGTCGTTGTGAAGATGGAAACGGGAAGGAGAACCATGTCTACCACCTCGAGCTTCTTGGAAGATAAAGGTGGTCTATATAAATGTAAGAAACAAACAAATCAATGTTTGTACACGTTACTTGACTGGAGATTTGGACTGAAAAATTCGGAGAAGTGCACATTTTGAATGATGGCTGTGTTTCAAGGGAAGTAAGAGTCCCGCTCTTTTCTGCCTTAGTCAGATCACACCTGGAGTCCTGTGTCCAGTTCTGGGCACCACAGATTAAGAAGGATATTGACAAGCTGGAATGTGTGCAGAGGACAGCAGCTAAGATGATCAGGGGTAGGGAAACTAAGCCACATGAGGAACGGTTGAAGGAGCTGGTATGTTCAACCTGGAACAGAGAAAACTGAGAGGAGATATGAGAGACATCTTCAAATATCTCAAGGGGTGTCACATGGAAGATGGAGCAAGCTTGTTTTCTCCTACTCTGGACACTAAGAGCTGTTTGACAGTCGAATGGAGGCTGTGGACTCTTCTTCCGTGTAGGTTTTTAAGCGTGGTTTCGGTGGCTATCTATCATGGATGTTTTAGTTGAGATTCCTGCATTGCAGGGGGTTGGACTAGATGACCCCGAGAGTCCCCTCCAACTCTACAATTCTGTGATTCAGTCTGTATATGGTTTCAGGAAATGAACATCAGACAGAGTTGCCTACAAATACGAACTGACCTGAACTTCTCCACCCCCAATGTAGGCATTTTCAATCGCTGATCTTGTTCCCACCCTTCACTATAACCCGCATCTGCTAGGAATACGCAAATCTGTCGATTTCTGTTTCTCATTCCCTCTCCCGCCATCTTAAGCTTGCCATATTTTTGCCTCAGTTTGCTTTTTTTAAAAAAATAGTTTTTAAGAGTCCGCACAAAGATTCACAAGCATTTCTCCTAATGCACACATCTTGGATGAAACTTCCCTGAATATAATACACCTTTTGCACTATTCTAATCATATTCAAGCACATCCCACTAATTATATATGCACATTTGTATCCATTTTATTTTATTATTTTACCAGAAGGCAGCATTGCAAAGTTCGGAGAAGGGCAAATTTCAGTTTGCTTCTCCTTCCTGGAATGGCGAGTTGGTTCATGCGGAAACACAAACCAAATCTGATTTCTTGCCCACCCTTAGCAACTGCTGTGGATGCAAAACTGCTCTCCTGAGTCTCTACTCCAACTCTCCTTAAGTCAAGGCACAGGTTAAAGCTCTGCTGCGGTCGAGAAAGAACACAGAGTCCACAGAAGACAGAGAGCTGGGCCAGAGCTCAAGGTAGCCCCCTCAGTTGAGGCCATAAATTAACGATGGGGGGGGATTGTTTCTATGCCACCGGAGCTGTTTAGGCCTTCAAGCGGAGCCAAATATTTGAGCTCATCTCTAGCTGGTGCTCAGAAAAAAAAAGGTGGACTGGAGTTCGAAATGCCAGAGGGAAGGGCCAGGAACGCTCCGTACAGGAGGAATGAATCAGCCTAACCTGGCAAGGACCTGGTACCATGGAGAAAGCAAGGAAACCACATTTGGAGTTTCAACTTACAGCATTAACCCGTTTCTAGTCCAAAGAACCATTGCTGCCAGGGATACCTGGAGAATTTATTGACTGAACTGCAACTTGTTCCTGCTCTTTTGAGACTTCCCCTTTTTCTTTTTCCCTTCGGTCCGAGACAGAATAGAAAGATTCAACATCCGTGGAGAGAAGAGTGAAGCAGACAGTAGATTCTTTCCCCCACCCTCCAGAAGACGGGAGGTGTTGTTCGATGTTGCGATGCAGCTGGAACGGATAGGCCAAAGACCATTGGGTAACTGAGTTGGAAAATACAGGTGCCGCCATTCAACATGCGGCACAGGGAAATTCTCCTGCACTGAAATTAATAGTGACATTATGTGCCATGGAGTTGTACCTCTGGTGAGCGCGACACTTTGTGTTCCTTCTGGGGTAGGTTGTCCATCTTTGGTCCCCACCCTACACTCGGCTCTCACCTGTGGCTCCTAGAAGCTGTCAGCGTGCGACAGCGGCCACAATCCCAGGAAAGGCTTTGACTGGCCAGCTAAACCAGGTGAGGGTAGCTGATCGGTCTCAAACCCTCAGTGAGTTATGGACTTCCCCTGCATGTGAAGACAGGCTCTGGCGAATGAGACCAAGAGTAGGTCCAACGGCCTTGAAGACGGTTTCTTCACGTGCTGTAGAAGGAAGTGGCGGGCAGGTGGGGCTCATCCACCTGGGAAGGTTGCTCATCTAGGAGAAGGAAAACTCTGGCCCTAAACTTCTGCTACCTTGCAGGGTATCCTTGAGAGAAGAGAAGGCTAAGGAGTAAACCCTACACAAATCTGGAGTTGGTTGGACGGCGCCTTGTACGCCTCCTTCTGGCAACTCCTGCAGCCAAGCTGGTGACAAATGTCTTGCTCTGCCATAGTCGAAACAAAATAGAAAATTCTTTCCAGTAGCACCTTAGAGACCAACTGAGTTCGTTCTTGGTATGAGCTTTCGTGTGCATGCACACTTCTTCAGATACACTGAAACAGAATTCACCAGATCCTTAAATATAGTGAGGGAGTGGGGAGGGGTATTACTCAGAAGGGTGGTGGGAATGGGTGATCAGCTGATAGGGGTGGAAAACCTGTTGACGACTCTTAACGGCTGCAATTAGTCTTGCAGGGAAAGGCAAGGGGTGAGATGGCTAAAGATAGCTTTGTTAAGTATAATGAGATAAGAATCCAATGCCTTTGTTCAGACCAGGTTTCTCCATGGTTCTAAGTTTGGTGATTAGTTGCAATTCAGCCACTTCTCTTTCCAGTCTATTTCTGAAATTCCTTTGTATTAAGACAGCTACTTTGAGATCTTTTATAGAATGTCCTGGGAGATTGAAATGTTCTCCTACTGGTTTCTCTGTCTTGTGATTCCTGATATCAGATTTATGTCCATTTATACTTTGGCGTAGGGTTTGGCCTGTTTGTCCAATATAGAGAGCTGAAGGGCACTGTTGGCATTTGATTGCATACACAATGCTGGAAGATGAGCAATTAAATAGTCCTGAGATGGTATGTTTGATGTTGTTGGGACCAGTAATGGTGTTGTCCGGGTTTATGTGGCAGCAAAGTTGGCATCTGGGTTTATTGCAGGCTTTCCTTGCTCTGCTTTCCTTTGGACCCCATCAGGATGCTGAGAGGGGGGTCTTGTTGTCTGGGCAGCCCAGGACCTCCAGTCACACTGCCCAGGCTTGCACCCCAGGGTGGTCACTCTGGTGCTGCCTAACACAGCGGTTTGACTTCACCCACGGAGACGCACTCCATTGTCTCTCAAGACAGACAGATGCCAGCAACAATCGCTGCCACGCCTTGGTTTCAATGGGGTGACTGGACTGGGTGCCGCAGGTAAAAACTGCCTGTCCTTGGAAAACAGAAAGGTGCATTATGCTGAGTCAGGCTCTATTGAGTTTGGTATACTTGACACAGGAACCGGCAGTGGCTCTCTAGGTTTTCAGGAATGGGAATTTCCCAGCCGTAACCTGGAGGCGCTGGGGCCGAACCTGGGGATGTCGGCACGCAAAACATATCATCTACAAATGCAGGAAAGTCTCCCCACCCAGCTGTTTGTGGTGGATCTAGTGGAGCTGTCTCTCTCTGTGCGTGTGTGCATACAAAAGTTTCCTACCCGTAGTGGGTGCTGAAGACAGGAGAGGAAGGGAAGGAGGAACGGCCAGGGTGGGTGGAGAGACTTTGCTAGGTTTGTCCTTCTGCAAAATGTCATCTGGCGTCATCGGCTTTGGCGTTTGGACAAAGCGGACCTCTTGCCGCCCTGTCTTCCCGCCACCAAATATGCAGAGCACTAGCTCTGGTGGGTGTGCTGGGCATAACAAAGGCTTGCAGTGAAGGAGGACGGCCGGTCCTTCAAGTAGGCTCTAAAACCAGGCCACGTTCCAGCTTCTGAAGAGTCCTTAGGCAGCAGGACCTGGGAGAGAAGTTATTGCCCGTTTGCAAGGCGGTGGAGACGGTGCAGAAGGCGCAGGGAAGGGTGGCCCCCGTTTCCAGAGGCCCCCTCCCACACCGCCCGTTTTCCAAACGGAGACGGGGCCTTGTGCACAGAATCCTGGTGCTTATGTTCACATTTTCTCCCTCCCTCCTAACACCAGGACTCGTGGGCATCCAAGGAAGCTGAATGTTGGAAGATCCAGGGTGGAGCAAAAGGGCTCCTTCGTGCAAATAAACGGCGGAACTCACTGCCACAGGAAGCAGCAATGGCCACCAACTTGGGTGGCTTGGCAAGAGAATTAGGAAAATCCATGGAAAAGAGGACTGTCAGTGGCTCCTCGCCACGTTGGCTATGTTCGCCCTCCTCTCTCGGAGGCAGTGTGCTTCTGAATACCAATAATAATGATGATGATGATGATGATAAAACATCAAACATCAAAAACTTCCCTAAACAGGGCTGCCTTCAGATGTCTTCTAAAAATCAGATAGTTGTTTATTTCCTTGACATCTGATGGGAGGGCATTCCACAGGGAGGGTGCCACCACTGAGAAGGCCCTCTGCCTGGTTCCCTGTAATCTCACTTCTCACAATGAGGGAACTGCCAGAAGGCCCTCGGCGCTGGACCTCAGTGTCCGGGCTGAACGATGGGGGTGGAGATGCTCCTTCAGGTATACTGGGCCGAGGCCGTTTAAGGTTTTAAAGGTCAGCACCAACACTTTGAATTGTGCTCAGAAACGTACTCAGAGCCAATGTAGGTTGCTATGAATGACTGGTGGGGAGAGCTCCACTAATGGACAAAGGTTCTGCTTATGGGATTCCCATGGGCATCTGGTTTAATTCTATCAATGTTTATTCTTTTTTAACTATGGCTTTTCCTATAATTTTAGCAGTTCTTGTTTTTATTGGGTCTTGAGTCCCACCGGTGGAAAAAGTGGGATATTGTTGGCATCCATCTGTCTCAAGAGACAATGCTCCTCTGGGATTGAGGTCAAACTGGGTGTATGGAGGTCCTGTGCCGCCCAGACAAGAAGACCCCCCATCTCATCCCTGCTGGTGTGGACCAAAGGAAAGCAGAGCAAGACGTTTGGCACCAGCTGGGTTGCAGGAGTTGCCGAAAGGAGGAGCACATACAAAGGAGGCAAGATATAAATTAGTAAATAGAGATTCCGGTTGTCCACTGGGAGGACAAGATGCTGGACTAGATGAACCGCTGGCCTGATCCAGCAGGCTCTGAATACTCCTGAATGTACACCTCTCTGTCATTATATAGTCAGCAAAGATCCACTACAGCTTGGAGCTGTAGTAGCTCCCTCCTCTCTAGGCCCGACTGGATTCCTTTGCACCAAACACCTGCACATCATGACGGAGAGACATTCAAACGGAGGGAGCGCCTTCCCTCCACTCCACAATGGAACCTGCATGTTCAGAGGCAGTCTACCTTATGCGTGCCGGATTCAAGGGGGCAAGCAGCAGGAGAGCTGCTGCCTTCCGGCCCCGCTTCGTGGACACCTGCCCGGCTCCTGTTGGAAGCAGGACAGCTGGAGGAGACAGCCGTTCCAGCGGGGCTCCCCTCGGATCCTTAAGCGGAACAGCAAAGCTGACTCACAGCTGTAGCCTATTATGCATCCTGTTCCGGGCTCCTTGTTTTATCTTTCTGATCGCAAACAAACCCTGCCCACTCAAGGGAAAGCTGGTCCAGTGCAAGGCTGGCTTGAGGCAAGCAGGAGGGAAATCAGGAAACACAGCTGAGGCCAGATTCCTCCTACCCACCGCCCTGCCGCATTTCCTGTCCGGTGCCCTGCCGTTTGGAATATTCGAAACCCACCACAGCCGTTTGTTTCGTTTTCTTTAGGGGGGGGGCGTAGAGCTAGCAGACGGCCGCATGCTCCTGTGCTTCTGACAACATTCAGAAGAGCTGCCAGCTGAGCAGGAGAAAGCGTCTTTAACAGTGGCGTGAGAATTGCATATGTTGTTGTTCAGTCGTTCAGTCGTGTCCGACTCTTCGTGACCCCATGGACCAGAGCATGCCAGGCACGCCTATCCTTCACTGCCTCCTGCAGTTTGGCCAAACTCATGTTAGTAGCTTCGAGAACACTGTCCAACCATCTCATCCTCTGTCGTCCCCTTCTCCTTGTGCCCTCCATCTTTCCCAACATCAGGGTCTTTTCTAGGGAGTCTTCTCTTCTCATGAGGTGGCCAAAGTACTGGAGCCTCAACTTCAGGATCTGTCCTTCTAGTGAGCACTCAGGGCTGATTTCTTTGAGGATGGATAGGTTTGATCTTCTTGCAGTCCATGGGACTCTCAAGAGTCTCCTCCAGCACCATAATTCAAAAGCATCAATTCTTCGGCGATCAGCCTTCTTTATGGTCCAGCTCTCACTTCCATACATTACTACTGGGAAAACCATAGCTTTAACTATACGGACCTTTGTCGGCAAGGTGATGTCTTTGCTTTTTAGGATGTTGTCTAGGTTTGTCATTGCTTTTCTCCCAAGAAGCAGGCGTCTTCTAATTTCGTGACTGCTGTCACCATCTGCAGTGATCATGGAACCCAAGAAAGTGAAATCTCTCACTGCCTCCATTTCTTCCCCTTCTATTTGCCAGGAGGTGATGGGACCAGTGGCCATGATCTTAGTTTTTTTGATGTTGAGCTTCAGACCATATTTTGCGCTCTCCTCTTTCACCCTCATTAAAAGGTTCTTTAATTCCTCCTCACTTTCTGCCATCAGGGTAGAATTGCATATACCGGTGATAATAATTACTATTGCTTATTCAACTTATACACCGCCCTATACCCGGGGGTCTCAGGGCGGTTCACAACAAGACCACAACATATGGTCTTGGGTTCTGTCTTGGGCCCAGTCTTATTCAACATCTTCATCAATGACTTGGATGATGGGCTTGAAGGCATCCTGATCAAGTGTGCAGATGACACCAAATTGGGAGGGGTGGCCAATACCCCAGAGGACAGGATCATACTTCAAAATGACCTTAACAGATTAGACAACTGGGCCAAAGCAAACAAGATGAATTTTAACAAGGAGAAATGTAAAGTACTAGACATGGGCAAAAAAAATGAAAGGCACAAATACAGGATGGGTGACACCTGGCTTGAGAGCAGTACATGTGAAAAGGATCTAGGAGTCTTGGTAGACCACAAACTTGACATGAGTCAACAGTGTGATGCAGCAGCTAAAAAAGCCAATGCAATTCTGGGCTGCGTCAGTAGGAGTATAGCGTCTAGATCAAGGGAGGTAATAGTACCACTATATTCTGCTCTGGTCAGACCTCACCTGGAATACTGTGTCCAGTTCTGGGCACCACAGTTCAAGAAGGATACTGACAAGCTGGAACGTGTCCAGAAGAGGGCAACCAAAATGGTCAAAGGCCTGGAAACAATGCCTTATGAGGAACGGCTTAGGGAGCTGGGTATGTTTAGCCTGGAGAAGAGAAGGTTAAGGGGTGATATGATAGCCATGTTCAAATATATAAAAGGATGTCATATAGAGGAGGGTGAAAGGTTGTTTTCTGCTGCTCCAGAGAAGCGGACACAGATTCAATGGATTCAAACTACAAGAAAGAAGATTCCACCTAAACATTAGGAAGAACTTCCTGACAGCGAGAGCTGTTCGGCAGTGGAATTTGCTGCCAAGGAGTGTGGTGGAGTCTCCTTCTTTGGAGGTCTTTAAGCAGAGGCTTGACAGCCATCTGTCAGGAATGCTTTGATGGTGTTTCCTGCTTGGCAGGGGGTTGGACTGGATGACCCTTGTGGTCTCTTCCAACTCTATGATTCTATGATTCTATGATATAAAATCAAACCAAAAGCAGTAACCCAATAACTCCCCCAAGCCACATTCTAAAAGGGTGTTGGATGTAAATCAAATCAACCAAAGGCCTGGTTAAAAAGGAACGTTTTTGCCTGGTGCCTGAAGGTGTGTAATGAAGGCGCCAGGCGAACTTCCCTGGGGAGAGCATTCCACAGACGGGGAGCCACTGCAGAGAAGTCCCCGTTCTCGTGTTGCCAACCTCCAGACCTCTCGAGGAGGAGGTACATGAAGGAGGGCTTCAGGAGGCGATCTCAGGGTCCGGGTAGGTTCATATGGGAAGAGGGGGTCCTTGAGGTTTTGCGGTCCTGAGCCGTTTAAGGCTCTATAGTTCAAAACCAGCACTTTGAATTGGGCCCGGAAATTAATTGGTAGACGGTGCAGTCGGACCAGGATCGGTGTAAAATGCTCAAACCGCCTTGCTCCATTGAACAACCTGGCCGCTGAATTTTGCACTGGCTGACGTTTCTGAACCGTCTTCAGAGGCAGCCCTACGTACAACGCATTGCAGTAATCTAACATAACTTATTTAAATTTATATTCCACCCTTCCTCCCGGAGGAGCCCAGGGCGGAGAACGCACAAGGTGATAAAGCCATCAGAATATCTGAGACCTCCATCAGTTCCTCCATGGCCTTCCAGCTCCATCTGGCCTCTTTCCCCCTCTCCTTTCACCTGGGGCGGGGGCCAGCCATCCATTGGACCGTCTCGGTGGGAGAGATGGGAAGCAGTAGCAAAAGGTTCACTCCATCACTTTCCCCCCCCAAAAAAACCCAGGTCCATTTGGCACCTCCTGCCTCTGAATTGTGCTAGCTGTTCATTATAGCAACTACTGTTTAAAGAACTGGTGTCTGAGTTTGATTTCTTTCCCCGCCTTCCCTCCTTGACCTTTCCCCCCGGTGTGTTTTGTTTATTTCGACTGTAAGCCTGCAGACAGGGACTATATTAACGGATTCTATGCAAGTCTTTTTGGCTGAAGAGCAGGATACTAATATCAACTCAGTGGCTGCTACGGGCCTTGGAGGACAGGGAAGAAGAAAATTCCAGGTTGGAGAATCGTTAGGAAAGAGATTGAAAATAAATCTGCAACCACACTTGGAATACTGCGTGCATTCCTGATCGCTTTATCTAAAAAAAAGCATATTCTGGAGCTGAAACAGGTGCAAAGGAGGGCAGCCAAAAGGATCAGGGATCTTGGAGCAATTCCTCTCTTCTCTCCACCCCCACCCCCCGATGAAACACTCAGAGTAAAAGGACACAGGGGGCAGGGCATGATAGAGGTTTATAAAATGATTCACACTATGGAGAAAGAAGTCCGAGAGAAGCTTTTCTCCATTTCTCATTGTACTCGAAACTGGGGTTGACCCAATGAAACTGACCCTGGTTGATTCAGAATGAACAAAAGAAAAGCCCAGCAAGCGATGAAAAGTTAACTCACTGCCATTGGACTGTTGGAGAAAAGCAGTAACGTTTCCTTCTGTTGAGTTTGTAGTTAATGCATGTGTTACTTTAAACCACATGAGTGCACTGTGTGTACAGCAATCTATCTAGCATTTGTTTGTGGCTCTCTTAAGTTAACTCCACTCTTAAAAGCTGAGCCATTTTGCTTACTGTTCTCTCCCAACTTGTTGAGACGATACGTCTATTGCTGTTGTTTCTCTCTCATCTCTACCTATCATGTAAATAGTTCCTGCATGAATA
Source organism: Lacerta agilis (assembly GCF_009819535.1). Taxonomy (NCBI): domain Eukaryota; kingdom Metazoa; phylum Chordata; class Lepidosauria; order Squamata; family Lacertidae; genus Lacerta; species Lacerta agilis. The sequence continues at coordinate 44,262,367 of NC_046324.1, forward strand.
AAGCCTTTGAACCCCAGAAACTGGAAGTAATTGTTCCAATCTAATTCACCCAAGCTGCAAGGTCTGCTAACATGGACATGTGGTAATTCAAAGAGCATTTTTAAAACATTTAAAAATATATTTTTTTGGTCATTGCTTAGCAAGCGAAAGGCCAAAATCTACTTCAGGGGCTCCTCCAGATGCCCTCAGCATTCTCAGCATTCTTCCTGTTACACTTACCCAGTCTTAATTGAGATGTCATCTGATGGGTCCCTCACAGTCCCATGATTCTTGGCTGTAAGGCTGAACAAAGGGAATACGTCAGTCAGAGAGCAAATGGCAAAGATTTTGAATGTGATTTATGACTGCTTGATCCATGAACACACGCATGCTGTTTAGCATTATAATTGTGTGTTTTCCAGTTGCACTAATGCACATCTCTATTGATGTTACCAATTGTCAATTGTCATAAAATTGCTTAAATGGTCTGTTGGCTGCAAATAAAGAGATGATGGGCGTGATGATAGTAACAGAAGCTTCTCCCTGAGGACTGTGGATTGCAATTTTTGAAAAAAACCCAAAATAAATTACCATTGACATCCCTATGCTAACTCACAGCAGAAGCTACAGACCAAATCCAGTGTCTGAAATTGCTCTGGCAGTTGTTAATCCGAGAGCATTAATATTTACCATTTATACAGTATTTATAAAAAGGGTTGCCAGCATGAGCCTCACCCCCCCCCCCCAGTTCCTGCTTCCTGGCTAGTTTCCCAGGCCTCGAACAGCTGTGTGGGAAGTAATATATTCAGCAGGCAAATATTTTCCTTGAGCAAGTAAGGGGAGGAGGGACTTCTTCTCCTGTTGAATTTCTGTTTGTCACAGAGCTGTTAGAAACCCACACATATCGCTTGTAATTGAGAGTCTCCTCGGAGAACCTTTTCGGAATTAATTATTATTTTTGTCTGCCCTTCCCCCTAAGACCCCCAGGAAGGTTACTGTTATGTATTGAAGTTCTCACCTTGGCCACCAGGGGTGTGTGTATATAGTTTATTCTGCTGCGGTTTTCACTCAGGTCAGCTTATGCAAATGAAGGATTAGAAACTGACACTCAGGGATTGGTTAGCTGCAGAATGTTGTTACTGTTACATTGTAGCTGAGCTCTATATAAGCTGGTGGCTGAGGCCTCCAGCTCAGTTCTGTTCCAGCCTGCAATAAAACAAGAGCTGTTTGGAAATCGCTGTCTCGTCTGTTGTGTCCACCCACAACTTAACACTGGCGACGAAGGTGGGATCATGGACATCGGAACACAGACAGCACACAGCCAGTCTCAGAGCAAGGGCAAATCACTGAGCTGAATCACCGAGCTGAATCACTGAGCTGAAACGCTGAGCGAAATCACTGAACAGAACCAACTCAGAGCTGCCCGTTCTGGCTAGAGCACTGTGTTCCATCCATCGCCCACCGCGTCGGCATCGGAATCATGGCTACACTAGTGCCTCTACCGCCGTTTGCCCCGGCCTCTGAATCATGGGACTCATATCTCGCTCGGTTCGAATGCTACCTTCAAGCAAACGAGCTAACAGAGGTATCAGAGGAGCGGAAGCGAGGCCTTTTCCTCAGCCTCTGCGGGCCCGAAGTGTTTGAGACGGCCAGAGTTTTAATCGCTCCACTCGCAGTTCACAGAGCACCGTGGGACGCGCTACAAGAAAAGCTACGCGGCCACTACGCGCCCAAGCCGTCCAAAATTGCGGCCCGCCACGCCTTTTACCACCGGAACCAGGCAGAGGGGGAGTCGATCAACGACTACGTCGCCGCTCTCCGAAAGGCCGCATTAACCTGCGAGTTCCGAGACTTAGACGATGCCATGATGGATCGGATCGTCTGCGGGGTCTGGGACAACCGTCTGCAACGGCGCCTCCTTGCCAAGCCAGACCTCACGCTGCAGAAGGCCATCGAGGAGGCTGCGGCCTCAGAAGCGGCTGAACTCTCCGCCCAGGAGATCCGCAAGGCCAGCAGCCCACGTCCTACAAAAAAGCCAATCGCTGTACACCATGAAGAGGCTAGCAGCGACGAGGCATCAACCAGCGAAGACGATGACGTGCACCAGACGAAGCGGGAACGCGGGAAGTTCAAACAGAAGTCCAAGGGCCAATCAGAATGCGCCGGCTGTGGAGGCAACCATCCCCGCGTCAAATGCCGATTCAGAGACGCCATCTGCCGGCAGTGCTCCAGAAAGGGTCACATCGCCAAGGTCTGCCGATCTACGCCATCAAACACAGCCTCTTCACCATCTCGCGAGTCCAAGTCGTCAACCCGGTCCGCGAACAGTAACTGTTTCGCTCTCACCAACTGTTGCTGCTCATCAGGAACCACGATTGGACAAACCGACTCGCCTACGCGACGCAAATTACACATCACGGTGCTCATCGAAGGAGCTCCGTGTGACATGGAGATCGACACCGGGTCTGCCCTGTCCGTGGTGTCCTGGAGCACTATCAAAAGACTTGTGCCCAAGCTTTCGAAGAGACAGCTTGACCGAAATCGTGTACACCTGAGGGACTACCAGGGGAACGACATTCCCGTGACGGGCGTCGGCCAGTTCCAGGTCAAGTTCAAAAATTTCTCGGGCCCACTCCGACTCGTGGTAGTGGAAGATCCGCGGCCCAGCCTCCTAGGGCTAGAATGGTTTGGCGCCCTCGGCCTGGAAGTCACCGGCATCAACTGCATCTCCAACGCGGAAGTGGAAAAGTTAACTAAAGAATTTGCCGAGGTTTTCGATGGCACCTTGGGCCAATATACAGGCACACCCATCTCCTTTAGCCTTGATCCACAAGTAGCTCCAATCAAGCTAAAGCCACGCCGGGTTCCGTTCGCCCTCAAGGCTAAGGTGGACGAACAACTGGACAAATTAATCGCGCAAGGGGTTTTGGAGCCGGTCGACCATGCCAAGTGGGAAACGCCTATCGTCACACCTGTCAAGCCAGATGGGTCGGTGAGGATATGCGCAGACTACAAGTGCACGATCAACAAGGCGCTTCAGCAGCATGCTTATCCAGTTCCCGTCGTCCAACACCTGCTGCATTCTTTGGGCGAAGGCAAGGTCTTTGCTAAGCTGGACCTTGCCCAAGCCTATCAACAACTGCCTGTTGACGACGCCACCGCTGAAGCTCAGACGATCGTCACCCACCGAGGAGCGTTCCGATGCCGCAGACTACAGTTCGGGGTGAGCGTGGCTCCTGGCATCTTTCAAAGCCTCATGGAGCGCCTCCTGCAGGGACTGCCAGGCGTGGTACCATATTTCGATGATGTACTGGTATCCGCAGACTCAAACCAGCAGCTGTTCGAGCGCCTCCGCGCTGTGCTAACCAGGTTCCAGGAGGCCGGGCTCAAGGTGAAGAAGGAAAAGTGTCTGATTGCCGTTCCGCAGGTGGAGTTCCTGGGCTACCTCATCAACGCCTCTGGCCTTCACCCAACGGCATCCAAAATTCGGGCCATCCAGGAGGCCCCGATTCCAAAGAACAAGACTGAGTTGCAGGCGTTCCTGGGGCTGCTGAACTTCTACAATATGTTCCTGCCCCACAAGGCAACGCTAGCTGAGCCTCTCCACCGCCTGCTCAGCACGAAGGCGCCATGGTCCTGGGGTCATCGGGAGACAGCGGCCTTCAATGCGGTCAAGTCCCTTCTCTCCTCAGACAGTGTGCTGGTACAGTACAGTGAAGCCAGGCCACTGGTCCTCGCCTGTGACGCCTCGCCTTTTGGCATCGGCGCAGTCCTCAGTCACCGGTTCCCGGATGGGAGGGAAGCACCACTTGCTTACTTCTCTCGGACGCTGTCTCCGGCTTCATCAGTACTCCTGCTTGAGGACCTCCCAGCTGCACCAGTGTCGGCTACCGATGTGGCCTCCGCATCTTCCCAGGACCGCACCATCAGACGTGTGCTCAACTGGGTGTGGAGGGGGTGGCCAGAAGGGCCATTCACATCTGAGTTCCAGCCATTTGCGACCAGACAGCATGAGCTCTCGGCTCATCGCGGCTGCCTACTGTGGGGAGACCGAGTCGTGGTTCCCCAAAGACTCCGCCAACGCGTCCTTGAGGCTCTGCACATCGGCCACCCAGGGATCGTTAAAATGAAGGCGTTGGCTCGGTGTTACGTCTGGTGGCCTAACATGGACGAGGCCATCACCTCCTGGGTTGCCTCCTGTCAAGCGTGTCAAGAATCGAGACCTGCACCACCGGCAGCTAAGGGCAACACCTGGGAGACGCCAAAGGCACCCTGGTCGAGGGTGCACATTGACCTTGCTGGCCCTTTTCACGGCCGGACCTTTATGGTAGTGGTGGACGCTTATTCGAAATGGCTGGAGGTGGCTCTGATGCCCTCCACCACTACCGAAGCCATAGTCCGGGTGCTGCGGGGCCTATTCGCAACGCATGGATGTCCTGATGTCCTCGTCTCCGACAACGGGCCACAGTTCACATCAGGCGCTTTTGAAAGGTACCTCTTGGGGCTAGGCATCCGCCACGCCCTAACAGCTCCATTCCACCCGGCCAGCAACGGACAGGCAGAACGAATGGTGCGCTCAGCGAAAGAGGCACTGGCACGCCTGGACCAGAAGGACTGGCATGAGCGAGTTACGGAATACTTGCTCATGCAACACATTACCCCGCATGCAGCCACAGGGCGGAGTCCAGCTGAACTGCTTATGGGCCGTCGCCTCAGATCTCCGCTCGACCGGTTGCATCCAGACTTCGGGGTAGCCGAGCCCCCGGGCGGTGCTAACGCACCAAGGTCTTTTATTCCCGGGGATAAGGTTTTTGCCAGAAACTACGTGGGGGACATTCCTTGGGTGCCGGCCACGATAGTGGGAGTCACTGGGCCCCGCTCATATCAGGTGGCACTTGAGGACGGGCGTTTGTGGCGCCGGCACATAGACCAACTGAGGCGCCGGGTTGGAACTTTGGACGATACCGCAGTACCCTCAACGGCAGCCTCAGCTCTAGAACCGACACCATTGGAAGGCGAGGCTCCATCTACACCCCCTTCACAAACTGCGGACATGGGGCCAAGCCGAGCCACTGCAGGGGTTTTGCCTGACTCCCTTGAGACGCCGACCACCGCCTTGCCTGAGTGTCCACCAAGTCCGATCGTGACGGGCCTTCCAACAGCAGCGGAGCCGGAGACCTCAGACCCAACGACACCAGTGGTAGCACAGCAGTCGCAACGGGACTCGGGCAGCCAACCGGGCTCTGATACTGGCCCACGGCGGTCAGGTAGGGTTCCCAAACGCCCAGCATATCTAAAAGACTATGTTACACACAATTTGCACACATAATGCTGCATCGTAAATTGAACTGTTATGCTATGTGTTTTAATGAATATTGCTGTATATAATGGAACCACTATGCTTGTAACCTAATGCCTTATCTCGGTGGGGAGGGGTGTTATGTATTGAAGTTCTCACCTTGGCCACCAGGGGTGTGTGTATATAGTTTATTCTGCTGCGGTTTTCACTCAGGTCAGCTTATGCAAATGAAGGATTAGAAACTGACACTCAGGGATTGGTTAGCTGCAGAATGTTGTTACTGTTACATTGTAGCTGAGCTCTATATAAGCTGGTGGCTGAGGCCTCCAGCTCAGTTCTGTTCCAGCCTGCAATAAAACAAGAGCTGTTTGGAAATCGCTGTCTCGTCTGTTGTGTCCACCCACAACTTAACAGTTACGACCATTAAAATGCAACACTGAGAGTAAGATACTATATCGCGCAATATTGAAAACGGCTTTAAACAGCTTGCAACTACAAAAAAGAAGGTGGGTCCTAAAAACCTGCACCACAAGGGCCAAAAGCCAGAGCGAAGAAGCATGATGAGAGAGTCACTTTCACAAGACCCATCACATAGTACTCGAAAATTCATGTGTCATTTTCCTTTCCCATCGGAAATTGGCGTTTTTGCATCTATTAAAGATGGTTTAAACGAGGCGGACGACTTCTTCTTTGGCGATCCCTCATAGCCGAGTAAGATTGTCTTCCATAAACACAGTCTTAACAGCAAGTCCGTAAGTGACTGTGGAGGCCAGTTCTGGATCCACACGTCCTTCCACAGTGGGGACATAGGTTTCCAGGCAGGTTGATCACAGTGTGGATTTGCCAAGCGTGCCTTCCTCTTAGTGCATTTCCCCCTTGCGTCCTGAGTTCGAACGTCTTCAAAGCCCATGACACCTTTGGTAAAGGCTGTTCTCCAATTGGAGCGCTCGCAGACCACTGTTTCCCAGTTGTCTGTGTTTATACAACTTTTTTTTTTTTTTAGATTTGCCTTGAGAGAGTCTTTGAACCTCTTTTGTTGACCACCAGCATTACGCTTTCCATTTTTAAGTTCGGAATAGCTTTGGAAGAAGACGATCAGGCACAACATGACCAGTCCAACGAAGTTGATGTTGAAGAATCGCTGCTTCAACACTGGTGATCTTTGCTTCTTCCAGTACACTGGCATTAGTTCGCTTGTCTTCCCAAGTGATGTGTAAGTTTTTTAAGAGACACCATTGATGGAATCTTTCGAGGAGTTGGAGATGGTGTTTATAAGTGATCCATGTTTCACAAGCATACAGTTAGGTTGGTAGTACAGTGGTACCATGGGTTACTGACGCTTCAGGTTACAGACTCCACTAACCCAGAAATAGTACCTCGGGTTAAGAACTTTGCTTCAGGATGAGAACAGAAATTGTGCCAAGGTGGCGACATGGCGGCAGCGGGAGGCCCCCATTAGCTAAAGTGGCACCTCAGGTTAAGAACAGTTTCAGGTTAAGAACGGACCTTCAGAACGAATTAAGTTCTTAACCCGAGGTACCACTGACAACCTTATATTAAGGTAAAGGTAAAGGGACCCCTGACCATTAGTTCCAGTCGTGTCCGACTCTGAGGTTGCGGCGCTCATCTCGCGTTACTGGCCGAGGGAGCTGGCATACAGCTTCTGGGACATGTGGCCAGCATGACTAAGCCGCTTCTGGCAAACCAGAGCAGCGCACGGAAATGCCGTTTACCTTCCCGCCAGAGTGGTACATATTTATTTACTTGCACTTTGACGTGCTTTCGAACTGCTAGGTGGGCAGGAGCTGGGACCGAGCAACGAGAGCTCACCCTGTCACGTGGATTCAAACTGCCGACCTTCTGATCAGCAAGCCCTAGGCTCTGTGGTTTGACCCACAGCTCCACCCGCATCCCTTATAGTAGTATAGCCTTTATTTGTTGGAGGATTGGTCGTGGAATCTCCACTAGGTGGCGCAGTAGAATACAAATGTGTTCTTCACAGGAGAGAGTCTCTCAATCAGCTCTGTGGTGCTTGAGGGTTGATGCCTGCCCCTGCTTGCACCGAGCGAGGTGTTGCATCATCCCTTGTTGAAAGACTTGAAAACACCCATGAACAAAGGAAGGGCAATAGCTTAGTGGTAGAGCATATCTGCTTTACATGCAGAAGCTCCCAGGTTCAATGCAGGCAGGGCTGGCAGACGCTCTTAGTCTGAAACCTGGGAGAGCCTCTGCCAGTCAGCGTGGAGGAGGCAAAGGCGGACATGGAAGCCCCGTTCCCCTGATGTCCCTCCTTGGTCCCTGAGAAACTAGGGAAAGTCAACCAGGGTTCTTCTACTCATTTTCATCTCAAACAATCAGGGCACCTGTTTTATCAGGAACCCTGGTTGCATGGACATTTCTACTCACATTCAAGCAAACCCAGGTAGAAGTCCCCTGTGGGTCTTCCCCACTCGCTATGGGGACTGATTGCAAGGGGTGGTGAGCACAGTGATGTTGGGGGACAAGATTTGCGCACCTGACCCTGATCCACCTCCTTGGTCTGTAGATGCAGGTCAACATCTACCAGAACATGCCTACAAGGTCTTGCAGAATTGCATTGGCTTAGTTGAAACGTCTTCATTGGCTGAAAACTGTCCCCCGGTCTTGAAGATCTAAGTAGAAGCAGAAACAGAAAGTTTCCTTTTGGCTGGAATCCTCAACACATTTAGAAGAGCAGAAGTCTCATTGAACAGATTGGGATTTATTTGTTTTGAGTCATCATGCCTAGTATTTAATCTCCTGTCTACACTGTGGACTTGACTAAGGCTCTGACAACCAGGAATGGTCAAATGGCATGCATTTTGGTTTCCCTCCATTTCTTAAAGTTCTCACGAAATTTCGTCAGCGTTTTAGTGCAGATTTTTCTGCATGGACCCATCCTTTTGCAAGATGTGACACAGCTTTCATTTGATGCATAAAAAAGGTGAAGGTAAAGGACCCCTGACAGTTAAGTCCAGTCGCAAATGACTCTGGGGTTGCGGTGCTCATCTCGCTTTACTGGCCGAGGGAGCCGAAGTTTGTCCGCAGTTTTTCCGGGTCATGTGGCCAGCATGACTAAGCCGCTTCTGGCGAAACCAGCGCAGCGCACAGAAACGCCATTTACCTTCCCTCTGGAGTGGTACCTATTTATCTACTTGCACTTTTTGGGGTGCTTTCAAACTGTTAGGTTGGCAGGAGCAGGGACAGAGCAACAGGAGCTCACCCCGTCGTGGGGATTCGGACCTCCGACCTTCCAATTGGCAAGCCCTAGGCTCAGTGGTTTAGACCACAGCGCCACCCTATTTGATGCATAGGTAAAGTGACCCCTGACCATTAGGTCCAGTCATGTCCGACTCTGCAGTTGCGACGCTCATCTTGCGTTACTGGCCGAGGGAGCTGGCGTACAGCTTCCGGGTCATGTGGCCAGCATGACTAAGCCGCTTCTGGCGAACCAGAGCAGCGCATGGAAACACATACTTCCCCTTAATACATATACACTATTTTGGGGGCACATTGCTTGTTTGGAGAACTACTTTGCAAAATTTGGGAAAATGGAGAAACCATGTTGCCTTGCATATTCTTTCAGCAGGTGTGAATTTCCTCTGAAAATGAGAACTCAAAGCAAATTCCTTCCGCATCCCGATCAACAACCCACCCAAAGTATTCACTGTATTCATATACAGTGTTAGCTGGATTTCCTCAGCGAACTTGGGTACCATCCATCTCCCAGCTTGACGTCCCTGTGAATTCTCTCCTGCTGACAATAACCACGGACTGCCACAGAAGGCAAACTGATTCAGCCTTGGTGTGTTCCGGGAAAACCATTTCTGCCAAGCCATTAATTGACAGGATTACTTGGGTGTAAATGGCCTTGTGCGATTTGTGGCTGAGGAAAATTATAGCTCGTGGTGGCCTGGCGACAGGATCGTTGCCCTCAAATGGGGCCTTGACTTATCTCCAGGAGTCAAGGAGTTTCTCCTGTAACATCGTAAATTAGTTGCTGTGGAGACCTGTGTGTGGTGTCACCATAAAGCAGCTGAAGGATAATGCGGCAGAAATAATTCATCCCCTGAGGGAACACAAACAAGGGAGACTCTTTGGATTAATGGAGGCAGAGGGGCGGCTGGGTGGGATGGGGGAGAACAGGAATATATGTGGAGGAAGACTATTATTAGGCAGTTAAGAACGTGCCTTACACCAATTCAGATCATTGTTCCACCTCCATTCTCCCATGCCCTCCTTATATTGTTCATTGGCAAGCAGGACTCACTGTCTAAGGCTAATAGCAAGCCCGCTGGGATTGGCTACCCATTGGCAATGTGCTGAGTGGCACTGCCAGTTTGCAGGGGCAATTCACATTCACACCATGTCTGTGAATGAACGTTTTCCAGCTCCAGACGGTTGCGAACACAATTTCGTTTCCCTGAGCTTTCCACAAATAGCATTGCGCTGCTTTTGTGATGTTATAGATTTCGGGTGGGAGGGGGAACCCCTAAACCCTAGAAATGAAGAAGAATAAAAGGAGCAGGATTTGGATTATTTTGAGTATTGAAGGGAAGACTGCAGGCTAGTGGGAAAATAACAGGCCAAGATTTCTTTCCTGGACAGGGCTTCACCTGGGATAGAGTTGTTAACATGGCAAAAGGTGTCGATGGCTCATCTGAGAGGAATTTGGGTCCTGGGAAGCCGGAAAGTTGCCAGGGTAACTGGGTGCGAAGTGAGAGGAAAAGAGAGTCTTTAGCAAGGTGTGCTGAGGAGAAGAAGAAGGAAGACTGGGATCCATCTTGGGCAGGCTGGCTGAAGGCTGGCTGGGAGAGATGCCTTGGACTCCAGGGCTGCCCCGCTGTGGGGGAAAAGCCCCTTCTAAGAGGACCAAGCTGTAAGACCTGGACTTCCTCCATGCAGTCTGAAGGTGTAAATATGTAGATAGATTATCCGCCGCATCTTCAATTCTCCAAGGGAGCATAAATCCTGGGACGCCCTGGAATCCTGCTACTCCTTGGCAGAAAGTCAGTGTGGCGCCCAAGTTCTGTCACGGCACTAGTTTCTTTTTAATGGCTGCTGTTGAATGGCTTTCAGCTTGGTCTTCTCACAGCTGCTTCTGGGTCTTTGCCATACATAACGAACATCAAAACAACCAGTGGCCCATTTCACGCATCCTCCTGTTTTCACAGCGGCCAGCCAGACGCCCGGAGGGAGCCCCCAAGCTGAGCATGAGCACAACAGCAACAATCTTACCCACTTTGCAAGGCTTTTATCTTTGTACAGTAATGCGGGAGAGAAATATTTCACCTAAGAAGGTAGAATCGCTTTTGCCCGTTGAGCTGTCACGAAAAACTCTATAGAGGACAACTATATATATATATATATATATATATATATATATATATATATATATATATATATATATATATATATATATATATATATATATATATATATATATATATATATATATATATATATATGTGACAGCCTTAAAGAACAAGCTTAGAATAAATGGAAAACTAATTATATACACCCCCAAATACTGCAAGATGTGCTAACTTTCTAAAAGCAGACTCCAAAACATTCCGCTGAGCTTGGCCAGTGATTACAAAGGAGACAGCTGCCTTGAAAAGATGAACAATCACGAACTAGGGGGACAGCGTTCGGAAAAGGGAATGACCTTGATTTATTTTTATTTAACAACCCTCTGCATTTTGGTTAGCGCCGGTGTTAGCTCAGGTCATCGCCAGACTTTCGCTGTGGAATTTCGTCGCTCACCGGCAAATTCAGGTAGCACAATTAAAGCTGATTGCACTTCCTTCCCAGAATTGGATGCTTTTCAACCAGGAAAGTGACAGGGAAGTGTGATATAACGTTTGCTTGACACAACATCGTATGGCCTCTCGTAAGAACAGAAGGCATTGCTGCTGGATCAGGCCAGTGGCCCATCGTCCGGTTCTCAAAGTGGCCAACCAGATTCCTGTGGGAATCCCTCTAGCAGCACATGAGAACAACAACACTTTCTCCTTCTGCGGTTTCCAGCAACTAGCATTCAGAGGCAGAAGCAGTACACGGCCCTGTAAATAAATCAGAACGCATGCTCAGTAAACAGAGGATGTTGTCAAAGGCTGCCTCCAGAAAGTTAACATTTTGTAGGAGGGGTTCAAAGAAGTGCAAAGAAGTTTGCAAAATTTACAGCAGATGGAAATGTGCTCTGTTACTTAGGGACAGCAAATCGCCTTACATAGCAACAGATGTTTTGCTGTTAGGAAAGTAACAGAGAAATGCATGGGGGGGGTGATATGCAAATTATGAACACAGGTGCATGAACACAGTGCAAGGAAAATCAGGATGAATGCTCCTTATTGTATAACCTCTAGGGAAGCAGATCAGAACAAACGTCTAATAAAGAGCAGACAGAGTATGAGCTCTGCTAACCATGGGCTAAAGAGTTACTACAGTCGTACCTCGGGTTACGTACGCTTCGGGTTGTGTACTTTTTGGGTTACGAACTCTGCTAACCCGGAAGCGCAACCTGACATGCGCACAATTTGCGCACGCGCAGAGCGGTTTTCGCGGTTTTTTCACGGTTTTTTGGTCTGCACATGCACAGAACGAATTGTTCAGGTTACGTACTGTAACCCGGAGCGGATTAATTACATAACCCGGGGTACCGCTGTATTGGTATATAAATGCGGGTGGCGCTGTTGTCTAAACCACTGAGCCTCTTCGGCTTGCTGATTGGAAGGTCAGCGGTTCGAATCCCCGCGATGGGGTAAGCTCCCATTGCTCTGCCCCAGCTCCTGCCTACCTAGCAGTTCGAAAGCACACCAGTGTGAGTAGATAAATAGGTACCGCTGCAGCGGGAAGGTAAAAGGCGTTTCCGTGCGCTCTGGTTTCCATCACGGTCCTCCGTGCGCCCAGTAGCAGTTTAGTCCTGCTGGCCACATGACCCGGAAAACTGTCTGTGGACAAACGCCAGCTCCCACGGCCTGAAAACGAGATGAGCGACGCAACCCCATAGTCGCCTTTGACTGGACTTAACTGTCCAGAGGTCCTTTACCTTTACCTTATTGGTATGTAAAACCCTGAATGTCTTTGGACCAGTTTACCTGCCAGATTGCCTTGCCCCATTTGATCCCTTCGATCTGCAGAACAGGCATTGCCCTAGGTGCCCCATTCCACATTTGTAATCAATCGATCATTTAGTGTGGCAGCACTAGGCGTCTTCGCTGTGTTCTTTTAGGCACCTGCTAAGAACATTTTTGTTTAGGCAAGCCTACCCAGGCATGTAGGGATGTGGGTGGCACTGTGGGTTAAACCACAGAGTCTAGGGCTTGCTGATCAGAAGGTGGGTGGTTCGAATCCCCGCGGTGGGGTGAGCTCCCGTTGCTCGGTCCCTGCTCCTGCCAACCTAGCAGTTCAAAAGCACGTCAAGCACAAGTAGATAAATAGGTACCACTCCGGCGGGAAGGTAAACAGCGTTTCCATCACTGCTCTGGTTCGCCAGAAGCAGCTTAGTCATGCTGGCCACATGACCCGGAAGCTGTACGCCGGCTCCCTCAGCCAGTAAAGCGAGATGAGCGCTGAAACCCCAGAGTTGGACATGACTGGACCTAATGGTCAGCGGTCCCTTTACATTTACCCTACCTAGGCATGTAGATGTTGACGTGTTTTTGCCTTATTTTACTGTTAATTTTAATTACGTTTTGCATGTTTCAAATGGGTTTAAGCTTTTCTTTCTTTCTTTTTTAAAAATGATAATTGTAACATTCTTTGTGAACCGCTTGGGGTTTTCCTCCAAACAACTGGTACATATAAATTTTGTCGCATGAACACAGCTTTGTGGAAGCAAATCAGGATGAACGCTCAATAAACAGGTAGTATGTGGGGAGGTCCGATGATGTACAACAGTGACCCAAAGTCATCAGTCACGGTGAGATTGCATGGTGGGTTAGATAGGAACCATCAACGTGTTTCTTTGGAAATGCCGGTTCTACCAGAGGAAACCATATACTTTTTATTTTTTATTTTTTTAAAGCTCCTTGCTCTTTTGGCCTGAAGGATGGGTAGGGTGTTATGTGAAGAGTGAAAGAAATACTCCTCACTTTTTTTCTTTTAAGAGGTCTGTTTAAAAACAAACAAATTAAGTGGAATGATTGTTGGCGAACAGGCTGACATTTGCTTTCATCTTCACCTGGTTCAGCTGGATTTTTTTTTTTTTTTAACTTTTTAAAGCTAAATAAGTTTGAAGTGGAAAAAGCTCCACCCTTTGCCTTCTAAGCTGGGCATTATTTTCTGGATCACCTACATGGGGTATTCCATCCCTCCTTCATGGAGCTGTTTCTGTGTGTGTGTGTGTGTATTTATACAGTAGTACCTCGGGTTACAAACACCTCAGGTTACGAACACTTGGGGTTACAGACTCTCCTAACCCAGAAGTAGTACCTCGGGTTAATAACTTTACCTCAGGATGAGAACAGAAATCGTACGGCGGCAGTGGGAGGCCCCATTAGCTAAAGTGGTACCTCAGGTTAAGAACAATTTCAGGTTAAGAACAGACCTCTGGAACGAATTAAGTTTGTAAACAGAGGTACCACTGTATATAGTGCTTTTTTATGGGGGGATGCAGGGGTACACATACCCCTAAACATTTTGTGAATCTTTGTACTTTTGTCCATTTACTGTACTTAGTTTTCCCGATTTGAACTATAAAAGTGGTTATCTTTTTGAGTCAAAATGAGAGTACCCATAAATATTTTTTTAGAAAAAAGCACTATATATCTATATCTATCTATCTATCTATCTATCTATCTATCTATCTATCTATCTATCTTGTAGAAATATATATATAATTAAATTTTCTGTTTTAGAATTTCGGATAAAATTTAGAATTTCTTCTTCTTCTCTTATTCTATATGTTAAGTCTGCAAGCTGTGCATATTCTGTCAACTTAAGTTGCCACTCTTCTTTCGTTGGGACCTTGCTCATTTTCCATTTTTGGGCTAACAAAACACAGGCCGCAGTAGTGCCATACATAAATAACCTTTTTTGATACCTGGGAATTTCCATCTGAATTATCCCCCACAAAAGGACTCTTATTGGGGGGGGGGGGAGAAGTACTTTTAAACATTTTTTTCAATTCATTATGGATCATTTCCCAATAATCTTTTACCCTTTTACAGGCCCACCACAGATGAAAGAACGTTCCCAATGAGGTTGAGGGAACATGGAGCTGTATTTATCATAGGAAGCTGGCAAGGGAGCCATCCTGTTGCCCTTCAGATGCTGTTCCACTACAATTCCCATCACCCCTTGGCTTAGTAAAGAGACATCAACCTGGTCTCCCAGGTCCTAGTCCAGTGCCCTAACCACTATACCGCGCTGCCTCCTCACACAAGATAAAATGCACGAGACGTTTGCGAAAACGTGTTTCCTGCTTGGCAAAACGGCACGCCGTGAGAAATTCACACTCAGCTGCAGATGAGTTTTCGCGAGGGCGTAAAAAAATAATAATAATTCTATTGCAAATTCATGCAGAGAGCTGCAGAGAGTGCAGAATGTGAAAGAAATCGAGATTGGCAGAGTTGCCCGTCCTAAGCTTGCGATATGCAAGAGTGTGCATTCTCCGGCGTTTGCTGCCGCCGCAAAATTGTGGCTTTTCCGGTTCCAGAACGCGGTGGGCGGAGAGGCCGTCCTTCTCAGACTGCAACCGCTTGGTGATCCTAGTCTTTTGCAAGGCGGTGTGAAAAATAGGACTGGAGCTGCTCTGGCAAGAGAGAAACCGCTATTGAGCAAGGCCTAGATTCGTGGGTGTAGCAAGGAGGCTGCTCTATGCTTGGAGCTTGCATATTTTCAGGAGGAATTCTCCTTCATCCCTGCCACGCCCAGCTTTGAAGCAAGCTGGGGGGGGGGGAAGGAGGATTTGCAGAGTCGCCACCCTCCTACCTGGCCAGCCGCACCTTCCTTGCACCTGGAGGGGCTGGAGGCACCCTCAAAAGGAACCTGTTCCAGCACTTGCCAAGCCGGTTTGGGCATTGGGAAGAGCTTGGCTGAGGTGAGGCAGTGGGGGGGGGGGGGAAAGAGAGAGAAGAGAGGTGGTTTTATGGCTTCCTTGCCCAAAGCGCTGATGAGTCAGGCCAGGTAACTCACAGAGTGTCAGGCCGACCTGTTCTGTGTCTTGTTTCCAAGCTGGCCAGGGAAGGCTCTGCTCTGAGCTGCGGGGGATTAACTCTGCTTAAGCTAACACCAGCCTGCATCCTGGAAGGCGTGGACCTGTGGCTGTGTGGTCCAAGGAGGTGTCTCGGGTTTACGGGCTGGTTAATGATCCGAGAGCCAACAAGCCGCGACATCATCCGTTGGTCAAAGCGCTTGGTTTCTTCCGAGTGAAAATTCAAAGTGGTCTCGGCAAACATTTCTCCGATGAAAATAGGGACGTCCCACTCCATAACGATAATTTTACTGTTACAGGTAGGTAGCCGTGTTGGTCTAACATAGTCAAAACAAAATAAAATAACAAAATTCCTTCCAGTAGCACCTTAGAGACCAACTAAGTTTGTTCTTGGTATGAGCTTCCGTGTGCAGGTATCTGAAGAAGTGTGCATGCACACGGAAGCTCATACCAAGAACAAACTTAGTTGGTCTCTAAGGTGCTACTGGAAGGAATTTTGTTATTTTATTTTGTTTTGAAAATTTTACTATTTATACACTACACATCTTACTGGGTTGCCCCAAGCCACTCTGGGCAGCTTCCAACATACATGAAAACATTAAACTTTTTTTAAAAGCCCTTCCCTATACAGCAGGCATGTCCAAAGTCTGTTTCGGGGGCCTAATCCGGCCCGCCGGTTGGTCTAATTCGGCCACTGTGGCAGTTTATTTCCTGGGGTAAAATCGTAAAAAAAAAAACCTCAATAATTTCGATCCTAAAAGAAGCTGAACAACTTCAACCCTAAAACCCTGTAGCATGGGATGAGGGAGATGTTTTCATAGGCCTCCAGAGAGCTGCTGTCAGTCCAACTCTGTGGACCTTATTAACGTATGAGTAAGGTTAATAATGAGTAAGGTATGGGGATGCGGGTGACGCTGTGCTCTAAACCACTGAGCCTAGGGATTGCCAATTGGAAGGTCGGTGGTTCGAATCCCCGCAACGGGGTGAGCTCCCATTGCTCTGTCCCAGCTCCTGCCAACCTAGCAGTTCAAAAGCACCTCAAAGTGCAAGTAGATAAATAGGTACCACTCCGGCAGGAAGGTAAACGGCGTTTCCGTGTGCTGCTCTGGTTTCGTCATGCTGGCCACATGACCCGGAAAAACTGTCTGTGGACAAACGCCGGCTCCCTCGGCCAGTAAAGCGAGATGAGCGCCGCAACCCCAGAGTCATTTGCGACTGGACTTAACTCTCATGGGTCCTTTAGCTTTACCTTTTTTAAGGTTAATATGGCATGGCCAAGGCTGTGGCTCACCAGCTGAACTCCCATCATCTCTGACCATTAGCCGTGCTGGCTGGGGCTGATGGCAGCTGGAGTTCACCAACATCTGGAGGGCCCACAATCTGCACTCATGAATGAATGAATGAATGCCTTGCCACTCCTACGGTGTCCCCACACCTTCTGCACCACCCAAAATGCGTTTCCTCCTGCCATGTAGACAATAGGCGCATCGCACATGCTTTCTGTTCCCACCCCTCCTGTTTCAGCCACACCAAAAGCTTCTCTTCCCCTTCTTTTCTTCTCTTCTCTGGCTAATCCTCCTGCCCCAGTCCAAACATGCCTCGGATGATCTCCCGGCTTAAGTGCCCATCGATCACGTTCCTTCTGTACGTGCTTCCCGTACGCAAACGGAACGGGTGCCAGCACACCGGAAGCCGGTTCGCCAAACTGGCTTCGCTGCACGACCAGAGAGGGCTTGCCTGTTGGGAAAGTAGAGGGAGAAATCTGTTTCAGTTTGATTTCATAGAATCGTGGAATGGAAAGGGAATCCAAGGGTCATCCCCTCAATGCAGGAATCTCAACTAAAGCGTCTCAACTGAAGATTTAAGGCGACCCTCTCTAACTCACCATTTAAAAAACGTTATGCAAGCCATAACATAGCCACCCATTCTCTGAATATTGGGGGGATCCTGAGGGCCTGATAGCATGGCTTGGAGGGCCACACTTGGCTCCTGGAACTCCAGACTTGTGAGAAATATTCTCAGCACCTTGAGAGACCCCCCCCTCCCTGAAAACAGACCACCATCCACATGGTCTGAGTGCTCCATGCCAAACTCCCGGAAACGTTGGTATTTGTTCAGCCACCTGGCTTTGCCGTGCACTATCAAACTTTCACTTAGACATGTTCCGGCAGCTCTTTTCTCTTTCTCTCCCCACCCACCCTGAAGCTGGCAGAGCAGATGAGGAGCTCCCTCGTGCCGCTTGCTGGTTTGGACAAACATCGCTATCACCAACCGCCTCCCATGCAGACAGAGAGACCTGTTGGGTCAGACCAAAACAGCCATCTCGAGAGCTGATGGAGTGCTGTGCTTTGTGTCAGCTGTGTGGGGTGGGCTGGCAAGCTTTGGAGTCCCACAGAAGGTCCTTCTGATGAACTCAAAGTTGAGTGGCCTGAATGCATGGGCGTACCCCACATGGGCGTACCCCACAAATCAATACAAATCTGAGATTCTGCCCCCCCCCCCCCAACAAAACCCTTCCTCTCAACAAAAATCCTGGCTATGCCCATGTCCAAACATGATTGCCATCAGGGGTTCCAACTTGAATAAAATACAGTGGTGCCCCGCTAGACGAATGCCTCGCTAGACGAAAAACTCGCTAGACGAAGGCATTCATCTAGCGGAAGGCTGCCCCGCAAGATGAATTTGTCTATGGGGCTGCCTCGCAAGACGAAAAATTTTCGTCTTTTTTTTTTTCGTTTTGCGGAGCGCGGCTGTCATTGCCGCTCCGCAAGACGAAAAACCCGCTAGACGAAAATTTTCGCAGGATGAATTATTTTTGTCTAGCGGGGCACCACTGTATTGAGGGGGGCAGGTAAGCCCCGCCCTGCATAATCGATCACATGACGCAGTGCATGCACACCATTTGAATGGCAATGCCCATCAACTTGGAGGTGACCTCCTCAAATATTTTACGGTGGGGGAAGCAAAGGGACTTTGGCCTCCTATGGTTGTCATATAGGGCACCCTGTTGCCATGGGGTACTTTGTAGTGCAATTAAGCATAATAGTGTAAGAAGATCCTGGTGGATTGGGCCCATGGCTCATGATGTTCAGCATCTCTTTCCTCACAGGGGCCAGCCTGATGCGTCCAGGAAGCCCCCAGGCAGGGCTGGAAGGCAGCAAGGCTACCCAGCCATCCCACGGAGATGAATGTTGGAAGATCTAGGGCAGCGGAAAGGAAGGACTTCTTCACGTAATCTTGCTGTGGGGAACTTATGGTCCTTAAGTTGTCACCAGACTGCAAGCTCCATCAGTCCCAGCCAGCACGGTCAATGGCCAGGGAAGATGGGAGTCCAGCGACATCTGGAAGGCCAAACGTTCTCCACACCCGATGTTGTAGCTGGCATCCGTCTGTCTCGAGAGACAGTGGAGTGCGTGTCCAGGGGTGAAGTCAAACCATTGTGTTAGCTGCAGCAAAGTGACCTCCCTGGGGCGCAAGCCTGGGCACTGTAAATAGAGGTCTGGAGCTGCCCAGATGACCTGACCCTCTCTCGGCCTCGCTGATGTGGTCCATAGGAAAGCAGAGCAAGATGTCTGGCACCATCTGGGCTGCAGGAGTTGCCGGAAGGAGAGCCAGTGTGGTGTAGTGGTTAAGAGTGGTAGACTTGTAATCTGGTGAACCGGGTTCGCGTCTCCGCTCCTCCACATGCAGCTGCTGGGTGACCTTGGGCTAGTCACACTTCTGTGAAGTCTCTCAGCCCCACTCACCTCACAGAGTGTTTGTTGTGGGGGAGGAAGGGAAAGGAGAATGTTAGCCGCTTTCAGACTCCTTTGGGTAGTGATAAAGCGGGATATCAAATCCAAACTCCTCCTCCTCCTCTTCTTCTTCTTCTTCTTCTTCTTCTTCTTCTTCTTCTTCTTCTTCTTCTTCTTCTTCTGCTTCATGCAAGGCACTATCCAACTATCTTAAAATAAATTATTTATTATTATTATTATTATTATTATTATTATTATTATTATTAATACCCCACCCATCTGACTGGGTTTCCCTAGCCACTCTGGGCGGCTCACAGCATATATCAAAACCTTAGGGACTCCACTCTGGGTATAGCACATACCGTATTTTCCGGCGTGTAAGACGACTGGGCGTATAAGGCGACCCCCAACTTTTCCAGTTAAAATATAGAGTTTGAGATATACTCGACTGCAGATTCTCCACCCGGCGTATAAGACGACCCCCGACTTTTGAGAAGATTTTCCTGGATTAAAAAGTAGTCTTATACGCCAGAATATACAGTAGTTTAACTATGGAACTCACTGCCACAAGTTGTAGGGATGGCCACCTGCTGGGGCGGCTTTAGAAGAGGGATAGACAAAGTCATAGAGGATAAGATAATTGTTGGCTTCTAGGCCTCGGTGGCTTTGTTCCACCTACGCTGGATAGGTGCCACAGGTTGCATGCTGAAGAAAAGATGACAGAGGAATACACTTAATTATTATTGGTTGGTTTTGATATCAATAAAAGGTAAAAGGGACATGGGTGGCGCTGTGGTCTAAACCACTGAGCCTCTTGGGCTTGTTGATTGGAAGGTCGGTGGTTCAAGCTTCTGCCAACCTAGCAGTTCAAAAGCACGCCAGTGCAAGCAGATAAATAGGTACCACTCCGGTGGGAAGGTAAATGGCGTTTCCGTGCGCTCTGGTTTCTGTCACGCTGTCCCATTTTGCCAGAAGCAGTTTAGTCCTGCTGGCCACATGACCCGGAAAGCTGTCTGTGGACAAACACCAGCTCCCTTGGCCTGAAAGCGAGATGAGCGCCACAACCCCATAGTCGCCTTTGACTGGACTTAACCGTCCAGGGGTCCTTTACCTTTTTAACATGTCATTAGATCTGTAAACAAAAATATACGAATGGAACGTTGGCAGAGAAGGTTCCAATCTGGTTTGTGAAGCAAGGATGCTGTTGGAAGGCTCTGCATGACTGAAAGAACCTGGTGAAGGGAGGGAAGCTCTCATTGTGCCCTATCAATAGGGACCTAAGAGAATAACAAAGCAACCCCACCCTGCAGAAACAAAAGGATTTCCCCCCTCCGGAACACACACCTGGAAAGCCAACAGACCTAGGCCTTTGATTTCCAGCCGTACAGACATTTGAGCGCTTTTCCACAGGGGCAGATCATGTTCCAGCTGCTGTTCTGCCTTGGCTGCAAACGTTTTTCAAACGAAAACCAGTCCAATTTGGGTTGTCTAGGTCTTTCTGGGGGGTGGGGGTGGGTAATGTGGGTCGTACCATACATATAAAGCACTCTTATGCTCCTCAGAACCACCCTGGCTTCCCCCAAAGAATCCTGGGAACTGTAGTTTGTTCCACTCTGCAACCTCGATCGTTTTGGCTGCCCTTTCCTGAGCTTTTCCTGAAGCAGAATACTTCTCCCAAGCCTTATTTCACAAGGGGGGGAGGGGGGTTGGAATATGAGGGCACCGAGGGAGGTCACCGTGAACACATGCCTGCCCATGGGCACCGCATTGGCAACCACTGTAAAGTGAGAGTGGGGGGCCACAGTTGTGGAATTCGCATCCAGAACCTGCCTTGTGGTTCAGACTTCTGTCCAGACTACCCTCACCTTGATGTGAGCAGGAAGTCCTGAAACGGAAGGAACATCTGCGTGCCAGTCTCCCTCAAATTCAAGTTTCTCGAGGACTAACCCACTACCGCGGCTCAACGTTTTGCACATCCGAAACGTCACTCGAGAAAACCCAGCAAAGAAGTCGCCGGGGTTTGGACACGTTTACGGTTCTGGCAAGCTCCTCCAAGAAACATCAGACTTAAACCTTCGCCCGTCCCTCTCCCTCCTCAGAGCCAGGTCTTTTGCAAAACAGATGGTCTGCCTTCGTGGAAGTCGGGAGCAGCATAACGAAAGGACTTCATTCCCCCTCCTTATTCTCATTTGTCTGCTTTCCTGCCCAAATGGAAACAGAGCAAACTTGGCAAAGCTGAATGCAGACAGAAATCAAGACTGCGCGTCATATTTCCTGCTCTTGGGATCACTGCCTTTTCAGCGATGTGTGTGCTTTATGGGGAAAAGGGATATGCACACCCACCCCATTGTGTACCCACAACCTTCCCCCTTCCTTTTGGTGAATTGGGCTAAAGGCCTCTCCTTTTTAATGGACCAAATGGAACTCAGCAACATGTTCAAATGCTCTAGGCGGGCACAGGAGGCGGGGTTGTGTGTGATTCGATCCAGTTTTGCATTGGAAAGGCAAACCTGACTAAATTGTACTTCCCAAAACAATACACAAACCCAAACACAGCTTTTGCCCTTATCTGAATTCTGCAGTGCAGCTCTCTAGCCAAGTCACGTGTGCACAAATGCAGGGAAAGTGTGCAAAGAAATGCACAGATCGGTGAAATCAACACGAAACAATGCACATCTGTCGGGGGAAATTGCTCTGCAGAACTGTGTAAACGTTGAGCGAAATTGCATACAAAGCCTGGTACATTATGGGACATTTGCCCTAAAGTGCTGGTGGATTTCCTTCGTTCTTCTATGCCCTTTTTTCTCTCCTTCTCATAGGTGCTGACTCCCTGGGGCTCTGGGTGCCTGAGCACCCACAAAATTCCCCATGAAGGGGCCAGGCACCCACAAATATTGGTGCCAGGGCCATGCATGCTGCATGGCACCCACGGTCCTAGGCACCCACAGTTGTGGGGCGTTGTGGGGATAGCCAGCAGATGGGACGACCAGTAATTCTGGAGTTCCTGCTCCCACTGCGCCGTGAAAAGGTCCGCTGGCTATGATCTGAAGGTTGCTGTTGTTGAGTTCTGAAGGTTGCTGGATGCCTCTGAAGGTTTTCTGCAAGTGTCTGGAAGTTCCGAAGATTCCAGAGAAGAAGATAGACTAAACTAGGTAGTGGCCAAAACTTAGACGGCCAAATGAAAGTTTTTAAATAAAATGAAATAAATGCTAAGAGACTGCAGTCTGGTGAAGAAGCTCTCAACTGCTCTGTGCGGCTGGTTTTGGTTTCTCTCTTGGCTTGCCATGCACCGATGTTCTCTCTGGCTTGTCTCGCGCGTTCTCCACACACGCTACAGAGAGCGGAGGCTATTTATTGAAGACTCAAACATCGTCATAACAGTTACATTAACCAATCACAACCTTGTCTCTATGCTAGCTTTTGGGCGGGAAACTAACTACTGACCGTTATATTGGCCAAATTGGTGCACTTCGCCCAAACGCAGAGGGATCCATGCAGCAAAACTCCCTGCTGGATCCTTTGTCCTTCCTTCCTAATGCGGAAGGACACCTAAAGTAAATCCAAACAAACAGGTGCAGTAGCACCTTTAAAAACATATTCCCACAGGGCCAAGTTTGCATTCCTGCTCCTTCTTTTTTCTTCTCTCTCTCTCTCTCTCTCTCTCTCTCTCTCTCTCTCTTTCTCCTTTTGTTTTCCTTGTTGTCCACATATGAAAGTGTTAGATGGTTGGTGAAGGACCCTGAGTGAGAGGCAGAGAATGGAAGATCTTGCAGGGTGAGAGATTGGGAGAAGAAAGAGAAGCAGCCAGGTGAGAGACAAGGGGGTCAGCAACCTTTTTCAGCTGTGGGCTGGTCCACTGTCCCTCATAACATGTGGTGGGCCGGACTATATGTTTTTTTTGGGGGGGGGAATGAACAAATTCCCATGCCCCACAAATAACCCAGAGATGCATTTTAAATAAAAGCACACATTCTACTCATGTAAAAGCACCAGGCAGGCCCCACAAATAACCCAGAGATGAATTTTAAATAAAAGGACACATTTTACTCATGTAAAAACACGCTGATTCCCGGACCGTCCGTGGGCTGGATTGAGAAGGCGACTGGGCTGCATCCGGCCCCCGGGCCTTAAGTTGCCTACCCCTGGACTGAGAGCTACCTTTGAGAGAGGACTCTTGTGTTTTCTTTTTCTCTTTCTCTTTCTCCTTCTGTTTTGCTTTTCATTTATATTTCACTTCTTTCATTTTATTATGAAAAGCTTTAATAAAATCTTATGGGGACGGGACGGACAGAATATTGTTCCTTCCCCTTCCAGTGTCTGGGCTGTTCATGGGCATGGCCAGTGTGGTGTAGTGGTTAAGAGCTGTAGACTCGTAATCTGGTGAACCGGGTTCGCGTCTCCGCTCCTCCACATGCAGCTGCTGGGTGACCTTGGGCTAGTCACAGTTCTCTGACGTCTCTCAGCCCCACTCACCTCACAGAGTGTTTGTTGTGGGGGGAGGAAAGGAAAGGAGAATGTTAGCCGCTTAGAGACTCTTTCGGGTAGTGATAAAGCGGGATATCAAATCCAAACTCTTCTTCCTTAGGGAGGAAAGGAGGCAGGTGATCAGCTTTGCAGAAATCCCAAAGTTAGCAGAAGTACAAAACAAATCTTTACGGGGGAAACACATTTGTGTGTGTGTGTGTGTACACACACATGTGTTCAAACCCCTAAAACAGCCTAATGGGGTCTGGGCATGTTTGGTGTCCCTGGAACACTGACTGGCAGCTTGGGGAGTGTGATGTATGTGTCTTTAAGTGTGGAATCTCATTGTACTGTATACACCTGAATCCTATTAGCTGGGATACAGGTATTTTAGTTGCAATCTGTTCCCCTCCCATTCATTCATTTAGTGTTTTACTCCCTCCTCGTGGGGGATGTCGTCGCTGTGTATGATTCCTTAATAAACAATGGCTGCAGCTGAGTAAGGACTGCTTTGGCAGCGTTGTTTCCTCGTTGCCGAGGTCCAGGGTTTTCTCAGAGACATTACAGGGAGGGAACAGAAAGCCAGGCGGGAGGTGGGACGGAATGGAGAAACCTGAAGCGGGGCATGGCTGGCTGAGATGACTGGAATAGCAAACAGGAGCACTCAGCATTGCAACATTTTCTGCTGCAAATCCTGATTGTTTGCTTTTTTTAAAACAAAAATATAAACAGAGTGTTAAGTAGAGACAGACAGCAGACATTCCTACCAGCCAGAAGGTTGCTCAAGGGATGTCTTCAACAAGTTTCAGTCAACACCAGCTAGAAATTCACAATTTTCTCTCCCCCCCCATAAACTTCTAGATCTTTTCGACATTATTTATTCAGGGTGGGGGTGGGGAGCAACACACACACTACCAACGCCCATAGGTTTTTTGGGGGGTGGGTAAAGCTTACTTCTGCCATATTGCACCCTCTTTCCTTACGCTTTTGGGAAACCCCAGAATAACACCTGGAAAAGGCTTCTGTATCTCTGTCCCATCAAAACTCCTTCTCTGCCTCCTTTCATCAGCTGGAGGGATATCACTTTCTTCAAGTGCAGGTGGGTATCTCATTCAAAACACACACAGAGAGACATGCAGCTATCAGGGCACCATTGCCTACCATGCGCTCTCGCTGGCAAAACGACACCAGCCAGCCATGCCAGAAGGAGGCGGCAAACCACCTATCAATATGATGTAGATTGTTGTAACCCATCCCGGGAGCTCATGCTGGAGGGCAGGTAAGAGATCCAGTAACTAGCAATGATAGAGATGACATAAAAGGAATGCCTGGCCAGCAGTTGCAACACCAGCATGTTTATTTCTGTTTTGACAGGGCTGTAGGGTTGCATTTTTGCAGCAGGGCTTCGCGAAGCCAACGACACGTGCCCCTGTTGCTGCCGTTCACCACGTCTGGGCTGTCAAACCACAGCAAAGCCTAGCCCTGCCCAGCTGTGTTTGGTCAGATCCAGTCCTTCATCACTCCCAATCTCCTTCTCCCTCGAGTCACTCCTCACTGACTAACTTTAGATCAGAGCCGGCCCTACCAGGAGGCACACTCAACATCACGATTCAGGCAGCTAATTGGGAGGCGCAGCCAAATGAGCTTCCTCCCCCCACCCACTCCACACCGCTGCCTCTGTGAACCCTGCGGGCAGCTGCCTTGCTGGTCGAGGGCCAGTCTCGCAGCCTACCAGGCAACTGAAGCCTCTCTGCCAGCTGGGCACCCCAGCACCCAGTCGGCAACCTGCTGGACCCCCTGTTGCTCTGCTGGGTGCTTCCCTGCTATTCACAGAGCACCCATTCTAACTCACAGAGAGGTCTGATTCTGCTGCATCAAGCTAAGCCTTTCCGGTGCATCACTTTCCTTCTGGGAAAAAGCCCCATCTTTAGGAGGAAACTGGTTTGTTGTGCAAAACCACCTGATCCGATTCAGCTGCGGGACCTGGATTTGCTGGCATGAGTTTGGATCTTACCAGCAAAGCAGCAACAGTCTCGATGGTCTCCAGCTTTGTGTGCCTTCCCACCGTCCCCTACCGACAGGATCAAGCAGTAAATCGCACCGAGTGAGTGGTAGTTAACTCTTCATTCGCAAAACAGGATCGGCACGGGAACATCAGGCCTAATGAGCACAGCAACTCAGGTCTTGCCCCCATGAAACGGTTGCCGAGACTGAAGGTCTGCACCTCCCCATAGCTGCCTAAGTCCCTTCCTCTCCAGGGTTCCCCCCCCCAAGCACTCTAAGACTGTGCCTGCATGCCTGCCTTTGCTCCTCCCGTTTCATGCCTCTCTTGGTCCAGGGAGTTAAGGCAGGAGGGGAGCTTGTGGCAGAAAAAAGGAAGACATTTGTGCCTCTTCACCAGCCTGACTCATCTTTTCCTCTTGACCTCCTTCAGCCTGCTCTCCTGCTTCTGCTTCTGCCTCTGATTCTGGACTTCTCTCTGCCACAGACTCCCCCCGCTCATTAAGCTTCCGACACCTCCTCTTCCCAGTCTTTTCCCTCTGACTGTTCCACCACCACTTCCCAGACTCTGAGCCTTCTTCCCTTGATGGTTCCCCAGCTGGTTCCTCCCACCATTCCTCTGTATCCAACCAGTCGATGACACCCGCACTACAACTCCCATCAGCCAAAGCCAGGCTGGCCAATGGTCAGGGCCAATGCAGAAATGACGATGATCACAATTCCAACAGCTAGAGGGCCACAAGCTCACCATTCCCGCGATAAAGGCACACAGGAAACTGGAGGCAGAGGGAACCACATCTAAGTGCAGTCAGGTAGGTGGGTTTAACCAGAAAAGGTGCATCGGTGATTATTAGCAAGCATCTCGCAAATGGCTTGGGATCCAGCTCAGTGACTTGTAGGGACCTCCAAAGTCAGAGATGCATGCCTAAGGAATGAGGTCGTGGTTCTGGCAACTTGGCTGCGTCTGGTCCGGTAATAACATTTCCAGAGGTAACTCTCCAGCTTATCTTGGCAGTTCCCGGCGGGAGTCTTTGCTGGGGCTTAAAATCGCTTGCAACGCTAGCACCGAAAGAGCATTTGAGGAACAGAGGGAGTTAGTTGCCTTGCACATAGTCAGACCGTGGGGGTCTGTTGAGCTTAGTATCGCCTACACCAGGGGCCAGCAAGGTTTATCTTGCCTGGGCTGGATCGGTCCCGCGGAGATCCCTCCATGGGCTGGATCGTGCGCGCGCCCACAATTTCCGGCATCTATGCATGCGCAGATGATACCATTTCCAGTGTCTGCGCATGAGTTTAGCGCAGTGTGTGAGCGGGCGGCTCGGTTTGGGGGCAGCTTGTGGGCTGGTCAAACGACCTCCATGTGCTACTTCCAGCCCATGGGCCTTAGGTTGGTGACCCCTGGTCTACACTAATTGGCAGGGGCTGGGAGCCCCCCCCCCCCGTGTGTGTGTCAAACTTAGAGATGCCACTTGGGAATGACCCAAGGATGTTTTGCTCACAAAGCTCATGCTTGACCGTGGTGCTGGGCCACTTTTGGAGAAAAAAGCAAGAGCTAAGAAGAGTTTGGATTTGGATTTGATATCCCGCTTTATCACTACCCGAAGGAGTCTCAAAGCGGCTAACATTCTCCTCCCCCTTCCTCCCCCACAACAAACACTCTGTGAGGTGAGTGGGGCTGAGAGACTTCAAAGAAGGGTGACTAGCCCAAGGTCACCCAGCAGCTGCATGTGGAGGAGCGGAGACGCGAACCAGGTTCACCAGATTACGAGTCTACCGCTCTTAACCACTACACCAAACTGGCTAACACTGGAGGCTTTGACCCAGGGCCTTAAAGGACAGGATGGAGGGGGGGCGCACCCCTGTGTTTGCTCCCAATCCACGTCTCCCATGCAACCATCTAGTAAAACAACACAAACAGGACAGCCTTGTAGTATGATATCACCGCGTTTGGCACTTCCCCGTGCCTTGTGAGTGGCATCAGTCAGGGAACAGGGTGGGGGCACTCCAAGCTGCCGTGTGCTCTCAAACATGTCAAGGATGATTTCCGGCTTCCACATTCTGCGGCCCTGACTGTGCGGCCTCTCCTGTGGCTTCTGCGAGGGACACCCTGTTAACGCCCCTGTTCTCATACCAAAGCCTGCGCTCTCCACTGTTATTACGCATCACCAAAGGCTTTGGGTTTGACAGCCGTATGTTGCGTTCATTTATCTTTACGATTGTCTCCCCAGTTCCATCGAATCGTAGAAGTGTGGAGTTGGAAGGGTCATAGAATCCTAGAGTTGGAAGAGACCACAAGGGCCATCCAGTCCAACCCCCTGCCAAGCAGGAAACACCATCAAAGCACTCCTGACAGATGGCTGTCAAGCCTCTGCTTAAAGACCTCCAAAGAAGGAGACTCCACCACACTCCTTGGTAGCAAATTCCACTGTCGAACAGCTCTCACTGTCAGGAAGTTCTTCCTAATGTTTAGGTGCAATTTTCTTTCTTGTAGTTTGAATCCATTGCCCCGTGCCCGCTTCTCTGGAGCAGCAGAAAACAACCTTTCTCCCTCCTCTATATGACATCCTTTGATATATTTGAACATGGCTATCATATCACCCCTTAACCTTCTCTTCTCCAGGCTAAACATACCCAGCTCCCTAAGCCGTTCCTCATAAGGCATCGTTTCCAGGCCTTTGACCATTTTGGTTGCCCTCTTCTGGACATGTTCCAGCTTGTCAGTATCCTTCTTGAACTGTGGTGCCCAGAACTGGACACAGTATTCCAGGTGAGGTCTGACCAGAGCGGAATGTTGTTGTTCAGTCGTTCAGTCGTGTCCAACTCTTTGTGACCCCATGGACCAGAGCACGCCAGGCACGCCTATCCTTCACTGCCTCTGGTACTATTACTTCCCTTGATCTAGATGTTATACTCCTATTGATGCAGCCCAGAATTGCATTGGCTTTTTTAGCTGCTGCATCACACTGTTGACTCATGTCAAGTTTATGGTCTACCAAGACTCCTAGATCCTTTTCACATCTAGTCATCTAGTCCAAGCCCCTGCAATGCAGGAATCATGGCTAAGGGATCCCTGGTGGATGGCTGTCCAAATGCTGCTCAAAAACCTCTGGGGAAAGAGAGTCCACCAGCTTCCGAGGGAGATCATTCCACTGCCAAGCGGCTGGAATCTCCTTGTGGGATGGAGAGGAGAGGAGATTGGAAAACCCAGGCAACAAATCTCCTTCTGGTGACAGTTATATCAGACACAGGAAGGAAGGAAGGAAGGAAGGAAGGAAGGAAGGAAGGAAATATTGCACTCTTCTGTTTGCCACATTTGTTGAGCATTCACCCCGATTTGCTTCCACAAAACTTATGTTAGATGACGATGATCACAATTCCAAAAATTTATACTCAAGTGGCCTTCTATTTTTCTGCCGTCTCTATGTCAGCTGTGCCCAGGGCAGGATTTAGGTTTGATGAGGCCCTAAACTACTGAAGGTAATGGGGCCCTTTATATGTCCAGCTGTCCTTTGTCAACAATTGTCGCTGTTTTTTGTGTTATATATGGTAATTTATGGACCTAATAGGTATCTAAGGCCATTTGCACTGAACAAAATATGTATTTTATCAAAGTAATTATTGAAGAAGAGAAGACTCCCTGGAAAAGACCCTGATGTTGGGAAAGATGGAGGGCACAAGGAGAAGGGGACGGCAGAGGATGAGATGGTTGGACAGTGTTCTTGAAGCGACTGGCATGAGTTTGGCCAAACTGCGGGAGGTAGTGGAGGATAGGGGTGCCTGGCATGCTCTGGTCCATGGGGTCACGAAGAGTCACACACGACTGAACGACTGAACAACAATAACAACAATTATTGAACTGAAATACAATTAAGAAGTATCCAGTTTTTGCCCCTTTAATTTTTTGGGGTCCCCCCCAAGAGAGTGGGGCCCTAAGCTATAGCTTGTTTAGCTTGTACGTAAATCTGGCACTGGCTGTGGCACACAAGCTATACATCCTGGCTACCAGCCCTTTAAATATGCCATCCACTGAGTTCAGCAACATTTCAAAGGTGTAAAAGGGTCCTCATAGCCTGTTCACGGAATGAAATCTCCAACCTACTGCCATTATTCCAAAATGTGTGCCTATGCACTTAAATTAGCATGTGCAAATATTAAACAAACTCGTCCTCTTGTTTTCGCAGTGCTTTCCCTTTGTGTAGGCAATGCACAACCCTGGCCACCCCTCGTAGAACTGACTTGGGTGTCATGTTCCACTGGGTGCCCTCAGGGGATAGAGGGAGCCAATCGCTGGAAGCCTCAGCCTCTTACCAAAACACTCATTGAGGAGAGCAGAGTTAAAGGGGGAGAGCAATGCAGGCGAGCCAGGTTCAAGTCCAGGGAATCGGCTGAGGCCAAAACCAGCCTCCAGAGTCAAGTTCAATCCCACACGCAGCCCAGGAAGCAAGGAAACAAAACTAGGTTTGGGAACCACGAGCCAGAAGCCTGTATTGTTTTCAGGAATGAGAAGACTCAGGAGGGAGACCTTGTATATTAAGGCCTCCTAGACCACACCTGAACCACAGGTGAAGGAAGTTGCAAGGATTACTTGCTCATGAGGAATCCTCCTGACGAGATGTATGAGGATTTAGGGTCCTTAGACACAGGCTATATTCCTCCTTTTGGGCCGGGACCTTTTGGTGACCTTGACGGACTACCACACCTGACCTGAAGTCTCCAGGTTTACCTGGCCTCCTCCAGGTGGCAGGTAGAGGGCTTGCCTCTCCAGGTGGGCGAGAGTGCCTTTCATAAAGAGATTAAGACGTCCGCAAGCTTCAGCCTGGCAGAAGCTGGCTACAAATTCTAACAGAGACACTCTGGTAGGATCTGCCTTCCTCTACTTCCCTCTCCCAATTAACCTCCGTCTCCAGGGGCTGTCCCCACAACATCACCAGGGGCCTCCCCTCCATGACATCACCAGATGTCTTGCTCCTAGGTCTCAGGTGTGGGCGCTGAAAACCTCAGGGTCTGGGACACTCCTGACCTGGCAAGCCGATCTGGAAGGAAGGGGCGCTGGGCTAGCATAGCCTACCTTACAGTTTTGTCGTGAGAGTAAATGAGAAAAGGTGGAGGATCCTTATAAACACCACCTAGATTCCTTGGAGTGAGAGTGGGATAAAAATGCAGTCAACCTATGAAGACTTACGTGTGATGGGGATGTGCTGGGTTTTTCCAGTTGATACCAGGCTCTTCCCCTTAAATGCTCTCACATTTCAGTAGCAGCTGGCTTTGCAGTTGGTTGGCTGATGGATTTTATGTCTCTCCTTCAGCTATAGCGCCTGGTTGGGAGCCAGAGAACATGCCCCTCTTGAAGCACAAACCTCTCAGTGTTCTTGGGCAAAGACGCCTTGGACAGAGCATGGATGTCCCTCAACTATAATTTGTTTAGTTTGAGCTCTTTTCAACCAGCAAGTCAGCTGTTTGCAGCTAAGCTGATTTGCTAAGTTGGCAAAATCGGCAGTTTGTTCTGAAGAGAGGCTGCTACTCCATATTGCCTGTGTGATGACATTTATTCATATCATTTTATTTCCGTCTTACCTTTCTCCCAATGGAGTCCAGGGCAGCAAACACCTCAATGGCAAAACAATAGGATTAGAAATACAATGAAACATATTTAAGATTTTTTTTTTTTAAAAAAAACATTTATAAATAATAATGATGATGACAAATAAAATGTTTAAAGCATTTTTGTTTAGACAAGCCTACCCAGACATGTTCCTGCCAACCTAGCAGTTTGAAAGCATGTCAAAGTGCAAGTAGATAAATAGGTACCGCTCTGGCGGGAAGGTAAACGGCATTTCCGTGCGCTGCTCTGGTTCGCCAGAAGCGGCTTAGTCATGCTGGCCACATGACCCGGAAGCTGTACTCCGGCTCCCTCGGCCAGTAAAGCGAGATGAGCACCGCAACCCCAGAGTCAGACACGACTGGACCTAATGGTCAGGGTTCCCTTTACCTTTTCCTTTTACCCAGACATGTGTTGTTGTTGTTTAGTCTTTTAGTCATGTCTGACTATATTTATAAATAATAATGATGATGATAAATAAAATGCTAAAAGCGTTTTTATTTCGACAAGCCTACCCAGGCATGTTTTTGTTGTTCAGTCATTCAGTCGTGTCCGACTCTTCGTGACCCCATGGACCAGAGCATGCCAGGCACGCCTATCCTTCACTGCCTCTCGCAGTTTGGCCAAACTCATGTTAGTAGCTTCGAGAACACTGTCCAACCATCTCATCCTCTGTCATCCCCTTCTCCTTGTGCCCTCCATCTTTCCCAACATCAGGGTCTTTTCCAGGGAGTCTTCTCTTCTCATGAGGTGGCCAAAGTACTGGAGCCTCAACTTCAGGATCTGTCCTTCCAGTGAGCACTCAGGGCTGATTTCTTTGAGAATGGATAGGTTTGATCTTCTTGCAGTCCATGGGACTCTCAAGAGTCTCCTCCAGCACCATAATTCAAAAGCATCAATGCTTTAAATCTGATTTTATGCCTTTAGTTTATTGCTGATTTCTTTTCTGCATGTTTTAAATAGTTGCTTTTGACTGTTTCTACTGATACAGAGGTACCTTGGAACTCAAACGGCTCCGTTTTCGAACATTTCGGCTCCCGAACGCCGAAAACCTGGAAGTAAGTGCTCCGGTTTTTGAACATTCCTCAGAAAACAAACGTCCCACATGGCTTCCAATGTGCAGAAACCTAGCTGTCAGCCAATCGGAAGCCGCGCCTTGGAACTCGAACATTTTGGAAGTCGAATGGTCTTCCGGAACGGGTTACATTCGAGTTCCAAGACAATACCTGTAATGTTATTGCTCTATTCCCTTTGCAAATCACCTTGAGTGTTTTCCCTTGAATAATCGAGCGATGTATAAATTCTATGAAAGGAAATAAATAGAAACAAAATAGATTGCCATTACAGCACGCGCATTGTAAGGTGCAAGTCCCTGCCCTGAGCACATTACAGTATAGAAAAACAGGTTTGGGTGCTTGAGTAGAGATTCCTGCATTGCAGGGGGGTTGGACTAGATGACCATTGGGGGTCCCTTCCAACTCTACAGTTCCATGAATCTATGATAGGTGCAGGGTAAACAGACCAAAGATAGGATAATAAAGGCACAGAGCACAGTTTCTCAAACAGTTTCTTGACTTCACAGACCCCTTGATGAACAAATGAAGTCACTGTCGACCCCAAAGCCTTATCAATATAAACGAAATAAAGTGCGTATTTTAAAAATTAATATACAAGAAGGACATCAGAATTATTCTTTTTGTACTGTAAAAAAAGAATGGGTTAAAAAATGAAGCTCTGGATTGCCTTGGACCAGTCACTGCATCTCAGCTGAGCCTACTTTGCAGGGTTGTTTTGTGGGGGTTAAATAAGGAGGGGGAGAACCGCACCTTGAACTTCTTGGAGGAAAAGGTGAGGGTGTAAATGCAACAAATAAGTATAAAATAGTATACTTATTTTATACGTATCTGAAGAAGTGTGCATGCACACGAAAGCTCATATACCAGGAACAAACTCAGTTGGTCTCTAAGGTGCTACTAGAAAGAATTTTCGATTTTGTTTTGACTATGGCAGACCAACACGGCTACCCACCTGTAACTATAAAATAGTACTACCAGTTGCCAGCAGCCATCAAAAACCTTTGAGGAAAAAGCTTTAGTCATCAGTGCCCATTAAGAAAATAACCGTTAATTATCCACCAGCCTTTTCAACAGACACAACACATGTTTCCAACTTGCATGCAAGAGATTCTTGGCTTTGGGTTTTTGTTTTTTTAAAGAAACATTTCACTGAATGAAATCCAATTTTAAGTGATCTCAGTAGCTTGGGAGGTGGAACAGGTTTGTTGTGTGTGTGAAATTCAAAAACTAAAGTAATTTAGGGTGGGGTGGGGTTTTTTTGCTGTATTTTGCTGTATTTTTAAAAATGTGGTTTGAAGCCAACAGCTTTAAAATAATTTTTTTTTAAATGTGATTAAGTACAATTTGAGGGAGGACGGGAGAGAAGACACTTTTAATTCAGCTCAGCAAAATGCAGAATGTTCACTGGTTTTTTAAGAAAAAAAGCTCAGCCAAGTTGCAGCTTAGAAAAACCTCCCGGAGAATGAAAGTTCTAAAACTTCAGAGAAGGGGCTGCACAATTCTTGGAAGGAACATCATATTTGCAGCCATAAATCCACAAGGCAAGGGAGAACATCTGGAACACAGTTTATTCCAGTGATGGGGCGGGAAACAAACAAATGCCCCTCTCCCAGTTATGGGAATGTGCCCTAAAGATTTGGGAGTGGAGGTCGGTGGGTGAAATTTGCAGATCTGGGGCTTTCCTGTTTAAATCTCTTTTCTCCCGCGCGCTCTGCAGAGAGCGAAGAGAGAGATTGGCACATTTGGAAAGAGAAGAAAAAAAATCCATTTCTTCCCCTCTCCCCCTTTTCCACACCCAGCTCGGATTCTGACATCACCAATTGCTCCAGAAGGAGGCGGCGGCCAAGGGCAGCCCTTCAAAACAACCTCCACTTTCCGCCGCCTCGGCCAGCCCTGTGAACAGGAGACCAGAGCCAGCCTCGGTGGCTACCAACCCCAGCCAGTGAGTAGCCAAAACAAAACAAAAAAAAAAACTTGGAAGGTGTGGGAGGCTGGGACGGGGCATGGGGGGTGGGGGTGGGAGGAAGAGATTTTTAGGGAAATTATGGATCCTTCTTTAAATGCAAAAAGAAAAAGGTTGGGAGCCGGATGTGAGAAGGAAGGGAAGAGATGCAGAAAAACGACATAGGATCTTGGTGTGAATTAGAGAGGAACTTTGCTAAACAAAGGAGGAGGGAAAGGTAGGTGCGGAGACTGACATTTGGCGATTTTAAACAACTTCAGCCAGAGCAATGCTCCCTCTTCCGCGCCTCCCTCTTAGGGGTGCCTTCTTCCTGCAGCTGTTTTGTGGGGGGGGGGGGCGTCTTAAAATCCTGCTTTTCCCCCTAGATTTTTTTTTTTTTTTGCACTGCGCTTATTTCAGATGCAAGACAGGAAGGGGAGATCAAGGAGTGTTTGTGTGGATCAATCTAAAATGCAAAGTGTTTCCGCCATCGGAGAAAGAAGCTGCAAGCTTGGATTTTACAGAGCGGGGGGTTTAAATCCGTTTCTTGTCTTTAAAAAAACAACAACCCAACAACCCACAATTTAAGTTAGCACCGTCGGGCTGCTCCAGGTTGCATGAAAGTAGATCTTTTTCTCTCTTTGTGTGTGTGTGTTTTAAAAGTTGTTTCCTGGCATGTTTTCCTGGGATTGAGCCCCCACACGAGTGGCCGGCATTTCTTGCGGGTTGACGACTGTCTCCCCCCTCTAGTGGGGCGAAAGGGGATTACTGCTGGATTCAGCCAAGCTTTTCACCACATGTCGGTTTTCGCTTTGTGGTCGCGCGTCCTGGCTTTGCTTTGCGTTTTTAACCTGCACGCCCCCCGCACGCGGCAGCACCCATCGTGGCCAGCAGCTAAGTGTACATTCTGGTTCGTGGCTTTTATTATTACCAACACGAGGGTCATCATAGCTGAACAAGAGGCAGCTCGTGGATGGCTTGCAAAAAGTCCCAGGTTCAGTTCCTGGCATCTCCAGTTAAGAAAGGATCAAGGGACAAATCAGGGCATCGGTGCGCTTTGCCCATTATTGCCTGCACTGACCGGCAGCAGCTCTGCAGGGTTTCGGGCAAGGGAGTTGTTTTTTCCAGCTCTACCTGGCAGCGCCAGGTGTCGAACCTTGGACTTATTTGCATGCAAAGCAGATGCTGTACTACTCCCCCCCCCATCGAATCTCCTATATGCAAAGCAGTAGCTGAACAAAGCAATAGATTTATGATCATCTCAGCAGCTGTGAGTCTCCCAGGGTTGACACCCCAAGTGGCTGGAAATATATGGGTGCAAAAGTCTGTGGCAAGACGGAAGGATGGGCTGGCGTGCTCCCCTCCCGAAAGAGAAATCATTTGCGTATTGAGTTCACCAATTCCATCGCTGTGGGGATCGATTTCAGGAGGGTGCAAAATGTCATGCATAGGTCTATCCACATTCAGGTTAAAAAACAAACCGACCACAGTTCCCATGCACACCCAGCACACACTCAAAGCACATGATTCCCCCCCCCCACTGAAGAATCCTGGAAATTTAGGTTGCCCCCTCACTGAGCTACAGTTCGCAGCACCCTTGCCAAACCGCCGTTCTCGTGATTCCTTGGAGGAAGTCAAGTGCTTTAAATGTGCATTAAGTTTATTGTGTAGATGTGCCCAGTTGCTTCATATCTGGAAATTTGTGGATGCACTTAAAAGGAAATAAAAGAACCCCCTTATAATTGTACGAACATATGAAACCAATGTAACATTTTGGCCAGCCTCACAGAACTGCTAACGTTAACAAGAATTTCATGTTCCCCATCTGCTTGGAACAGGTCTTAAGGACAGGTTAAAATGCAATTCTTTTTATTTAGTAGACATCTAAAGGTCTCCAAGTGACTTACAAACAATTTAAAAGCCTACTCACAAAATACATTTTACCAGTAACACCATTCATTTAAAATACACATGTATTTCCATGTGTGTGGATTAGACATGCTGTCTGCCCACCCACCCAAAGGGGATGGAGTGGGCTGGAGACTGAATCCGTAAGAAATCCTCGTTGTTGGTACAGATTTCTTTGAAAAGAAGCTTTTGTGGTGCCCTCGAGATGCTTGCTGAACCATCCCTGTGACCGGTTCTGCAGATGCAAATCCTGCAAGATCGAGCAAACGAAACTCAAGAGACCATCCCTGTCAAAATGGTTGGCATGAATCAGGCCGCAAATGGGCGCTGGTGCATATTTAGAAGTTTTGGTTGTTGTTGTACCTGAGGAATTTTAGAGGAGCACGTTTTCAAGAGCACTTAGCTCATTTCACAACTCGTTTAGCATTTGGAGCACGTTGAATAAGGAGCCGGTGGCAAGGCATTAAAAGCAGTATCGTACCAAATCAAAGAGTCACGGCTTGCCCCAAAGAATTCTGGGAGATGTAGTTTAAGGGTGCTGAGAGTTCTTAGGAGACTGCCTAGTCCCCTCATAGAGCTACGATTCCCTGGGAAGAGGGATTGGTTGTTAAACCACTCTGGGAATTGTAGCACTGAGAGGGGAATAGGGAATCTCCTAACAAGTTGAAGCACCCTAACATACTACAGCTCCCAGGGTTCTTTGGAGGAAGCCGTGACTCTTTAACGCGGAGTCGTAGTGCTTTAAATATGTGAATGGGGCCAGAATCTAGAATGCTGAACTACCAATCAGAACGAATTTGGAATGCCAAGCAGCCAATTAGAGGGAATGTGATGAAGTTCATTATATTTCTGCACAAATCGACGGGGAGAGGCATTTATGTATTTACAATAAGAATATCTATAAGCTGCCAACTCATAAGGGGTGGAGAATCATGGCAGTGGAGAATCATGATTTCAGTCTAAATTGCCATGAATACACCGTTGGATGATAAAATACTGAGCAGATGACTGACACGGAATCACATTCTTAAAAAAAACACCAACCCACAACTTGGCAAAAGAAAAAGGTTTTCCACAGGGGGCTGAATATCAACACTGCAGGTGCTTGTCTGATTTTAATAGGAGCATTGTTCCAAAATGCTACATATGTTTTATGGTGCTGCTACTGTGCTTTTAAAATAACTCGGTGTTTTGGAATGGAAATGAACAGGTTCAGTGGTTATGTTGAGCAAGTATTGTCCCAGATGCATACAATTTATCAGGGATAACAGCTGGGCCACACTTGAGACTTTACAATCTCAAGTTGTTTGGTTTTTTTTTTTTTGGTTTTTTTTTTGACTGTGTCAAGGGATAAAACGTGAGGCTTTGGGACTGCATAGGAATCCTTGCTCCCTAATTCCAATTGGAAAATCTGCAGTGTGTTTCTCTCTGCACACGCTCAGAGGCACTCTTATTACAATATAGCCAACTTCACCTGCTTCTTTAAGGAAAGGGGGTGTGGCCAAGGAAGGGAGGCAGCTGTGCTTAATGGGTGTGGCTAAAGGGGGAGTGGCAGTGGAGATGGAGGGGAGATCAAGACATGTGAATTTGAGAACGCTCTGCATAAGGCAGTTTCCTGCAATATATACGGAGTCAGCCACGGGTCCATCTAACTCAGGGCTGTCTACACTGGCTGGCAGCAGCTCTCCGGGGTTTTAGAGAGGAAGTCTCTCTCAGCCTTACCTGGAGACGCCTGGGGTTGAACTCGAGACCTTCTGCATGAAAAACAGAAGCTGTGCCACTAAGCTATGGCCCTTCCCAGCATCTAGCTCTCTCACAGGAGGGAATTTATCCAGGGAGGGAATGCCATTCAAGCAGAAATCTCTTCTGGCGGAACCAGAGAGTGTGCATTCGAGGGTGGCAGCAGCACAAATATTACCTCTGCGCTGTCTCCGGCGGTTCAGTTCCAAGGGGAAGAAGATGTAGCACCTGTCGGCGAGGCTGGGGTCAGGGGCAGGGCTGTCGCTCAGAGGCAGAGCGTCTACTTCAAATGCAAAAGCCCCCGGGTTCAGTCCTGAGGACTAGGAATCATCTCCTTGGGCGATCCCTCGTAGCTGAGTAAGATTGCCTTCTGTGGAGGCCAATTCTGCATCCACACATCCTTCCACAGTGGAGACATAGGTTTCCGGGCAGAAGTTGCTCGTGGTGAGAGTTTGCCAATCGTGCCTTCCTCTTTGCACGTTTCTCCCTTGCGTCCTGAGTTTGAGTGTCTTCAAAGCCCATGACACCTTTGGTAAAGGCTGTTCTCCAATTGGAGCGCTCGCAGGCCACTTCCAAGCCTGAAACCCTGGACAGCCTCTGCCAGTCCGTGTACTGTAGACAATATGGAGCTAGATGGATGAAGGGTTTGACCTAGCGGAAGGCAGTATCCTAAGGGACAGGTCCCTGCCCTAAGGAACTTGCAATCGTTTTGACAGCTATGGCCATTCTGGGGTGGGTGGGGGGAACCTAGACATGTATTTTAAAAACCCACTGAAAATGCTTTAAAAAAAAGTTTTGAAAAATATATTGATTTGCTCTAAGCTCACCATGGTTTGCTCATCAGTGTGGGGCTTCCTTCCTTCGTGCTCGACCCAGAAGTTGCAGTTAGTGCAGAATGCTGCAGCACGATTGCTGACAGGAGCGAGGCCTTGTCAGCATGTAACACCTGCACTCAGGTCTGGACTGGCTGTTGTCTTGCTGCCAGGCTGAGTTCAAGGTGTTACTCTTACCATGTGAATCCTGTAACAATTCAGGACCCCTTTTAACCGCACAATCGCTTTAATTCACTGGTCTGCTGCAGTCTATGGAACTGGCACCACTAGAGGTGCCACATAATACCTGTTCTGATTTTTTTTTTTTTTTTTAAAAATTGTTCTCATTAAAGATTTTCCCTGGCAACAAAAGTACAGACACCTTTAGGTCGGTGCAAAGCCTGTTCTGCATTGATCTTTTAGTGCCTAGAGTAATACTGCCTAGTAGTGGTAGAGGGATGGGACAGAGGTTTGTAAAAGATGGAGAAAGTGGATTGGGAGATGGTTTTGCTCTCTCCCTCGTAAAACTAGAGTGCAGACTATCCCTGGGAAACTTGATTGACAAGAAAAGATCGGGACAAAGGGGAACACTTCTTCCCACAGCACAGCATTAAGTTGCAGGACTCACTGCCTCTGCATGCGATGATTATCTCAAAAGGGGATCGTCTCAAAAGACATGGCACAAAAGGAAAATAGATTGGGAGGGAGGAGGAAATCGGCAAACCTGGGCGCAAGTCTTTAAGTTAGAGCAGTTGTTCTCTTGACCAGCTGGGATGGAAAGAGTTCAAGGAGTTGTTGTTGTTGTTGTTGTTCAGTCGTTCAGTCGTGTCTGACTCTTCGTGACCCCATGGACCAGAGCACGCCAGGCACGCCTATCCTTCACTGCCTCTCGTAGTTTGGCCAAACTCATGTTAGTAGCTTCGAGAACACTGTCCAACCATCTCATCCTCTGTCGTCCCCTTCTCCTTGTGCCCTCCATCTTTCCCAACATCAGGGTCTTTTCTAGGGAGTCTTCTCATGAGGTGGCCAAAGTACTGGAGCCTCAACTTCAGGATCTGTCCTTCTAGTGAGCACTCAGGGCTGATTTCCTTCAGAATGGATAGGTTTGATCTTCTTGCACTCCATGGGACTCTCAAGAGTCTCCTCCAGCACCATAATTCAAAAGCATCAATTCTTCGGCGATCAGCCTTCTTGATGGTCCAGCTCTCACTTAAGGAGGAGCCAAAAGTTACAGAAACATAGAATTGTAGATCTGGAAGGAATCCCAGGGGTCATCTAGACCAACCCCCTGCAATTGCTGGCCTCACCACTGGCCAAGTGCCCTGACACTGAGGGAGTGGTTGACTGATGCTCAGCTAATGGACCTTTGGTTTGATCCAGCACTGATCTTCTTAGGTTTTGTTCCTACGGGGTTTCCTTGCCATTAGTGAGCAGGGAAGGAAATGCATGCCCTGCCCCACAAACACAGCGTTTGCTGGGGCTCAGCATAGTGATGAGCGAATGGATCAGTGTTTGTCCTCTCAGTTCCTCATTTTTCCAATCTTAAATTCAGTCCTCCACATTTCCAAATGGGTTTTTCTTTTAACGCCAGCCAGAAAATTAACCAGCATTTTCACTGCTGATTTCCCACAACATACACATTTTTGTATTCGGCCTTGCGTAATAGATGCACCTTTTGCAAATTTTTGGGAATACCCCTCCTGTAATGCATTTGTGTACAGTGGTACCCTGGCTCTCAAAAACCTTGGTACTCAAGCAACTTGGAACCCAGACACTGCAAACCTGGAAGTAAGTGTTCCGGTTTGCGACCTTTTTTAGGAAGCCGAACGTGCTCAGTTTCGAGTGTTACACTTCTGTTTTTTATTTTATTTTAAAAACAAGTTTTTATTGAAATTTCTTTAAGATAATACAAATACTAATACAAACACAGTCTACACAATTACAAAAGACACTTACACAACCACATCATTACGTACAATTTCACAATCAAGCGAAAATAGAACTCAAAAAAAGACAGAGGGGGGGAAAGAAAGAAAAAAGTTAAAATAAAATGACTTCCTAAAGTTCGTCTTCGTGTTTCCTACTAAAGTTCTTGTCTACTAAAGTGCTACACTTCTGATTTGAGTGTTATGCTGAGGTCTGCCTGTTTTTGCTATTTATTTTGCGTTTTTGTTTTTGCGACTTTTTTGTTTTGTTTTTGTGACTCAGTTCAGCTACTGATTGATTGTGTGCCTGCAGTACATTGTTTATTGCTTTCATTTTATACGATCTGAAGAGAAACCATCTTTATCTTCAAGGCCATAATACGGTACATCTAGAGATTGTAAGTAATGCGAAGGAGATTATGCGTTGAAATATTTTAGTTGATATTTTAGAATGTAAAATGCTGTTTTATTTATTGATTTGTTTTACCTTGTGGGCTTATAGCCGAATAAAGTATTATCTATCTGCTTTCATTTTATGGATCAATGGACTTGTTACATAGTAAAATTCATGTTAAATTGCTGTTTTGGGGGTTGTTTTTAAAAGTCTGGATCGGATTAATCCATTTTGCATTACTTTCTGTGGGAAAGCGCGCCTTGGTTTTGGAACGGACTTCCGGGACGGATTAAGTATGAGAACCAAGGTACCACTGTACATTGGTGCCTCACTAGACGAAAATAATTCGTTCTGCGAGTATTTTCGTCTAGCGATTTTTTCGTCTAGTGAAGCACCAATGTAAACTGCGGTTTTTGCTAGACGGAAAATTTTTTTTTCCGTCTTGCGAGGAAGCCCCATTGACGAATTCGTCTTGCGGGGCAGCCTTCCGCTAGACGAATGCCTTCCTCTAGCGAGTTTTTCGCCTAGCAAGGCATTCGTCTAGCGGGGCACCACTGTATATTGTTTTCAGCAACATACCGGTATACCCCTGTGCCTTAGTATATGCCTTCTTATACACATCACTCGGCTGCAGAACTGCGCCGCGAATTTTGCAGAACTGTGAATGTCAAAAGCTAGCTGCCTGCATTTCGATTCATGAGTTGCTTTGGAAAGTACGAATTAAGTTGGTTTGCCTTTGACTGTCCCCCTAAAGGACCAGGTGCACAGCCTGGGAGTAATTTGGACTCACAGCTGTCCATGGAGGCGCAGGTCAATTCTGTGTCCAGGGCAGCTGTCTACCAGCTCCATCTGGTACGCAGGCTGAGACCCTACCTGCTCACAGACTGTCTCGCCAGAGTGGTGCATGCTCTAGTTATCTCTTGCTTGGACTATTGCAATGCGCTCTACGTGGGGCTACCTTTGAAGGTGACCCGGAAACTGCAATTAATCCAGAATGTGGCAGCTAGACTGGTAACTGGGAGCAGGCGCCGAGACCACATAACACCGGTCCTGAGAGATCTGCATTGACTCCCAGTACGTTTCCGAGCACAATTCAAAGTGTTGGTGCTGACCTTTAAAGCCCTAAGCGGCCTCGGTCCTGTATACCTGAAGGAGCATCTCCACCCCCCATCATTCAGCCCAGACCCTGAGGTCCAGCTCCGAGGGCCTTCTGTCGGTTCCCTCACTGCGAGAAGCAAAGCTACAGGGAACCAGGCAGAGGGCCTTCTTGGTAGTGGCGCCCGTCCTGTGGAACGCCCTGCCATCAGAGGTCAAAGAGATAAACTACCACCTGACATTTAGAAAATACCTGAAGGCAGCCCTGTTTAGGGAAGTTTTTAACCTGTGACATTTTAATGTATTTTAATATTTGTTGGAAGCCGGCCAGAGTGGTTGGGGAGACCCAGCCAGAAGGGCGGGATACAAATAATTTATTATTATTATTATTATTATTATTATTATTATTATTATTATTAGAATGCAAACTGAATTGAGTTTCTCACCACCTCCCCCCCATCTGTGTGCCCTTTAACCCACCTTTTAAAAAAGTCCTAAGCATTGCAGGGTCACAAGGGCCGGGGCTAAAACTTTGCACGAACTCTGATCCCTCTCTGCCCAAACCCCGTTTCCCGAAAGTGTCATCTTGGGTGAGCCAAGGGGCCGAGGGCTTGCCAGGCATGGGAAAGTTTTGCTAAGAATCACACGGCTGTCATCGGCCATGACTCTTCCAGTGGCTGGCTGAGGGGCAGAAGTCAGGCACACCCCAAAGTTGAACAGAGCATAGTTGGGGGGGGGGAGAGAATGCCACTCAGGATTTTGACAGACAGTTGCTTCCCCGCCCGGTTGTCCTGCGGATGAACTGTTCCTCTGGCCCCATCAAGCCCATGAGTCAACCTTCTAAATGGGATGGGAGTCTCGGGGCCAACAAGCAAGGAAAGAGCTACGCTTTGGGAATTAGTGGCAGAAACACGTCTGACAACGACGTGGTTGTGTCCTCAGAATATTGTGGTGCTGGTTTAACGTGTTTAATCAGAGGAAAGAATTGATGCTTTTGAATTATGGTGCTGGAGGAGACTCTTGAGAGTCCCATGGACTGCAAAAAGATCAAACTTATCCAGTCTTAAAGAAATCAGCCCTGAGTGCTCACTGGAAGGACAGATCCTGAAGTTGAGGCTCCAGTACTTTGGCCACCTCATGAGAAGAGAAGACTCCCTGGAAAAGACCCTGGTGTTGGGAAAGATGGAGGGCACAAGGAGAAGGGGATGACAGAGGACAAGATGGTTGGACAGTGTTCTCGAAGCAACTAGCCTGAGTTTGGCCAAACTGCGGGAGGCAGTGAAGGATAGGCGTGCCTGGTGTGCTCTGGTCCATGGGGTCACAAAGAGTCGGACATGACTGAACGACTGAACAACAATCAGAGGAAAAACCATTGCTGACATTTATTAAGGATCGGGAACCTTCTTGCGGACTTGTTGCATGGAAGAAGAAAAATGAACTCATAAGATCTGGATTTGAAGATGGAAAAATATTGGCTTGTAGAAAACAGAATAGTTGGATGTCCAATTTGAGTGGATACTTTGAATAAGTTACTATATTTAGCTGACAGGCAGAGAACTGGAAGCCTTTTCATATTTTTCTTTTTTCTTGCTCTCTTCACTCTCTTTTCTTTTGATTTCCTTTTCTTTCTCCTTCTCTTTGCCCCTGTTTCTTTTAGATTAGGTTTCTAAAGCATTTCTATTATTCTGGTTTGTTATAAAAAAGATACTTGGTGTTGGGTATAAACCTTGAGAGTCCCATGGACTGCAAAGAGATCAAACTTATCCATCCTTAAATAAATCAGACCTGAGTGCTCACTGGAAGGGCAGATCCTGATGTTGAGGCTCCAATACTTTGGCTACCTCATGAGAAGAGAAGACTCCCAGGAAAAGACCCTGATGTTGGGAAAGATGGAGGGCACAAGGAGAAGGGGACGACAGAGGATGCGATGGTTGGACAGTGTTCTTGAAGCGACTAGCATGCGT
Organism: Lacerta agilis; assembly: GCF_009819535.1. Taxonomy (NCBI): domain Eukaryota; kingdom Metazoa; phylum Chordata; class Lepidosauria; order Squamata; family Lacertidae; genus Lacerta; species Lacerta agilis. The sequence continues at coordinate 44,306,476 of NC_046324.1, forward strand.
TTGGCCAAACTGCGGGAGGCAGTGGAGGATAGGCGTGCCTGGCATGCTCTGGTCCATGGGGTCACGAAGAGTCGGACATGACTGAGTGACTGAACAACAACAACATAAACCTTTGCATATCTTTTGATCAGTATCAATAAAAATTAAAACGTTTTGAGGATAGATAATATTGTGGTAGCTGCTGGATCTGGAACCTCTCTCCCTCTCACACCAATTTTTGGTTATCTTAAAAATCCCATCGGCATTAGCTCAATGCAGGGGACCTTTGCAACACCTGCAGCTCTTTTATGGCAAAACGGAATATTTCAGAATCTGGTGCCCACCAGAGATTTTGAACTACAATTCCCATCAGCCCCTGGTTCAATATACAGGACAGAAGATTGCAGAGTGGTGGAGCTGTGGATGGCAGATGTTTAAAGCTGGAAGAAAAGGAGAGTGCCACAGACCTCTGATGCAAATGTGGCAGCACAGAAAGTCAGATCATTGATCCATCTAGCTCAGTATTGTCTACACTGTGTCCTGTTCTGGGCGCCACAATTTAAGAAGGATGTCGACAAGCTGGAACGTGTGCAGAGGAGGGCAACCAAGAGGATCAAGGGTCTGGAAATCAAGCCTTATGAGGAACAGTTGAAGGAGCTGGGTATGTTTAGCCTGGAAAAGAGGAGGCTGACAGGAGATAGCATTGCCATCTTCAAGTATCTTAAGGGCTGTCACATGGAAGATGTGGCAAGCTTGTTTTCTCCTGGTCTGGAGGGCAGGACCTGAACTAATAGCTTCAAGTTACAAGAAAGGAGATTGTGACTACACATCAGGAAGAACTTTCAGGCAGTAGGGGTTGTTTGACGGTGGAACGGTTTCCCTTGGGAGGTTGTGGCCTCTCCTTCCTTGCAAGTTTTAAAGCAGAGGTTGGGTGGCCATCTGTCATGGGTGCTTTAATTGAGATTCCTGCATTGCAGGGGGTTGGACTAGATGAGCCTGGGAGGTCCCTTCCAACTCTACAATTCAATGACTGGCAGTGACTTTCTGGGATTTCAGACAAGGGTCTCCACCAGCTGCACCTTGAGACTTGGGACTTCCTGCATTGCAAAGCACAGGCTCTTCCAGTAATTTTCCTTAAAATTAAAGGAAGATTCTAGTCCTCATGGTTCTCAGTGAAGGGTTAAATTAAACAAGAGCATAGGGAATCAGCATGCACCGAGTTAGACCTTTGCTCCATCTTTTTCAGAATTGTCTACATGAGACCACATAACACCGGTCTTGAAAGACCTACATTGGCTCCCAGTACGTTTCCGAGCACGATTCAAAGTGTTGGTGCTGACCTTGAAAGCCCTAAAAGGCCTTGGTCCTGTATACCTGAAGGAGCGTCTCCACCCCCATCGTTCACCCCGGACACTGAGGTCCAGCGCCGAGGGCCTTCTGGCGGTTCCCTCACTGCGAGAAGTGAGGTTACAGGGAACCAGGCAGAGGCCTTCTCGGTGGTGGTGCCCTCCCATCAGATGTCAAAGAAATAAACAACTATATGACATTTAGAAGACATCTGAAGGCAGCCCTGAAGGCAGTTTTTAATGACGGATGTTTTAATGTATTTTTCATCTTTTGTTGGAAGCCACCCAGAATGGCTGGGGAAGCCCAGCCAGATTGGCGGGGTAGAAATAAATTATTACTACTACTACTACTACTACTACTACACTGAATGACAGTGGCTTTCCGCGATTTCAGACAGCGAGCTTTTCCAATCCTACCCAGGGATGCCGGGAACCGAACCTGTGACCCACTGCATACAAGGCAGTTGTTCCACCACTGAACGATGGCCTGTCTGCAAATGTCACCCTACATTTGTCACTTTGGTGGTTATGGGTTTTGAGGGGGAGCTTTCCCAAGGCCCTAGGGAAGCCAAACACCATCCTCTTGCTATAAGAAAAAACTGCTCCTTTTCCCTTATGGGGTATTCTGGAGCCTGTATAGATTCCTTAAGTGGGTTCCCTATCGGCAGGAGAAAAATAACAGAGGCCAACCAGAGTATATTGTGAAGCAAAGCGGCTAGTAAGCCTGATCTTTATTGAAGGAAAATAAACTGTTGCAATAGGCTCCCCACTCACCACATGTAGGAGGGAGTAGAACCCTGAACAATGGTGCGCAAGCTCTTATACAGACTCTTGAAGTTGCCCACCCTGTAGCCCAAGACACCCCCCCAAAAAAACATACATACATCACAGAAGGAGGCATTCTACAGCCAGGATACCTGATAATGGTCACTGATTGCATTACCTGGGCAGCCTGGCCATTCTTTTGTGGCCATTTACTTTAGTTCCAGAATCCAGGTCACAGGCTTATCCTATTCATACACAAATATGCCCTTAAGACAGGTTGTTGTTCAGTCGTGTCTGACTCTTCGTGACCCCATGGACCAGAGCACGCCAGGCACTCCTGTCCTACACTGCCTCCCGCAGTTTGGTCAAACTCATGTTGGTAGCTTCAAGAACACTGTCCAACCATCTCGTCCTCTGTCGTCCCCTTCTCCTTGTGCCCTCCATCTTCCCCAACATCAGGGTCTTTTCCAGGGAGTCTTCTCTTCTCATGAGGTGGCCAAAGTATTGGAGCCTCAGCTTCAGGATCTGTCCTTCCAGTGAGCACTCGGGGCTGATTTCCTTCAGAATGGAGAGGTTTGATCTTCTTGCAGTCCATGGGACTCTCAAGAGTCTCCTCCAGCACCTTAAGACAGGATTTGCAAGCAGAAAGTCAGTGGGAAGGCTTTCCCCATTTGCTTCCTTTACTGTAGAGGAATATTTGAGGTCATTGGGAGAGTCAGAATGGCTTCAGGATTGCTCTCCCATTCTATTTCAGACACATGATTCATATATTTAGATTCATATATTTAGATTTGTGTGCATTTATGAATATCTAGTCTATATTTGAGACCTTGAAATTTTTATAACACTCTTTTGCAAACTCCCTTTAGCAGGGATTTTTTTTTTTAAGCCTTCTGCAAGGCCAGGATATTTCTCCCCGGTTTCCTCTGTCCCTCCGCAGCACAACGTGGAAAGGGAAAGTTGGAGTTTGGTTTGGAACAAAGCGCTTGGGTTTTCCTTTCGGCAGGCCAAGGCAGGAAGCTGAATTGCCGTTGAACAAACAGCTTGCTGTTCAGGTACACAATAGGCGGGGGTCAAAAAGTTTGCCCCGAATGGAGCAGGGACCACTCGAGGGTGGGCTGGGGTGCAGTTTGAGAGAGAAACAGAAGGCATGGGCATCCCTGGCTGTCCAAGGTGGGAGACTCAGTATCGGCTCATCCATTTGCCGATCCTAAAATAAGACGCAGGCCTTGTTCCTCCTGCTCAAATGTCTCCCTTAGAAAAAGGGAATGCGTGCCCTCAGCTGGGTGTTAATAATAATAATAATAATTTATTATTTGTACCCTGCCCATCTGGCTGGGTCTCCCCAGCCACTCTGGGCGGCTTCCATCAAATATTAAAATACATTTAAAATATCACAGTTTAAAAACTTCCCTTTAGGGTTAGGTCAAGGTTTACTGAATTTACAAAGCCCTTCCCACAACAGAAAAATCCTGAAGCGACAGGAATGAAGTGGAGGAACAAAATGGGCGGGGTATAAATAAATTATTATTATTAATTTATTATTATTATTAATTAAGATATATAGATCACAAACAACCAGCCATGGATGCCGGCCAAATTCCTGGGAAAACAGAAATGGTGAAAAGTTGGTACCGTAGAACCATAGAATTGCAGGGTTGAAAGGGGACCCCAAGGATCATCTAGTCCAACCCCCTGCAATGCAGGAATCTCAACTAGATCATACATGATAGCCGACCTTTGCTTAAAAACCTCCAATGAAGGAGAGTCCACCACCTCCCTAGGGAGTCCGTTCCACAGTCCAACAGCTCTCACTGTCAGAAAGTTCTTCCCGATGTTTGGTCAGAGTCATTTTTCTTGTTATTTGAATCCATTGATTCAGTTTCTACCCTCTGGAGTAGCATAGAATCACAGAATCGTAGAGTTGGAAGGGACCCTGAGCATCATCCAGTCCGACCCTCTGCAATGCAGGAATTTGCAGCTGTCCCATACGGGGATCGAACCTGCAACCTTGGCGTTATCAGCACCTCACTCTAACCAAATTAGCAATCCAGGCTCACAGAACCCATTTTGGGTACCGCAATCTTGTGCACTCTTGAACCACCTTCTTGCCCCCCAAAAGCACTTTTGGGGGGAGCTGCACAAGTTCGTGCCTCCCCCAAAGCGCTTTTTTTTGGCCGACTGATATTGTGGCACTGATGTGCGTCCCATTTTTTTTTGTCCCGAAAAGTTTGGGCTGGTATGGCACCTGTCTCAACATGACCGCTTCCCTGCGAGCTGGTGATGTGGATTTAGTCTGAGAAAAACCCAGAAGCTGAGACAGCTTTGTGCATTCGTCGTACCACTGAAGTATCCCAGATACTGACATTTGTACTGTACTTCACAGTTTGAATATTGATTTTTCCCCAAACTTGCATTGAGGCCCGGCTGGCATCTACTCCCTTATAAATCCTGACCCAAACAACGTTCTTCAGCAGATCCAGGTTTCTCTGGCCACAGCTCAGATTATTATTTGGAATAAGACTTATTTGAATAGTTTCAAATGAGGCCTGTCAACGCTATATTTTGACATATTTTCACATACCCTTCCAGTTCGCATTCCTTATCTCATTCCTTCTCTGGGTTGTTTTGACAGATTGTGTGCTGCAATTTCCCAGGGGGTGAAGGGCATCTTGGCTGGGCTTTTGTCAGAAACAGGATGCTTTGGTCTGGTCCAAGAAGGAAGTTCTTAGGTTAAGACTCTGTCTTCCTCAGACTGGCGGAACTTGAGGGCTCAGGCCAAGGCAGGGACTTGACTTTTACACCGTTATACCGGCCAAAGGGATTAGATTACGCTCTTGCAGTATTTCCATGGCGGGGATCGAGAGAGACCCGGGCCGCCTCCAGACCGTTGCTATTTGCAAGAAAATCAGGATGAACGTTCCACAAATATAAGTCATCTGGGAGAGACCCTTGTACTACTCTGCACCAGGTTTCTCTAAGTGCAGAGTTAAAGAAATAATGCTTCTTCACACTTTTGCTTGCCTCGTATTTCATTAATATATATTGATTAATTCCCCCATTGCGAGAATGCAATCTTACCTGCAGAACTGAAGCTCGCTTTAGCAAAATATCTCTCCGGGTTTTCCACTGGTAAGATCCTATTCCTATGCCCCACCAATAATCCAGAGATGCATTTTAAATAAAAGGACACATTCTCATAATGTAAAAACACGCTGATTCCCGGACCGTCTGTGGGCCGGATTGAGAAGGTGATTGGGCCACATCTGGCCCACGGGCCTTAGGTTGCCTACCCCTGCTCTACCTTCTCAACCAGGAGCACAACCCGAAAAAACGTAACCCGCAGCATTCGCAACCTGTAAATCGTATGACTGTAAATCGAGAGATTGGGCATCTCGGCTCCTTCAGTGGCTTTGTAAGAAGGATTACTGAGATAACCTGCGTGACACATTTAGGAAACACTGTGGTTTTTTAAGAAAATGAATACAGCTCCAGGCGTGGCGATGCAAGCCACTGGCTGTGCCAAAAGGGTGACCCTTTGGCTGGCGTTTCCTTCCTTTCTCCCTGGCAACTTTTTGCCCAAGTGGGGGAGAAGTCATTGAGATGAGTCCGGTGCCATCATCTTAATTGTCCTAATAACATCCTTGTGAGTGTCTTGAGGCTTATCATCCTGGAGCACGAGGAAACGATCCTTCACGGACAGGGTTGCTTCTGTCCTTCGGCTGATAGCGTTGATCCTGTCACATGCCATTTGTCAAATGGGCGTGGGGATGTTAGAATCTTCAAATAGCTGGAAGGAGAACTCCCAATGGTAGTCCAGTCCCACTCCCTGCAAGGCAGGAATCTCGGCTGCTGAAGCATCCATGACAGATGGCTATCCAACCTCTGCTTTAAAACTACCAAGGAAGGAGAGTCCACAGCCTCCCAAGGGAGACTGTTCCACTGCTGAAGAGCTCTCACTGTCAGAAAGTGCCTCCTGGTGTTGAGTCAGAATCTCCTTTCTTGCAGCTTGAATCCATTTGTTTGGGAGCAAGAGAAAACGAGTTTGCTCCCTCTTCCATGGGACAGCCCTTGAGATATTTGAAGATGGCTACCCTATCTATTGATGGGCTGCATCAATAGGAGTATAGCGTCTAGATCAAGGGAAGTAATAGTACCACTATATTCTGTTCTGGTCAGACCTCACCTGGAATACTGTGTCCAGTTCTGGGCACCACAGTTCAAGAAGGATACTGACAAGCTGGAACGTGTCCAGAGGAGGGCAACCAAAATGGTCCAAGGCCTGGAAACGATGCCTTATGAGGAACGGCTTAGGGAGCTGGGTATGTTTAGCCTGGAGAAGAGACGGTTAAGGGGTGATATGACAGACATGTTCAAATATATAAAAGGATGTCATATAGAGGAGGGAGAAAGGTTGTTTTCTGCTGCTCCAGAGAAGCGGACACGGGGCAATGGATTCAAACTACAAGAAAGAAGATTCCACCTAAACATTAGGAAGAACTTCCTGACAGTGAGAGCTGTTCGGCAGTATTATTTGCTGCCAAGGAGTGTGGTGGAGTCTCCTTCTTTGGGGGGTCTTTAAGCAGAGGCTTGACAGCCACCTGTCAGGAATGCTTTGATGGTGTTTCCTGCTTGGCAGGGGGTTGGACTGGATGGCCCTTGTGGTCTCTTCCAACTCTATGATTCTATGATCTACTCTCAGTCTCCTCTTTTCCAGGCCAAACATACCCAACTCTCTCATACAGCTTGCTTGCCAGGCCCTTGATCATCTTGGTTGCCCTCCTCTGCACATATTCCAGCTGGTCAACATCCTCCTTAAATTGTGGTGCCCAGAACTGGACATTTTGCAGGCTGCAAGATGTGTTTTTCACCCACTGGGTGCATTCAGACATGGGGAATGTTGTGTTGGTTTTCCGGATTATAAGGCTGGCGCTTCTGTTCCGATGTTCCTTTCACGCGGTTGCATTATGGGATGGTGGCATTTTGACCAATGTGCCGGCACATCGCGCAGAATTTCATTCACCCCAGTAGGTGTCTAGGTTGGTTTGTTCACCCTAATGGACGAGCCTTTACCACGTCTGGCAGATCTTCAGCTTTGGATGTGCATAATAATAGTAATAATAATTAATAATAATAAATTTATTATTTATAGCCTGCCCATCTGGTTGGGTTTCCCCAGCCACTCTGGGTGGCTCCCAACAGAATATTAAACAGAATAAAACTTCAAACTTTAAAAACTTCCCTAAACGGTGCTGCCTTTAGATGTCTTATAAAAGTTATGTAGTTCTTTATCTGCTAGACATCTGTTGGGAGAGCGTTCCACAGGGCTGGTGCCACTACCGAGAAGGCCCTCTGCCTGGTTCCCTGTAACCTCACTTCTCGCAGGGAGGGAACCGCCAGAAGGCCCTTGGCGCTGGACCTCAGTCTCCGGGCTGCATGATGGAGGTGGAGACGCTCCTTCGGGTATATTGGGCCAAGGCTGTTTCCGTTTATTCCGATAGTAACAGAAGGGGAACAGCTTGAGCTCTCAGGTGCCTGGGTCCGATGGATTCCTTTATGGATTGCTGGGTTGTGCAGAGAGGAAGAGGGCTTGGCTGTTGTGCTTTAGATGCCCGTCTTCCCAAAATTAAAATGCAAAAAAGAAGGAAGAGGAAACGAGGCAAGATGGAACGAAGAGAGAAAGAACTTCAGGAGAGCTTGGTTGGATTGGTTGAGCTTGCCCAGCATTCTGTACTCAGAGCAGCCAACCAGATGCCAATGGGAAGGGAACAAATACACCCCACCTCTCCCAAAGCTGCACCCCTCGCTACTCCACTTTTCAAGTGTTTTTTACCTGGTGGGAATCTGCCTTTGAGCTGTGATAATGCCTCTTGCTTGCCTGGATGCAGGATGGAGAGACCCGTGTGTGCCTGTAGAAACCCGTGGCTTTGGCATGGCTGGAATGTAGGCTAATGTAGAGTCGCATCTGTCTCTCCACCCACCTTTGCCTCTGGCCCAGCGCATCGCTGGCATGCGGCCCACAAAGGAACACAGCCAGATGCCCCTGGGAATCCCAGAAGCAGGGCATCAAGGCAGCCGCCCTTCCCCATGCTTTGCCCCTGGAATTTGGTACTGCCAGATAGATTGCCTTGGTGCATGGAAGCTCTCTCTAGCTAGCTCAGCTAATTGTGGTCCAGCGCTGAGGGCCTTCTGGCGGTTCCCTCCCTGCGAGAAGTGAAGTTGCAGGGAACCAGGCAGAGGGCCTTCTTGGTAGTGGCGCCCGCCCTGTGGAACGTCCTCCCATCAGATGTCAAAGGGGAAAAAATTCCAGTAGCACCTTAGAGACCAACTAAGTTTGTTCTTGGGGTGAGCTTTCGTGTGCATGCACACTTCTTCAGATACACTGAAACAGAAGTGACCAGACCCTTATATATAGTGAGGGAGTGAGGAGGGGTATTACTCAGAAGGGTGGTGGGAATGGGTGATTGGCTGATGGGTGTGGAAAACCTGTTGACGACTGTTAACGACTGCAATTAGTCCTAAAGGAAAAAGCAAGGGGTGAGATGGCTAAAGATAGCTTTGTCATGTATAATGAGATAAGAATCCAATGTCTTTGTTCAGATCAGGTCTCTCCATGGTTTTAAGTTTGGTAATGAGTTGCAATTCAGCAACCTGTAACTGAAAGAAATAAACAACTATCTGATGTTTAGAAGACACCTGAAGGCAGCCCTGTTTAGGGAAGTTTTTAATGACTGATGTTTTAATGTACTTTTTATCTTTTGTTGGAAGCCACCCAGAGTAGTTGGGAAAACCTATCCAGAAGGGCAGGGTATAGATAAATTATTGTTGTTGTTGTTGTTGTTATTTTATTATATTTCATTTAGTACATTTAATTTCCCACTTTGATTCAGTAGGGGGAGCACAGAGCAGGGATACAAAAGGGCATCATTTCCCATTCCACAGTGTAGTTATTGCATGCAGCTCTGCTTCCATTCCGCTGCAGTTCATCTTTTTTTTAAAAAATATATATTTTATTTGTTGAATATAAGAACAACATATAATCAAATACAAGCAAAATCAAATACAGTTTTCCCCTAAACCCCCCCCCCCCCCAAAACCCAGCCCCAACTACGTCCAGGTAATTACATTAGTAATATAATCAACCAAAAAATTATTTCTACAGTTGCTGGTTTAAAAAATATCATTCCACGTGCTCCCATGTGTCTTCATTATTATCATTTATTCACCCTAACCTCTGCAAGATGGGCCTGCCCTCCTTTGGATTTGCATTCAGCAATCCGAATTGATCGAAACCAGATGCTAAAGCAAGACTTAGCTCTTTCTAACTGTTTTGAAAACTTTTGTTGTTTTTTTTAAGCCACAAAGCAACAACCCTTAGTCTGCTCAAAATGAAAGACGACAGCTTGTCTGGGGCTGCCAGCTTCGTTTTATATTTTTATTTCCAAAAAAGAAAAGAAAATGGAAAAGGAAAAAAAAAGAAAGAACCAAGGTACATAGGCTGGGTGGGTTAGTTTGCATGCCTGAATGCCACAGTGTTAGCTTAGCAAGCTGCAACAGATGTCCCTTTTGCCTCGCCAAAAGATATGGAACGTTGGATCTAAAGGGGATTGTTGAAGCAAAAAATATAAAAGTATATGAAAGCCCTATAGAGGATTGGTTGACAAAGACCTGTGCGTGAGAACTTTCGAGATTCTCAGTGGTTCACAAATTCCCAGTGGTACGTCTGCCTTCGTTTCTTCCAAGCAACCCCTCGCTTGCTTCCATTCTGCAGGAGCATGTGCAAAATTGCAGTTATGTCTCACGCATGAATTTATTTTCAGGTTTCTAGGCCTTATGACTGCAACTTAAAAAAAAAAATCTTTAAACCACAAATGTTACAGAAATCTATTTCTTTCCAGCATTTTCAAAAGTACACACTGCCAGAAACTGTATGATAGGACTAGAGTCAGAGTACAGAGACCCTGTTTCAGTAAGAAATAAGTACAGCTCATTTTTCTTCCAAGCTCGCTGCTGCAGTGGGCCCCGTCCTTTGTCGGGTTCGCTCAGCCAGTCTGTGCAATTGCCAGAGGCTTGCGCGGCCATGTTTTATATAAATTTAGTGAAATAAATAAATAGGCTACATTGAAGTGGTGCAAAAGTCCAGGGTCTTCCCACACGCCCCTCTCTGTTCCAAGCTGGCAAGCTGAATTTTCACTGTCTAAATGCACATTTGAGGGAGGTACAGAGAAGGGGCGTGGCCTGGGGAGGGTTTTGAGGGCCACATAACAAGGCCACACCTTCCCCCCCCCAAGGCCTCAGATTCCCCACCCCTGGATTAGGATCTGGGAGATCTGGGTTCAGGTCCCCTTACTCAGCCTCCGTGAAGCTCACACCAAGTGACTTTGAGCCAAACATTTCCTCTCAGCTAAATCTACCTCACAGGGTTGTTGTTGTTGGGGGGGGGGAAGCGGGAAGGGGGAGAACCAGGTGACCACTTCAAACTCCTTGAAGGAAATAATTATATCCTCGTGGGGTGGGGGATATAAATATAATAAAAATATATTATAAATAAGAACAAAAGCTTGTGTGTGTGTGTCACGTGAGGGCAACTTTGACTTGTCTGTCTATATCTGTCTGTCTGTCTGAGCAACGGATGAAGGTGGAAACCAAAAAGTTATTCTATAGGCGTGTTTTTCTTCTGAGAGTCTGCATTATGTATGTATGCGTTATTACAACGGTACCTATAAAACCTTGTGTGTTGCATAGATATCATTATGTTCTGTGTTTTAAGCCAGCCAGTGGTCTTTTGAAGAAAGGTGGTACAGTGGTACCTCGGGTTACAGACCCGATCTGTTCTGGGGTGCCGTTCGCACCCCGAAAAGTCCGTAACCCGAGCGCGCTTTTGCAGAACGCTTCTGCGCATGCTCGCCGGGGGAAACCCGGAAGTAAACACTTCCGGGTTCCCCGCGTTCGCAACACGAAAAAAAGGCAACCCCAAGCGGACGTAACACGAGGTATGACTGTATATAAATTTAATAAAAAAAACATCATAGCACCCATTTCCAAAGCTCTGAACCTCTTTCCCTCCTTGTCTTTGGTACAGCATCCTCTTTCCTCTGAAGCAACCCTCCCCTCGCAAGGATGCTGATTCTCCTCGCCTTCATCATCGTCTTCCACATCAGCTCGGCTGCCCTTCTGTTCATCGCCACGATTGATAGCGTGAGTTGCCCAACAACAGCACATTTTTTTATTTGGGCTGTGTGTGTGTGTTTGTGTGCATGGTGTTCAAAGATTAAAAGAAAGTCCTCGAAGTGGAAGTGAAAAAAGACTCCACAAATTGAAAGTGGAGACACTCTGTGTACTTTACTGGCGGGGCTGGATGTTTTGAACCCGCTGCCTCCCCAGCAGGAGGCCGGGGAGGAGACTGGCCACCATTGCCCTCTCCAACATCGGCCTTTGGCTGCTGTCAGCCTCCTCTGGGGTAAGGATGTGGGAGCCAGCCATCTAGCCTGGGAAGAGCAACCATCCCCTCTGAGCTGCATCCCCTCTGAACCATCCCCTCTGAGCTCCTCGGAGTGCAGGAAGTGACTTTGTTGAAATGTATCGGTCATTTTAATAAATGATTTCTGATATTTGGAATCACTATGGCTTAACTGAACTGTGATAACCATTTCGATGAATTTGTTATTTAGGGACTCGGGTGGCGCTGTGGGTTAAACCACAGAGCCTAGGGCTTGCCGATCAGAGGGTCGGCAGTTTGAATCCCCACGACGGGGTGAGCTCCCGACGTTGCTCGGTCCCAGCTCCTGCCCACCTAGCAGTTCGAAAGAATGTCAAAGTGCAAGTAGATAAATAGGTACCGCTCCGGCAGGAAGGTAAACGGCGTTTCCGTGCGCTGCTCTGGTTCGCCAGAAGCGGCTTAGTCATGCTGGCCACATGACCCGGAAGCTGTACGCCGGCTCCCTCGGCCAGTAAAGCGAGATGAGCGCCGCAACCCTAGAGTCATCTGCGACTGGACCTAATGGTCAGGGGCCCCTTTACCTTTTTATTGTACTTGATGGTACAGCGGCTGCTTCTTAAATGCTATTGTGATTCTTGTGAGCTGCCCTGAGCTCAGCATTTGCCATTGGATAAGCGGAATACAAATGTTAAATCAAATCAAATCAAATTGTGAAGACCAGCAGCAGAAACTTTATTGTCAGTTAACTCTGGTTTTACTTAAACCTAGAATTTTTTTTGTGGGGGGGGGAGAGAATATTGATTTTTTTTTCCTGGTGTTTGTCAGATTTTTGTCATTTTCCAATTTACCAACATGCTCTGTATTTTGATGTTTTGAAACGTCTGCTGTAAGCCACTTTGGGCACAGCTGGTTGTGGAAAAGTGGCGTCAAATTGAAATCAAACGATCAATCCTCCAAGATCTATACTTTCACGTGCTTTTTAAAATTATCCTTCTCTAGGCCTGGTGGGTCGGGGAGGACTTCTCCACAGATGTCTGGCATCGCTGCCTCAATGGCACAAACTGTACAGCCCTGGATGAAACCTTCCCAGGTAAGTAATCAAATAGCTCTTCCTGCATCTCTGGGTGGGATTACTTCGTTCCCCACACCCACCATCAATATCTTCCTAGGAGTGTGTATTTTTTTAAAAAACGTGACATCATCACAATAACATTTCCCCATGTACATCATTCGCTGAAAAATGTGATGACATCACGGCATACAGAATGGGTGTTGGCAAGTCTTTTTTGAGGATGTTCCTGAGTAGGTTTGCCAGACGTCTGGATTTTCCTGGACATGTCCTCATTTTGGGGGGTAAAATTTGGGTCCAGGGGAATTTTTTAAACTTGGCAAAATGTCCTGGTTTTTTTGTTTGGCTCCCAAAAAAGAACTACATTTCCCATGAGGCCACGGGGCCTCTGCGGCACTGCGATTGGATGCAGGCAGTTCCAATCTTGCTGTCCATTGGCTGTCCCGGGTGCCGCGTCCGATGCCGGAAGGGGAAGGAGGTAGAAAGCGACAATGGTAACTGAGACAGAGTGGGGAAGGCATGCCGATGAGGATGGAGGGTGAGAGGCCGGGCCATAGTGTGCGGTCTCCTAATCTGGGTTGGGGCCGGGAGAAGACGAAGAAGAGTTTGGATTTGATATCCTGCTTTATCACTACCCTAAGGAGTCTCAAAGCGGCTCACAATCTCCTTTCCCTTCCTCCCCCATAACAAACACTCTGTGAGGTGAGTGGGGCTGAGAGACTTCAAAGAAGTGTGACTAGCCCAAGGTCACCCAGCAGCTGCATGTGGAGGAGCGGAGACGCGAACCCGGTTCACCAGATTACAAGTCCACCGTTCTTAACCACTTCACCACACTGGGAGAGGCTTGCTTCACCTGTTGCAGGGCCGCTGCAGTTCAGGAGCTGTTGGATGTTGGCGTTATGCAGGAGCTGGGCACTGTGGAAGAGGCTTGCTGTGTGTTGGCAGGGATCCTACTTATGGGGCGATGGGCATAGTTGGGTGCCAGCCGCCTGGGGCCCCTTGTGTGCGGTGCCCATTCCGCGGCTGCTGGCCATGTACCACAGCAGCAATTAGCTGCAGCGCTGGAGACCATGCCTAAGAAATGCTCTCCTATGCATAAAATCTAACAGTAAACTTCCTCCTCCTGATCAAGAAACCAGTAGATAATAGACCAGTTCTTTCTAGGTTGCTTAAGCAGAGACACAGGTAAACCAGATTATACATTGCTAGATATTAGAGCCATTATGTTAAGAATAAAATAGGATGCAGGCATTTCATCTCAAAGCTTGCTTTTCAAAACAATAATGGTATAGTCATGTGAATTTTAAAAGATTATGCTTAGCAACCTTTATATTAATTGGCAACTAGTCTAGAACCTGAAATACAGATGTGCAAGGCATGTGATGGTTGGAAAGTTAAGCGCTGTTTGACAGTGGAGCAGTCTCCCTTGAGAGGTGGTGGACTCTCCTTCCTTGGAGGTTTTTAAGCAGAGGTTGGATGGCCATCTATCATGGATGCTCTAGTTGAGATTCCTGCAATTGAAGGGGGTTGGACTGGATGGCCCTCGGGGGTCCCCTTCAACTCTACAGTGCGATGATTCTAATGCCTCTACCTGGCCTGATTGCATCTTGTAGTTAATCCCCTGATTTCGCACATGTCTGAAGAACAACAGAAGGAAGGGAAGGGCTGGCTGGCGCAGCCAGACTCTGAAAAGTTCCTCTTTGTGGAAGTTGCATGCATTTATTTGGGGAGCGGGAGGGTGGGAGGAAATGGATTCAGGAGAGTTGGCAAGAGGCGGACACCTTTTCTTATTGTCACTCTGCACAAGCAGTGGCGGGAGGAAGTCTCTTGCAGGATGCAGGTGGGTTCCAAGAAGGAAAAATTAATGGGATGATTATTTTTTATATAATATAAACATTTATTTTTTTTAAAAAACAACCAGCCTGGAAATTAAATGTGACTGTCAAGACCTCAGAAAACAAACTTCCCTTGGGGAAGCACTGAGATGGTGTAGGGAATGGACTGTTGGGGGCCGGGGGGGGGGAAGGGCAAGCATCAAGAGGGGCTTTGCAGATTTATTTTGAACCACTGACTACAGCATCCAAGGATGACCATCGAAGATCTGACCCAGCAATATTGGTTTGGGAGGGGTGGCAGCATATAAAAATCCATAGGGACCTTCTGGCAGTTCCTTTGTTGAGAGAAGTGAGGTTACAGGGCAGAGGGCCTTCTCGGTGGTGGCACCCTCCCTGTGGAACACCCTCCTGTCAGATGTCAAAGAAATAAACAACTATCTGACTTTTAGAAGACGGCTGAAGGCAGCCCCGTTTAGGGAAGTTTTAAATGTTTGATGTTGTTTTCGTGTTTTTAAATATTTTGTTGGAAGCCGCCCAGAGTGGCTGGGGAGACCCAGTCAGATGGGCAGGGTATAAATAATAAAATAATTTGTTGTTGTTGTTGCTGCTGCTGCTGTCATTGGAGGCTGTTCCATTATGGCCCTCTCCTGCCTGCTTCCTTAAATTCAGACGAGGGATTGACACTGGCTGTCTCCTCCTTAAATCTCAGGGTTGTCCTTGTAGAACTCGCAGAGTTGGAAGGGACCACGAGGGTCATCTAAGTGCAACCCGCTGCAATGCAGGAATCGTCCTAAATGCTCCATAACTGCTTTCATCCCCATGTGTGTTTTACAGACTACCAGTCTATCCAGGCAATTCAGGCGACGATGATCCTCTCCACCATCCTCTGCTGTGTGGCCTTTTTCGTTTTCATCCTCCAGCTGTTCCGCCTAAAGCAAGGCGAGAGATTCGTCTTAACATCCATCATCCAGCTGTTATCCTGTGAGTACCTCCTCCCGGTTTAAGGATCTGCAACAGCCCCTCTCGAAAAACAGAAAGGAGTCCTGACAAGGAGCTGTCAAGCCAAGGCTAAAAAACAACAACACCCTAAGCAGCACATGCTGGATTTGGGCACAACGGGAGTGGGGTTTTTCTGAGTGGAAAATCCCCCTGCTCAGAGGTGGCTTGTTCCTAAGTTCCTAGCGTATGTCCACCCAACTAAGCCAGTACAGTCGTACCTTGGATCCCAAATGTTGTAGCGTGCGGATAGTGATTCAGCAACTGATTTCAGCTCTCTGACATAGCAGGCAGGAGACAGCTTCTTCATGTAACACTATTCAGGCAAACAAGACTGGGGAACTGAGGAGAGGGAAGCTACATTTATAGGGAAGGAAGACTGGCTAGAAAGGATACATTTTGGAGGGAACAATCTCAAGCAATCACAAAGCTGCCTTTTGGTGGGAACCGGTAAGACTGAGGATCCAAATGCAGCAACTTGAATGAACCAATAGTAGCTGTTCCTGCTGGAACAGGAAGCCAGTTACTTTCCCCTAATGTGAATACAGACAATAGTAATACAGATATGATAACCCTTGAATCAATACACAACACCAAACGCCTTGCGAGTCGAATGTTTTGGCTCCCCAACGCCACAAACCCAGAAGTGAGTGTTCCGGTTTGCAAAAGTTCTTTGGAACCCGAACGTCCGACGGGACTTCCTCAGCTTCAGATTGGCTGCAGGAGCTTCCTGCAGCCAACTGGAAGCCGTGCCTTGGTTTCCAAATGTTTTGGAAGTCGAACGGACTTCCTGAATGGATCTGTTCGACTTCCGAGGTATCACTGTATTTTGAACCTGGTACTTGTTGGTGGGCCTTGTGGGGGGGGGAGTAGTAGTAAATTCCCCATTTGTGACCACCTCCTAGTGGGCAGGGCGTAGCTGTCTGAGCTGTTAACCCTGTAAGCTCACGACCTCACATTAAGTTCTTAACCCGAGGTACCACTGTAATAATAATAATTTATTATTAATAATAAATAGTCATAGATCTCACAAGCCTGAAGTTTGCCTGCCCCCGATCTAGAGCTATATAATGATCTGCTCTATTTGCTGAACAATAATTCTTCTTTATATGGCTGTCTATATAATATGGCAGGAGGTGCCAGGGAATTTGTAGTCACAAAATGGCTACCAGGGGATGAAATGAGGCAAAATAAGAACCTCCGAAGAGACTGCTGGATGAGGCCAGTGGCCCATCTAGTCCAGCATCCTGTTCTCAGGGTCCAACCCCTGCCGGAAAACTGCCGAGCAGGACCCGAGCAGGAGAGTGACATTCTCCCCTCCTACAGCTTCCGGAAATGGTATTCAGAGACATTACTGCCTCCATCTGCCCAGCATAGCCGCTGTGGCGAGTAGCCCCTGATATAGTCTTCTTTGTGAATTTGTCCGATCCTCATCTAAAGGCATCTAGGATGGCAGCCATCACTGCCTCCTGGGGGAGCAAATTCCTTAGCTTAATTCACATTTAATTCATAGTGCAATGGATATTTACAGAGATCTTTCATGAGCGCCACCAGAGGTACTGATGGCGCCAGATTGGGGACGCATTGCAATGCTGGGTCCCCACCAATCCATGACTCACATTGCTCTAGCTCAGGCTTCCCCAAACGAAGGCCCGTAGGTGGGATACGGCCGGAGGGACTCAGTTTTCCAGCCCCTGGAGACCCCCGCCCGCTCTTATCGGTGCGGCGCGGCTGCCCACTTTCGGGGTGCCAGAGCACCAGAAATAGCTTGTGTGCATGTGCAAGCATTATTTCCGGTGCACTACCGGGTCAGCGGAGTGCCAGAAATAGCTTGTGCGCGTGCGCACGGCCTCCGCAGACCCAAAAGTGCACCAGAAATGTGCGTGCATGATCGGTGCTGGAGGAACCGGCCCGAGGCCGGGTAAGTTTGGTGACCCCTGCTCTAGCTCTATGGCAGGAATGTGGTCCTCCAGAAGAAGCTGGATTCCAACCACTGACTAGGGCTGATGGGAGTTGGAGTCCAGCAACATCTGGAGGGCCACGTCCCCCATCACTGCTCTGTGCAGGTAAAGGGGTCTCCTACTTTCGTCAACATCATCTCAGTAAGCTTTTATTTACCATATTCAGTATTTATTTAAAATATTCATTGCACTTATACCCCAACTTTCTTCTACCACGGAGCTCCAGACAGCAAATGCGGGGTTAACTGGTGGCCTCCCCTGCGGTTGCCAGACCTCCAGAGTTGGCTTGGAGTCTCCAGGTTTGCCTGGCAGGCAGAGGGCTTGATTCTCCAGGTGGGTGAGAGTCCCTTTAATAAAAAATATTGAGAGGACTGCATATACAGCTTTCAAGCTTCAGACCGGCATAATCCAGCTGCAAATTAGAACCATAAAATTGTAGTTACAAGGGGCCCCAAAGGTAATCTTATCCAACCCCTTGCAATGCAGGAGTTCTGCCCACAGCCGTCCCCGAGTGGTCTCAAACCACCAACTTCCTGGTTAACAGCCACACACACTGACCCATTGTGCCACAAGGCAGCACAGTCTGGGGAAGGTGCTCCCCTCCTCTTCTCCCAATTAACCTCCGTCTCCAGGGCCCACCCCATGACACCACTGGCGACTTCCCCGTGACATTGCATGCCCTTGGATTGCATCCCAGACTCTGAGATTTCTGGGGCCAGACCCGAGACCTAAGTCCCCCTTATCCAGGCGCTGATTAGACCCAGACCTCCTTGACAGCAAGATGGTTTCATGGATGCTTAGTGCTTCTTCCTGGTTTCTTAAAAGAGATATTTCAGTCTTAACTTGCTGAGAACACCAGGAGGCTGGTTCCGGGGGCAGGGCTATCCTCAGCCCATTCACGGGCTCTCCCCCTTCTCTCCCTTTCCCAGGTCTGTGCGTGATGATCGCCGCATCCATTTACACGGACCGCCACGAGGAGTTTCACGTGGGCCAGCAGTACGACTTTTTCCAGGTGTCCAGCGGGCAGTATGGCTACTCCTATGTCCTGGCGTGGGTCGCCTTCTCTTTCACGTTGCTCAGTGGAATCATGTACCTAATACTAAGGAAGCGCAAATAAAACTCCAGCAGCTAGTTGGAAGGGGGAAGAGAGAGAAAAGGAAACGGTTTGTCCGTTTCGCAGTACTGGGAGTCCAGTAACTATTTTGTATATAGCAGAAGTGCGGTTTTGTAGTAAGGAAAAGTTGTTGTCATTTATTTTTTTTGTCCTGCCGCGGCCCCCTTCCTCCTCCTTCTCCCTGCTTGGTGTCGAAACAAGGACTATGGGAGAGAAAAAACGCAGGTGAACTGGAACAGCTAACCCCCCCCCCCAGGTGTGGGTGGGGTACCTTAAAGGCAACCCCTGCCTATGGTAGTCTCCCAAAAGCCTTTGATTGTACCTATTCTTGTGTTGTTTCCTTTTTCTTATACAGCTTTCAAAACAGGTAATGTTACTAGGCATTAACAAAAAAAAGCAACAACAGACCCCCCCCCCAAGCTGGTTATGGCTCTGTAGGACAGATGTGAAAAGCTGGCAGAGCACAGTAAACATTACTCTGTCGCTAGCAACATGTGCTCAGCTGGATGTCTGGGATTATTTTGAGAAATAGGGATGTGGGGGCAGATCTGGCCACAGAATAATTCTGTGGGTGGGGTGGGGTAATCCTGCAGCCGGTAGTTCCTCCAGTGATTGAATGCCAGCCTAGGAGGTTCTTTCTAAAAAGCAATGGTTTGGTGTGATGCTGGCAAGCTCAACGCTAAGGTTCTGGGCTGATCTGAAGGGTCCATTTGGTCTGGCGCAGTGCCAGTGTGGTTCCTGGGCATGGCGTGGGGGGAGGGCACAGGGGCACAGCCTGCTCTAAATCCAGCTTGGACACATCTGCCCATGCCATGCTTCGAAATAATTTCAGTTGGGAGTGTCTTAAGTTATCGCCACGGAAGATAAGTGTTCTGCTGCCATAGGTGTGTAGTGAAGAGCCCCGAAAGGTTCAGAGAACATTACTTGTCTAAGGCTGAAACAATTGCTTTGGGACAGATCCTCTTCCTGCTGAATCCCATGTATCCAGAGCTACCTCAAGAAGTCGCAAAGATGTTTGCTGCCTTGATCGACTTCCCTGTGTTTTTGGAAGAATTTAAATGGAAAGGATGTCTGTCTTTGAGAAGGCCCTCAATCCCTCCACTCAAAAGGGATCCTAGGTAGCAGGGCTGTGGAAGGGCCTTTTCCCCTTGCGTGGATCATGGAGAGCTGTCAGCACAGTGGCCGCCAGAAAACAAATAACATAGCCAAGTTGTTTGGGGTTGGCAAAAATCATTGGGGGACCAGATATGGCCTTTAGGATTGCCATCCCTGCTGTAGGCAATATTAGGCTTAGGCAGGGCAAACCTTCTGACTCAGAAGAAAGCATTGGGCACCCAGCTTGATGTCGTTTTAGCAGGAAAATGTCTGTGCTAAAGCACAGCTTCCCTGCTTTGAGGTAAATACAGCAGGCAGGAAGAGTCAATTTTTATTTTTACAATTAGGAAAGAGCCACCCAATACCGGCACATTATTGCAGAAGAGTTTGGGATTCCTGTTTGCCCCAAATCACGGCTTCAACCAACCGACGAGCCAGTATTTGGCCAACTATCTGGCATATTTGTTGGCAAATATATCGGGTCTTTCCAATCTCAGTCTGACAAATTTACCCACTAACAAGTCACCTGGTTTTCAAAACCCCAGAGGCTCTTATTATATTAGCAGGTGCAGAAACCTAGAATAACCTGCTCTTAAGTATCCCATATTTCACCCAAGAGCCTTGTTCGTATAGCTACAAATGTCTGACCTCCTTAACAAAATAGAAAATTCTTTCCAGTAGCACCTTAGAGACCAACTGAGTTTGTTCTTGGTATGAGCTTTCGTGTGCATGCAGATATCTGAAGAAGTGTGCATGCACACGAAAGCTCATACCAAGAACAAACTCAGTTGGTCTCTAAGGTGCTACTGGAAAGAATTTTCTATTTTGTTTCGACTACGGCAGACCAACACGGCTACCCACCTGTAACTCCTTAACAACAACGAAGATGGGCTTTATAGGGCATTAAAAGATATTAATGGAAAAGGACGACCCATCGATCACTAAGGCTGCAAAATCCTTCTCTCTTTTCCTAGGGTATCAGCCCCATTAAACTCAACAGACTTTCTTCTGAGCCAGCATGCTTAGGATTTCTCTGTCTGCAGGGCTGTCCTCAGCTGATCTGCATCCTCTTACTTGAACATCAGCTGCCTTTGGAATCATCATGCCATCCAGTTTAAATTAAATGTGCGTGTAGCTCATTTGAGCTCTCAATACGAGGGACCTTTTAGAGATTTCAGAGAACGTGCAAGAATGCAGCTATTTAACAGACAACCATTGTGAGCGATGTGGAAGGGCATTTTTTAGTGGGAGCGCTTTTTTCCGTGTGTTAAGTATGTTTTCTTTCGCATCTTTGTACGGCCACTTCCCCTATGCAATCCCCCTTTCAGCTCTCAAAATGGTGCTCCAGAAAAACTGCCCTTACTATCAGCATTTTTAAAAGGTATCTCCAACTTGAAATGTTAGCATTAAAGGGGGGGTGTTTTAGAGACTGCAAACCAAAGTTTTTGGCCAAATGGATGAACTGGTGACAACTCATTTTAAGTAAAATAGAAAATTCTTTCCAGTAGCACCTTAGAGACCAACTGAGTTTGTTCTTGGTATGTACACGAAAGCTCATACCAAGAACAAACTCAGTTGGTCTCTAAGGTGCTACTGGAAAGAATTTTCTACTTTGTTTCGACTATGGCAGACCAACATGGCTACCCACCTGTAACTCATTTTAAGTAAATCAGGCCAAGTTAAAAGACCAAGTTGATGATCCCAGCTCCTCCCAGAATCACTTTTATGCTCCTGTATGGAACATAGAACCATGCAGTGACATCTTTTGACTGGCTGGATGGGGAGTGAAGCGATAGAGAGAGAAACCTTGTGACTTTTGCATGGTTGGGATAGACCCTACTGTGCAAAGAGAACCAGATCTGTTGCTCCACCCACCATTGGCATTAAAGCCACTGAAAGGCTGCTCACCCTCTGTTGCCGTTTCATCCTCCTCCCTTGCGTCAGTGTTTCTTCCCCCTCCGCTCGATCCCAGATTTATTGCACCATCCTCCCTAATCCCCAGACATTCCGTATGTAGCCACACATGCATTGTATACAAGAATCTGCCCCACCATTTATTCTCTGTTCAAAAGAATGAACTAGTCTGGCCAGGTGTGTTTATATAGATAGAATTTGTATTTATGTAAAAAAACAAAAAAAAATTGTACCTGTACATCCGTAACATTATGCCAATTACATTTTCTGACCACTTTAATAGAAATTTGAATTGCAAATCATAATATAACCAAAGAATACAAAAAACCCAATTCTGACAATGCTATTATTGCCTTTGCAACTTGCCTGGGAATAATAGGCACTCCTTTGTACGTTAGTACTACCATTTTTCAAGTTCTGGGGGTGGGGGAGATATTGAGAAATCCAAAAATGTTTAGCGGAGGACAGTGATTGTCAAGACTGCTAGCTTAGCTCTACCGACTGTGCCTCAGTTGTTTTGTATTTTATATACCATCTGTGTACAAGGAAATAAAAGTTACAACCAGTATTGTGCCGATACCGTGCTGCACTTTGGTTTCTTGACAGCATCTGCCTAAACGCTGAAGGGAAGGAAGCCCAGCATTTTTTAAGGGATGCTAGACATTAAGAGGTAGGACTAGGTGGGATTGTACCACCCATGCACACAAACGTCTGCCGAGTTCAACCAAGCGTTCCGAGACGACCAGCTTTCATTTCGTTCTCAAGCAGCCTTCTAGCCCTCAGGTAGAAGGCATGCCTCTGTGTGCGTCTTCAGAATTTCAAGTGTTCAAAGGCTTTTAATTGCTTTGCCTTCTTGCCCCATGACTAACAAAAGCAAAAAAAATTACGTGCACTAAACAGCTAGAGGTTTAACTGGATGAATCAATACAGGTGACAAAGACACCTGCTTTCTTTGTGACAGGGACCCACGAGGAAAGTTGCCAGCAGTGACCATGAATTTTAGCAGTGGCGACCAGCAGGGCTTATACAATACAGGTATAATTTCATTATTATTTTTTAAAGCCCCCAGGAATGCAGATCAGACATGGCTGGAGAGTTTTCCACATCTAGAAGTTCTAAGGAGGAACTGGTGACCCTAACTAGGTCTGTGAGCAGCAAAAATGGGAGGGTTTTTTTTTTGCCTTCTTTGTAGTGTAGGTGGCTTTGGAGCATCACAAATGGCTTTTGAAACCCGCCCTTCAGGCAAGGCCACATTTCCAATTTATAAAGCAAAAGGAACCAACTTCCATATCTGCTAAAGGCACTAAAAGTGATGTGGGAGAGAGACCTGGAAGAGGCCATAGATGAGGAGGACATATGGGCAGGACTATGAATCTCTTTCCGCTAAGATATGTGAAAATACGTTGAAGGGAGCAGGGGTGACAACTTGGCCCCCCGCATTCGGGGGGAACACGCATCACATGACGTGTCCGCTCCCAAATAGCGCGCCTGGTTGGGGCACGCTGGTGTCCCACCCCCGCAGCTGTGATGCCGGTGCTCAAATGGCCTCCTTCTCCCCACACAGCATTGGGCAGGGAGAGGCAGAGCACGGCCTCCTATCCATGCAATATCGGGCGAGGAGGCGGAGGGTTTGGGGGGGGGGAGCTGAAGACTCCTCAGCCCCCACTACCCGGCACGCCTGCAAGGGAGACCGTTTTGGTGGTCTGAGCTTATAGGAACTGTAACTAACAGGGGAAAGGGGCTGAAGCAGTCCAGAAGTTGCTGAACTACAAATCCCAGCAGCCCCAGCCAGTATGGTGAGCAGGCCAGGATGATGGGAGTTGTAGTGTAACGGCAGCAGCAAAGCCGAAGGTCCTTCCTCTCTCCCCTGCAAGATCTAAAATGTTAAGGGCGCCCCTCGCAGAAAGGCAAGAGGTCAACGGGAGAACGCGAAGACTCAGAAGTGAGGCGTCAAACCTTACAGTAACTGGAATCCTGAAACTGGCGCCAGCCATAGGCAGCGTAGAGAGAAGAGGGACACATAATGTAGACATCCTAGTTCTCCCCTCACAGGAGCTACGTCACTGAAATGGACTGAATGGCACTAAAGGGTCCATAACGTCCATAGATGTCCTTTGACAGGATGGTAAAGTAACACTTGGAGCAATCAGGAAACCGGCCTAATAAGCAAGCCATGGGGAGAGGCATGGCCTTAATTTCAGACACCTTAATCCAGCTGGTCGGCACACCTTTACCGACGGACTCCAGGCAAACAAACACGTGGAAGCTGTCTAGAGGGGCACACGATGGGTCCACCTTGCTGACCTTCCACTGCAGGCCAAAGCCTTTGGGGTTCTCCACCTCAGCCACAGCAAGGTCTAGCTTTTGAGGTCGAAGGAGGTATCTGAATCTGGACTGGCTCTCCAGCTGCTGCTCGACCTGAGGTAATGGAGGGAGGTGCCGAAACGCTTCGGGGACCTGTGGGGGAAAGCAGGAGCTTCGGTTAACAGGGTGGCTAAAAAGGGCTGGAACAATCCATTTCAGCTCCGCCATTTACATGTCTGACTAAGAAGAGTTTGGATTTGATATCCCGCATTATCACTACCCTAAGGAGTCTCAAAGCGGCTAACATTCTCCTTTCCCTTCCTCCCCCCACAACAAACACTCTGTGAGGTGAGTGGGGATGAGACTTCAAAGAAGTGTGACTGGCCCAAAGTCTCCCAGCAGCTGCAGGTGGAGGAGCGGGGACGCGAACCCGGTTCCCCAGATTACGAGTCTACTGCTCTTAACCACTACACCACACTGGCTCTCCTAAAGGGACTTAACTTCCGTGCAGAGAAAGGAAGTACAGGCTATCCTACTTAAGAGCAGACCCACTGAAATTAATGGGTCATGACTAAACTGGTTCCATTAATTTCAATGGGTCTACTCTGTGTAGGACTGGAACTGGCTACAACCCTGTGTATGTCGCGCACACAAAAAATGAGGTTACTCCCCTTGCTTGCATTGCTTATATATTACTCATTTAAAGTATTAATAGCAAGCTCTTCATTGGATGCTTTCAACCCCAGAGCAGGAAACAAAGTAACAGAAATAAATGGAGGAAAATAAACAAAAATTACAAAATCATATAAATAGAACCAGCAAACAATTAAGCAAATCTGTCATACAGCAAATGAGCAAAATCACAACAATGTAAATTAAGGTTTCCAATAGCTCACCCACCTGCCACCACTGAGGTTTTTTCTACAATCAAGCAGTATAGAAATTTTATGAAATAAGACTAATGATCAAGACCACATGCAAAACTAAATCACCAGCTTAGGCAAGGAGCATGTCCAACACCACCCCGTGCAAGCTGCCGGACACTTAGCAGATCAGCATGTCTCCATGAGAAAAATCATTATTTGTTAAATGGCTGCAGCAACAAGAATCCCACAGGGAACGTTGCATTATGAAACACAGGCTGCTGTTTCCCTTCCTGGAATTCTTAACGGTGAAATACTGACGGCACAAATGCAGACAATTCCAACAGGAAAGGAAAGTGGGCATCTACAGAAACCAGGGGGCTGCATAAGGAACTTACAGATGAGCCGAGATTTAAGAAGGGCATGCATACGAAATGGAGGAAAGGGGAAATCACAAAGGAGGAGTAAACATGAGTGGCCGAAAGTTGCAGGGTGAACGTCAGGTTGGCTAAAGCTCAGAATGAGCTCAGGCTTGCAAGAGAGGTTAAAAATAAAAATAAGGTTTCTTTGGCCATTGAACTGCGGATTCTTGTTGCTATGGACTATAACTACTCTTACTTTGCAGTATCATAATCTTATACGCATTATTCTCCGCCGCCACCAAGGTTCACTAGTAAACAATGAATGGATGCAGGTTGCAGATAAACATCAGGCGAGCTTTGCCATTTCACAAGCTTGGTAGAGGCAAATCACTGCAATTTTTACCCAGTTCAAAGTTTTCTAGAAAGCCCCCATCCCTGGCCAGTGGCATAGCAGGAAGAGACATTCACAACTAGTTTGGTGCTCCTGTCTTCCCACACATAAACTTCTCCTTAACACAAAACTATTAAGAGACAATGTTCAAAGCGAAACCCCTCTCTCCACAGAGCGTGATTGATTCATACTCCCTGTGTTGCCAAACTGGCGTTATTCTGATCTGGGAGCCCCAATTACATCAAGTGTGCGAAACCTGTGTTCGTTCAGCTGTTCCTGAACTACAGCTCCCATTATCCTTGACAACTGGCTGTGCTGATGGGATCTGGAGTCCAACAACATGTGGTTTCCCCATCTTAGAGCTAAAAGCAGTTTCCCAAACTTAGGTCTCCAGCTGTTTTGGGGCTACAAATCCCATCGCCCCTAGCTAGCAGGACCAGTGGTCAGGGAAGATGGAGTGTAGTCCAAAAACAGCTGGAGACCCAAATTTGGAAAACCCTGAACTAAAGGAAAGCCAAGTCCTCTAGCGTTCCTGTCACTGGGGCTAAGAGATGTGCAGCTTATATTACAAGATGGCCCTCTAGTGGCTAAGAGGATGAAGCTCATCCTTTGGTATGGCTTGGGTGGAATGCCATCAGTGCCAGACAAATTCTTGTTGATATTTTAGATCCGATTGTGTGCTGAAATCAGATAAGGTGTTGGGACTCGCAGTTGGGGAGAACCCTCCTTAACAGCAGAGTTTAAGGACAGCAAAGTGGCATACCTACCCACCCAATTGGAAACTGTCTTAATTCTGTGCCAGCTTATTTGTCCATCTAGCTCAGGGGTCAGCAACCTTTTTCAGCTGTGGGCCGGACTATATGGGGGGGGGGGGATGAACAAATTTCTATGCTCCACAAATAACCCAGAGATGCATTTTAAATAAAAGGACACATTCTACTCATGTAAAAAGATGCTGATTCCTGGACCATCTGTGGGCTGGACTGAGGAGATTAGGCCGCATCCGGCCCCCGGGCCTTAGGTTGCCTACCCCTGATCTAGTTCAGCAACACCTACTCTGACTGGCAGCAGCTCTGCAGGGTCTTGGGCAGAGGTTCCTGTGGTTTGCAGGTGGGTCTGTCCTGGCTATACAGAAATATGGCTGGTTGGGAAGTGGAGCAGGGCTGTTTCCTGCTTTGCAGAATTAGACCTCCGTGGAGACTAGGCACACACAAAGCAGGGAGTGCTTCTACAACAGCTCCCAGTTTACCCTGGTGTTCTTCAACTGTCAATAATGAAGGTGGTTTAGTTCTGTCTGCTGCAGTTTATTTTTTATTAATTCCTATTACAATTATTATGCTGTTTTTAATGGAGGACAAGACGCTATCCACGGCTACTACCAGGGGTTCTCCAACCATGTGGCAGGAGAGAACGGCAAGTGCGGCAGGAAGATCCAAGGATGATGCAAGAAGAGTTTAAACATTTCCATATAGTTTAGCATACTATAGTGGGTTTTTTAAAAAACAGAATGCGGATAGATATCTTTTCAAAATGAGAACCACCCTCTCCCATCTTTGGAAGAACTATACAGTTCCCGCTGCCTTAAAAAAGTAAACAATATTTTACAGATCCATCTCATCCTGGATGCAGTCTTTTTGCACCACTGCCTTCGGGCAAGATATATAACAATTAAAGCAAGAACAAATAGATTAAAAAATAGTTTCTACCACAGAGATATAACCATCTTAAATGCTGTAACCAGATAATACGACCTTGGAGAGTTGTGATGGGTGTGTATGTATATGCATGTGTGGCTGAAAATATGTTGTGTTTTTATGGGATCACATTCAACTTCATTACACTTCTTTATTTAATGACAATAAATAAATGACAATAAAGAAATCTTATCTTAAGAGCATCAAGTGATATACTGAAGACAATCCTGGTTGTGCTTTCCAACGCATTACTTAAAAATTTGGTGTGGTGCGAGCCAATTTTTATTCTGAAAGTGTAGCCTGGAGGAAAAAAATCTTAAGATTTAGTGTCAGGAAATAACGTAGTCCTGGACACAGCAGAGTTAACCGCAGGTTTTCTTGAAGCTTCTGGCTGTAGAGCATTAACTGGACAGCACAACGCAGGAACTCAGGAACTCACTTGGATAACTATATACAGTATTTATTGAAGCAACTAGTATCCATAAGTTACCACGTACAGACTTTACAAATAAAAGAAACAAAACATAAAACCTTTCCTCTCTGTCTCTCTCAATCTTCAGTACAGTACACTACTAACAACCACCAACACTACTACCACAACTACTACCACACAAGCTCATTCTTTAGGAACTCATTGACCAATCACAGGTCGTTGCTAAGGGTCTGGAGAGAGAGCAGATCTTGGCTTTCTGCCAACTGGTAATTGCTACAGAGGTGATAAGCTGACTTTCTGCATGTAGGCCCTTTGAAATCTCTAACAAAAAAAGTCCCACTGGTCTACCTCTACCAGCTGCCGGGAATTGCAGGTGCTCTTGTGATCCCATCCTCATGCAGGTTTCACACAAGCACCTGGCTGGCCACTGTGAGAACAGGATGCTGGACTAGATGGGTCATTGGCCAAATTCAGCAGGGCCCTTATGTTCTGAAGTAATTTTAGCAAAGGTTGTATATATTTTGTGAACCCTTTGAGATTTTACCAACTGAGAAGAGGTCCATGTATTTTATTAAACAGGGCACAATCAATCAACAATCTTTCCCATCACCTGCTACCCAACTCTTAACTGGAGATGCCACCGACTGAACATGGGAATTTTTGCATGTGAAGTAGACGCTCTGCTAAGGGGCTGCGGCCCCCTGAATCACGCTTCCAGAGATTGGGACCAATCCAGATATGTGCAAAGGAGATGCTCTCCCACTGAGCTCTCATCCTTGCCCATTCTATGCACACCTAGCTGGGAGTAAAGTGGGATTGCTTCAAATGCCTTTAGGCTATCTTCTGGGACCCCTGGGGCACCACCAGGGCTGGGAAAAAGGAGTTAGCGCCATTAAGAATTAATATTGTTGGCATCAGTCTGTCTCGAGAGACAATGGAGTGCACCTTCAGGGGTGAAGTCAAACTGTTGGAGAATCACGGCGCCTGCTGTGGTCGCGGAGACCATTAACACATAACACAGCTTAAACAGCATGGGAGGCAGTGGTTAACAGCATCAATGAGACCTTGCACAGTACATAAGCCTGAGCAGTGTGTCTGGAGGTCCTGGGCTGCCCAGACAACAAGATCCCCCTTGGCTGCAAGAGTTGCTGAAAGGAGGCTGACAAGGTGCCATCCAA
The DNA here is from genome assembly GCF_009819535.1 of Lacerta agilis. NCBI lineage: Eukaryota > Metazoa > Chordata > Lepidosauria > Squamata > Lacertidae > Lacerta > Lacerta agilis. The sequence continues at coordinate 44,335,214 of NC_046324.1, forward strand.
CTGTCTTAGGGACTCCACTCCAGATTTGTGTAGGGTTTACTGCTTAGCTTTGTCTTCTCCTGAAGAGATCCCGTAAGGCAGCAGACGTTTAGGATCAGTGTTTTCCTTCACAGTTGACGAGCCCCATCTGCTCCTCACTTCCCTCTACAGTGCAAACGACCCTAAATAAACCAGAAGGAGCACAACATGCCCCCCACTGGAGGTAGTACCACTCCCTTAACACCCCATATACCCTTAAGAATGAATGAATAAATGAACAAAAATCACATAGCTACCTGATCTGATGATTGCACCACAGGCTGGGGTTGATTTGGGACCAGGCTTTCTACGGTTGAGTTGGTTTTCTTAGTAGCACAATATGGGAAAGAAGAAGGTGTCCCATCTAAAGAAGATTGGCAAGTTAAACTAACGGAAAAAGGTGAAAGGGCAAAACTGACAATGAAATCAAGAGGAAGAGATGATAATGAATTTAAGGAAGAATGGAAGATGTTTATTGCATATATAAACAGAAGCAATGTACATTAGCAGGTTTCTAAAATTACTTGTAATTTATTATGAATGGATAATAGGTGATTTAAGTACAGTGGTGCCTCGCAACACGGAATTAATTTGTTCCGCGAGTCGTTTCGTATTGTGAAAAATTCGTCTTGCGAAGCACGGTTTCCCATAGGAATGCACTGAAATTTTCGTCTTGCGAAGCACGACCATAGAAAAATTAGTCTTGAGAGTCACCTAAAAAAAAATCGCAAAACCCTTTCGTCTAGGGAGTTTTTCGTTGCGCGAGGCATTCGTCTTGCGAGGTACCACTGTATGTTACAAATTTAACAATGGACATGCTGTATCTTGATAAATAATAGAACCAAGGAAGGGATTAGAAGGAAGTCAATTTGTTTTGTTTTTGCATTGTTGTTTTTTATTTTTTTTATTTTTGGAAAATCAATAAAATGTTACATATATATATGTGTGTGTGTGTGTGTAATTGGTTTTCTTTCCAATGCTTTTCTCTTTTTCTTTGCCAACTCCTATAAAATGCAGCATTTTAAATATTGCTGGCACTAAGCATATACAGCAGCCGTCCTCACCTTGGTGCCCTCCAGGTGTTGTCTGACTACAACTCCCATCAGCCCCCAGCCAGCTGTATGACATACTCGGGCCTTGGCCCTGTGTACCTGAAGGAGCGTCTCCACCCCCATTGTTCAGCTCGGACCCTGAGGTCCAGCTCAGAGGGCCTTCTGGCAGTTCCCTCACTGAGAGCTTACAGGGAACCAGACAAGAGAGCCTTCTCAGTAGTGGCACCCACTCTGTGGGATGCCCTCCCGTCAGATGTCAAGGAGATGAATAACTGTACAATCTTAGAAGACGTCTGAAGGCAGTCCTGTACTGGGAAACTTTTTAATGTTTGATGTTTCACTGTGTTTTTATTTATGTTGGAAGCTGCCCAGAGTGGCTGGGGCAACCCAGTCAGATGGGTGCGGTACAAATAATAAAAATTATTATTATTACTACTTAGCATTATCAGCTGTTTGTTCAAGTCCACCATTGTGACAACAACAAAGGCAGGAAACCAATAGTGCCAGTCACATTTCACCACAGCAACAGCTTCAACTCACCAGGAAACTGAAGTATATACGTATCAATTAAATGCAGGGCTATACTGATACGCTGCAAGATTTTGCTTATATGGTTTTACATTTCCCATTTAGTTCTGGGCACTGCATGCAGAAAAGCCATTTATACGTTTTAAACATCACCAATACGTTAACATGGATATGAAAGCACACACTTTCCTCACCTTTGTTGCTGTCATCTCCTTCATCAGTCAAATCGATCAATAGGTTCTGCAGTTAAGAGAGAATTCAAATTGTTTAAACATAAGAAGCTCCAAAGAGCCTGCTGGATCAGGCCAAAGGCTCACCCAGTCCAGCAACCTGTTCTCACACAACGACCAACCAAACGTCTGTGGAAAATCCTCAAGCAGGGCCTGAGCACAAATGCACTTCCCCCTCCTGTGGTTTCTAACAAGCAGCATTCAGAAGCATTGCTGACTCCAGCTGCTCACCTGAAATTCCCAGAAGTTGGTATTCTGACATTGCAACGTTGCACCAATGGCTACTAGCCATGGTGGCTAATAAAATACAGTGGTGCCTTGGTTCTCAAACTTAATCTGTTCCGGAAGTCCGTTCCAAAACCAAAGCGTTCCAAAACCAAGGCACACTTTCCCCATAGAAAGTAATGCAAAATGGATTAATCCGTTCCGGACTTTTAAAAACAACCCCCTAAACAGCAGTTTAACATGAATTTTACTATCTAATGAGATCATTGATCCATAAAATGAGCAAGCAATAAACAATGTACTGCAGTCACACAATCGATCAATCCGTAGCTGAACTGGGTTCCACACAGTCAGAAAAACAAAACAAAACCCCATCCCACCCACCTCTCTCCCCCTTCTCTCCCTAATGCCTCAACAACAACAACCAATTTGTAAAAATGTTATATGGAAAAATACGAGAGAGACATTGCATTACCTCTGTAAACCAAGAAAATCTTCAATAAAAATATTTTTTTTAAAAAAAAAAGCCGCAAAAACGCAAACGCAAAATAAATAGCAAAAACAGACAGACCTCAGCGGAACACTCCAAACGGAAGCGTCACACTCAAAACGGAGCATGTTTGGCTTCCGAAAAAAGTTCGCAAACCGGAACACTTCCTTCCAGGTTTGCAGTGTTTGGGTTCCAAGTTGCTTGGCGTTTGAGAACCAAGGTACCACTGTACTACAACTAATTTTAAAAATGTGCTTCCAAAAATTGGGACAAGGGGCTTGTCCCTGCCAAAAACTAGTTAGAAGTTTCTCAGGATTGGTCCTGGTCTGTAACAGGACAGGGGAACTAATGGCTGAATGCTTCCCCTCCACATTTGTTTGGCTCTCAGGCGTTTTCCCCAGGCCTCTCCCTCTGTGCTCCTGTTCAAATGTTTTCGCCTGGCTGGTGTAGGTCCTTGAACTCTGATCATGGCTCCCACTTGCTTGGATGGAGGATGAAGAGACTGGGGAGAGGGCATAGCAACGGCTTCCTTCTGTAAGCCGTTGGAAAGCAACTTGCTGAACGGTTCCAGTACACATCCTAATATATGTTCCTAAAACAAATCAAACCAGTGTTTTTCAACCACTGTTCCGCGGCACACTAGTGTGCCGCGAGATGTTGCCTGGTGTGCCGTGGGAAAAACGTCCCGGCCGTTGTTGTTGCCTTCCTTCAGCCAATCAGGGTCAGCCCGCGTTTGTACACAGAGCCGAAAACAGACACCCGCCTTGCCCCAGCAGCGCCGAGGCTACACTGCACTGCACGGCCCTGGACGCAGCAGCCGCGCCGGCCGCCTCAAAAGCACCTCCCTCCCTCCTTCACCCTCCCGCCGGCCAATCGTCAGCGCCCTCCGGCCTGCCGGAGTTCCCCGCCTCCTCAGCCGTCGGCGTGGCCCTGAAGGGGTCCTGCGTGCCGCGCGCGCCTTGTCGCAAGTGGGGTTCCGAGGCCAATGTAGGCGCGCGCATCTTAGAAGCGGGAGGGGGGGTGGAAAGAGCGGGCCGCAAGCCGCCGCCACGGTTCGTCAGCCCGCCTCCGACTACAGCTCCCGGGGTGCACCGTGGCCAGACCTGCTCTGCCCCCTCCGCGGACAAAACACCGTCGCTTGGAAGAGCGGGGGGGGGGGGGGACTTCAAGTCCCGACAAGCAGCGCGGCCAAGCGCGCGACCCGTGAATCGGCGTATTCTGGAAAAGCGGGCTGAAAACATTCCACCTTCCTTCCGCCACCTGTTCCCGCATAGCCTGCTGGGATTTGTAGTTTGGGGGGGAGAAAGAGATATTGTGCTGCTTCAGGAACAGGTGCGAGAAAAGACTTGCTGCGTTTCCAAGGCTTGCTTAATGCGGTGGTGTTTAATCAAGGGAAGCAGATCCGGCTTTAAAGTTCGCGCGGCTGGCGGCTGTGCCTTAAGTTCCCTTGTCCGCTGGGGAATGCCAGGAAAAGTGTCGCGTCTCTATGTTTTCCTGCCTACCAATCAACTGCCGCCCCCGCAAAAAAAAAAAACCAACCAAACAAGCCAATCCTCGTGATATTTACTTAAAAGTTTACTTAAAAGTTTCCCGACTGCAATTCTAAATGCACTTACCTGGGCGCGAGTTCCATTGTAGGCAAGTACAGGATGGCACTGTGATGCTTGGTTTTTTGTTTTTGTTTTAAACTACCTAGGTTCGTTTTAAGCCCACCCCTTTAAAAAATAAATAAACCAAGAAGCTAGAAAACAAATGGATTTGTTTAATAGTGGTGCCCGCTCATCGGTTTCACGAAAACTGAAAAGTCCCTTTGCAGCCTGAGTTTCATTTGGATGAGAGAGCAGAGTACTGTACTGAAGATGTCTGGTGCTTTTGTAGTATTTTCTGTATTGGAGCCTAATAATAATAATAATAATAATAATAATAATAATAATAAATTCTATATTATTATTATTATTATTATTATTATTATTATTATTATTATGTATACGCCGCCCATCTGCCTGGGTTTTCCCAGCCACTCTGGGCGGTTCCCAACAAAATATTAAAAACATGCTAAAATGTCAAACATTAAAAACTTCCCTAAACAGGGCTGCCTTCAGATGTCTTCTAAAAGTCAGATACCGGTAGTTGTTTATTTCCTTGACATCTGATGGGAGAGCGTTCCACAGGGTGGAAGCCACTGCCAAGAAGGCCCTCTGCCTATATCATGTCAGGATGTCTCAGGAGCTTCTCCACTCATGTCTTTGTCACAAAGTCACTCAGGTACAAGACTAGAGTCCCTTAGACCTTACTTGGGGCTGGACTATATTTTGAAAAAAATATGAACAAATTCCTATGCCCCACAAATAACCCAGAGATGCATTTTAAATAAAAGGACAGGTTCCAATTCTGTAAAAACACGCTGATTCCTGGACCATCCGCGGGCAGCATTTAGAAGGTGATTGGGCCACATCCGGCCCCCGGGTCTTAGTTTGGGGACCCCTGCTCTTAAGTCCAAGATTATAAAATACTTTCTTTGTGTTTCTATTCAAGAGAATTACTTTATATATAGTCAATATAGGCACAAAGTTAAATTTTTTAACATTTTCTAATGGTGGTGTGCCTCGTGATTTTTTTCATGAAACAAGTGTGCCTTTGCCCAAAAAAGGTTGAAAAACACTGAATCAAACTATATGATTCTATGATAAAACAAGCTGTTCATATTCTAGATTGAAGGTAGTACATTGCCACTGATCAAGATTCCCATGGTAACATTCGCCTAGTGTAAATTCTTTTGGGACTCAAGCTGGCGCAGATGGACAGGCAAGTGTTTCAAACGAGGCCAGGAGGCTTGTGTATGTAATTTACCTTGCAGAGCAAGATTCGGAGGGTTCCAATCTCTTAAGGGGGTCCCCCAATTCAGTATAACTGGGCACACTTTGATCATGTGGAAAGGCCCAAAATGTCACAACCACAGATGTGGACGACAAATTTATTTATTGCGCTTAACCCCCCCCCCCCCAACACACTTCATCATTCATCATTCAGATCCTTTCGTTACAGGATGGGGGAAAGGAATAAAATCCTAGTTGCACCAGAGAAGGGAATCTTAAAGAATACTTTGAAGATGGAGCCAACTTATTTTCTGCTTCTCCGGAGGGCAGGAGACAAACCAATGGTTTTGAATTACAAGAAAGGAGATTCTGACTAAACTTTAGGAAGTCATTTCTGATGGCAAGAGCTGTTTGACCGTGGAATGGACTAGATGACCCTTGGGGTCTCTTCCCACCAGGGTGGATAAAAATCAATGATTTTTTTAAAAAAATTGATTTTTATTATTATTATTTAAAATCAGATTTTTTAAAAATAAAATGCTTTTTGGGGAAAATATATTACCATCCAAAGGTTGGTAATAAAGATTAGTTTTTTAATTATGTAGAATAAGGCTGTATATGTTCAATTTTTGGGGGGTAAATAAATTCCATTAATCCATTCACAATGTCATTTATGCTCTTCCAGAGGTTTTTGTATGATTATTGGGCAGTTTCTCTGCCTACAAGATATTATCACAGACGCTTGGTTTACTTTTGCAGTTCTCAAAACTGAATTTGACTCAGCAGACATCACATGCCTCTTCTTCACAGCAAAAATGTTATAACATGAACAGAGTTGAGAAAAAGACCTTAATCCTATTGTTCTACCAACCTATGAATACAGAATCAACCCCTTCAGTGTTAAGTTTCAAGAAGTTCAGTGAATAGAATAGAAACAATATTTTTCTGATTGTTTGGAGTGGAATGGATCTAATAAATCTATTTAAATTGTTATTATTAAGGTAATGATTATTTTTTTCCTTCCTAAGTACAACAGAAATGTTGTCCAAATATGAATGATTAACCTATTAAACTGGGGATAAAAAACTAATATGAAAAGTTGCTATTCTAAAAATCTTCATCTACTTGCATATTAAAGTTATACCAGCAAGAATTAGACTTTATGTAGAAAACTGCGATTTAAATCAGTTTGATTTAAATCAAAGCCACCCTCCTTCCCACTCTACGATTCTATGCATGGGGTGGGGGAAGAGTTGTTGAAGCTGACCTTAGAGTTGCATGGAGTTTCAGCTGAAGTAGTGGCATTTACAGAAGCTTCTTTCTGCTGGACACCTAAGGGAATTTGACAGAAGTGAAAATTTTAAAACGCTCGAACTCATCTGACAAAAGATCATGCGCTTCCCGCTGCAGGAGCCTTCACCAATCTGCTAAAATTGGATGTGGAATGGGCAGTCAGATTTGCAACAATGGAAGACCGCACCATCCGGGATAAAGTCAAACTGCTGGGAGAACTCCAGCACCTGCTTTGTCTGTAGAGACCGATATACGAGAAACGTGCTTTACTGCAGGTGGGACAGATGAAGGCATCTGGTTTTGCAGATGTACCATGACGTGTCTTCTTTCTGAGCTCAATCACGTATTGCCAAACTCTGGCATCAAATTATGTCCAAATGAATCTAGCAATTTTGCCCAGGAGCTGCCTGCCAAGTTTGACAGCCAAGCCGAGTCAGAGGATTGATGCGGTTGACGAGGCAATCAATGGGACTTGCACTCTTACAAGTACCATGTAACTCTACTATTCTATGAAATATCAGAGTATTGTTCTGCCTCTCGAGCCATGCTAATTGTCCTTTGCAGATGGTGTGCATATGTAACATATAACCTAATAATCAGCTGCAAAACAAGACCCATACTGTTGAAGTTTCTTTTAACAATAGGGGAAAGGAGAATTTAGTTTCCTGTACCTGTAGGATTCACCGTTCCCACGTCTGAGCTTTTTTTCTCCCAAGAAATGCATATGATGTCTTCAGAGCTGATTAAAAAAAGAATGCAAAATAGATTGTGCAGGAATGTAAAAGAACACAACCCCTCCATTTAAGGCAACAAAGTCTTACTTGTGAAATGAATAAAGGGGGGGGGGAATAGGCGTTTTAGCACGTGCGTTGCTAAATGCAGAAAACAGTAATGTAAACCTGCTTTTCATGGATCGATACTTGCGCTTCCTAAGCATGCAGCCAATGAACAAGGCCAGCAACCATGCTGATGGGGAGACTTACCTTTCTGTGTTTTTAGGGATAGTTTTGTTAAAATTGGATGGCGTCTCTTTTGACGGTGCCGGCATGCTGTTTGCATTGCCATGTTGAGGGCGGGGGCAATTTGGTAATTCATTTTGCGAAGGTGCTCTTTTAGGGAGGGCCTGGGAAGGAAAGAGAAAAAAAATTAACTTGTACGCTGCGCTATTCCAAATATTCCAGTATGAATAATCAGGCTCCTTCATATTGGAAGCATCTCCTCCTTGCTGGTATTAAAGCCGATGTAACTGTTGTGTTCTCTCACATGCTGACTAAAGTATAGGCTATTTCTGTTCCCCATCAGTAAGCATCTGGGTCCCACTGTCAAGAAGTTCTTCCTGCTTCATTCAGTTTGCCTGTGAAGAACATCGGGAACTGCGGCTGTGAAGGCAGACACAGGAGCTGCTCTCCACTGTTCTTAAAACCTGGCTGTCTAAAGACTGAAAGATAAAGCCTTACCCCACCACAAAAAAGAGAGATAAAGGCTTTGTTGCTGTCATCTGATGCACTGCTAGTTTCCCTAGAAGGCAACTCAATCCCCTACACATTTTAAAATTCCAACCTGTCTGCAGTGGCCTGTCAGGCACTCTGTTAGGAAGTGAAGCCGGAACTTCTGCTTCAGCGCACAGAATCCATTGATGAGATCCCCTTCTGCATGCCCAACCGGTCATACTCAAACACACGTATATGACTGTTGCACTGGCCACCTTAAGGTACTGCAGCAGTTTCTGAGCTCAAGGGAATTAGGACACTGGGCTTAGCAATAGTTGTTTCTGTCGATGATGGAGTGTTGTAGTATAATATAGTGCTGTAGCATGCAGGGCCTTACTTTTCTAGACGATTCTCTCTTCTGGCTTGTTATTACAGCATCAATGCGTCTGTCAAGCCTAGAGATTTTCTTCTGCAAGAGAAAGAGAAAAAAGAGCTTGCATCGGCCTGCAGGAAAAACTTTAGAACAAGGGGAGCAACATTCACAGTTGCACTGAAGCAACTCTAAATATCTGGAGCTAAGGGTTTGGGCTAGCAGGCTCAAGGATGTACTTCTAACACCATTTGTGTTTGTTGCAATGAATAATGGCTTTTAACAAATAATTCTGATGGAATGTCCTAGTTGCTACTTCCCCTTTTCCCAGAGTCTGAAAAGGAATCCCACCACCAAACTACTTGCGCCAATGGCAAATCTACCATCCTTTCCTCTCACCCCTTTTATGGCAACTACAAAGAGACTCTGCTGTCCTCTTTGCCATACAAAAAGATTTGGACACCTTACTCTCCTTTCCTCCTCAGCGTTGCTCCCCTGACTTACTGCTCCCTTCTCTGCCTTACTTCTTTAACCTTCTGCTCCTGAACTGCCCGCTCCTAAAACTCCCTCCCCCTTAAGTCCTCTTTGCATCCCTCAGCCACCCTGCCAGGCCAGCACCCTTTCCTGTGCCACTTTATCATGCCAACATGCCATGTAGAGGGTCTCAGCTGCATGCAAGGTGTCATACATTTGTACACCATGGGTTAAACTGACTAGTCTAACAGCAGCCAGCAGTGGGATCTCTGTAACACGTGACTTATGGGCAGAACTGTCAACCTTCCTTGTTTTTGCATTGGGAAACGGCCATAGCTGTCAACTTTCCCTTTTTTTTTGCAATGGGAAACTGTGCTGGAATAAGGGAATTTCCCACAAAAAAGGGAAAGTTGACAGCTATGCTTATGGGCCATATTTCTATATACAGATATACAAAGTGCTGGCCCAGATTTTGCAGGGGCCCTTGGCAAGATGCTCCCTCCTCTTCTGCCTTGCTCCTGCCACTGAACTCTCAGAGAAGACAGAGGGACAGGCAGTGACAGCAGGGAGGAAAAGCAGAGCCAGGGGTGACAGAGGTCATTGAAGAACCTCTTGTCAGGATGTGGGCCTTGGCAAATGCCTGATAACACCAGCTTCTGATGCCAGCCTTATAGAGACACAAAAGGCTCCAGTAAAATAAAATAAAAACTGCTTGTGCATACGAACAAGTTTGTGCCCTATAATTTTAATGTATTAAACCATGAGTGACAGACAAGGCTTTTAAAATGGAACATTGCCTTACCACAATTTTAATAGCTATCGCTTCATGCTTCTGGAAGCACTGCGTGTCTTCGATTCTTTGCTTTATAAGTTCGAGGCTGTCATCAAAGGTTTTCAATGAATTGTCCACCTGACTCTGAATAAAGCATTTGACCTACAACAGAGAGGGGGGGACACACACATAAGCATGCACTCTTTAAATCAAGAAATTCTTAGAAAGCGGGCAGCTTTAAAAGCTCTGACTTGACGCACAGCACCTTTTGCATGGCAGTAAGCAACAAGTCCAACACGAATAAAACCTTTTCCTGCAACACCTTCAGTTGCTCACCCCGAACCAAAGCTTCATGGGCATCCAACATGCACCCAGGCTGGGATCCAAAGAGCCACGCAACAAACTCCATGTACCTGGGCTGCTTGAATACATTTTTTTTTAAAATGATGCGTAAATCCAGGTCAAGCTGCCCAAAGTCATGTGCAAAAGTCCTTGTGGATTTTTCCTAACTGAAGTGATTCATTAGCATCACATCATCCTTAGCACAAAACAAATACCATTAAAAAAAATAAAGCTGCAGATAATCATTAAGGTGAGACAACTGGCTGATCAAACAAACTTAAAACTGTGATAAAGGCCTGCCAGCTTAAATAAGTCTGAAAGTCAAAAGCGAGGGTGCCTGCACAATCTCTGCTGAAAGAGTGTTCCACACCATGTAACTGGAGAGGCTAAAACACAGATGCCTCAAGCAGCTATTTTGATTTGAGATAAGGACTTCTGTATGAATGGACACCCTCCTCTGCCACACATGCAGAGGGGGGTGTAGATGCAGCTCTCTCTGCCTCCCCCCCCGAAATAACTGGGGAAATTCTTGTCCAGGATGAGGTAGAGACAGAGTTCTTAACGTACAGTCCAATGCCAACAACAGCGTAGACGCGGGCACTGTTACCCTTTCAAAAGGAAGATCTGAAAATTACGCCTGGTCCTTTCCCAATCAAGAGAAAGGCATGTTGGAAAGATCAGCTTTATTGCTTACTGTAGTAAGAACAAAGAAGTCCCAGCGGAGTGTTCTGGTTTTCAAACGCTTTTCGGAAGCCGAACGTCCGATGTGGGTGTCGGCTATTGTTTCCGGGGTGCCTGCACCAATCAAAAGCCGAGCCTTGGTTTTCGAACATTTCGGAAGTCAAACAGACTTCCAGAATGGATTAAGTTTGAGCACTGTATTTGCTAGTTTTGCTCTTTATTTTGCGTTTTTGAGGATTTTCCGGTTAATTTGTTTTTGTGACTGTGTGGAACCCGGTTCAGCTGATTGATTGATTGATTGATTGTGTGACTGGGAAATGGATAAGAGTCCCCTCTCCAAACAATGACTATCATCAGAGCAAGAAGAAAAAAAGTTTCATCATCTACAATACTGTCTTATTTATTTTGTAGTACAGTACATCGATTATTGCTTTCATTTTATGGATCAATCCGTTTTGCATTACTTTCTATGGGAAAGTGCGCCTTGGTTTTGGAACCGACTTCCGGAATGGATTAAGAACCAAGGTACAACTGTACAATAATTCCAGGCATCTATATAGCATTCGGAATACATTATGCCCTCGTGCCCTTATCTCTGCAATATTACTGGTTACAGCAAAGCATGAACAGTTCATGGACTCTTTACCTGGCCTTCCAATTGGACACCCCATATTTGGAGTTGTTTACCTAAAACTCCCTTTATCTTATCAAGTTGTCAATCATCTTCCACTGGCTCTGGTCAGTCTCTAATTGACATGGTATCAGCCTATAAACTCTGTTACTGGGGTTTAGGAGAGCTATGTGCCCTCTTGGCTTACTACTAATGCTGCTGCTTTGGTTAATTGAAAAGCAAAAGAATAAGAGGAACAGAAACACAGAGAAACGCATATGATGCAGAAAAGCACATTCTAAACTGGGCTACAGCACTTCCCTGTGTATTTCAGTGGGAAAGGGCCATAGTTCAGTGATAACAACTTTGCTTTGGGCAAATGAAAACACACCTCTTTACCGGAGATGTGCGTTTTCAGAACCCACCATATTCTTAATTTTGTGGGATCTGATGGTGAAGGGCAGGGAATAAATTCAACAACAACAACAACGCCCAATTTTGTAAACAAATAATTTTAAAATAAAAATTAATAATAATAATACTGCCTACTAGAAATACTTGGTAGCCCCTGGATCAGACAGCAAAACAACGCTTTGATTAAACGGTTTTAGTTAAGAAATAAAAATCATTTGTTACTCATTATGAGCCTTCAGAACTGAACAGGCCAGAAACGGAGGGAACTGGCTGCATCCAGGACTAAAACTGGCCTGGAAGACCTGATGCAAAGCTTAGGTTTGGTGGGAGATTCCCAGCCCCAATTTACACAGCAACATCACTGCCACGTGCAGCATTACCTTTCGACTTGTCCAGCCCCAGCAGGGCTTGAAGTGAGCTATCAAAACAAAAATAGCAGTAGTTACGCAAGGCTGAAATGAACAACTCAAAACTATCAAGACATTTCAGTCCCGGCTTTTTTTTTTTTAAACACGGGTCCAAGAGCACACTTAGGATGACTGGAACAGCACAAGCCACACACCCAGAACAGTTTTACATTCTCAGCCCTGCTTTAATTTCATTATTTCAGCAAAACTGCAGTATCTGCTCATACAAAGCAACGCACCTGTTCCAATGCAATATGACTTTTCTCTGAGCTTTTGTCGCAAACCTTTCCGGCTTCATCGGATTTCTTGGTGCATTTGGAAAGGATGCCTTCATTAGTTTCTGAAGTTCTCCTTTTCCTCTGAGCCCCATCTTTGAGGAGACAGAAGGGATTCTCTAAGAAATCTGGAACAATGAACTACCACTACGACATTTATATTCCACTTTTCTGTCCAAGGAGCACATGGTTCTCTCCCCCCCCCCCATTTTACCCTCATAACAATATGTAGGTTAAGCCGAGGGACAGTAACTGACCCAAAGTGACCCAGTGAGCTTTAAACTCTGGTCTCACAGGTACTAATCGGTCAATCTAACCACTAGGACCCTCGTACCTATGGGACCGCCTCTCCTGGCATGCCCCGCGGAGGACCTTAAGGTCCATAAATAGCAGCACCCTAGAGGTTCCGGGCCCTAAGGAAGTCAGATTAGCCTCAACCAGGGCCAGGGCCTTTTCAGCACTGGCTCTGGTCTGGTGGAACGCTCTGTCTCATGAGACCAGGGCCCTGCGGGATCTGATTTCTTTCCGCAGGGCCTGTAAGACAGAGTTGTTCCGCCTGGCCTTTGGCCTGGAATCAGCCCGATCCCCTCCCCCTCTTTACTTTTCCTTCTGTGATGGAACCCCAGTTTGGGGACTTCCCTGGCTTTTTTTCTGGCCCACGTAGGACCAGTCTGGATGGTTGGCCTTGGTGAAGATTTGACATTTTCTTCCCCCAAACAGTTTTGGATCTGGGCTTCCACTGAAATGAAGCTGCATTTTAAGCTGCATTTTAATCCTGTTTTTAAGTTGTATTTTAATCAATTGTTTTTATACCTGATGTTAGCTGCCATGAGCCCGGTCTTGGCTGGGGAGGGCAGGGTATAAATATATTATTATTATTAGCAATGCACTGCAACAGATTTTTGTGAAGCTGAATCAGTACTGCAATAAGTTTTTCGCTCTAGTTTTTGAAGAAGTAGTAGGCAAACTTTTGCAGTAAGTTACATTTTTTAAAAATCCCATACAAGCCAAGAGCAAACACCTACCCACCCCCCTGAAAGATTTGGAGCAGAGTTATGTAAGAAGGGTTCAAACTTTAAAGAAGGCTGCAGTTTTCTAGTTTCTGCAGAAATGAACTGGGCCTGAAATGATACCATGATCTCAGTCACGCCAACACTCTGAAGTTAAGCAACTGTGTCATTTCACTTGATTAAAATGAACTGCACAGTGTCTTCTGCAACTGCCTCAAACTAGCACCACACTCAACTCTTGGAACGAGGCAGCAGGAGGGAAATTTCGCAAGTGGCCACCATTTAGCAACAAAATCTGGTCTTCTAAAGCTTAAGCTACCATTTCTTGAGCTGTATTCCATGTGAATAGTGAGCATTGTACACAGAAAGTGGTTATGGTGACATAAGGCAGCCTTCATGGTTTTCCCCACACTGATTTTTGCATAGCGCACACACTGTGGTTTGTAATGTATTGTCAGGTCAAAAACTATGAAGCCAGTATCACAATATGGACTTCAAGCCGGATCAGCCCTACATCCCTAATGAGATAAGACAGGCGTCCATTATCTGCACTTTCCAGAACAGTCAAAGACATTTTTCTTCTAACGGATTCTCCCACCTGGATGAATGAGTCTCTGTTATGAGTATCCTACTTTGCATTGTTTTTGTTCCATTTCAAATTTATCTACTGCTCTGTGTTTAGATCTTTTGGTTGCATTTACTCTACATCCCCTTGAGAGGATACGCTATCTTAATGATTGTAACAACAATAATTTAAAAAAATGATTACCTGGCAGTACTGAAGAATTAGTATTTTTCTCAAGCAACTGGAATCTGTCGACTTCCTGTTCCAATACTGGCATAGTTTGCCTAACAAGCGTTTCATCTTTTATTTCGGTTACCTTTTCTAAGGCAGGGATCTTGCGCATAGGAGAGGTCACTGAAAGCTCATGTTCCGACTGGCCAGAAAGCTGGGCAAGTGCCTCAGAGTTCAAGTGCACTTCCACCGGCTTACGCAATGGGGAACTGGGTTCTTTTTGAAGGTAATGATACAGTAAATCCCGTAAGGCTCCAGCATTCAGAAATTGCTCCCAATCAGAGTCTTTAGTGCAAACCTTGTAGGGAAGATCTTGGGATCCTTCACGACCATTGTTATAAATGCTGATTTCAGAATTAACAACTAAATTGGTTACGGACTCCCTTAATGTTGGAGGGTGCAACAGAGTTTCTTTCGATTCCGGTTGAAGGTGAGGTTCTTTCAGAGAGTTCTGACATAAGCCACTTGTTTCAGCCCTTTTCAAATGAACGTGATTATCCACAACAGAGGTACCATTTGCCAATTTTTCTGCTGCTTGGAGAGCCTTCATTTCACGCAGCATCTTCGCTTGCTTTCGGGAGCTTGGAGTCATCGTCTTTTTGGCACGCATGGGCTTTTTGACATCCATTTTTGGATTAATTTCTTGCACCCTAAAACACAATAATTACATCGTATGAGTCGAGATCAAACATTATTTTCCTTAAGATGCCAATTAAAATTTGAATCAGGTAACCTACATTTGATTTAAACCTACACCAGGTTTAAATGCAGTCAGTTCGATATATCAGAGGCCCAACTTTTTAACAGATTCAGTTTTGTTTGGGGAAGGGGTGTGCACACCACACACTGTTATTATTAACCACAAAACTGTAGAGTTGCAAGGGACTTCAAGGGTAATCTGATACAACCCCTTGCAATGCAGGAATTTTGGCTAAAGCATCCATGACAAATGGCCATCCAATCTCTGCTTAAAAACCTGTCTGCAACTTCCCGAGGGAGTCCGTTCCACTGTTGGAAAGCTCTTACAGTACCGTCAAAAAGTTCTTCCTGATGTTTAGTTGGAATCTCCTTTCTTGTAACTTGAAGCCATTATTACGGGTCCTACTCTCCAAAGCAGGAGGAAGCAAGCTTGATCCAGTGTTTCATTCAACAGCCTTTTAGATATTTGAAGATGGCTATCATATCTCCTTCTCAGTCTCCTCTTTCCCAGGCTAAACATACCCAAATTCCCTCAACCATTCCTTGTAAGGCTTGCTCTCCAGACCCTTGATCATCTTGGTTGCCCTTGTAAGAATTGGGTACTTTTGTGGTTTATGTGAAAAAGCAAGATCCTCATTTCTCACACCATCCTCCGCAAGCATTTCAGCTCATCAATATGCTTCTTAAAACCGAGGTGCCCATAACTGGAAACTTGCCATTGCATCTGAACCCAGGCTCATGCTACAGTTTCCTCAAACCATGAGCAGTACGCCAAGAACAAACCTTGATTACCACTTATGCTTTAACTTGCCTTTTTGGACATTATCTTGGTTGGGTTTTTTTAAAAAAGTTTGGAGCTATTTGATGGATGTTTATACAGTGGTACCTCCATTTATGAACTTAATTCGTTCCAGAAGTCCATTCTTACACCGAAAGCATTCTTAAACCTAGGTGTGCTTTCCCCAATGAGGCCTCCCACCGCCAGTGCCCTTCCACCGGTCAGCTTCCATTCGTCTTCCAGGGCAAAGTTTGCTAGCCAGAACACCTACTTCCGGTTTTGCAGAGTGCGTTGCCTGAATCGTTCGTTAACAGGACTGTTTTTAGATCGAGGTACCACTGTATATACGGAATTAATACAGTACTATGGCCACCTCATGAGAAGAGAAGACTCCCTGGGAAAGACCCTGATGTTGGGAAAGATGGAGGGCACAAAGAGAAGGGGAAGACAGAGGATGAGATGGTTGGGCAGTGTTCTCGAAGCGACTGGCATGAGTTTGGCCAAACTGCGGGAGGCAGTGGAGGATAGGGGTGCCTGGCGTGCTCTGGTCCATGGGGTCACGAAGAGTCGGACACGACTGAACAACAACATGTTTTGCAGGTGTTCCTTGTTGGTTACTTGTGGGAGTCACTTGGTAGTTCACCACACCTCAGAGCATGCAGAGCCCCAGCAGTCTTCTCCTACAAAACAGCTTCTTCCAGAGTCCCCAGTTAAGGGGAGTGCTCCTCTCCGACGCAGTTCAAAGTAACAAAATATTTATTGTCTCCGATACAAGATAAATCTAAACACTACTGCCTACTATAAACAGTTCTTCTGGTCTCTGAAGTAAAGATACATACGTACAGAGATCCACTAACTCCATCACCATGCAAGCTAATGCTGCTATGCAAAACCCTGACCCCGACATGCAAACAGGACATCATGAAAGCAGTGCCCTTGAGATTATTAGATCTGTCTCTATTTTTCCTGAAACAATGGGAGGATGAATGACTCAGCAAATCATACACTCAACCCTGCTGGTGCTGCTATGGCAACTCAGTGCACCTGGCACCTTATCTCTGAACATCCAGACGTTTTGGGAGGGGGGTGCTCCTCAAGACATGAGCCCAAGCACTGTGTAATTTAACCCACTGTTTGCATTACACCAACATTTCTATTACGTCTCTTTTATAGAAATCCCCTGAAGGTAGCCATTTGGCTGAAACACACCGGTCTGCTAAGAAAAACTAAGTCACCACTAAGTTACCAGCATCTTGAGAAGTGGACTCCCTTATCTGGAAATTCATTTGGTGGCCGTTTCCTTTTGTGTTTGGTATGTAAACATTGACTTCAGCTTGCGGGTTGAACAGACCAAGCAACTGGGAATGGGAATTCAGACCACACGAAAGAGAATTGATACAACTCTACAAGAAGGCATCTGGAGAGGGCACATATCCATCTCTGCCCATAATCCACTTTGCAAACAATTAATTCCCCAACTGAGTGCCTGTCCGATGTTGGGCTTACAACTCCCACCATGTTCTGAGCCAATGCTTGGGCTAAGGTCTTGCCAAAGGCAAGGGGGTTCTTTTTCTTCAGGGGTTCAAAAGCAAACTCAAGACAAACAAGTGGTGAGAAAGTCTAAGGTTTACTAAACAGCAGGCAACCTATGCAGAAGAACAACACCATACCCAGTGAACAGATGACACCCCCTTCGATTCAGCTGCCAGGAGTTCCAGAGACAACAGCCAAAGAGAAAGACCCCAGTTTAGTCAACGCAGCAGCATTGCTGTTACTGGTCTGCGTTGAGGCTCAAATTCTGGGTCAAATTCTAGAGGTTTATATGCATGAGGTGCCATTGCAAAATCCAATTGCCAAATTAATCACACCAGACATTAAGATCTCATGGTTCGGGCTTAGTGCCTAAAATGAATTTAACTCTGGAGTCCTCCTGATACAGTATATTACAGCCGCGTTATCTCTAAACAAGGGAGGCCCATGCCTCTGGCATGCAAGAGGTTGGGAATTCAGGTCAGGCAAATATAAGCAACTATCAGGCCTGAGAGAGAAAGAGGGGTTGTCTGTTTTTCTAACAGCCTTCATTTAACAGTGATATGAAGGATTAATCGCACCAGGCCAACTACGCTTCTTCGAGTTACAATCCATCTTCCGGTATACATCTAGGATAAATCAGTTTGATTTAAATCAAATCCACCCTGGTTTGAATCCCCACGATGGGGTGAGCTCCCATTGCTCGGTCCCAGCTCCAGCCAACCTAGCAGTTCAAAAGCACACCAAGAAGTGCAAGTAGATAAATAGGTACCGTTCCGGCAGGAAGGTAAACAACGTTTCCGTGCGCTGCTCTTGTTTTTCCAGAAGCGGCTTAGTCATGCTGGCCGCATGACCTGAAAAAACTGTCCGCAGACAACGTCGGCTCCCTCGGTCAGTAAAACGAGATGAGCACTGCAACCCCAGAGTCGTTCGCGACTGGACTTAACTGTCAGGGGTCCTTTACCTTTTTAGGTCATCCCGCAGGGAGGGTGCACCACCCACTTTGTGAACCACTGCTCTACTTCAATGCACAGGTAGAATTTCCACAAAATAAGACAAATTAGAAGTTTGAAACATTGGAATTACAGAACCACCACACAATAAATAATAATAATAATCAAGACTTTGCTAGATAAACTTACCAAGCACTTCTTTTATCAATGCTGGCAGCGCCTGCTCCCCAAGAGATCAGCTTGGCACGTCCCAATTTAATGACCAGGCAACAGGCCAACAAATTGCAAGGTGAAATATGTTCTCTATCATGTTGAAAAGGGGACAGTCCATCTTTATTCCCCTACCAATCCAAAAACGGGGGGACGGGGGTGGGACTCATGACTCTTCCAGAACTACTCAGGAGATGCTAGCTGGAAACAAGCCCAGCTGCAAGTTATCACCAATTAAGAATGGGTGTGACCTTGAGAACTTCAAAGGGCTATTAAGACCCAAGAAGCTGAGAATAATTTTATGAGACACCAAATTCCTTTGGGCCCTAGATTTCCCCCAAACCAGTATTTGCTTCCTCACGCTCCCCCAAACTTCTCCCAAAAAGAATAGGCCATATTACAAACATAACCCTACCAATTATGAATTACTCAATTACAGGACTTACTTGACTAAATCCTGACAGTCTGCACCTGTGCTGCAATTGTTTTAAAGGCGTTTGTATTGTTTTATCACTTGTTGCTTCCCACCCCAGGCTCCTTTGGGAGGACACATATTAGTAAATTAACAACATCACTTCACTTTCCTAGCACCTGTAGTTTATACAATATATCTGAGGAACATGATAAAATACAGGCACCTGTGTTTTGCAAATCTCTGAATAAAAGTGTGTCTCCCTATAAAACACAAAACAAAGGCCAGGCTGTTAAATGGTACTTGAAACTGGGGTAACCACCTGCAACCATCTCTCCCACCTGCAATACACATCCTTTAATAGCTCTCTCCAGGTTCTGCAAGCTACATCCATCTCATTCAATTCCAACTTGGTCTCTATAGTGCTAAAAATAAATGATATTACACGTATGTGTGTGTTTTAAAAATGTCCATGTGAATTCTCTCAAATAACATCTTGGCCAAGAAGAAATAATCTGAATTTATGCCTTTTTGCTCAAGCAAAATATCGTAATAATAATAATAATATAATTCTTATCTACCAAACACAGGCGTTTCATTACCACCTCCTGTAAATAAACTGATGTAGCCTACCCAGAAGCTGCCAGGCCTTACTTTTGTAATGAATGGTATGGTTTGAATGGACCTAAAATGGTTGAAGACCACCACCACAAAATGGATGCTGCTGATGAACTAATAATGGAATGTGTTGATCAAAGAGCTAATGAATGGAATGCGCATGTTCTAGCCAAGTGAACGGTACATGCAAGGAAGCATAAAGACTGGCCATACTGCACTAGTTACAGTGGTTACCTCTGGTTACGTACTTAATTCGTTCCGCAGGTCCGTTCTTAACCTGAAACTGTTCTTAACCCGAAGCACCACTTTAGCTAATGGGGCCTCCCGCTGCCGCTGCGCCGCCAGAGCATGATTTCTGTTCTTATCCTGAAGCAAAGTTCTTAATCTGAAGCGTTATTTCTGGGTTAGCAGAGTATGTAACCTGAAGCGTATGTACCCCGAGGTACCACTGTACAAACAATGAGTGTTGTGATATGATCACGCATAACTCTGTGCATTCGACCTTGAGGGAATAAAGGTAGGATATAAATGTAATAAACCAGGCACGTCCAAGAGGTAGATCGTGATCTACCGGTAGATCACAGGACGTCTGTGGTAGATCACTGGCTCCCACCAAAGAAGGTCAACAGCTTTGGCTCCCCTAAAAAAAAAAGTTCAACATTTTTGCCTCGGACCCCCCAAAAGGGGGTAGATCACTGCCAGTTTTTAACTGTTGAGTAGATCGCAGTCTCTTGGGAGTTGGCCACCCCTGCAATAACAAACATTAAACGTAATGCATGCAGTATACATAGCAACATTGCCACCTATTTACCTACGCATTAGCTGAACGGATCCACAATCTGTCGAGTTTTAAACCTTTTATATCTAACTGCATATCCACAGAAACTAAATGAAGGTCTTAAATACAGGGTGGGTGGGTGGCATTGGGTTGTTGCTTTTATTTATAGTTTCTGTGGTTTTATGTTTTGATTTTGTTCTGTGAACTGCCCTGAGGCCTCCGGGTATAGGGCGGTAAATGAATTCATGGGTATAGGGCGGTAAATGAATAAAAATAATCTCGTCTGTTTCCATTTTGGGGGGTTTATTCCCGTCTTCCTGGAGCAGCCATTTCCTGCCTGGCCCCAATCTGCATATTACACATTTAAGAGTCTTATGCCAATTATTGGGAATGACAATAATTAGCGGCAAATTCTAATAAAACTTGACTACGTTGCATGCTTACACACGCAACTGGGATCTTACGGTAAAGGGTTGGGTAATAAATAATGATAATTATTTCTATTACCACCTGAAGCGTATTTTCCCCTATTTGTATATGTTGTTGTTGTTTAGTTGTGTCCGACTCTTCGTGACCCCACGGACCAGAGCACGCCAGGCATGCCTATCTTTCACTGCCTCCCGCAGTTTGGCCAAACTCATGCCAGTCGCTTCGAGAACACTGTATATGTATATACACACACAAACACACACTTATTTCAGATTCAGGTACACAGTCTGACACCGTCAAAATAAATAATAAAATTTAAAAATTGCCCAGTAGCCCCTTAAGAGACCAACTAAGTTTGTTCTTATACAAAGCTTATACCCAGAACAAACTTAGTTGTTCTCTAAGGGGCTTCTGGAAGGAATTTTTTTTAATTTACATACTATTTCATTTATCGACCAAGCTCACTGGGTGCGACAGTCGCTCTCAGCCTAGCCTACCTCACAGGGTTGTCGTGTTTATAACACGGGGAATAACGGGAGAAGGAACCATGCACGCCACCTTGGGCTCCTTGGACGAAAGAAGGCGGGATATAAACGGAATGAAATAAATGCAAAACCAAAAAAAAATTAAAGACACCGGCGCCCCTCCCCCCACTTACTCACCAGGTACAGTCTGCGCAGGCGCGGCAGGCGCTCAACGGAGGCTCCGCGCTCTTTCTCCCCCCCCCCCCCCGACCCACCTCGCACCGCGTCTGCCGTTAGAAGAGAGAAGCGCCACAAAAGCAAGCCCGGCTAGAGCAGCAACCGGATGAGCCCCCCGCGCAGGCGCTTAAAGCGAGGAGACCATCAAGCAATCATTCCCTCTGTCCAATCAGATTTGCCGAGGCTCGCCTTGCCTAGGAAGAACGTCCGCTCGGCCAATCAGGAGCGGTCGTATCCCGCCTTGCCCCGCCTCCCTCCTCCTCGCTAAAGACCCTTAGCCAACCAGGGGCGAGCGCAGGCTATAAATTAACTGGAGCGGGAGAAAGCTCAGAGCAGCGCCTTCTTCGGAGGGGGTGCGTTTACGTGTGTGTAACGTGTGAACGTGGGGAACACGTATACATTGCAGAATTCCACAGCAGAGGGCTGGCAGTGGCTACAATTCCCCAGGGGGGTAGAGAGGAGCAAAGATTTATTCAAGCGAACCAACTTAAAAGTCAAGTCGATCCTTTGGGGCCACTTTAAATTTTCCTGACCTGGAACGTGTGAAATGGGCCTGGAATTTAATGGGACCCAACTTGGCAAATAAAGAACACACTCGTTTTGCTGATAAACGCACTGGCTTCTCTGCATTCCTTACTTGGTTTTATGATTATTACTATTTTTTTAAAAAAGCATGGCAACAAGTTAAGACGTTTCTTTTTTAAACAGCAAGGCTGTAGTCCTTTGCAAACTTACCCAGCTGTAAGTCCCACTGAACACAAGAAGTAGCAGAAACGCTTGCCCCCTCCATAGGACCTATTGATTCCTGCATTGCAGGAGGTTGATTCTAATCTAACCCTTTGAAAAATGCCAAGCCGGAATAAGTATGCGTGTATGCCCAAGCTTAAATTCAACACAAATCTTTCTCAAGCTAAAAGTGAAAGAACTTGTATTTATTTCTTGCATTTCTATCTCACCACACTTCCTCAGATACTCCAAAGCAGAGAACCGCTTCAACCTTATAACTGTTGATGACTCTTATGGCAATTGGTTCCACAGGGAAGGGCAAGGGATTTTTTAAAGGGATAGATGACCAAAATTAGTTTTAGTATTGTAATGGGACATGAATCCAGTATCTCTATTCAGACCAGGACTCTCCATAGTTTTTAGTTTGGTAATGAGTTGTAATTCAGCAAATTCTCTTTCAAGTGTATTTCTAAAATTCTTTTGCAATAGGACAGCCACTCTTAAGATCCTGCAGAGAATGTCCTGGGAGATTGAGGTGCTCTCCTATTGGTTTGTTTTATGATTCCTGATGCCAGATTTATGCCCATTTATCCTTTGGCGGGTAGTACTTTGCATGTCATCAGTCTATCTCATATATTAAACTCCAGTAGCTAATGAAAACAATTGCTTACATAAATGGACTTTTCCACGATATTCTAATTTTTCGAATTTCACCTGTATGTGATTACTAGTGGTGTTCTATTGTTTTCTCTTTTGGGTCTATCTTGCAGCAAGTTCTCTCTGGGTATCCATCTGGCTTTGTTGATCCTTTTTTTAACTTCATCAGACGGGTATTTTAGTTCCAAAAAGGTTTGCTGTACTCAGAGAGCCAATGTGGTGTAGTGGTTAAGAGCGGTAGTCTCGTAATCTGGTGAACCGGGTTCGCGTCTCTGCTCCTCCACATGCAGCTGCTGGGTGACCTTGGGCTAGTCACACTTCTCTGAAGTCTCTCAGCCCCACTCACCTCACAGTGTTTGTCGTGGGGGAGGAAGGGAAAGGAGAATGTTAGCCGCTTTGAGACTCCTTCGGGTAGTGATAAAGCGGGATATCAAATCCAAACTCTTCTTCTTCAGTACTCTCTGCCACTTGTCCTTAACCACATTCACTTTAAATTTGGTGATGACTTGTTCCTTGTATCTGGCGAAGTGTGTATTGCACATGAAAGCTCATACCTTGAAAGCTTATATTTAGTTGATCTTTAAGGTGCCACTGGAATTATGAAAAAAGCTTTTTCCCCATCTTTTATCTTGTTATTTCTTATGACTATGACAGATCAACACGGCTATCCACCTGAACCTGTGAGGTAGGTTAGGTCAAGAGGCAGCGATTGGACCAAGGTCACGCCCAGTGACAGATCCTCCCAAGTATCCCTATTTTCCGGGGGCAGTCCTGGATTTGCAGAAGGTTTCCAGGTTTCTTATTTGATCCTAGAATGTCCCACTTTTCCTTAGGACGTCCCTATTTTTGTTGGGGAAATGCTGCAGGGTATGCAGTTGTTAAGTCGTGGGTGCAGTGTCTATATGATTTCAGCTCTTCATGTAATCAGCTCTTGAAAGGCACAAATACAGGATGGGTGACACCTGGCTTGAGAGCAGTACATGTGAAAAGGATCTAGGAGTCTTGGTAGACCACAAACTTGACATGAGTCAGCAGTGTGATGCAGCAGCTAAAAAAGCCACTGCAATTCTGGGCTGCATCAATAGGAGTATAGCATCCAGATCAAGGGAAGTAATAGTACCACTGTATTCCACTCTGGTCAGACCTCACCTGGAATACTGTGTCCAGTTCTGGGCACCACAGTTCAAGAAGGATACTGACAAGCTGGAACGTGTCCAGAGGAGGGTAACCAAAATGGTCAAAGGCCTGGAAACGATGCCTTATGAGGAATGGCTTAGGGAGCTGGGTATGTATAGCCTGGAGAAGAGAAGGTTAAGGGGGGAATATGATAGCCATGTTCAAATATATAAAAGGATGTCATATAGAGGAGGGTGAAAGGTTGTTTTCTGCTGCTCCAGAGAAGCAGACACGGGGCAATGGATTCAAACTACAAGAAAGAAGATTCCACCTAAACATTAGGAAGAACTTCCTGACAGTAAGAGCTGTTTGACAGTGGAATTTGCTGCCAAGGAGTGTGGTGGAGTCTCCTTCTTTGGAGGTCTTGAAGCAGAGGCTGGACAGCCATCTGTCAGGAATACTTTGATGGTGTTTCCTGCTTGGCAGGGGGTTGGACTGGATGGCCCTTGGGGTCTCTTCCAACTCTAGGATTCTATGATTCAGTTCTTCGTGTAATCAGTTCTGGGTAGATCAGCATCAAGGATAGGCCAGGAGTCAAGTCTAACAAGAACAATCCCCTTTATTGCAGTAGGAACTTGACTGACTGGAGGGAAAGGGCAAGCTCCTTATATACTCTCAGGAACAGGAGTTGGGGAAAGGATGCGTTTAGATTTTGGTGGGACCCAATCAGAGTAAGGATCCAAATTGTGCCAACAAGTTAACCAATAGCAACTGTCACCGCACCCGTTTGAATCCCCCTGGAGCGGGAAAGGTAGTTACAGAACTAGCAGTGAAACTCGTGTACGCATATTAAACCGATACATAACACAGTGACGATCATAGCCGAGTGAGGGATTCGAACCCAGGTCCCTCCCAGGTCTTAGTCTGGCACACTTTAAGCAGTGCACCACCGCAGGCTCTCTTTCATGAAAACAAAACTTTTTAAATGGAGCTGCAGATTTCCATGCCCGTTTTAGTCCTTGTCCCGACATCTTAATTACGCCTCTTGACATTTCCAACAAAGCGACCTGCTCTCTCATACACAGATTAAACACATTCCATTCAGCATAATAATCTGTTGCAACCTTCTGCCCCCTTTTTTTTGCAACCCTCGGGTTCTAAATTAACTTCTCAGCCTTCGCAACAACTCAGTATATATGTTCGGTTTTCTGCTTTTCCGTCCTCCCCATTTTCTGCTTGCTTTTCAGTTACCTGATCATTCCAGTTTACTGTCTCTTAAAAAGAAGTAAATAAGTAGGAGTTGAAATCTATAGCACCAATCCTACCGTATGTGTGTTTTACTCAGAAGTGAATCCCACATCCTGCTAACTCTTAGATAAGTATACACAGGACTTGGACCTGGAACTTTCAGCCTTGTCCTCAAGTTTATAAACCTGCCCTTCTAATAAAAGCAAGCAGTTTATCTACTTGGTTCACAGAGAATAGAAAACAAAATCAGAGATGTGCAATTTAAAAGCCAGTATTTGTTAACTTTTGCTTTTTAAGAACTTATCACAGCAGGGGCATAGAAACAGAACTTCATCCCCTAAACGAGTGGCAAATGCTTGCTGATTTTTTTAAAAAATTATTTAAACGCTTTTACTTGTCTCCAAGCAAAGGTATAGGTCATTGAAGAAGCAATTTCAGACTGAGTCGGAATTCCTGAAAGGAACCACAATTTATGATCTATGTCATGACTTATGATTTTGCCATTAATATCCCTCTCCAGGTTTTGCTGCTCCCTTTCTGTTGTGCAAATATAAGAAGCTGACCTTGGATTCTAGCTCTGTACAAACCACAGCAGGTTTCTATTGAAATAAAAAAAAATTAAGGTCTTATATACCGGTATATATGATAAATGTTCATAAATGTACAAGGCAAACACACACATAAGTGTATAAACCACGTGTCTGAAGTAGTACAGAGCCAGGCAGAGGCCCGGGCCAGGTAGATAATGTGCCCCCCCTTTTTTTACCCTGGGGATTTCAAGGCTTGAAAATGGAAAATATAGATATACAATAGTGCTTTTAAAAAAATACATAGGGAAAAGGATTGTTTTAAGTATTTACATTTATGTACGGAAGTGAGAGCTGGACCGTAAAGAAGACTGATCGCCGAAGAATTGATGCTTTTGAATTATGGTGCTGGAGGCGACTCTTGAGAGTCCCATGGACTGCAAGAAGATCAAACCTATCCGTTCTGAAGGAAATCAGCCCTGAGTGCTCACTAGAAGGACAG
The DNA here is from genome assembly GCF_009819535.1 of Lacerta agilis. Classification (NCBI taxonomy): domain Eukaryota; kingdom Metazoa; phylum Chordata; class Lepidosauria; order Squamata; family Lacertidae; genus Lacerta; species Lacerta agilis. Next base: position 44,361,331 of record NC_046324.1, read on the forward strand.
ATCCTGAAGTTGAGGCTCCAGTACTTTGGCCACCTCATGAGAAGAGAAGACTCCCTAGAAAAGACCCTGATGTTAGGAAAGAGAAGGGGACGACAGAGGATGAGATGGTTGGACAGTTTTTCTTGAAGCTACTAACATGAGTTTGGCCAAACTGCGAGAGGCAGAGAAGGATAGGCGTGCCTGGCGTGCTCTGGTCCATGGGGTCACGAAGAGTCGGACACGACTAAACAACTAAACAACAACAATGGTGAACGATTGTGAATATGCTGACCGAGGCCCCCTTCGGAATTGGAGGCCCCGGGCCAAGTGGCGCATATGACTCCCCCCCCCCTCTGTTTGGGCCTGAGTACAGGAGAACAATCCCAAAGCCATTTTGACTCTTCCAAATTTACCTCAAATATTTCTCTGCAAGGAGAAAGGAAATGGGAAAAGCTTTCCCATTGTCTTTGGACTGTAGGGACTTACGCCTCCATGTAAATACATTCTGGCAAGTATCTGTTAGGCTGAGCACACTATCAATATGCATAAGAGATTCAGGAACTATTTACCATCTCAAAGGAATGGCCAGGCTACCCAGAAAAGGCAATCTGATAAGGCATTATCAAGATAACCTGGCAGACAGGAGATAAACAAGGCACTCAGATTTCTGTAGACCGCCCCTTCTGTGACTTATGTATGATGTTTCTGGGGGTGGTCTTGGACCCCAGGGCAGGTAATTTTAATATCTATATAAGGGCAGGCACACCTTGGTGGGGGGGGGGGCTCCTCCAATTTCCTTTGTGTGAGGGGAGCACCTGGTTGCAACTACTTTAATAAAGATCAGGCTTACTAGCTGCTTTGGTTCTCAATATTCTCCGGTTGGCTTCTGTTATTCTCTCCTACCGATGGAGAACTTACAAAGGTCTCTGTAAGGGCTCTTGTGTACCCATAAGGGAATAAGGGCAGATTTCTGTTTACAACACTATGTTACAGTGAATTTTTAAAGCACAGCCTGACACGGAAATCCGATGTGTATCTACTCAGAAGTCAGCCCTACTGAGTCCAATGTTGCTATTGACACTATTCCATTCACTGGAATTCCTGCGTACTTAGGCTTGCTTGCCAAAATTAGTTTTCTTTCTGAGGGGCTTTCTCTTCTTTGTTTCTCTCTTAAGCTTCTGTTATTACAGTGTGACTACGAGAAAAATATCCATCCTTAAAGAAATCAGGCCTGAGTGCTCACTGGAAGGGCAGATCCTGAAGTTGCGGCTACAGTACTTTGGCCACCTCATGAGAAGAGAAGACTCCCTGGAAAAGACCCTGATGTTGGGAAAGATGGAGGGCACAAGGAGAAGGGGATGAAAGAGGATGAGATGGTTGGACAGTGTTCTCGAGGCTACTGGCATGAGTTTGGCCAAACTGCGAGAGGCAGTGAAGGATAGGCGTGCCTGGCGTGCTCTGGTCCATGGGGTCACGAAGAGTCGGACACGACTGAACAACAACAACAACGAGAAAAATAAAATAATGATGTTACTCGGGATGCCATATTTCAAAAAGTGAAAATCCGGACACAGAAGTTGTTGAGCTTTGCAAAATCTCAAAAGGTTCTTGAGCTATTTTTAAGGAAATTTGCCAAAATCTACTCTTCCGACATGGATTGCCCTATGTCTGGATTTTCCCAGACGTTCCAAGCTTATTTCCGCTGGACACTGCTTCCGACTACTAAATCCCGGCTGTGTCTGGGAAATTCTGTATGTATGGCAGCCCTATGTTACACTCCAAATGATGTCTGCCTGGTTCAAGATGGCACCAGGATGGCTTTCAGCTACAACTCCTGGATTCACTTATTTATATTTAAATACAGAAATAAATAAATAGCCGCAACGGTTGCATCCAATATCAGGAGACAATATACTGTGGGAAATTCAGCTTCATATTAACCTTCATACTTCGCTCTAGTCAATGCATGAAGGGGTTAAGACCTATGGTTCCGCTTCTGGTCTGCCCATGCCCCATAGCTTCCTGCTGAAATCCTGTAACTTGTCCAACCCCAAATGATCCGGGCAGGGTGGTTGCCCCACTCTGGTGCCCCGCAGATGTCAATATTGTGGTATCGTCCAGTAAGCATTGCCTATAGGACAACTAATAAAGCAGAATGATGTGTGGATAATCCAGTAAAATCTACCACTAATGTACTCTCTCTCTCTGTGTATATATAAAGTTAAAGGACCCTCTGGACGGTTTGTTGTTGTTGTTCAGTCGTTCAGTCGTGTCCGACTCTTCGTGACCCCATGGACCAGAGCACGCCAGGCACGCCTATCTTTCACTGCCTCCCGCAGTTTGGCCAAACTCATGCCAGTCGCTTCAAGAACACTGTCCAACCATCTCATCCTCTGTCGTCCCCTTCTCCTTGTGCCCTCCATCCTTCCCAACATCAGGGTCTTTTCTAGGGAGTCTTCTCTTCTCATGAGGTGGCCAAAGTTCTGGAGCCTCAACTTCAAGATCTGCCCTTCCAGTGAGCACTCAGGGCTGATTTCTTTAAGGATGGGTAAGTTTGATCTTCTTGCAGTCCATGGGACTCTCAAGAGTCTCCTCCAGCACCATAATTCAAAAGCATCAATTCTTCGGCGATCAGTCTTCTTTATGGTCCAGCTCTCACTTCCATACATTACTACTGGGAAAACCATAGCTTTAACCATAGGGACCTTTGTCGGCAAGGTGATGTCTCTGCTTTTTAAGATGCTGTCTAGGTTTGTCATTGCTTTCCTCCCAAGAAGCAAAACAAAATAAAAAATTCTTTCCAGTAGCACCTTAGAGACCAACTACACGAAAGCTCATACCAAGAACAAACTTAGTTGGTCTCTAAGGTGCTACTGGAAAGAATTTTTTATTTTGTTTTGACTATGGCAGACCAACACGGCTACCCACCTGTAACTCCCAAGAAGCAGGCGTCTTTTAATTTCGTGACTGCTGTCACCATCTGCAGTGATCATGGAGCCCAAGAAAGTAAAATCCAGTTAAAGGCGACTATGGGGTTGCGGCGCTCATCTCCCTTTCAGGCCAAGGGAGCTGGTGTTTGTCCACAGACAGCTTTCCGGGTCATGTAGCCAGCATGACCGAACTGCACAGAAACGCTGCTTACCTTCCAGCCACGGCGGTACCTATTTATCTACTTGTACTGGCGTGCTTTCGAATTGCTGGGTTGGCAGGAGCTGGGACTGAGCGACGGGAGCTCACCCTATCGCTGGGATTTAAACTTCCAATTGACAAGAAGCTCAGTGGTTTAGACCATAGCACCACTCGCACCCATTTGTGTACTATATCTATATTGCAGAACAAACTTGCAGAAAATCACCAATCTGGAGGGGTCCCCAGTTGCTAGGGTTCACAATTGTGGAGGGTTCGGCTTTACCTTTTTCTGCTGTACTGACGTCCTCTTGTGGGCTTCATATGGTGCTCTGGTGGTCTAAGCTGAGAACAGGATTCTGGACTAGATGGGGGTCTTTGGTCTGATCCAGTGGGGCTCTTCTTATTTACTTATTAATTTAACCGTGCATGCAAAGTGTTCTGCACTGAGAAAGGACTGTTTAAATGCTTACGGCAATGATGGTGATGGTCTTTTTATGCAGAAGAGAAAGCGCTCCGTCTCTATGCACCAACAGTCTCCGTGAAGTCAGCCAGCTTAACCTCTCTTAAAAGATGCCGTTGCACGAGCTAATTTTGTCTCTTGTCCCCCTGCCCTCCAAATTACTGTTTAATGTTCCGTAGTGCATCCATAACTACTTTCCCTCTGCTTAAGCTTAAACGAACAAGGATCCAACTGGCCATAAATGTTGTGTTTCCTTGTCTTTATAAACAGGAGGAAAATTGCTGGTAGGCACACTAGGAGGTTAGAATCATAGAATCCTAGAGTTGGAAGAGACCACCAGGGCCATCCAGTCCAACCCCCTGCCAAGCAGGAAACACCATCAAAGCATTCCTGACAGATGGCTGTCAAGCCTCTGCTTAAAGACCTCCGAAGAAGGAGACTCCACCACACTCCTTGGTAGCAAATTCCACTGTCGAACAGCTCTCACTGTCAGGAAGTTCTTCCTAATGTTTAGGTGCAATCTTCTTTCTTGTAGTTTGAATCCATTGCTCCGTGTCCGCTTCTCTGGAGCAGAAGAAAACAGCCTTTCACCCTCCTCTATATGACATCCTTTTATATATTTGAACATGGCTATCATATCACCCCTTAACCTTCTCTTCTCCAAGCTAAACATACCCAGCTCCCTAAGCCGTTCCTCATAAGGCATCGTTTCCAGGCCTTTGACCATTTTGGTTGCCCTCCTCTGGACACGTTCCAGCTTGTCAGTATCCTTCTTGAACTGTGGTGCCCAGAACTGGACACAGTATTCCAGGTGAGGTCTGACCAGAGCGGAATACAGTGGTACTATTACTTCCCTTGATCTAGATGCTATACTCCTATTGATGCAGCCCAGAATTGCATTGGCTTTTTTAGCTGCTGCATCACACTGTTGACTCATGTCAAGTTTATGGTCTACGAAGACTCCTAGATCCTTTTCACATGTACTGCTCTCAAGCCAGGTGTCACCCATCCTGTATTTGTGCCTTTCATTTTTTTTGCCCAAGTGTAGTACTTTACATTTCTCCCTGTTAAAATTCATTTTGTTTGCTTTGGCCCAGTTCTCCAATCTGTTAAGGTCATTTTGAAGTGTGATCCTGTCCTCTGGGGTATTAGCCACCCCTCCCAATTTGGTGTCATCTGCAAACTCGATCAGGATGCCCTCAAGCCCATCATCCAAGTCATTGATGAATATTGTTTGGCAAAGGAGCACTGCTTTCGCAGTGTGCGGAGGGCTGGGTTTTTATCCACTCATCTCCGATCCAACTAAGTCATTGCAGGCAATGACCAAAAAAGAGAAGTGACTCTTTATGTGACACTGTTGCTAAGTGTATGTCCGTTGCCTTAAATAAAAACTCCAGCATCTGACCCCAGCACCGACATTTGCACAGGCTTAAGTCATGTGCTGAAAAGAAAAATTTGCTGGTGCTGCATTTAAAGTTGTTGCAAAATATTTCTATAGGATGTGGTTAGTGGGTGAATGCCCTTAGTGGTTAGCTAAGGAGGTGTCGTGTTAACAGATATGCTGTAGGAAAAATTCTCTTGTTTACTTGCATGCATGTATAAAAGGGTCTGCAACAATCCAATTTGGGGTGCAGCTCTGAACAAGCTTTCCTGTTTTGCTTGTCAAGCTGTTGCCATTCTGCTGCTGTAGAAACAAAATCTGAATCGGTCTGTTTGAAGTGCTTTCTGGGTGTGTTTCGCCATTGCTGGCATGAAGTAACTAGGCCGTGCCCGAACCTCAGGTAGGCTTTTGCCCATGTCAATTACAATGACCAGCAGGGGATCTCCAGGGGTTTTTGGATCAGAGTCCCTCCCAGCCCTACCTGGAGATGCCAGAGATTGAATATTGGACTTTCTGAATGCAAAGCAGCTGGTCTACCAGTGAGCAGAGACATGACCCTTTCACGTAGGTGCAGTGGTGGAAAATTTACAAAAGAGGAACTTGGAATAAAAGAAGGAAAATGAGGCTAATGAGTGGTGTGGCAATCGCAGGGACTCCTGTGAGGTTACTGGGAAATGGGGAAGCGGGTGGCGCTGTGGTCTAAATAACTGAAGCTCTTGGGCTTGCCGATCGGAAGGTTGGCAGTTCAAATCCCCGTGATGGGGTGAGCTCCCGTTGCTCTGTCCCAGCTCCTGCCAACCTAGCAGTTTGAAAGCATGCCGGTGCAAGTAGATGTGGTGGGAAGCTAAACAGCTTTTCTGTGCGCTCTGGTTTCCATCACAGTGTTCTGTTGCGCCAGAAGCGGCTTAGTCATGCTGGCCACATGACCCAGAAAGCTGCCTGTGGACAAATGCCAGCTCCCTCAGCCTGAAAGCAAGATGAGTGCCACAACCCCAGAGTCGCCTTTGACTGGACTTAACCGTCCGGGGGTCCTTTACCTTTACCTTTTACCTTTACTGGTGTCAGGCTTCAGGGAATCGGCTTCCACCCCTCCGTGGCAGTAGATAGGAAGATCGAATGAAAGGAATGGAGAGCCAGTGTGGTGTAGTGGTTAAGAGCGGCAGACTCATAATCTGGGGAACCGGGTTCGCGTCTCCGCTCCTCCACATGCAGCTGCTGGGTGACCTTGGGCTAGTCACACTTCTCTGAAGTCTCTCAGCCCCACACACCTCACAGAGTGTTTGTTGTGGGGGAGGAAGGGAAAGGAGAATGTTAGCCGCTTTGAGACTCCTTTGGGTAGTGATAAAGCGGGATATCAAATCCAAACTCTTCCTCTTCTTCTTCTTCTTCTTCTTCCTCCTCCTCTTCCCAGTTAGAATCTTTAATAATCACAGCGAGAGAACAAAGAACACATCTCCTAGAAATGGTGGTGCTCCCAATTAAGGGACACTCCCCCTCTCCATCCCTATTAATCTACATCACTTCTACATCTTGTAATCTGAGCTTGTACCCTTTTGCTTTCTGTTCTGACACTTTCTGAGCTCTCTGTGACTCTGGAGAAAAGGGGTGGATGCTATCCAGAGACTGAATCTGTTAACTCTCTCTCTCTCTTTTAGTGTTTCTTCTGCTAGCAGTTCCCCATCCAGTATTTCCCAGCTTCTGCCTTCTGAACTGTGCCCCTCAGCAAACCACTGTTCCAAATCTGTACTGTCCTCCTGCTCCTGGGAAGATTCAGGATCAGGATCTGGGGAGGGGGTGACTCCCACCATTCTTCCTCAGTGCAGCCCTCCTCAGCACAGTCCTTGACAACTGAGAAATGTGGGTGGATGGCAGCTCAGGATGCATGCTCAGTGAGCAGGTCGCCTGGAAGCAACAGAGAAATGATTGCATTGAAGAAGAGGACCTTGAAAGCTAATTCACTCAAGCACCGAGTCTTTGCAAGGCACACTGCCGCAGGTTTCCTGCTGCACGGGGGCCAGGACGTCACGAGGGGTCTCTGTCCAATCGGGACTCACAACCAGGAGATGATGGTGTCCTCCTGGCAGGGAGTAAGGAAATAGATTTCCTGCAAAATGTCAATTCAGACTTAATCCAATGACCAGGGGTGGGGGTACTTGTGGAAAGATGCCTTATTGTTACTGTTCAGAGCTAATTAATGCTAAAAAAAAAGTTGTCTCCTTGGTTAGAGGTTCTGGGAACTAATTAGCACTTGCACAATCTATTACCGGTATGTGCAGCGGTTGTGGGGGATTTTCCTGCAGAGCAGTTACTGAAGACTCCTCCAGACTGCCCACTTATTCAGCATTCATCCTCATTTGCTTGTGCAAAGCTTATTCAGCGGTTATGTGATGTCTTCATTGAGAATTTATTCTGATTTGTTGTATGACAACAAGCATTTGTCCGCATTCATCCTAATCTGCTTGTGGGCTGTTGACAAGTCTGCTTGCTAATCAGCTGTTCTGCTCTGGATTTCTTGCTCTGCGTTTCTCCTGCTTATGTCAAAAATTTGTGTATCTTCACCACGTAAATATCATTCTATCATCGCATCTTCTGGCAGCAAAATCCATATAGTTGTTTAGCACTGAGAAGACGTCTTCCTTTTTGCCTGTCCTGAATGACTAAACAATTCCATTAGAGAAGTCAATTATAAGATTTGGGATGGGTGAATCCATCCATTTCTGTTTCTTCTCATTTTCCCATTCTTACGTTCAGCTCTCCACAGTAGCTTGCAATTAACTTGAGGGTTGCCATATGTCCTACACCAGAAGTAGCATCCAGGGAAATTTTGGGAAATCGCGAAAATGTCTGAGTTTTTGAAACCTTCCCCCCAAAAGCTAAACGACTTTCCTGAAACTTTTTTTGTCCTGATTTTTACTTTATTTTAATGTATTTTAATATTTGTTGGAAGCTGCCCAGTGCGGCTGGGGAGACCCAGCCAGATGCGTGGGGTACAAATAAATAATAATAATAATAATAATAATAATAATAATTATTATTATTATTATTATTATTATTATTATTACTTCTTGAAATATGGCAACCTTCACATACTCATCAACATTTTAGTGCAAGTTTCTCGTAATGTACAGATTTTTGGAAAGCAATTTCCTCTTATATAATGCGTCTTTTATATATTTTCATATTTATGAATGCTTTAGCCCACTGCTATTTTTCTAGAAAAAGAGGTGCTGGAACTCATCGTGAATGTCTCAATTGTTCTCTTAAAATCACAATGGTGTCCACCTGAGAGGTGCCCTCAGTTTTGATATGGTCTGAAGCTCAACATCAAAAAAACTTAAGATCATGGCCACTGGTCCCATCACCTCCTGGCAAATAGAAGGGGAAGAAATGGAGGCAGTGATAGATTTTACTTTCTTGGGCTCCATGATCACTGCAGATGGTGACAGCAGCCATGAAATTAAAAGACGCCTGCTTCTTGGGAGGAAAGCAATGACAAATCTAGACAGCATCTTAAAAAGCAGAGACATCACCTTGCCGACAAAGGTCCGTATAGTTAAAGCTATGGTTTTCCCAGTAGTAATGTATGGAAGTGAGAGCTGGACCATAAAGAAGACTGATCGCCGAAGAATTGGTGCTTTTGAATTATGGTTTTGGAGGAGACTCTTGAGAGTCCCATGGACTGCAAAAAGATCAAACTTATCCATCCTTAAAGAAATCAGCCTTGAGTGCTCACTGGAAGGACAGGTCCTGAAGTTGAGGCTCCAATACTTTGGCCACCTCATGAGAAGAGAAGACTCCCTGGAAAAGACCCTGATGTTGGGAAAGATGGAGGGCACAAGGAGAAGGGGACGACAGAGGATGAGATGGTTGGACAGTGTTCTTGAAGCTACCAACATGAGTTTGGCCAAACTGCGGGAGGCAGTGGAGGATAGGCGTGCCTGGCGTGCTCTGGTCCATGGGGTCACGAAGAGTCGGACACGACTGAACGACTGAACAACACCACCCCACATGATATTGGAGGCCATTAAGCTGCAAAGTCTGTTTATTTGCAGTTCTTTCTAACCACCTTTGGTTTTCTTTGTCCTTGGGAAACACAGCTTTATTCTGCTTTGGCCTCCTGTAATACCAATCCATTCACACCCACATGTCCTTGGGCTTTGTTATGATAAGTACCAAATTACTACTTCTAACAGAAAGAGATAATGCAGATGTTTCCGGGAGTTCTGCTAACTACATTTTTTTGTCGATCAAAGTGATGCAGTCTATGTTCTCAGCAATTCAGCCAGGCTCAACAAAGGTCTTCCTTAATAGACTCACCTGCAGCGAAGAGCTTTCTTTCTTTCTTTTGCAAAATGTTTATTTATAAGCCTAAGAATAATACTTAGGATACTTTATAAATTGCCAGTTGATACCGAATAGTCCTAAGCGGACATGTTAATACGTTTATGCTTCCATGACATTACAAATGTACTGATGCGTTGCATTGAAAGGGTCTGTTGGAATGCTAACAGACCTAATCTGTTAAGGTTATTTTGAAGTGTGATCCTGTCCTCTGGGGTATTAGCCACCCCTCCTTGGTGTCATCTGCCCTCAAGCCCATCATCCAAGTCATTGATGAAGATGTTGAATAAGACTGGGCCCAAGACAGAACCCTGTGACACCCCACTACATGTTTCTAGCCTGGGTCAGCTTTACCTTTCGGTGAACTTCAAATTATTGCAGAGGGAATGTTTCCCTTTCATTTCAAGCTTACATACATCTGTAAACCTGGTTATTTTCTTCTCAGTTTGGTGGTTCAGAATAAATTCTATTCGGCTCTTCCTTCAGCGCTACTCTATTCAATGGGGTTTGTTCCCTTAGCAAGTATGCGTCCAACTGCGGCCTAATTTCTTTTCTTTATAGATAGAGATAGAGGTAGAACGATAGATTTGTGATCCCACTGGCTTTTTTAAATCACCACTCGTAAGATGGATCCTGAGTTGACACTAGTCGTATTTAATCCTGAGACAGTTGTCCCCCCCCAAAAAAAAATATGGGGGGTGGGGGAGACACAGAGAAAGAAAGGGTTCGATGTGTTTGTGCTCTTTTAAGAACCAATGAGCTGGAGGAGGGACAAAATAGGAAATTCTTTCCAGTAGCACCTTAGAGACCAACTGAGTTTGTTCTTGGTATGAGCTTTCGTGTGCATGCACACTTCTTCAGATACACTGAAACTTCAGATACACTGGAGGAGGGAGTGATTTTACGTTGCATTGGCAGCCTTCGCATTTTTTCGCGAGTGCAGCCTCAAAACCTCCTGCCAGCTGACATTGCCTATGACTCTAGGCAATGTCAGCTTACCAGGCTGAGTCAAAGAGAGGCCGCTTTCTCCTGCTTTCTAATTAGAGAGAAATGAGCCCAAATAGGTTGGTTGACTTGTGACAAAGCGCACACCAACCCCAACCAGTCTTTGCCCCAGGGAAATGGTGGCCAATTAAGTTGATTGTGGCTGCCATGTAGATGGGTGCAGAATTTTCAGGGATCTAAGAACAAGGAGGAAGCAGTAGCATTGCCCTCCTGTGCAGCTTACATTATATCCCTGGGTTTGTTTGTTTTTTGGTTTATTTTATTTTATTTTAAAATATTCACACACACACACACACACACACACACACACACACACACACCCCACCACCGACAACCCTACAAGATCCAAAATTCATATTTCCTGGTTGTGAATTAATGGAACTGAATTTGAGGCAACTTCCGGTTCTAATATAATTTCAACAGAAGAACTATTTTAAAACCCTCCATCAATGGTGTTTAACGCCCTATAAACTGAATTTAATATATAAGTCAAAGGTAAAGACGAAAAGGATTTCTGCGCAAATCTTGGGATGAGCCACTTTTCAACCGACAAAGGGGACTCACAGATAAAAATGCCGCATTACCCAAATAAAAAAATAAAATTTTAGATATCTGCTGACGAAAATGGCAACACGTCGCCCAGTTGTCATTTTGGCACCTGGAGACAGCCTCTCCCACCCCCGAGGCGTTTCCATCTGAAATCAAATAATTAAGGATTTATATATATATATATTGTTATAGCTGAATAGAAATGGCCTCGAGGGATAACCCACACAGAAATCCCTGCATCAGTTCCTGTCGAAAGAGTCAAGGCACTGTTGAGAACTTGCCACAGATTGCAGCCTTCATCTTTCTGCCATTCTTGGGACTTCATTTCAACAAAATAATGACTTCTGGAGCCAGATCTTGCCACTCGGGTCTCCGTCTGACAGCAGTAGTCCTTTTCACACACAACTTTCGAGTAGTCCCAACAGTTCTGTTCGTCTTTTTTATTCATCACAATGACTGTTTCTAGGGCACCAAACCTTTGTTATTAACGAACTTCCTCCAGCAAGTGTACCTGACAGCCCTTTTAACTCACAGCAGAGCTCAGGGCTTGTGGCCAGCTACCTTTTTAACTAGCAGGGGCAGAGTGGGGGTTTCATTTTTAAAGTCTCTGAACTGTAGATTTTAATTTTAAGCACCTGGAATTTGTACTTGCAAACAGGAGCACGTTATTTAATTTGGTTCTAGGAAAACTTTGCCGCCTGAGGACCACATTACTTCATGGCAAACTCTCTCTCTCTCAATATATATATTCATTCTGTTTTACAATTTCAAATAAACATTATACACACTTTAAAACAGTGTTTTTCAACCACTGTTCCGCGGCACACTAGTGTGCCGCGAGATGTTGCCTGGTGTGCCGTGGAAAAAATTGTGTTTATTTGATTCCTATTCAAGAGAATTACTTTATATATAGTCAATATAGGCACAGAGTTAATTTTTTTAACATTTTCTAATGGTGGTGTGCCTCGTGATTTTTTTCATAAAACAAGTGTGCCCTTGCCCAAAAAAGGTTGAAAAACACTGCTTTAAAACATCAATGACTTCCCTTCTTCTCTTTCCAAGCTTGATTTTGCATCTCTTACATCCCTGCATATTTTACAAAAACTATTCCAATCGGTTTTCCACTGCTACATCTGTCAAAGATTATTTACTCTGTTGAATTTATCTTAATGCTGCCAGCGTTTTCAGCTGTGCAGTTATTTTCCATATACGCAATAAACGTTTTCCAATCTTCTTTAAACATATGTTATTATTGCTCTTTTATTCTATATGTTAAATCTGCAAGTTGTGCGTATTCTGTCACATTAAGTTGCCAATCTTCTTTAGTTGGGACCTCGCTCACTTTCCATTTTGGGGCTAACAAAACACGGGCTGCAGTTGTTGCAAACATACTGGTAAAAAAGCTTTTCTGACACCTGGGGATTTTAGTCTGAGTTATCCCCAACAGAAAGGACTCTGGTTTTCGTGGGAAAATAATTTAATTTCCCCCCCAAATTCATTATAAATCATTTCCCAATACTCTTACCTTTCTGCAGGTCCACCACATGTGAAAGAATGTTCCCTCTTTACACTTCCAGCACTTATCTGATTCTGTCTTGTAAATCTTAGCAAGCCTACTCAGATACCACCTATGAATCATTTTCAAATAGTTCTTTTTCAAAGAATAACATGCTATAAATTTCAAGTCGCTTTTCCAAAGTTTCTCCCAGAGGTTAAAATCTATGTTGCGTCCTATATCTATTGCCCAGTGCATCATTGGGGCTTTGACTAGCCCGTCTTCTGCTTCTCATTCTAATAACAGGTTATACATTTTAGACAAAAGTTTATCTTTGTTTTGTAGGAGTTCTTTTTCGATTTGTGAGCTTTGGTCTGAAAAAAAAAAACATTCGTTCTATCTAATTTAAACATATAATGTAACTGATGGTATTGCAACCGGTCCGTAACATGACTCCTTAAGTTTTCCATTGATTTCAGTTTGGGTCCACCCAGGGGGTCGAACAGCTCTTACTGTCAGGAAGTTCTTCCTAATGTTTAGGTGAAATCTTCTTTCTTGTAGTTTGAATCCATTACTCTGTGTCCGCTTCTCTGGAGCAGCAGAAAACAACCTTTCTCCCTTCTCTATATGACATCCTTTTATATATTTGAACATGGCTATCATATCACCCCTAAACCTTCTCTTCTCCAGGCTAAACATACCCAGCTCCCTAAGCTCTTCCTCATAAGGCATCGTTTCCAGGCCTTTGACCATTTTGGTTGCCTTCCTCTGGACACGTTCCAGCTTGTCAGTATCCTTCTTGAACTGTGGTGCCCAGAACTGGACACAGTATTCCAGGTGTGGTCCGACCAGAGCGGAATACAGTGGTACTATTACTTCCCTTGATGCTATTCTCCTATTGATGCAGCCCATAATTGCATTGGCTTTTTTAGCTTCTGCATCACACTGTTGACTCATGTCAAGTTTATGGTCTACCAAGACTCCTAGATCAGAAATCTGGTCCTCTGGTCTGATCCTCTGCCTCTTGTTCACTGTAAGACAGATCAGGACTTTGCCGGGGTACTGAAGGAAAATACACAAGATCTTTAATCTTTTCTGTGTCTTCAGATAGAATAGTATTTTTAGTATCAGCTTTGTTGTGTTTGTCAAAATACACTGCATGGTATGCATTTATTTTTTCCAGTTTTTAGGTCCACAATTCTGTATCCTTTGCCACCGGTGGCATACCCTACTAGAATACCTGCTTGTGCTCTTGAATCAAGCTTGTGTCTGTGTTCTTTAGGAATATGGTAATAACATAAACTACCAAATACACGTATATGCGACAGATTAGGAATTCTCCCATGCCAAAGCTCGAAAGGTGTGCGCTTTGCTCCCTGTTGGTAATCTGTTCTGTAACTATATTGCTGTATGCACTACATCTGCCCATATCTTGTGTTGCAAAGATGCATCCTTTAACATACATCTGGTCATTTCCATAGTAGATCTAAATTTTCTTTCAGCTATAGAATTCTGTTGTGGTGTGTAGGGAATAGTGATTACATGCTTAATTCCCTCTTTATCCAGTAAATTCCGCATATCATGTGAGCAGTATTCACCTCCATTGTCTGTCACTAGCATAGATGGAGCTTTCTTAAAATTGCTTTTAACCATTGCTATATATTTCTGGAACATTTCCAGTGTGTCACTCTTTTCTTTGATGAAATACACTACACAATATATGAAGAAATCATCAAAAAATTAATATATATCTGTTTCCACCCAATGAGGGAACACTCATTGATCCACATAAGTCGCTATAGACTACATCAAGCATTTTAGTGCTTCTCAGCTCTGAGCAGCATGGACATGATGGTTTTACAGCTTTCTCAGTAATACAACTGACACATTTTGTTGTAATTTTATCACTTGCTGTTACCTGCAGACCTTTTGCAAGTTTACCTTTCTGTAGCTCTAGAATGACGTTGATGTCTCTATGTCCAAGTCTTCTGTGTCATAAATGCAGATCAGCCTCATCTTTCTGGTTTGAATGTGGCACCTTTGCAGATTCACTATCTGAAATATAGTTTGGTGTAGTGGTTAAGAGCAGCAGACTCGTAATCTGGGGAACCGGGTTCGTGTCTGCACTCCTCCACATGCAGCTGCTGGGTGACCTTGGGCTAGTCACACTTCTCTGAAGTCTCTCAGCCCCACTCACCTCACAGAGTGTTTGTTGTGGGGGAGGAAGGGAAAGGAGAATGTTAGCCGCTTTGAGACTCCTTCGGGTAGTGAAAAGCGGGATATCAAATCCAAACTCTTCTTCTTCTTCTTCTTCTTCTTCTTCTTCTTCTTCTTCTTCTTCTTCATATACACCATTAATTAGTCTTGCTTGAACATACACTTTGCCATTCTTTGTCACTTTGCATTTTTGATTTCCAAATGTTATTTGAAAACCCTTTTTGTCCAAACTGGATACACTTATCAGATTGCATCTGAGTTGTGGAACATACAGGACTCTATCCACCCTGGTATGTAAAATTTGATTTTCTATATTAATTTCAAATTCACAGAACCAACCCCTTTCACTTTAACAATATTTCCATCTGTGATTTCAATTTCTGATTCCTACTGTTTCATCAATCTCATTAAAACAGTCTTTTCTAAAACAATAATGCGAACTTGCTCCACTGTCTAGGATCCACTTATTACTTTTATTTTTTAAAATTCCCAACAGTTAAATTCTTTTCTCGTAGTAGCCGATTGCATTCAGGTTTCCCCTTCTTTTCACCTTTTGGCTGAAAATGGAATGGTTTGCTTGTTTTAAGGAATCTACAATTTTTAGCAATATTGTCTTGCTTCTTGCAAGTAAAGCAAACTACACTTTTCTGTGTGTCTTTGGGCCTTGCAAACTGTCTAGACGCATAATTGCTGTCTTTTAATATTTCTTTCTGGAGACTCAGCTCTCCCTCTGCATTCCTGTCTTAAATAAGCAGTCAGATCTCTTAAAGATAAACCTTCTTTGTGGTCTAATACAGTGTTTTTCAACCACTGTTCCGCGGCACACTAGTGTGCCGCGAGATGTTGCCTGGTGTGCCGTGGGAAAAATTGAAAAATTACTTTATATATAGTCAATATAGGCACAGAATTAATTTTTTTAACATTTTTTAACATTTTCTAATGGTGGTGTGCCTCGTGATTTTTTTCATGAAACAAGTGTGCCTTTGCCCAAAAAAGGTTGAAAAACACTGGTCTAATATACTCACAAATGCATCGAATCTTGGTCCTAGAGACGATAACAGAAATGATGTCTTCATTTCCTCATCAAATGGTTTTGAGGTAAGCTGAATCTTTTGAATAATTTCTGTAAACTGGCTCATATGCTTTGTGAATTCATCTTTAGAATTCATTCTCAGTCTGGTTAACTCACGTATTATCATCCTGTAAGAGCTTTTCATTGTGTCTCCAAACATGCGCTCAATATCAGTTAATATTTGAGGTGCAGTTTCTTCAGAATTTATCGAGAGATGTTCATCACAAAGTCCATTCAAAATAATAAATCTAGCTTTACTATTCTTTTCTTCCCAAACTCTTATCTTGGGTAAATCACCCCCATCTGTGCTTGTGGGTTGGGTTTTTTTTATAGCACCGAGGATGCCTTTCGCATCTAGAAGTGCTATTAAGCGTTGCTTCCAGTGCACAAAGTTATGTTCATTCAGAACAGGCAAGCCTCATCCTAGATCACTTTCAAAATCTCCACTAGCCATTTTAAAATTATAATCTCTGCTGCTTTAAGTTACTGTAACTTCTGAGGGAAAGGAGGGGTTACTTAATCCCCACTAGACATCCAAGAACTGAAAAAAATATTACGCAATTCTGGGCCAACCATAACCCAATGTGGGAATGTTTATATAATATAGTTGCAGAGTTAAACGTTCTTTATTTAAACCTGCACAGCGGCAAACGGCTTGCTGACTCGTTTGAGTCTTTCGTCCTTTCTTGATTGTCAATCCCTTTATCCCTCTCAAAATAAAGATACACATGAATCTGATTAATAACCAAAGTAAAGCAATTTACTGACAGATTCATTCATGTACGTATTTAGTTAAAAGATATAAACTATATAAACTATATTAGTGAGTCTCTTAACATATATTTAAGCAGCAGCAGCCTAACCGACCAACAGACTAAAACTAAACGACACAAAGTGGTAGTTGGTCCTCCCTTAGAATGTTGGACTTGACTGCCATCATCCCACACCCTCTGCCTTATTCTGTCGTCAGTGATGTAAAGGAACTGGTGATGATTTTGGCTTGTCCAGCACTTATGGGCAAGGGCAGGTCCAGTACTGTGGACATGCCATGTCAGCTGCCCCAAGGGTGCTTTCCCATAATTTCTGCATGTGCGCTCCAAGCGTTTAAGAAAATTCCTGAATCTGGCAAAACCTCTGCCACTATCAGACAAAGAGCCCCGGAGTGCTTTCTTGATTCCACCAAATGCTTACAAGCAGCAGTAACGCAACAGGTTGACACCTCTGCTGCTGCAAATGGAATCCCATTGCAAATGTCCATGGAGCATGCAAATGAAGGATGTAAGCAAGTTTTACCAACAGCACAAGCCTCTGAGACCGTAAATCTCTCACAGACACTGTGTGCTTACCAGAATATAGATCCCCAAATTTACAAAGCAAATGTCCTAGCGGCGGCTTTGCGGCAGCCAGATAAGGCTAATCAATGCAGGAGGCTCCTCATCGGGCCCCCCTCTAGCCCAGGGTCAAAGGAGGATGTCCCCTGTGCAGGCAGTCTCATGGCCAGCAGCAAGCAGCAGCAGTGGCCAGTAATGTCCCCAAAAGCTGCTGCCCAAGGCAGTGCGGAACTGGATTTAATTCTGCACTTGGACACCTTCCATCTGCCAGGAGAAGTTCAAATCATTCCCCCTCCAGCCCAAGGGTCCCGCACCAGACAAAAATGATTTTTTAATGGTCCCTGGTGTGGTTGATGTTGCTTGTGAAGGCGTTCTTAAAATGCCCACTTTTTGGACTCTCAGCTTTCACAGTCTATGCAAAAGGAGACAGTTCAAGGCACTGCTGATCTGAATTCCTTTTTCTGTGCCTGCCACGGCAGGATGCTTGCCACGGAAGGGGGGGGGGTTAGACTCTACCCTCCGTGTTTCTCCTTTAATCATTTCCTCTCATAAAGGAGAAGCTGCAGTTAAAATTGACCCCAAATAGTCTTGTTTTTTGCTGGTGCAAATGCCATGGTGATATGCCAATGCAACAGCCCTTCATCTGGCTAGCAATTGTTGGTTATCTTTATTTTTATTTTATTTTTTTATTTTTTTCCTTTAAAAATCTTTATTTAATATTTTCAAAATTACAAAACCAAATATAACAACGAAAAACAAAAAACAAAAACAAATCAACACATAAGCAAATAAACAAACAAATAAACAATAAATAATAATACTCAACTGAATATATTAACATATTCAAAATCTAACTTTAAAATCCGACTTCATATTATTTATACACCGATTCCCTATTAATTTCCGCTTCTTCTACTCTACCTTTTATTTTAATTACTCCTAATCTTTAAGGACATAATTACCCCATCATTCAAATACTTTAAATTTAAATATCCCCATGTGCCTCTCAATCTAAACAAATCACTAATTCCGTTTTCATACCTTCTTTTTCCAAATAATCTTCTACATATTTCCATTCTGCTTTTATTCTTTGTTTTGGTATATTTCTTATTGCTGCTATCATTCTTGCCAAACTCATATATTCTAACTTGATTTGCCTTTCCTGAACCGTTGGAATTTTTTCCTCCTTCCAGTTTTGTGCTATAAGTGCCGGTAATCTTGGCTAGCAATTGTTCTTAAGGATCTTTGGAACATTTAGGGGCTTCAGCCTAGACACCAAAGCGGCGTTGGCTTCTAGTGCCTACTCATGGTGGTTACACAGCTACCAGCATCCGCCCATTGGCGCTTCCTGTGCATTTGAACAGTTGGAGTAAAGATTTCCTACAGAAAAAAAGAATACCACTTTTGAAACCAATGGCTGCCTCCTCTTTCACAGCATTGCCTTTAAGTGGCTGACATTGAGGCTTCTCATCACCGTTACAGCCCCTGTTTGAGTTGCCAAAGGGACAAGGCTTCTCTGACCCCAATTCCGCAACTCACAAACGTCACAGGTGTTGTTGCTAGGTTAAATACCCCTTTTGCTCAGCAGTTGTGGGTCGCCCTGGATCCAAGACCCTCACGCTTAGCAGTCATACAAGACTCCATACGCACCAATATCCCTGCATGCAAGCCATAGCAGACTTCAGTAGAGAAAGGCGGTCTCATGCGCTGCAGCTAAGCGCTCTGATGCAATTGCCCTTAACAAAGCAAGGTTTTTGACTCTACTGCAAACTTCTCTCGCTTAGCAAAGTTGCAATTTTAAAAAAAGTTTTGGCTTTTAACTCACCCAAAGACCCTCAGTTGGCCAGCGCATTCCCCTTTTAAAATCCATCGCGTGTGTCAGTCAGGACCAACTCGCCAGTGCTCAGTGGCAAAAAGCAGTAACTCTTTGCAGCAATAGCTCGAGCTGCCGGAAGAGTGGTGGTTTTAGTTTCCTGGGTTTGTGGTTTCGAGTGTAAAAATACACCCTTCCTCAGCTGCTCAACAGCAGGAGCAGTAGTTTAGCGTTCTAGCACTTTTCAAATGCTGTTTGCTTTGATAAGTAGTCTGTGGGGATAGCCTGCGGATGGGACGGCCGGTAATGCTGGAGTCCTGCTCCCACCGCGCCGTGAAAAGGGTCCGCTGGCTATGAACCTGAAGGTTTTGCTGTGAGTAGATGGTTGTGAGTTCCTGAAGGTTGCCTCGGTTTAAGTTCCAAAGGTTTCCAGGTAGGAAAGGATAGACAGAGCAAGAAGAAAAGAATAAGGTGCGGCTGAAAGCAAGAAAGATGGCCAAACAAAAAAGACTGCAGTCAATGATTCAAGTTTAGTCACTAGTAGTGAACTCTCCCAACTGCCCCTGAACAGTGGCAGGGGCCATTTATTCAACAATCAAAAAACGTCATAGAACAGGCTTAACCAATAACAATCCTGTTGCTGGGCTAAGTTTAGGCGGGAAACTTTTAACTGACACTTAGTGAAACTTAATTGGTGCACTCTGCTAACAGCGCGGAGGGATCCATGCAGTGAAGCTCCCTGCTGGATCTTTTTCCCTTCCTAGCTAACGCGGAAGGACACCTAAAATAACCACAAACAATCAGGTGCAATAGTACCTTAAAAACATATTCCCACAGTAGTCATTATGTTTTTCAGTTTATTGATCATTTGCCCATAGCTGCCTTGCCCCCTCAAATTGAAAAGATCATTTATTGAGTTTGCCTCTCTCTCTGCAAAACCAGCAAACTCTGCAAAACTCTGCAAAACCCAACGCAATGCTTTGTGTCACGTGTGGTATATCTGGAGCCATTTTTTTTTACCCTGCAGGAGGACACATAGCTCTAACAGGTGCAGCCTGCGTGGGTTGACTTTCGATTCTGTTCCCCGACTCGGGGTGGGGTGAGGGTTAGTTTTTCATCAGCGTGTGAGAGCTAAATCAAAAAAAGCTTCACCTGCCTGCTGACTTCAAGCTAAAGCACTTGTCAGCTTGGCCTCATTGCTCCAAGAACCCCACTCATTCTCTCGTGATGTTAATCTTGTTGTTGTTCAGTCGTTCAATTGCGTCCGACTCTTCGTGACCCCATGGACCAGAGCACGCCAGGCATGCCTATCTTTCACTGCCTCCCGCAGTTTGGCCAAACTCATGCTAGTCGCTTTGAGAACACTGTCCAACCATCTCATCCTCTGTCATCCCCTTCTCCTTGTGCCCTCCATCTTTCCCAACACCAGGGTCTTTTCCAGGGAGTCTTCTCTTCTCATGAGGTGGCCAAAGTACTGGAGTCTCAACTTCAGGATCTGCCCTTCCAGTGAGCACTCAGGGCTGATTTCTTTAAGGATGGATAAGTGTGATTTTTTTGCAGTCCATGGGACTCTCAAGAGTCTCCTCCAGCACCATAATTCAAAAGCATCAATTCTTCGGCGACCAGTCTTCTTTATGGTCCAGCTCTCACTTCCATACATTACTACTGGGAAAACCATAGCTTTAACTATACGGACCTTTGTTGGCAAGGTGATGTCTCTGCTTTTTAAGATGCTGTCTAGGTTTATCATTGCTTTTCTACCAAGAATCAGGTGTCTTTTAATTTCATGACTGCTGTCACCATCTTCCTTAAACACATCATTTACCTGGTGGTATTGCAACCAGTCCGTCATGTTTTGACCTTTCTAACACATTCCCTGCCTAACCTCAAAATACCGTTTGCTTAATGATCTGCTCTAGAATCTTTCCTGGTATTGATGTCAGGCTGACTGGGCAGTAATTCTTTGGGTCCTCTGCATTTGCCCTCCTTCAGTTTGCTGGGACTTCGCCTGTTCTCCAGGAATTCTCAAAGATTACTGCCAGTTCTGAAATCACCTCTGCCAGTTCTTTTAATACTCTTGGATGTAGTTCATCTGGCCCTGGAGACTTGAATGCATCTAAACTAGCCAAGTATTCTTGTACTACCTCCTTACTTATTCTGGGCCGTTTCCCCCCTGCTGAATCATCTGCTCCATATTCTTCAGGTTGGGCATTGTTTTCTTTTTTGGAGAAGACTGAGGCAAAGAAGGCATTGAGGAGTTCTGCCCTTTCTCTGTCCCCTGTTTGCTTTTCACCATCTTCTCCTCTAAGTGACCCCACTGTTTCCTTGTTCTTCCTTTTGTTATGGACATACCCATAAAAGCCCTTTTTATTGCTTTTAACCTCTCTAGCAAGCCTGAGTTCATTCTGTGCTTTAGCTTTTCTGACTTTGTCTCTGGTGATTTCCCCCTTTTTCCATTTTTTATTTTATTTTACATATCCCTTTTAAATCTTAACTCAGTTAAAAGTTCTTTAGATAGCCACCCTGGCTTCTTTAGGCACCTTCCATGTTTTTGTCTCATTGGCACTGCTTGAAGTTGTGCTTTTAATATCTCCCTTTTAACAAGCTCCCAACCATCATGAACTCCCTTCCCTTTTAGTATTACTGAGCATGGGATCACACCCAGCGTTTTCCTAAGTTTTCTGAAGTCGGCTTTCTTAAAGTCTAGAATTTGAGTCTTAGTATGCTTGGATGCTCCTTTCCGCTGTATGATAAACTCCAGAAGAGCACGATCACTCCCACCTAATGATCCTGCCACTTCTACCCCACTAACTAGGTCATCACTATTGGTTAAGACCAGATCTAAAATGGCTGGTCCTCTTGTTGCTTCTCCCACTTTAAAACATTCACAAAATAATTAAAATCAACAATATGCTAGAAACTGGATTAAAACACACACCAACATTCTACATGTTCAGAGAGGCTTGCCTAAACAGAAATATCGTATTTTCAGCAGGTGCTGAAAACTGGACAGTGAAGGAGCTTGCCTGATGTCAAGAGGCCTGGAGTGCCAAAGTTTAGGGGCTCTGGACAATTTCATTTGAGAAATGTTGGGCTGGGTGTACATTAAAAAAAAAACCCTAGGTATAAAAGAAATTGTTGTGTATTGTATTTTTGCTGAAGGCAGCCCCCTTATCAGGATTTGTGTCAGTATCAGGATTGCCAATTCATCGTGGGGGGGGGGGAGCTCACACTGGACAGCTTTTGCAATTTTACCAGCAGTTTGACACACGAAAATCAATTCCAGAGTGAAGCTTTTCACAGTGTAACAGTGTTAATACCTCCTTACGACAGAGACCAGCTGAAAAGTTGGCAGCTTTGATCTGTAGTGAGTAGGGGGCATTGTGGTGAGAACAGCATTTGGTTTCCCAGAAAAAAACTTTTCAAGATTCGCCATAAATTCCACGATGGGGAAATGAGATGCAGAACCTCTCTTAATTCATGTTGACAATAGGTGGAGCTCTATAACAAATATTCAACTTTAAGGATGTTCTGTGCACTCAGATCAGTTCAGAATTCAGAGTTGCCTTAGGGCGCAGTTTTCCGAACGATGCTGCAGAGCATTTGGAGGAAAAAAACAACATACACTGCAGCTGTATATGTTGCAGTAGGCATAAGGCAGCTCTGTTCAGGTCCCCCTCCCTCGAAATCATTGCCCCCAATTCTTCCCCCAATCTTTGAGGTCTTCTCGGCAACCTATATATTGGTCATTCACCCTGATTTGCTTAATGAAGACTAGAAGCATAGAATTGTACAGCTGGAAGGGTCCCCAAGAGCCATCTAGTCCAGCCCCCTGCAATGCAGAAAACCATAGCTCAAAGTCCCCTGACAGATGGACATCCAACCTCTGTCAAAACTGAAGGCGAGTCCATCAGCTTCCATTGCTGAACAGATCTTGGCACCAGAACGTTCTTCTTAATGTTTAGTTGGAATCTCCTTTCTTGTAATTTGAATCCATGGGTTCGGATTCTATCCTCTGAAACAAGCTTGCCCCAGCTTGTCAATACCCTTCTTAAAACGTGGTGCCCAGAACAGGACACAGGACTCCAGGTGTGGTCTGCCAAATCTGAAGGATGTTAAGAGAATTTGA
The DNA here is from genome assembly GCF_009819535.1 of Lacerta agilis. Lineage (NCBI taxonomy): Eukaryota > Metazoa > Chordata > Lepidosauria > Squamata > Lacertidae > Lacerta > Lacerta agilis. Next base: position 44,384,232 of record NC_046324.1, read on the forward strand.
AACAAAATAAAATATTCCTTCCAGTAGCACCTTAGAGACCAACTAAGTTTGTTCTTGGTATGAGCTTTCGTGTGCATGCACACTTCTTCAGATACCTGAAGAAAGTTGGTGCATGCACACTTCTTCAGATACCTGAAGAAAGTTCTTCAGATACCTGAACTTTCTTCAGGTATCTGGAGAAGTGTGCATGCACACGAAAGCTCATACCAAGAAGAAACTTAGTTGGTCTCTAAGGTGCTACAGGAATGAATTTTTTATTTTATTTTGTTTTGACTATCTCAGACTAACACGGCTACCTACCTGTAAGAGAATTTGAACATCTGGAATGTTTCAGGACCATAAATTCATTGAAATATGCTCCTTATCGACAGCTTCTGGAACAACTGGTATGGTGATCATGCTAATTCAAAGTTTGAATTCTTCTGGCCACCAGAAGCTTGCAGGTATTAATTTTTATTATTGATTCTCACTTGATTTCTTCCTAAATGTGCAGCAAAGGAAAAAAAAAGGATTTCACATTCCAAGTTTTGGACCTAAACCTCTTCTGGAGGATTGCTGAGTGTAAGGCCTTAGTTGCAAGCCCTCCAGTTGTCCCTATTTTCCAGGAACAGTCTCAGATTTATAGAAGCCACCCAGGTTTCTGATTTGATCCCAGAATGCCCCGCTTTTCCTTAGGACGTCCCTATTTTCATCAGAGAAATGCTGGAGGTCATGGAGTTCTGCGACCCCCTCAACCAAGGAGATAAGTAACTATACAATCTTTAAAAGACATCTGGAAGCAGCAGGGAAGTTTTTCATTGTTTAATATTTTATTATGTTTTTCATCGGAGAAAAATTGAAGGGCATGCAGTTGCACTGTACAGCTAAAGTACTATCATACCACTTTTGTGGTTCCCCCCTAAAGAATTCTGGGAACTGTAGTCCGTTAAGGGTGCTGCGAGTTCTTACGAGACCCGTTTCCTCTGCAGAGCTATAATGCCAGAGTGGTTTCACAATCCCTCTTCCCAGGGAACGCTGGCTATTGCAGCTCTGTGAGGAGAACAGGGGTCTCCTAGCAATTCTTGGCACCCTTAATGAACTACACTTCCCAGGAGACTTTGGGGGAAGCCATGGCTATATAAAGGGGCATGATACTGCTCTGAATGTATAGTGCAGATAAGAGCTTAAGAGAGAAATAATAATAATAATAATGATGATGATGATGATGATGATGATAATAATAATAATAATAATAATAATAATAATAATAATAATAACAATTTATTTATACCCTGCCCAGTTTCTTTTTTATCCACAGGTTTAGGGAAAAAGAAAGGGAAAAGAAAAGTCAAGGGGAGAAAATCACATTGCATTAGTGCTTAAAAAACAAAACAAAAACTTGCATCCCATGGGAAGGATTGGATAGTTTCATGGAATCAGAACAGACACTTGTATCATTGGATGAGCTAATAAGGGATTAGGTGTCATCCAGAGAAAAACAGTCTGAATTACTTGAGGAGATCAAAGTGACTTTCAGCAACAAGCAGCATGCTAGCTTGAGAGACTGCAGAAAGTAAACTACACCAACAACAACTTCTTCTTCTTCTTCTTCTTCTTCTTCTTCTTCTTCTTCTTCTTCTTCTTCTTCTTCTTCCCCTCCTCCTCTTGTTTTCCAGAACCTGTTTTGCTTAACCACTCACAGTACCTTCCTGGGTGCTAAGACCCCCAGGAGAGCTGAGAAATTAGAAACACAAACAACACAGCAAATCAGTGTTCTGTTGAAGTACTAGTGCGAAGTAGGAACACCATCAAAGAAAAGGGAAGATGTCGCCAGCCTCTGCTCAAATATTTTTCCTCCTTCCCTGACCTCCGCTCTGTAACTTATCACAAACTCGAAAACCTCCTTATCACCTCATTCACTTGCCAAGGGAAAGAAGACCTGCTATTAATTTTCTTAGCATTCTGGCACATGACACCATCACTCCTTTGGGTTGTTGTTTTTTTGGGGGGCGGGTAAGTCATGGAGCTCCCTGTGCTCCCCTTCCATTACACCACTGTGACTAAGGGAAGGAGGAAAAGGCTGAACCAATTATTGATGTATGCAATGCTTCCCCCCCCAAAAAAAAATGTTTAGGGGTACTCTCATTTTCCTACTCATATTGAAATACTGCCCCTCAATGAGACCAAACTTAGTTTTACAAAATATTTAGGGGTATGTTTCCCCCTGCGTCCCCCCAGAAAAAGCAGTCTGTAGCACTTCTAGATAGAAGAAACCCAAAACTGTATTTTTTTGTCTGAGCAGATGAGTATATTAATCTGCTGTTAGCGTACCCCTGGGATTGCACCTACTTTTACAAAAAAAGAGAAAAATTGCATGTTTCCTGAATTTTCCTTTCCCCCTTTTGTTTTATGGAACACCATTAGCTCTGTCCCAATTCCACTCTGTTTGCCTCTCCACTCAAACCCTAGTTTTTTGTGTCTATAGTTTGCTCAGCCGGGGGGGGGGGGGGCTGAATCGCCTTGAGACCACGCACCACAAAAAGCTCGTGAATAATTTGTGCAACTGAGTGCCAACATGTCCAATGAGCACTTAATGAAATTCTAAATGGATCCCTGGGAAGTGAGGAAGGAGCATGAGAGCAGTGTGTGGACGAGCTTCTCCCCCCCCCCCGCATGTCACAGGTATCAAAATGCTTCTACCTGGGTTGTTTTTGCTTCGGGCTCAGGTGTGAGAACCCCTGAAAAACTCTCAAAGGTTGACACAAACAAGGAAACAGTTGCTAAGCCAAGAAGTGCAGTGCAGCAGCTCGATGGCTTTTGCTGGCTGGTGGCTAATAGCTATCAAACACAACCTTCACTTTTCTTTTCTTTTTTTGGAATAAATTTTATTAGGATTTATAAAGAGAAATAATATCAAATATCGTGTTTTTTTTGCCCGAAACTAAAACATTGATCTAAATATAAAAAGGAGCATAGAAAAGAAGAGAGAGAAAAGAAAAGCAGGGAAAATAGAAAGAGAGAGAGAGAGAGAGAGAGAGAGAGAGAGAGAGAGAGAAATAAAGAAGAAATAGACAAGAGAGAAGAAAATTAAGTTCAGAAATTAAAGAACTTTCAATTCTTCGTCCGAGTATAAAAGCAATATTTGCTTCTACCATACTGGTATAACTCTTTATAAAGCCACGTTCTATAAACAAACATTATCTTCCATCCTCATATCCAAATGTCATTATTTCATTTTCTTTCTCACGCAAAAAGTCTATGAGAAGTTTCCAGTCTTCAATAAATGTTAACTACAAAAAAAAAAAACCCACAGCAGTTTACGACAATTGTCCACAAAGCCATACAATGAAAAGCATATGCACGAAGAAAGATAAAATCAGAAACCGGGCCGTCTTAAGCATATCCGGCGCTGTGGTGCAAAGCTCCCTCTGGCACCCCACCCCACCCCATTTCCCAGAGTTTTTTTTGGGAGGACGGTGCTGCCGGCAGGGCTGAAGGAGGCAGGCAGTGGCTGGAGGGCGGCTCCTCTGGGAGGAAGAGGTGGAGGCTGGACGTGGTGCCTCCTGGCTCAGCTGGCCGCTTCGTTCCACGGTGGCCAACACAGACGGAAACTCCGGGCTCGGCGCTGCTTTGGCGCGGTATGGCGGAGGTGGGTGAGGGCGGCAAGCTGATGCCAGGAGGCGCGTGTCCAGCCTCCACCTCTTTCCTGGCGCCCTCCAGAACTTGGCGGCCTGCGCCACTAGCCTCTAAGTGTAAGGCACCCCTGATCAGAAATCAGCTAACCATCCTGGAAAGTTGATGTCAGGGGCTGGGCCCCCAGTGCTGTCAAGTATCCCGTTTCCCCCGGGAATCTCCCTTATTTCAAGCAGTTTCCAGGAGAAGGGACGAAGAAGCGCCGGAGCG